>NC_069787.1:44631878-45311928 GCF_027406575.1 Nycticebus coucang
ATTTTTGTATATGATATTAAAATGTTAGGGGCCATTGAGAATAGCCCACATCACAAAGTCCCAAATCTTCAGATGCTGACATGGATGTGGGGAGAAAGGAACACTTTTACACTGTTGGTGGGACTGCAAACTAATACAGCCTCTTTGAAAAGAAGTAATCCTGCAATCCCATTATTAGGTATCTAACCAAAAAAAAAAAGAAAAAAATTATTTTGTCATAAGGATGTTTTCACTAGATGTTTTATCAGACCTCAAATTAAAATTGCCAAGATGCAGAAACAACTTAAATGCTCAGGAGCACATGAATGGATCACTGAAGTCTGGTCTTGTGTATCATGGACTAGCATTCAATCATTAAAAAGATGGAAAACTTACATCCTTTGTGTTAACCTGGATGGAGTTGAAATGCATTCTTCTTGGCAGAGATGGCAAGAATGGAAAAGCAAGCATGCCATGTTCTCAATACTGATATGGAGAAGCAGATGAACTAACACACGGCCACACAAGAGAAAAATACAACGTAGGGGTAGGAGAGAGGAAAAGGAGGGGGATTGCTGTGTCCCCAGTGAATGGGCACATTGTGAGGGTACACGGCACACCTCCCTAGGGTGTAGGACACAACTACTATAGGGACTTTTCCTAACACATGCAAACATTGTAACTTAATTGTACCATCATATGACTCGGAAAGAAAAAAAAAACCTGAAAACTGAGTCTACTGAAACCTTGTGAACGGACAGAGTTAACAGGCCCTGAATAAGGTTCCACGAGGAGCAGAAATGAGTGGAAGGGTCCAGACTCAACTTTGGACTCTAGGGGGTTCAGGGAAGTGCCTTGGAACAAAGAAGCACAGGTCCCAGAGCCAGACAGACCTGCTACCCACCCTGCCACTGGAGCCTTTCCTGCCTAAGCCTCTAGTTCTGACCTCACAAATGTCTGTGCAGGCTTGAAGGAGAGCGGTGAGCTCACAATGAGCAGTGGTCAGGACTGGCTGCAGAGTGAATGGACACATGGACCGGCAAATACAGGTGGCAGCAATGGCTGTTAGCTGCCCCCCAAGTTTCCACACTCCCATCTTCCTTAAGGAAGGCATCTCCCACTGTTTTAGGATAGTAAATCATCAAAGGAAAACATTTCCAGCTTATCTTGCCTCTAAGTATGGATAATGGGCAAACTTCTGGTCAGTGGGATGTAGACAGAAATTGTTCTAAGCTCCTGGCAAGGCTAAAAACAAAAAAACAGGTGAGCTGAAACATGAGCTCTTTCCCTTTGAGGCTATGTAGAATGCAGATGTGACAGCTGGAGCTCCAACAAGCATTTTAGACCCTGAGTACCCTAAAGGATGTAAGCCACATAATAGCATGATGACATAGAAAGACAGAAGTCTGGATCCCTTATGAATAAGGAGCAGTCAAACTACCCCTGTATGAAATGTCACACGTGACAGAGAAATAAACTTCTCTATTGGTTAAGGCATTGCCATTTTGGGTTTTGTTCCCAATAAATGGACTTAACTCATCTTTATGTTTATCCAGTCAGGAAGCCACCTTGTTAAGGGACACATCTTCCTTTTTCTGACCCTTACATCCCAGGTGGCAACAGTGAGCTCAAGCTTGGCCTCTGCTGCTCTGGCCAAGCAGCCAGCAGGGCCCTGAAGATCCCCCTCCCCAGGGTGTTGCTGAAAAGCTCCACCTCTCTGAAGGTGTGGCAGGGTGTTGCCAAAAATGCCTGCTGCCCTAGCTGGGATTTCTATCACCAGTTTGTGGCCTGTTTCCCTTCCTCTTTTCTCTCTCTGCCTGAGGGTCAGGTCATTGGACAAAGGCTTTTGTGTGTTTTCTGCACTGGGGCATCTCCTGTCCTAGAGCAAAGACAGGGAGGTGTCACAGACACCTGCTGCATAACTGGATGGCTGGGTTATAGGAGCAGGGAGGGGCCTCTGCTCACAGCAGACACCTGCAAAGGGCTGCTGAGTTTCCTCTGGGGATCGGGAGGCCTTGACTTCAGCCCTACTAGGTGACCTTGGACACATTGCCTCACTCATTCACCCTGAACAAAACCACCCTTGGTTGGTCTCTGGTCTGTATGAGGCACTGGGCCCATGTATACAGGTGCAGAGATGAAAGGTCCTAAGGTCACTGAGCTGGCCTCTAATGGGACAGAGGGAAACACAAATGTCACATACCCTGAGGACCAATACTGCATGACCCTGGGTGGCAGGAAATGTGAGGGCTGCCTGGCCCTGCCAGAAGCCTGGGGGCTCCCCCAGGTACAGGAACTCCCACCAGCTCACCCTCTCTGGGCCTTGTGTGGACCAGGCTGGGTTCAGACACAGGAAGAGCAGGTCCATTCAGTCACCAGCCTGCTGTGTGGAAGCCCTTGAGCAAAGCCTCCACAACCACCCTGGGGGCAGGTCCAGGCCTTTGCCCTCATGTGTTACTGACTGACCCTCACTGATCGCTCACTACCTCCCAGGCTGCTTTCTATACCAACTCCATGTATTAGCTCAGTGATCCTCACCGCAGCCTATATCGTAGGTGTGGTCTTCTCCCCATTCTATACGTGAGGACTGTGAGGCCCAGAGAATTTAAAAGAGCCAGAGCACAGAGCTGCTGTGTGTCTGACGCAGACACAGTCTCCGGGCTGTTTTGGAGCTGAGCCCGTGTGCACATGCCGTGGCCACCACCCTCCTCAGATGAGAAGTGGGATTCACAGACTTCAGGAAATGGGCCGAATCCACTGCAGACTCAGGTCTCGGGAGGCCTTGGAATCTAACACATCAAAGGCCACTTTTCTGGTTTGGGGTCTCTGTGGGGATTCTGAAGGGACTGGAGTGAGCCTGAGGCACCCCTCTGTCCTGTCCTCTGTTGGAAACATTTCAAAGCCTTTGGAGCCCACATTACTGCCTTGGTCAGGACAGCCAGACAGGTCAGCACCCTGCCAAGCCTGCCAAACACAGTGCGATGTGAACACGTGGATATCAGCACCCACTGTCCCCTGCGGGGGAGACTCTGCTCCTCTACATCAGTTCCTGATTTCAGCTAGAAAGTCACAGGCAGAGGCAGGCGTGCCAAAAACTATTCTGAACAATTGGTGTTTTCTTTCAAATTCATCTGAGCAAATGATGATCCAGCAATCCCACATGTTCCCAGGGAAGGAGTGGGCAGGGTGGGTGGGGAGAGGCAGGTAGGCAGCGATGGTGATCCTTGCACTCAGGTAGCGTGGCCGTGCTCTAGCTCATCAGGAGCATGATGGAGCCCCTGGGGTCTTGGCTCTCACCCTGATGGAGCTGCAGTGCTTAGAGCCTGGTGGCAGCCTCCCTGCGCTAAGGGGAGAACCACATGGTCACTGACAACTCATCCTTCAAGAACAAGGCACAACAGGCTGAGGGTCCCTTCTTCATCCTAGGCTTCATAGGCAGTCTGATGATTTTAACTCAAAATGTTTTCATGTAAATATAGTTCACATGAATATATAATGTACATTCTTTGCCACATAGTAAACACACTCTGTCTCCAGCACCCAAATCAGGAAACAGATTTTCAGAACCCCATCGTCTCATGGAAACCCATCTGATGTCTAGCCTCTCCCCCAAGGGAAACCTCTACCCTGACTAATACCAGCACAAGCCTAATTTTGCTGGATGCTGTAGCTAAAGTCTTCTGTATCTGCTTCCCCGGCTCCATATCATTCCTGAGCTTCCTCATCTGTCACACATTGCATGTCACCATGCACATTTCCATATATTACGCTGATGTGTGAATACAGGACAGTAGACTGACCCTTCTACTGTGCACATTTCCGTTCCTTCTAGTCTGGCACCGATCCACATGGCTGTTATTAACATCCCGGCATCTTCCTTTCTGGGGGGACCCTTAGAGGTTAGAGTTGGGTGTGTCCCTAAAAGTGAGACTCCTAGACTATGGGGCATGAAAACCCTAAGCAATGGTGTCACAACTGTGGGAAACAGTATGGTGGTTCCACAAAGAGTTACACAGGACTACCATGTCATCCAGCATTCCCACATGTTCACAGTAGCATGGAGCTGAGATGACTAAGAACCCTCTCCCTCCGCCACCCATGACCATGGAAAAAAAGGCAGAGAAGGGCAGTGAGGGCACAAGTGCCCAAGAGTCACAGTCCAGGCTCCATGATTGTCCCAGCTGGTTGACTGGGGGGAGTTCAAGTCGGGATTCAGCTCGGTCCACTGTGCCTAGGCATCCACTCAGGATGCTTCTCTGGCTCCCCATCCAGCTGGGAGTCCACACCTGGATGACCTCACACACCCTGTGACAGGATCCCGGGAGCTCAAGGCCTTATGCTCTCCAAGGAGACATTTGAAATGGACTCTCAGATATTTTGAAATGTGTCCTTCAATCTCCTTAACCTGGTCATCCTGCCATGCAACTGATGTCAGGGTATCTTCATCCTGACTGAAACTGTTCCCTGCGACCAATGATCCCCCTCCAATCCTGCCCTGTGCCACCCACTGCCGTGTCATGAACTATTTTTATGAGGTCAGCTCTTCAGAGGCTACACATCAGTGACAGCCTGCTGTATCTGCCTGCAGGGATGGGGGTGTTAGCTTTCCACTCACACCAGAACCTCACCTTGTGCCACATACACGTACACACAGAAAATGAGTGGCTAGAGAGATAGTTAGGAGAAGGGCTACCTCTGTATTTTCCTAGGATAGCATACCATATGCCCCTCACTATACTGAGGGGCATACTGAGAATCTGCAGACATTCTATCTGTTTTATTTATGTTTATCCACTTTATTATTCTGTGACCTAAGAAATCAGACATTCACACAAGTAAGACCGGTAATAACTGACCCAGCTAAAAGGCCCCTAAGGGCCCCTAAATTTCTCAGCCTGAGTCCCCGCATGTCTCAACCCACCCCCTACCCCCAACAAAATCCGGGAACAGGTTTCAGAGTAGAAAAAGGAAGTTCCCTGAGTTCCCAAAGACTCCTAGCCACAGGTAAACAATGATGAAAACTTATTCAAGCAGAGTTTCCCAAGCTAGTGAGTCTCCCAAGAGCTGTCCCAGTACCAACTGCCACAATGTAACCCTTTGAGCTGACTCACTGTAACCCTGCCCCAAGCTACCCACTGAGCCAACTACCTGACTGTAACCCTGCCCCCAGCTAACCTCCACGTTTGGCTTCTGTGCTTGCTTACCTACTCGCCAACACAGCACAAAAATGGCATAAAAATCAGCCTTTTCCTCATTTCGGGGCCATTTGCCTTTTGGGCAGTGGTCCCCTGCGCAGGTGTAATAAATCACCATTTGATTTATATCTGAAGTGGGGTCTGAATTTTTCTTCTGGGTGGCAAATGAGTACACCATTTCTGGAGGCCCCAGTGAGATTGACACTCTGGACCCCCACCTCAACCCACTGCCGCCCCACGGCTCTAGGGGAAGGCTTTGGAGATGTTCCTCCACCCTGCAGTCCTCAGACATTTGGTGCCAGGGCATAGGTTTCCAAAAAAATTCTGAAATTGGTGATAAAACAACTCCCAGGTAAGTCAGTCTGGTCTCTAGAGGGTCTGGAGGGGGAAACTGGGCTGGCTGGATGCAGCCATATGGTTGGTTCCCCAGGTGGGGGAAGACATTTCCCTGTCTCTGGTGGGACTTAGGTCCCAGTTCTTAGGGGGCTCATGGGGGCGAGCCCCAGGACTCTGGTGGGACTTAGATTACAGGTCTTGGGGGACTCACGGGGGTGAGCCTGGGGTCTCTGAGTGAATGAATAAATGTGTGTGAATTCTGTCAGTCTATTCATGCCTGGTATGTTAGTTTCTCTTCTCCAGACTCATAGAGTTTGGGTCTGTTGGTCTCTTCTTAGGACTCACAGAGGGTGGGTCCTCGGTTTGTTTAGCTGGTGCGTGTAAGTTGTTTGTCAAATTTGTGTTTGCTGTTTCCAAAGGTTTGTCAGAATTCCTTTTAAAGACCAGTCAATTCCAAGTTTGGGTGTCAACATCTCTGTTTTCTTGTTGTCTGTCAACATGTCAATGTACAATTTGTTTTAACCCAGGCTATGGCCACTGGTTGTAGCTGGGGCAAAGAGCAGATTTTCACCCAGGGTGTGGCCACTGAGAATCTCTCAGACCCTGCAGAATTTCAAAGAATGACTCTGTCTCCCTGCCTCACCCTGCCAACTAGCCTTTTTACTTTCTCTCTTATATCCCCTATGTCTCCCACTGCCCTTGACATCACTTCCAGGTGGGAGCTAGATCTTTCATACATGGCCCTTGTTAACTTCATTTTATTTTGACATTGTAGTATAAATGACCCACTTGTGGTTAAAACCCTCTCTTTCCAGCAATTAAAGAGTTACTACAAAATTAGTTAAAACTGTTCCTACTTTTGACTGCTGAAAACTGTAGTTGCTATATTACAAATAAATCTTGAGAGAAGGTGCTGGCACTCAGCAAAAAACCCAACGTCAATTACCCATTTAGAACTAAAAAAAAGAAGAAGAAGAAGAGTACTCTTTAAAACAGTAGCCACTTGGCATTACTCTGGTTGGCACACATTCTGCCAATCCTCAGGCCGCCCCCAGGAGGGGGACAGACTGTGGTCCCTCTGAGGGGAGGCACCTCCTGGAAACATCCCAGGGTCCCCAGAGTACCTGGAACCCCCCAGGAGACCGCTGACGATCACTCCTAAATTCACCTCTAAGTCCACCTCTGGAGGTAAGCCACTTTAACATCTAATTTTGGCTAGTTGTCTGCAGACATTAATATAATTATTCATAGTATTTTTGTTGTACTTATTGGTTGTGAATTGTTAGAAAAAATATGTAACTGTTTGTTAAATTCAATTGTTGTAATTTGTGTAAAACATCTGACGGAAAGCCAAAGAGACTGGGACCTAAGGTTGCCGGGCTATTGGCCTGTCAGAAGTTTTTAGAAGCATCAAAAGCCTCAAGTCTACTGGCCAGTCGAGGGCTCCCAAAAATGTGTGTTCGCACCCATTGCCAGAAACAGCATTAAAAAGAAAGTGGGTGTCCAATCAACCCCCAAGGTGTTAGATCACCCACAAGCCAGTTAAAGGGTGTGCGAGAAAGTATTCTGTTTCTGGTTTTGAGAATATGAGAATTTGAGAGTAAAAATGAACTAAAGAGAGAAAGAAAACAAGTATATAAGAGTTTAAGAAGATTCCCTAGAACTCAGCATTACATGCCTTGATACACCTGCATTCTAGTTCTTGACAGCTATTAGAAATTTCTTCTTTTATATTGTTAGTATAAATATCTATCTGTTTTAATTCACTGTTTTCCTGTAGCATTCTGGTTCCCTGATGTGAGTGCTCCCCAGCACCCTAACTTATGCCATTCCCTAAGAGCCCTCCTGTACTAATTACACGGTGAGGAGGGCAGGAAGGTCCCATGGTGGTCTTCTGTGACAGCAGCCCACCAATAGAAGAATGAACATGCAAGGGAAGAGCAGGCTCTGACAATGAACCTACTTTCATTAACTCCATCTGTGAAGTAAAAAGTAAAATACAATCCCCTGTGTATTCCACAACTTCCACCTCTGGAAAATGAAGTTTAACTACCCTCCCCCACTGTTTGTATAGAATCTTAAAGTTTAGGCAAGATGACCGACTGGAAGCAGCGTCTGACAGAAGCTCCTGTCCAGAGGGAAGGATAACATCTAGAAAGTACCCAATTAAGCTGAAGACGGGGAGCTGAGCTGAGAGAGAAGTGAGATAACTTCAGGCCATCTCTGCTGAGGCAAGCTATAACTCCAAGAAAGTAATCTTCAGGTACATAACTCATCCAAAAGAAAAGAGTTTGACCCCTCCCCCAAGGAAGCTGTGTTTTATTTTGTTTTGTTTGTTTCTTTCTTTTTTCCTTTTTCATTTCTCTCTTTGTTTGCTCCTGTAGGTTTTCCACAGGCGAGTAGTGAACTGAGGACCTCTTGTCTCACCCCACAGGTGAGGGCTGTAGGAAGTGGGGACTACTTCTTCCAGAGGGAACCTGAAGTGACTCTGAACACTCTTACCAGGCAGAAAAATTGAACTAACATTTTCCCTGCCATTCTGAACTTCCAGTCCACCCTTCCCCACTTGCCTGTTAAGCCAGAATCCTAACCCTTGCTCAAACTGAGGGAGGAGGGTCATGAGCAGCATCCCCCATCCCAGTCTGCCAGACCAAGCACCCCACCCCACACCTGGCCAGAGTCAGCTGGAGTCCTGCGCCCCATGCCCTGCCCCCACACCCTCCCTTTCTCCGTGCCACGCTGCACGTCCCTAGCTTTATGCCTGGCACCCTTTCTGCTTCCACACCGAGCCCTCCCCTGACCAGAGTCTGCTGGAACCATGGGCCCCACACCTTCCCCCCGGTACCCTCCCTGCCTCCGCACCACACCCACCAGGCCAGAGACTGTGTGCCGTGCACCCCCTGCCTCCACACCAGGCCCATACCTGGCCAAATTGCAAGCCGTGAGCTGCGAGCCAAGTGGTACTCTCCTTGCTGAAATCACCAGGCAACGGACACTGCCAGAGTCATGTGCAGTGTCCCCTGCCCTGCTGCTGGATCTGTGTGCACCACGCTCCTGGAGCTGCTCTTACAGCCAGAATTCCCTGGCTTTGGCAGTGGCAGAAGAGCTGCACAGGGTCACTTACCACAAAGATCCAGCAACAATAGAGTGATCCCGCTGGGTTCTAATCTTGGAGAGACACATCCCCAACTCTCTGCACTGCCAGAAGAAACTAGAACTCACTCTATAGGGATACCAGTGCTGCAGAGCAGCAGGGGCAAAGGCATGGTGGCTGAGGGAGAAAAGAATTTGCTGTCCTGTTACCCCCAGGATTAGACTGAGCCCAAGTAGAACACTCGCCAGGGGTTATTGAACACTCAAGGCAGGCAAGCCTCAGCTCCCCCAGCTGGCTGGTAGCAGAGTGCAGTGGCCAGGCCATGGGGGCATGGACCTTACTTTGACTCTGAAAGGCACTAAGCTCTGACACTTCTGCTTATTGGAGGGAGCAGGACTGCAGCCCTGTGGTGTCATCAGTGACTGGGTGTGAAAAAGGAGCAACGTGAAGAAAGAGACTCAGCCCCCTGATCTAACTGTGCTACCGGGCGGGCCTTTCTGCCTCTATAGGGCACCAGAGCAAGCCAAATCTGAGCAGCCAGCAGACCTCTGCCATTTAGCTCCTGGAGACCTTTTGAACCCTCCCCTGAGAGTTTGTACTGACTGGGTCAAACGGTTTGGAACCCCTAACATGGGACAATCACCCAAGGACCCTCTCAGGTGGTACCCTGGTTGTGTAGTAACAGGAAGGGTTGATTTTCCTCTTCCAGTTGTTGTCCACGGTGGGTGGGGTGTCTTAATTGCTTGTATTTCTCCACAGCTAAGACTTCACCAGAGTCACTGATCCACCAGGATCAGACAAGAACCAGCTGAATAAAAGACAGAGCCACCTAACCCCACCACACCACACCAGCCTCAGACTGTAATACTGTACAGGTCCTTTGCAAAGCTAATGGGGAAAAAGCTGCAGTCAGCAGTCCAAGATCCTTAACAAAGGACTGGTTAACCCCAACTCCAGGAAACCCCAAACCAATTTCACCTTACCTGACCACCTAGCCTACAGTGAAAAATAATCATGAGGCGGAATCAGTGGAAAATCTCTGGAAACATGAATAATCACAGTAATTTAACTCCCCCAAGGAATGATAAGACAGACACAGCACAAGATCCCATTCACAAACAAATGGCTGAGATGTCAGAAATCGAGTTCAGAGTTTGGATAGCAAATAATATCAACAGAATGGAGGAAATGAGAAAATTAGAATTAAAAGCAGTAATTCAAAAGATGTCTTAAGGATTCAACAAATTTAAAGACAAAAAGACCAAAGATTTTGACACGTAGAAGTAAGAATTTGCAACCATCAAAGATCTAAAAAAATACATTAGAATCCCTCAGTAACAGAATGGGGCAGGCAGAAGAAAGGATCTCTGACATTGAAGACAAAGCTTTTGAATGTTCCCAAATGCTCAAATAAGAAAAAAAGTGGAGAACAAAAATGGATCATTGTCTCAGAAAGCTCTGGGATAATTCGAAGAGATCTAATATTTGCCCTATAGGAATACCTGAAAGGGATGAGGTTGCTGAGAAGGATACAAATGTTTTGCTTCATGAAATAATTAAAGAGAACTTTGCACACATGCCAAGAGATTCTGAAATTCAGATAGCAGACTGGCACATCTCAACCCAAATAAAAGTTCTCATAGACACATTATAATTAACTTCACTAAAGTTAATATGAAGGAGAAAATTCTGCAAGCTGTAAGACGTAAGAAAACCATAACATACAAGGGGAAGAACATTAGAATGACTGCAGATCTCTCTGCTGAAACTTTTCAAGCTGGAAGAGAGTAGTCATCGACCTTTAATCTCCTTAAACAAAATCTCTTTCAACCCAGGATCCTGTATTCCAGCTAAACTGAGTTTTATCTATGATGGAGAAATTAAATACTTTAATGACATGTACATGTTGAAGAAATTTGCCATAACTAAACCAGGTATCCAGGATATTCTCAGACCTATCCTCCATAATGAACAGCACAATCCTCCACCACAAAAGTAAACTCACTCAGAAACTTTTGATCAAATTCCAACTTCCACAGTGACAAAAGGATTAAAAATGTCCACTGGACTTTTGAAAAACTTGATACACAAAATATTCTCTGGCTTATCAATATCTCAATAAATGTGGATGGTTTAAGTTGCCCTCTAAAGAGACACAGGTTGGCTGACTGGATACAAAAATTCAGGCCAGACATATGCTACATTCAAGAATCCCACCTTACCTTAAAAGATAAACATACACTCAGGGTGAAGAATGGTCATCTATAATGCAAACAAATGGAGATCAGAAAAAAGCAGGTGTTGCAATTTTATTCACAGATACAATAGGCTTTAAACCAACAGAAGGAAGGAAAGATCACGATGGTCACTTCATATTTGTTTAGGGTAACATTCAACATGAGATTTTAATTATTAACATTTATGCGCCCAACCAAAATGCGCCTCAATTCATATGAGAGACTCTAACAGACTTGACAATGTGATTTCCTCCAGTACCATAATAGTAGGATATTTTAACACCCCTTTGGCAGTGTTGAATAGATCCTCCAATAAGAAGGTAAGCAAAGAAATTTTAGACTTAAACTTAACCAATCAACATTTGCATCTAACAGACATCTACAGAACATTGCATCCTAACAAAACTGAATACAAATTCTTCTCATAAGACCATGGATCATCCTCCAAAATTTATCACATCTTAGGTCACAAGTCTAACCTCAGCAAATTTAAAGGAATAAAAATCATTCTTTGTATTTTCTTGGACCATCTTGGAATAAAAGTTGAACTCAGTAACAACAGGACTCTGCATACTCATACAAACACATGGAAACTGAATAACCTCATGCTGAATGATAGCTGGGTCATAGATGAGATTAAGAAGGAAATTGCCAAATTTTTGGAACAAAACAATAATGAAGACATGAACTATCAGAACCTCTGGGATACCACAAAGTTAGTCCTAAGAGGGAAATTTATAGCGTTGCAAGCCTTCCTCAAAAGAACAGAAAGAGAGGAAGTCAACAACTTAAAGGGACATCTCAAGCAACTGGAAAATGAAGAACATTCCAACCCTAAACCCAGCAGAAGAAAAGAAATAACTAAAATTAGAGCAGAACTAAATGAAATTGAAAACAAAAGAGTCACACAACAGGTCAACAAATCAAAAAGTTGTTTTATTTGAAAAGGTCAGTAAAATAGATAAACCTTTGACTAACCTAAGCAGAAGAGTAAAATCCCTAATTTTGTCAATCAGAAATGATAAAGGCCACATAACAACAGACTCCTCAGAAATTCAATAAATCCTTAACGAATATTACATAAAACTCTATTCTCAGAAGTATGAAATTGTGAAGGAAATAGATCAATACTTGGAAACATGCCACCTCCTAGACTTAGCCAGAAAGAAGTGGAAATGCTGAACGAGCCTATAACAAGTTCTGAAATAGCATCAACTATAAGAAATCTCCCCCAAAAGAAAACTCCGGGACCAAATGGCTTCACATTAGAATTCTACCAAATGTTTAAAGAGGAACTAGTACCTATATTACTTAACCCTTTCCAAAACATAGAAAAGAAGGAATACTACCCAACAGATTCTATGAAGTGAATATCACCCTGATCCTCAAACCTTGAAAAGACCCAAAAAGAAAAGAAAATATCACCCTAACCCCCAAACCAGGAAAAAAACCCAAAAAGAAAAGAAAAGAAAAGGTCTCTTATGAATATTGATGCAAAAATATTCAATAAGCAAACAAAATCCAACAACACCTCAAACAAATTATATGTCACAAGCAGGTGGGTTTCATCCCAGGGTCCCAAGGATGGTTCAATATACGTAAATCCATAAGTATAATACATCACATAAACTAATTACAAAACAAAGACCACATGATTCTCTCAACTGATGCAGAGAATGCTTTTGACAATATCCAGCATCCGTTCTTGATCAGAACGCTTAAGAAAACAGGTATAGAAGGAACATTTCTTAAACTGATAGAGGGCATCTACAGCAAACCCACAGCTGATATTGCATTGAATGGAGTAAAATTGAAATCATTTCCACTCAGATCAGGAACCAGGCAAGGATGCCCACTGTCTCCACTGCTTTTTAACATTGTAACAGAAGTCTTAGCCACCACAATCAGGCAAGAGGAGGCAATCAAGGAGATACAAATAGGACCAGAGGAGATCAGACTGTCACTCTTTGCAGATGATATGATTATATTTCTGGAAAATCCCAGGAAATCAACTACAAAACTCCTAGAAGTGATCAAGGAATCCAGCAACGTCTCAGGATACAAAATTAACACCCACCAATCTGTATCCTTTATATATATCAACAATAGTCAAGGGGGAAAAACAATCAAGGACTCTATTCCCTTTACAATAGTGCCAAAGAAGACGAAATATCTGTGAGTGTATCTAACTAAGGATGTGAAAGATCTGTATAAAGAGAACTATGAAACTCTGAGAAAGGAAATAGCTGAAGATGTTAACAAATGGAAAAATTTACCCTGCTCATGGCTGGGAAGAATCACCATTGTTAAAATGTGTATACTACCTAAAACAATCTACAGATTTAATGTGATCCTATTAAAGTACCTCTGTCATACTTTAGAGACCTGTAAAAATTAGTACTTTGTTTTATGTGGAAATAGAAAAAACCTCAAATAGCCAAGACATTACTCAGAAATAAAAACAAATTGGGAGGAATCACATTTCCAGACTTCAGACTATACTATAAATCAATAATGATCAAAACAGCATGGTACTGGCACAAAAATAGAGAGGTAGATGTATGGAACAGAATTGAAGACCAAAAGGTGAACCCAGACACATATCATCATTTGATCTTTGATAAACCTATCAAAAATATAAATTGGGGGAAAGATTCCCTATTTAACAAATGGTGCTGGGTGAATTGTCTGGCAACCTGTAGAAGACTGAAACTGGACCCACATCTTTCTCCTCTAACAAGAATTGACTCTCACTGGTTAAAAACTTAAACTTAAGACATGAAACTATAAAAACTCTTAGAGAGAGTGCAGGGGAAATGCTTGAAAAAATTGACCTGGGAGAATACTTCATGAGGAAGATACCCTGGGCAATTGAAGCAAGATCAAAAATACATTACTGGGATCTGATCAAATTAAAAATCTTCTGCACTGCCAAGAACACACTAAGTAAAGCAAATAGACAGCCCTCAGAATGGGAGAAGATTTTTGCAAGTTATACTAGTTATACTTCTGACAAAGGAAGTATATAATAACCAGGAAGGAAGTTTGGAGAACACTCAGGGATCTAAATGTAGACCTTCCATTTGATCCTGCAATTCCTCTTCTAGGTGTATATCCAAAGGACCAAAAATCATTTGGCAATAAAGATATTTGCCCCAGATTGTTCATTGCAGCTCAATTCATAATTGCCAAGTCATGGAAGAAGCCCAAGTGCCCATCGACCCATGAATGGATTAATAAATTGTGGTATATGTATACCATGGAATATTATGCAGCAGTAAAAAAAAATGAAGACTTTACCTCCTTTATGTTTACATGGATGGAGCTGGAAAATATTCTTCTTAGCAAAGTATCTCAGGAATGGGAAAAAAGTATCCAATGTACTCAGTACTACTGTGAAACCAATTTATAATCACTCACACTTGCATATGAAAAATGAAACACAACTTTAGCCTAGGATGATGGAGGGAAGGGGAGGGAGAGGGGAGGGGAGAAGATGGGAGGATTCGTAGGGGATCGTAGGGGGTCCACACCTATAAAGCACATTGCAAGTACAAGTTGGATCTATCATGTGTAGAACACAAATGTCCTAATGCTATAATTGAGTAAATGAGGTGAAAGCTATGTTGATTAGTATGATGTAAGCACTTCAATTTGTACAAACAATCAACACATTGTAAATGGCATGAATGTATTTATGATCTATGTACAAAAGACTTAATAAAAAATAATCTGATAGAATTAAGTAACAAGAAAGAAAATCTGTAAGGCACTTCACAATACAAACCATCACTTCCAGCTGCAAAAATAAATAAATAAATCAATAAAATAAAATAAAAATAAAAAATAATTAAATAAGACTTAATTTACAAGGGTTCTGCACAGCAGAAGAAATAATCAACAGAGTAAATAGGCGAGCCACAAAAATGGGACAATATATTTACATACTATACATACAATAAAGGGCTAATATCCAGAAACCACAAAGAGCTCAAACAAATAAGCAAGAGAAAACAATGCTATTAAAAAGTGGGCAAAACATGAACAGAAGTTTTAAAAGATAGACAAATGGCCAAAAAACATATGAAAAAATGGTCAACATCACTAATTATCAAGCAAATGCAAAGTAAAACCACAGTGAGATGCCACCTTACCCCTGTCAGAATGGCTTTTTAAAAAGTCCAAAAACGACAGATGCTGGCATGAATGCAGAGAGAATGGAACACTTTTACCTTGTCAGTGTGACTGCAGCCTCTGTGGAAAACACTGTGGGGATTCCTCAAAGAAATAAATGTAGGCTTACCATTCAATCTGGCGATCCCAATACTGGGTATTTACAAAAGGCAAAGACATCATTTTATCAAAAAGACACCTACACTTGAACGTTTATTGCAGCACAGTTCACAAACACAAAGATGTGGAATTCACCTAAGTGCCTATCAATTCATAAGTTGAGAAAGAAAATGTGAGCTAGATATACATAAATATAGACACGCACACACACACACACACACACACACACACACACACACACGAGAACCATGGAATACTACTCAGACATCAAAAGGAATGAAATCACGTCTCTTGCAGCACCTTATATAAACTAGAGACCATTATTCTAAGTGAAATATTTCAGGAATGGAAAAATAAACACCACATTACTCTCTAATAATTGGAAACCAAATGATGAGCATTCCTGAGCACAAGGAGATGTAAAGGACAATGACCCCCAAGAAGAAAGAAGTGTGTGAGGGGATCAGTGATTAAAACCTTACCTATTGGGTAGAAGGGGAATGAACAATGTTTTTGTGACAGGCATACTAAAACCTCAACAGAAGCATTACACAACGTGTCTACGTAATGCAAACATTTGTACCTCCTGAATATTTTGAAAAAAAAAAAATGGACATAGCAAAAAATATCTGTGTATCACCATGGCACTCTGGCACTCTACTGAGTGAGACTCTATCTCAAAGACAAAAATATGTATCAAAAAAATAAGACAATAAATCACTAAACCTCCTCATTCTGTAGTAAACTTGTGATTTTTTTTTTTTGAGACAGGCTCTCATCTAGGCTGGTGTTAGTGGCACCATCATAGCTTGCTGTAGCCTTGAACTCCTGGACTTAAAAATACTCCCACCTCAGCCTCCTGAGTAGCTGGGACTATAGGTACATGGCATCGTGCTCAATTAATTTTCTAAAAACTTTTTACAGAGACAGGAACTTGCTATTATGCCCAGACTGGTCTCAAACTCCTGGGCTGCCTGCCTTGGCCTTTCAAAGTGCTGAGATTGCAGACCTGAGCCACAGTAACTGGATAGTGATACAAAATTTTAATGGTTACATGCACTACACATTCTTTGAAGAACTTTGCACCTGCTGAATTCATGGGTTATGGGAAAGGGGCATTGTTTGACAGTATACAAGATAGACATGAAGAGCAGTTCTATAGATTATGACTTCTGGAGCATATCTGGGGCTGTGTTTTGAACCGGCAGAGAGCCCGCTGGTTTTACCTAAGTGAATACTGTACAGGGAAATACAAGTTTTTTTTTATATATATACTTGACATATTTGAACAAAAACCTTTGCTCTTAAAAAAGAATCACATGTACTTTAATACTCATACAACCTTGTGCAGTAGGCACCATTGTTAGGTACCTAACATGGGGAAGTTGAACCATAGAAAGTTTTAAGTAACATAGTTAACACTGGTCAACTTGGCTTCAAACCTTGAAAGGATGGCTCCCACACCAAGGGCTTTAATTGTCATGTGCTATGACCTCTATGACCATACATCTTTCTAGTTTGTATTGCTGCCCTTGACCGCTGTTTGTTCCTGCACCATATAGAATGCATGTGGATGAAGAGGGATGGGCCACATTCTAGTGATAGACCAGAGAGCAGAGCCAGGGACAGAGAATCACTCCAGCTGCACATAGAAGAGACGGTTGACCAGTTTGGCAGGAGTCCAGGCTCATGGACTCTATCAGACACCTCTGGAAAATGATTATCTCACCATTAAAAATAAATGTACTTTTGTGGTTTAACTGTCATTTCACTTTTGCTCAGGACTCTAGCTTGTTTTAGCCCAGGGATTTGAAACTAAAGCTTCTTAAAAAAAATTGCCTCCAATGACCAAGAAAACTATAACTTGGAATGATATCTGTGGAGCAGGAGACACTTGTGCATTTGAGTGTTTATGCATTTCTGCTCACAGCCTGCTTCAAGATGTGTTTATGATGGCTGAGCGCTGTTCAGGAAAATCCTACTGTGCAGGTGAAAAAATTACGTATTAGGACAGCATCTCATTCCTTGACACTCCCATGAGAATGATTTATATAGATCTCCCACCCTATGAGCAAGAAAAATGCAAGCAGCAAGGATCTGTGAGTCTCAACGTTACATTTTCTAATGTAGTCCATCTGCCACACATGGCTGCTCAGAAATGGGCTCTGTAATATTCAGCAATGTGAATTCGATGAATAGTTATAAAATACTGACTCTGGGGTGTGTAATTTTCTAGATTGTCTTTATAAAAATCTCATCTTACAGATAAGAAGTCAGCCATGCTCCAGCCAAATTACCATGCTATGGTAACTGCTATGATGGAACCATGGAGATGGCAGTCTATGATTTTAGGGCTTTGAAACTCAAACATCGTCCCCAGACCTGCAGTATTAGAATCATCAGTAAATGGTTAGAAATGCTTTTGAGTTCTTCCCCAATGTTGCTCACACTGGAATGAACTGGAAGCTTTTAGAAATCCTGATGTCCCGGTAGGAGCAGTAGTTTAGCTCCTTAAGTGAAAATCTATGAGTGGGTCCCAGCCCTTGGTGTTGTTAACCACTGCCCAGCCTTCACCACCAGGGGGTTCCATATTGGTTATACCAATTTTGAAAGTTGGTGCTCTTGAGTATTCAAGTTTGCATCTATACCTATTTCTACCACATCATTCAACTGAAGATCTTGTTGCTTGCTTAGCAACACATTTTCCCATGATCTTGCTAATACCTAGGAAGTTTGCTAAGGTCAGTTTTTTTAGGAATTAGGGGACCTGGGGCTGGATTTTCTTTCTCATTCTAAAGAAATTCTGGTTAATACCATTTCTCTGCCTATGACTGGCTTAAAAATGGACTCATGATGCCCTTCTGGCCAAAACTAAAGAGGGATTATGGGTTCAGTATGTTTAGCAAAGTTTTTTTTTTTTTTTCACTCATAAAGAGGAAGTTTAGGAGTGCATCCTTTGTTCCTCTTCCTACTATTAAACATTATTGTGTGAATCCCGATACCTGGAGCCGCAGGAGATAGGTCATAGCCATAAGGGCTGAGAGCACAGCTGGAAGAAAAGGCAGAATTTTGGTCAGAACCTATGTTACGGTTGACCTGCTGAATTAACCAACCTTGATATTTGTCTCTGTTCCAAAATACTGACTTTTCTTATTTATGAAGACATTTTTAGCTCTATTATCTCTTACTTTTGTTGAAAGCCTAGTAGATAATATTTATCTAATAGATAAATAATAGCAACAATATATGGGGTGAAATATACTGGGTAACAGACATGAGTCATAAAATTTCAATATAGAAAGGGACCCCAAACACCATCCAATGCAACTGTTCAGTACTTTCTAGACAACATTGAAATATGTCTTGCCTCCAGCAAAAAAGTAACAGGGATATTTAGAAAGCTTGCTGACTTGGTATTTTTGCAAGTTGTCTTCTCATTTTCTGTCTCCAACTTGACAGATGGGGAACATCCAGAAAAATAGATTGTTTCTACCTGAAGGAGCACAGAATGCTGTGCCTGGAGACACTTACTCTCATGTACAAGGAAAGTGTGTGCCTGAGAAGAGCATTGCTCATTTAAAAATGGAAGAACAGTGAGTGGCCCATAAAGTTATCTTGAGTTTCCCTTTGCTGACCAACCTCAATGTGGAATTCAAATCTAGAATTATAATTAGGAGGGGTTAGTAAATGTAAATTGAATAATATCATTACACTTTTCTAATCAGTTGTAATTAAACTAGAAAAAATGTCTATGCTATCATTCAAAAATAACTTGTGTTCATTTCTCAAAAGGGATACTTTGGTCTGTTTCATCCATTGCAGTATCCCCAGTGCCTAGAATAGCACCTGGTACGTAGTAAGCACTCAATAAATATTGGTTGAAAAAAGTAGAATAAATTACTTTACTACTGACTACTGAATCTCTCTATTATTTCCAGCTCAGCATTTACAAGAAAGCTAATAAATAACTGAGAATAGATTATATTTTAAAGCAGATTTAAAAGAGTATTAGGTTATATTGGGTCAAAGGCAATGTTTTTAATCAATAAGAAATCCTGAAATATTTTCATTGTCTCTGATATTCAAAGTTTAAGTTATCAGACTTCACAGTGACATACCACATTTTACTTTCCTGATGAAAATTATAATTTCCACATGCTCATTTGGTGCTAAATAACCTCTTTAAAACTTAGATTTTCAGCATTTTTCTTAAGTTTGAGAAATATTTATTTAGTGTCTACTTGAAAGAGGCACTGGGCTCAATGTCAGGGTGTAGACAAAGATATGGCCCTGGGTGCTGAACTTGCAACTCAGGCTGAAGCATATGTCTCCTGCAGCCATGGTAGTGTTCCCTGATGATTGGCTATGTGATGAGTAAAACCTGCTCAATATGTGTTTGTTGAATGAAAAAATGTCACCCTGGATTATAAGACAATGTACAATGTAAGTCTCTGAGGAAAATGAAAATTTCCCTGTGAGGTGTCCAGAGGGAACATTCTTTTTTTTTTTTTTTTTAGTTTTTGGAACATTCTTATTTAACTGGAGCCTTGTGGGAGCTTTCTGGAGAAAGTAATGCTTAGAGACAGAATGTCAGTCAGTGCCTCTGTTAGAACAACATGCCACTCACGGAGAAATCAGTTTGGTCAGAACCAGGGCATGAGGCATCTTCAAAGAAAAGTGAAGGTTTAATTTGTCTGGCATATAAGTTGTTTAAGGAATGAGTCTTCAAAGACAAGTAAGAATTGCCAAAGGTAGTTACACTTAATGCCCATGTGGGGACTTTTTACCTAGATCATTGACTGTCAGTTAGCAATTCCTGAGTAATCAAGAGAAGTATGACCATATAGGGAGAGGAAGGTGAGTGTTTCTTTTCATGTATAAAAGGTCATTTCGGGCTAAGCTAGCAGTGGTTAGGGCATGAGCCTCATACATCCAGGGTGGTGGGTTTGTACCCAGACCGGGCCAGCTAAAATAAAATAAAAAAGTAAATAAAATAAAATAAAATAAAATAAAGGGTCATTTGGGACTTTAGATTTCAAGGTGCTTCAAGGGAAGTCCAGCCAAGAATTCATTGAGTACATCTGAAATTCAAGTGCAAAATTGGCATTTCTTACTTAGACTTGAAAGTCATCATTATGGGGAATCAGCCTTACCTAATGAATTCCTGTTCATCTGACAAATTTCAGTTCAAATACTTTTCCTTTGGAGAAGCTTGCCTGAGATGCTGAAAATGTCAGACACCTATATCTAATACTGCCAAAGCCGTCAAAACTTCTTTGTCATTGTATTGTTCACAGTTTGTGTCATACAGATTTGCTATTGTTGTTACAACAGGTGTTTCTCTATGCAAATGAGATTATCTGTTATTGGAAAATAGGTTTATGTAAATGTGACACAAAGTATAGTAACTCAGCTAAATATATTAATAGCAAGCTTGGAGGAAGACTGTTCAGCTGGCTGTCCCTAAGCTCTGCCATTTGGCTCAGATTGGCCAGATCTTCTGTCTTGGAAATCTTTACTGCATGGTTCTCCTCATTTTTGGGCATTTTGCCTCATCTGCATAACTCAGTTTTAAGAGAATCAAGAGGCATAGATAACAAAGAGCTCTGAAATAGGATTGTCTAACAAAACAACCCATAAATGTTACATTTTATTGACTAAAGATCATGTAAAATTTAAACTGAAAGATATTGCATTTTCCTCTCAAGAAATTTGCAAACTACACTTAAAAAGATAACTGTAGGACATATTCGAACTTTTTTGTTAAAAAATAATTTCTTCATCTCCACTGTAAGTTTCTTCATTTTTTTCAATTTTTTTTCTGTAGTTCACTTTCCTCTTCTGTCCAGTTAGGAAGATGAAGCCCAGTGGGGAGAAAGAGCACCCAAACACCTTGTTTAAAAGAGCAGCCAGTGGCGCAATGGTGGGCAAGAGTCTCAAAATGGCCAGGCTCCATGACTGGCTCAGTCTTCTCCTTCTTATCCCCAGTCAAAAAGTTCCTGCCCACAGGTAACTTGCTCATTGCCCAATTTGAATGAAGCTGGAGAAGCAGGTTTGGGCTTTTAGAGAAGCAGAAGCAAGTGTTAGTTTCAAGGTCCTAGGAAGTTAAGTTTCTACAAATTCCTAAGAGCTGAGTCACCATGAGGAGGACCTGACAGCTGTGTCCTTGGGACCTCTGTTCTCTTAGCCCTCACTTTTTCCAATCTCTTCTCTCAAAAAGACTCATTCCTTTTCTTATTTTCTTCATTTTTATTAATTGTCTTTTTTTTTAAGTTGGTACTCATCCATATTTCCCAAGCTTTCCTCAGTATTCACTTTGAGATTCCTCTTCACCTGGAGTTTATCATATAGAAGTGTGAGCAGACTTTAGCTTAAAGGGCCAGATAATGAAGATTTTACACTACTTAGACTAAGATGCAAAACTGAGGCTATTGTGTAGTTCCAAAATCAGCTCAAAGACCTGGATCTCCTTTGTTCCATATGAAAAATGTAAGCTAGTAGAGAGTCTCCTAACTCATAAAATGAATGCTATCTTAATTCGTGCTTTTCTTTAGAGGGTCCATGGATAAACATCCGGTTCATTATGTTGTCCAAAGAGATTCCTGTTTGAATTTCATGAAGGTTCGGGTCTTGGCTAAAGGGAAAACCTCTCTTCTCTTTACACAAATCCAGTGTACAACTGCCCTTTGTGTAAAGACTGGTTACTATCAAACAAAAACCTTGCCAAAAGGAGAAACATCTCTTTGAGGAAGAAAAGAGGAAAAAGAAAGGAATGACAAGCTGATAGCATTAGAATGGATGAAAATTTTGCTGTCCTACCTCTAATTATGTAAAGGTAAAGCAGGGCAGCATTGCATTTGCATGACAAAGAAAGCAATGCAAACAGAGAGTGGCTTAAGATAATCTCCTGTAAAGACTCAAAGTTCTGAAGAGCCAATAAAACAGCAAAATTTTAAATTTGCAGCTTGCAGGCAATCTGTGGTCTTCCAGGGCTTTATCCTTGAAGGAAAGAGGTTTGCTTGTCACTCAGACCCTTATAACTTTCAAAGAGCAATGCCATTCATTTATCTTTGCTCTTTCATATGTAAACCTTCATTCTTCTGATGTCCCCTTTGTAGTTTCCAACTAAAGAATATGTTGCTGCTGATATGTCAGCTAATTTCCACTCAAAGTGGCTGGCCCTGACAGTCCTGAAATTTACAAAAATTATAATGATGCTAGCACGTTTTGTTATATCTACAGCAGATAGAGGTTACTTACAGATAGCTGATTTTTTTTTTTTCTTTAGGAACAGGGCATCATAATGGTCTGGTTCCAGTTCCGGAGATGTTTGTTACTGGTCTACAGCAAGAAAAATGACAAAACTGAGAATAAAGCTTTACACACAGTAAGTGAATAACAGTGATTTTGTGTCTAATGAATATAATCATAAAGAAGAGAGAGCCTATGTTTTTATGTCTTTGTTTTTATTTCATTTTCCTGGTAACTTACTTGTATAAAATTGCCTTTCAAAGATGGAGTCCATTTTTAAAATGATCTTTTACTGCTGAGCATTTGAGATGCTTTGCCTTATCTATCGTAAAACTTTAACTTCAATCTTTTCCTGTTTACTCAACCAATTCTTAGCAAAGATATAGTCATTCAACCCACAAGTACACGTTTTTGGTGGATTGCAATTTCTGACTGGAAATGTAACAAAATTGACAGTTACAACTACAATCACAATAATTTTTGTTGTGAATATTATAATCTGTGCTGCAGTCAAACATTTAATCAACACTTACTACTGGATCAGTGGCTTTTCTTATTTAATATTCCCCGAGAAACTGAGGAAATTGTTACCATTTCTGCTCAACATATAAGGAAATTATATTTAGAAAGTTAAATAGGTCTATGTCTAATTTTTGGAAAAAATGAGAACTCATTGTTCTCGTAGAGATATAATGTGAGTACCTGTTAAAGATTTTCTTAAAACTCATTAAAAAGAGACCCAGTAGGATGATAAAATTTGTTCAAATGAGGATTTAAGAGACCAAAGCAATTAGAATCTATGAAAGACAGAATGCTGAAATAAGATTGTAAAGATAAATACCATTAATTAATTGAGAGACCATTAGACTGAGGCATCTCTGCTGCTCAGCATTCTTTTTGTTTTTTGCAGTTTTTGGCCAGGGCTGGGTTTGAACCCACCACCTCTGGCATATGGGGCCGGCGCCCTACTCCTTTGAACCACAGGCACTGCCCAGCCTCTCAGCATTCTTAACTCAGCTTGAATGAAACTAAACTTCACTAGTTAGAAACTCCTAACTAATCTCTAACTAGAGACTTTAAGGATCCTGCTCCATTTTAACTCATTATATATTTTATTCACTCTATTCCCATATACACCTTATAAAAATTTTTCCTCTTGTTCTATCACCTTGCTATTACCTGGAGTACATAAAACACTCAATATAATTTTTGTGCTTAATGTCTTAGTGGCCAATTCTTTTTGAATTGCATTTTTGAGAGTAAGAAAAGCTTAAAGGTGATATTTGTTCTATCTTTCACTGCTGGTTTGTACCACTGAAATCTTTATTGCTTCATATAACATTTATTCTCAATTTCTTCTCTGACATCTGCCTAAATAATCTAGTGTTTTGCTATTCAACGTGCAGATCCCCTGGCAATTATTGGCCCACTACCCAATAAGGAATTTGTGACCACCTATAAATCAGGGTAATTCATCTTTCATCAGGAAAATTGCCCATGGGAGTAAGCTCTGTGCTTATTTATGTAGTTGATTTATCTTCTCACCTGAGCTTCTTCTTGTCAAAGACCAGTAGCACGTGATCAGTGGACCTTTACTTAAAGTAGCATTGATTTATAGAATTACAGCCAGTTATTACGTGTATCAGGAGCAACTAGTAATAACCTGAGGGCTTGATGCTAAGACACTTAGAAATTTCTGTTGGCAACACTTTTTCTCAAAGGACAGCACCCCAAGACCACCCATACCGTGAGTGTGTGTACACAGTTGTGGTTAAATTGTGCGTGTTAAAGTGCTCTCTTGAAGTTGTAGGTCACAATGATACAGAATCTAATATCCCTAAGTTATTTTTGTCATCATTTTTTAACATCAATGTCTTTGAAATAATTTTATTTCCTAAAGTTTATTTCTACATGATAGTCTCACCATAGGTCCCCTCTTCATCCTATACACCCCAAATTACACCATCTAAGCTTCTTACAAGCGACGTGTTCATTGTGATGGGTTGCTTGCAACATGTGTCTGAGGAGGACTCATATACTATTTATTCAAATGTTCCTTTGTTTGTTGTGAATACATTTTTTTCAGGGACAATATTGGTAACAATTCTCTTTCTTCAAACCTGGCAGAATCTGTAGAAATTGATGACCTCTGTGCCTTTTGGAGCTCCAACTGTAGATGAACGGTGATTTCTGAATTAGGAGAAAAAGGGTCATCTTCAACTTTAATAAGATAAAATACATATATGGGCCTTACTTTTAGGAGGGAGTTTGGAAATAAAAGCAACAAGCCTTTTCATGTTACATCAGTAGTTTTATCCTGTACACACTTCCCTTCTACCATTTTTGTGTGACCTCTTAATCCCATTGCACTGAATGTGGGATGGTCTGTCCTTCTACTGTCACTCTCCCTTTACATTCTGTCTTGTAGATCTCTTAACATCCATTGATACACTTAATTTCCAATCTTTGCCCATTTATTTCACTCTGACTTAAACCAGACATTCACCTTCACAATTCTTTTAGGTAATCAGAATGCATGTAATGTCTTAGGAAATAGTAGAGAAAAAAATAGTCTTACCATTCTGAATTTTTTTGTATTACAAATTTAAAAAGAGCCACACCGGAGAAAGAATGTTTTTCTTTGTCTAGAGAAATTAGTAATTACAGTAATTATTTAGTAATTTGTTTCTCTCTACTGGAACTGCACAGAGCACATGGTTTATACAATTTATCTTGATAGTCACAACAACACTATGATGTAGGTTTTATTTCCTTCATTTTATAGAAGAAATGAGATTTAAATGTTAAACAACTTGACTAGGTTTATTCAGCTGTACAAAAATCTGGGGTTTTAGCTCATTTCTTTTTAAGTTGCAGGCCAATGTTGTTAAATATGAATGTACACAATCAATAGTATCAGTTGAGTGAATGAGAAGTGCATCTTCTTAGCTATCCACAATGAACACAATCTTCTTTAATGAGTTCCAGGTTCACAGCCAAGTACTGAGAAGCACACATGTAGGGTAAATGTTTGTGTGCATCTAGATGTATCTCCATCCTAAATGCTGTGAGGTTACAGATCATCCCTGTGGATTCTAGGAAGAAAAATCTGGGGTATAGCTCAATCATTATGCATCAGCAAATGAGAACAAGTGTATTTAGTTCAAAGAATATTCATTAAATAATAGACTTTATTTCTCATTTGGTAGTGTGATGGGAAAATATAATCGTGTCACCTTCACGAGATGTTTCATGACTGGGTGATTCCTGAAATGCAAAATTTTTAGGAATTATGCCTTTCCTGTCTACTATTATTTAACTATTTACAAATAAATACCAGCTTTATAATGGTTAACGGATTTCCAGGTGGAAGTCTGCTATCAAACATATGCAGAACTTCTTTTTCTCCCTCTTCCTTCCAGGGCTTGGTGCCACATTGAGAACTTGTAATTAGGCCCTAACAACCAGCCTGCCAAGAATTAATTTTCAATTTTTGTGCTTTGCTATCTCAGCTGTTTCAAATTACATATATCCAAGCTATAGGAAACATGTTATCCTTAATGTTCTGGGGATTGATTTTTTTCCAAGTATTTCCAACCTTTTCTTTAGGCCAGTGCTTTCCAACCTTTTTTATCCCAGGATATGTTTGAACCTATCATTAAACTTCCATGGCACACTGAAATTATGTTGAACAAAAAAAAAAAGTATATACTTACTATGCTTTGAACTTCTTTTGAAAATAATTTAATTAATGATCTTTCAAAATTTCCTCAGCGCACCTAAGATCCTCTCATGGCACACTAGTTGAAAATCACTGTTTAGGCATTATAAATGTTAACTAGATCAATAAGAGAGCTTAACTCAAAATCCTAACAGTGATTGTGTCCATTCACCAAGTTTTTAACTTTTCTTTTTTTTTTTTTTTTTTGCAGTTTCTCACCGGGGCTGGGTTTGAACCCATACCTCTGGCATATGGGGCTGATGCCCTTTCAGCCACAGGCACCATCCTCATTCACCAAGTTTTTATTATTAGTCAGCCATCATGCTGGATAAATGCTTGGTACTCACCCCCTCTAATCTTCATAGTAATTCTATGACATAGATGCTACTTATCTCCTTTTAAGGATAAAGAAACTCTAAACCATAGTTTTTAACTAGTTTTGTATGACATTGCAAAACATATTTCAGATTCCTATTAATGGCTCATCACTACCTCTTTTACTTCCTCAGGGAGTGATTAAAAGTACCTTCCCTATCTTGTGTATAAAGAATCTCAAATTTCACAAGGCCCGGTAACCTGCTCAAGATCACCTGTTTGAGACCTGAAAGAGTTGGGACTTAATTCCTGTTTACGTTTCAAATACTTAGTCTATGATGCACTAGCTTGTTTATTATTACATCCCTTGCAAGAGAAATAATTGAAAATTGTCAGAAGAATAAGTGAACACACACACCTTGAGTTCATAATATAAAATATAGGCTTTTATATACTGATTTCAGTGTATGAATCTAGCACATCACATGGGAATAGAGTGACCCAGTGGCTCAGATAACACCAAACCCATTGAACAGCAACCATATTTGGTTTCTTGGTTCTAAGAATTATGTATGTACCATGACTGGTTTATTTTGAAAGCCACGTGAACTTCCCTCCCTCCCTACAAAAAGACATAGGTCCTGCAGATCTGAATTCCTGGTCAAGTAGGTATGCCAACCTTGTCCTGGGTGTGACATTAACCTTCCTTCCTCAGCATCTCATCCCGAGCCTCCCCAAGGATATTTCGATAGTTCCTGGAATTTGGACGTGGTGGAAAGTCTAGAAGACAGAGGCTCAAGGAGGCCCTGTCTATCTCCAAGGACAGTCATGTCTTCCACTCTGTCATTTCTTCTTCCATTCTCTCCCTGCCCCTCTTTCCTGATCTCTTCTTCTCTGAGTTTGCCTTTCTACAAAGGACAACACGAAGGAAGTACATGTGAAAAATATTTTAGTAGTTTGGGGCTGGGAGAACATTGCATTTTTTTCTATTGCTAAAATTGTCCCTAGTCACTGCTCTGTCCTGGAACTCTGCACCCTTGCACTGGCTCACCTGCAGTTTCCCTGTTCTCAAGTCCCTCCCTCATGCCTACAGCAAAGGTCACATTGGAACATATCAAAACCCAAGGTGCTATTTCCCATTCCTTTGCAATCAGCGGTTGTTTCTTCTCTCCATGCTCACAAATGAAAGCTAGCCACCAAAATTGCTTTATACTTTATGAGTTTTGTCAGGATTCTGTTTTCTATAACCTAAAACATTCGTAAAATGGTGCAAACACTAACGAAATGTGCCATTCCACATGTGCCGTGGAGGGCCAAATGCTGCACATGGAACCGTCAGGGAGCATGCTCTATTTCTTTTTGATATTTCAGTTTGGTTTTCATCCACAAATCAGCTTTGACTTCGGGATGACTTCCCTGGGGTAGAAAGATAAGTGGCCCTGTGGGTTTGACAATCTTGTCTCTAGTGACCAGCTCTAGTTATACATATGTACTGAGATGTAGGTATGTCTAGATGCTGCCGAGGTAGAAGTCATTAGACCACAGACCAGAGAGAATCGGACAGAGACAGGAGTGGATAGATAGGTAGACAGATGGATAAAAAGAACAATAAATAGAATTATGCTGCTCACATCTGTATGCTCAGCACCTACGCCAGTGCGTCACATACAGTGGGCCTCCACGCATTGCTTACTGCATGAATAGACACAGAGAGCCACATTGGATTCCTAATTACAAGGCGTTTTTTGTTATTTCTTGCCCAGTGAATCCAAATAGAGCCCCAACTTGGAGTCATTATCTCCCCAATTTATGGAGATACCACCTAGCATGGCTGATTCAGACTTCGTCTTTACCGTGTTCCGATTTGAAAGACCTCCTCAATCCATTACTCTGTGTGGGTATGTGTGTGTGTGTGTTAAGGGCAAAAAGAAAGATGTATATTTTAATACTTAATTCAAACAAGTTTATGTGGGAAAGACCACAAAGAACATGGACACTTATAGAATGAACACTGATTCTGTTTTTGAAAAAATAGGAATATTGAAAGGTTTTTTCACCTATTAAGTCAAAAGTTACCTTGTTGTAACCTCTTCCCATTTATTTTGCGTTTATACTCATTCCGTACTTTCTCCTCCAGAGTGGAAAGGGCTAAATGCTAATTGAAGGATTATTGTCCCTACTGAATAGAAGTTTCTACCTTTGGATCTCCATTAAAGCATCCTCACAACTCTTTATTAACCTCCAAGGATGATTTTTGGGAGATAGAACATTGAGAAGCAGAAATTCTAGAACAGAAATTTCCCAAAATACTCTACCACAAGGACTTTCATCATTTTATTTTGGAGAAATGCTTTTTCACCCCAATTTTATTCCCCCTCTTGCTGGGTGAAACTTAATAAGAGACCTTCGTGCAACTGTGTACAATGACAATTCCAAACTTTCCTCTGAAGAAGGAAGTTTGTACCCCTGACCTAAGTTTCTGCCCTGGTAGAGTGGGGACATTGCCATTTCTTGTCTGTCTTTCCGTTATCTTGTTTCTACCTGGGGTGGGGGTGGGAAGAGTGGGGTCTGTAGTCAAAACCTCATAGCAGAGGCACAAGGCAAGCACTGCTCCTGATGTGAGCTTCACACTTGTGGGATGTCAGAACTGCATCAGAAACATTGATTTCCCAAACATAGGAGAATCATAACGTCCTGCTCACTAAACTGAGCAGCACTAATCTAATTTCATTACTTGCCATGGAACAATGGGGCTGAGAGGCTATTAAGTTTGTCCAAGCATGATAATTTCTCATAATACATAGCCAAGTAAAAAAGGGAGGGCTGCTCAGAATGCTGGGAATGCGAGACAAGGGCCACCAGGATGGCAGGGCTGTCACAACCTGTCAGGGCTGTCTTAGATCAACCCATCCACTTACTTGTGCGCTCTTGAAGGGTTCCACAAAAGAACTCTGAAAGCTTGTGCTTGCTTCAGAGCCCCCATTTATTTTTATTAGCAGCAGATGGAGGTGAAAGTCCTCTGAGCACTTTATTAGCACGCTGCCATTCAGTGAACAGCAGCCAGCCGAGCACGGAGTGGAGATTTCTGTCCATCTGTTCATTCGCGTCTCCCGATGGTCTCCCACGGCACAACGAGCAATTGCAATTTTAGTGTCAACAAGCATAATGAAAGGTCTGAAATGTTTTGTAGTATTGCACTTTCTATAGGCTGGATAATGCCATGGAGAGTAATTTCTGTCACATCTAAACGCATTTAGCATATAAATATATTATTGTCTTGTAAGGGATAATAATAATTGGTTCAAATCACCTGCGGCAAGTACATACCTCAAAGAACATTTCTTTTGCTTTTTCCTATTTGATGTCCTTTATATATTTCAAGTAGGTCCTCTCCCATCATAGGCGTTCATGAGCTTGATAGCCTCTTCAACTGAATAAAAGGGCAGGCGAGTAGAAGACATTTTTCATCTCCCACATATATTTTCTTTGTATTTTTCTGATGTGTTCTGTGAGCAGCCAATTATATGTATGCATTTGCCTCAGGAGAATCTTACAGGTCACTTAAAAACGGACCTTTTTTGCCTGGGTAGGAATTTCCTCATTTTTATTTTTTAATTTAATTAATTTATTTATCTATTTTTAGACAGAGTTTTACTGTCTCCCAGGCTGGAGTGCTGGTAACAGGCAGAGTAGGATTTGAAACCGAGCAATGTGACTTCCACGTTTGCATTCTATTGCAGAGGTTGTCAGACTTTTTCTTTTAAAGACCAGATAGTACATTTCTTTGGCTTTGTGGGCCACAGAGTTTCCGGGTGTTCTCAACTTGTCAGCTCTGCTGTTACAACTCAAAAGCTTCCATAGACTAGTCAGTGGCATGGCTCTGTTCCAATAAAAACCTTGCTTATGGACCTGAAATATGAATTTCATGTGATATGAGATAACAATTATCTTTTAGACTTTTCCCCGATCATTTGTTGAGACCCATATAAAAACAAGCCAGATTTTGCCTGTGGGCTGTACCTAGTTTGCTGACCACTGCTTAGGACACTGTCACTCAAAGGTGTCCATGTGGTCCATGGATGAACAGCAGTGGCACCACTGTGAGGTTCTTAGAAATGCACATGCTCTAGTCCAGATTTTGAATTAGAATCTGCATTTTGCCAGGTGATTTATAACAATGCTAGGGTTTTGTAAGCACTGCTCCAAGTGGCTAACATCCTCTCTTTCATCTTAGAAAGATGACCCCAATAATTGGGATGGGAATGCAAACAACTTCTATTCCTGTCATCACCGAATTTTTGTGCCCATAGAAAGCACTGTACAAAACGCTAGTTCCCTAAGAGGTTCCATGAAGAAGGGAGTTTGTGATCAAATAAATTTAGGAGTTATTATAATCTGTCCTAATCTTAGCGATTGCCAGTAAACATTAGCATATTAAAGGATTTGCGAAGTTCTACAGGTTGATAAGGTAATATGTTTAATCTGGTATTACCAAAATTTAATTAGCTAGGAAACCTTTTTCTGTGAAACACATAAATATCATAAAGCACTCTAAAAATAGGGCTTATGCAATAGTTTTAAAGACAATGTGGACCCCAGGATTCAGTTGCCCAGGCACAGACCAATTTGTATGCTAGCTTAATTTCACCAACTGTTTCTGTAACTGTAGTAGGAGTGTTTAATACTCTGTAAAGCTGTATCATTCTGTATCTCCCATCTTCTTTACAATTTATATTGTTAACTGACTACAATAATATCATTTCAAGTAATCTTACCTTTTTATGTTTCAGGGACCTCGTCTATGAAATGGGAATAATTACATTTCCTAATTAAATGAGTTAATATGCACCAAATGCTTAGTACCCTGTTTGACTCATAAGCATTCAATGTATGCTAGCTTTAATATTATCACAGGATGTAATGTCAACTACTACCCGAAAGACCTTATAAAAAAGCAGTGTTGGAAATGTTTTTCTATGCCAGTCTAATATGGTAGCCACTAGACCCATGTCAAAACAGAACATTTAAAATGTGGCCAGTGTAGCAGAGGAACTCAATTTTAAACTTCTTTTAATTACCATTAGCTTAAATTTAAAAACACGTATGTAATGATTGGCCATGGTATTAGACCACACAGCTATAGACAGAATGAGGTATTATAAACCTTCAACAGATGTTTGAAGGTTTTCCTGGGTCCTTCTCATTACTCTTCAGCCGCTGAGTGTCTGCCCCACCAGTGGATGAACATAGGGATGCGATCAAAAATATATTTGCGCACAAAATAGAAAAGCATAAAGGAATAAAATGGGGCTCTTTGAAAATATAAATTTTTTCACATTTTACCTACAGTTTGAAATGGTTAAAACTAGACTTATGCCTCTGACCTATCCGTCTACTTAATGCCCCATAAAGCTTTATGAGGCTTTTTAAGAAATGGAGCTTGGGATTCTCAGTGGTGTAACTGTCTATAGATTATGGCTTTTAGTGGCACCATTCCTTCCTGTATAGCCCTCATGAGCTAGCAGATGAAAACAAAAAAATGACATGCCACTGGCTCCTTTATGGGAGAGAACTGCATTTGTGCAGAAGAAACTATTAATAAACATTCTGGGCAAGAAGCTGAAATACTTAGGGAACCAGAGGGTGTTCTCACTTTCCCATGCTCCTCAAAGGAGTCCACTTTTGTTTTACCACCATGGTGAAGGAAGCCGTGAAAAAGAGGGGACAAGAAGATGGAGCCAGATGCAGGGGGGAGTTTGTGGACTCTGACATCTAATACAACTTCAGAGATTGTTTGAGATGAATGAGGGGTGTTACCTGAAATAAAGTCTAACAACTAGGGAATTGTGAGCGGATATGCCAGTAAAATAGATGAAAGAAAAGATGAAGATGTTTAGGACTTGGATTTCCAAGCCAAGTTAGCTGAGACACGAAATGAAGCTCGATTCCCATCATGGAGCCCCCTGACTACTCATCCCACTAGGAAAGTGCCTGACTCTACTGTTCCCTTCTACTTTCTCATGCTGCCCCATCTCTTATGAATGCAAGATCACCATGCATTGCCAAAGCTAGATTTCTGGGAGCTCTCTCCATCCCTCTATTCTCAGTTCCTGAAGCCAAGCCTTGTACCATCATGTCCCCTGAATGGGTCCCTCCTGTTACCCCCTTTTCTCTAGTCCAAGTTCTCATCAGTTCTTTCTTAGCACATGTAGCAGGCTTGTCTTCCTGTGTGGTAGACAGCTAGAAGTCCCACTCTCCTGGGAGAGAAGGACAAGGCTGGGACCTCCAGGGCTGCCCATCTTAATTCCGTCCTAAGTGATTGCTCACATCTTGGGACGAGGGAGCACTCTACCAATTTACCAGTCAGAATTTAGAGTGCCAACTGCTAAAAGATGGGGTCTTGGGTCTAGTCTACTGTCTAGTCTACGGGTCTAGCAGCAGGTACAGTAGAGTCCTGAAGGTGATCTAGAGCAGCCTTAAGGTTAATTATCATGCCATTAGCTTAAATCTACATTGCAGTCCTCAACCCCTAATGGGCTCTCAGAGAGGCTCATGGGAGGTCTTGACTCTGCTTCCAAGGTGACCTCTGAATCACAAGATAGACCCAATCCAGGCAGTCTAAAATAGACGTGTGAACCATAATCCATACTTCTTTGCCTGCTTGCAGTGGCAATGGGGTCCATTCACTGTCTATGGCAAATGTATCTTGTCCCATAAACCTTCTTATCCTGTAAACCTATCTTTTTCTTCCTCAATAAACCTTTTTTCACACGTGCCTTACTTTGGTGGGTCTCGCCACCTCTTTTGCCATGAACAAAACCTCCTTTTCTCTAGTCAACCTCCTTAGGTCAACTTAAGGAGGTGGTCCATGTAGGCACATGATCAACTGGGGAGTTTCTACTGTAATTAATTGTGTCTGTACTTCTTGTCCCAAACAAACTATCCCTCCCTGCATGCAAGTTCCTGGGCTCAGTCTTGATTATATCCTGTTTACAGAAAAGAAGCCATATTCTGTAAAATAACGTAAAGAGATTTTATCGTGAGCCAAAGACCAAGGATGCAGGCAACTGCCTGAAACCTCAACATTCCCCGCAAATTTTCACCCTGTCTACATTTTTTCCAAAAGTTGCTGAAGGGATCAATGTAAGATGGAAGTCTGCCCACATCCCTCTACTTCTTGATAACTTTCCAAACCTCCCCATGGACCTTGAGGGCTCTTTTAAAAGACATTGGCTATCCTTTGCAGACTGGTACCCTTAACTTCTGCTACTACACCTGGCAAAATTCCTGTCTAAGCCAAACAGAAGGCTTTGCTAAGCCTTGTAAATATCCCATCCTTTCCTGCCTCTTCTGAGCTCCTTTCCTAGAGTTCCCCTTAGTCCCTACAGGCCTATACACCACTCCTTTCAAAGGCCGGTTCAAACGCCCACTTACCACCCCCCCACCAGGCTGAGACCTATCCTCTCTCTGTGTTTTTATTATGATTCACACTGCACATTCGTCAAAATTGCAGGGCCTGACTAGTTGTACATTTCCCTGTTAAACCTCTCTGGCCACTTCTTTCTCCGCTTCTCCTATCACCCTCGGGGGAACTGGTTGCTCCCTCTTTGTTGCCTTTGTGTAACTCTCTGTGGTAGCCTATAACACTCTGTACATACAGTGGGACCTCTGTAAGTTGACCATCCAAAGGACTGTAACAAGCCAATCAACGTACAGAGGTGGTCACTATAAGGAACCGGGCCTACTGTACTGCTACGTACATATGGTACATGACCTATGAAAATTAGGTCAACTTAAGGAGGTGGTCCATGTAGGCACATGATCAACTGGGGAGTTTCTACTGTAATTAATTGTGTCTGTACTTCTTGTCCCAAACAAACTATCCCTCCCTGCATGCAAGTTCCTGGGCTCAGTCTTGATTATGTCCTGTTTACAAAAAAGAAGCCATATTCTGTAAATAATGTGAAGAGATTTTATCGTGAGCCCAATTTGAAGACCATGACCTGGAGCCAGACCCACGGAGCCTCAAGCAAGTGGACTCATGGTGGTGGGTTACAGTTTGGTGTGGTGGAGTTACGGTTGGATTTTATATGTTTTGGGGAGACAGGAATCACCGGTAAAGTGATAAATGAATATGTGGAAGGTATACAGTGGTTTGGCTCCAAAAGATGGGACATCTCCAAGTAGGGGCCCACAGGTGGGTTTAAAGATTCTTTGGCTGACAATTGGCTGAAAGAGTTAAGTTCTGCCTAACAGACCAGAAGTCACAAAAAAAGGAATGCTGAGTTAAGATAAGGGTCTGTCATATGCCAAACTCTCACGGTTAGTACTGTATGTTGAGGATCTGCAAGTGTGTCTTACTTAGTCACACTTACTCACTAAGCATGTCTTACTTAGTCTTAGGCCTATTAATGGGTCAGAGAGGGCATCTTTAAGAAGTGGGGGGAGGCATGATGAGGCATGTCTGATCTCCTTTCTCATGGAATTCACTTTCAGGGAATGCCTTTGGCCAAGAGAGGGTCCAGTCAGCACTGGGGGAAGGGAAGCCTTAAGATTTTATTTTAGTTTGCAGCCTCCAGAAGCTATCACACTGCCCAATGCATTGCAAATGCTTAGCTACTTAATGAATGCATCAAATAAATAAGAGACATGAATGGATGTGTGTCATCAAAAGAAGGAGAAAGAAAAAAAAACCCAAAGGCACTGTTTTATGTTCTTCATTCAGCCATACTGTATTGCAGCATTTTTAATGCTAAATGTGGAAATTTTCCATTATTTCTTCCTAGGCTTGGGAAAGGCAGTTACTCTGTTGCTTAATATGCTCATCAGTTATTAGCTTTGAGACACAGCATTAACAGACTGCAATTAATCAGACAATTCTAATGGTAAATCATCTCTAAAATTCTGCTCTTTCAGTTACTTTTAATACCTTTGAGGACTAGAACAATGTATTATGCAATCTTTTTAAATCCCCTGTCTTGCAATATCCATAGCACAAAACAGTACAAGTTCCATAAATGATTGATTGGCTGTCATCAGAGTGGAATCTATTCCACTCATGTAGGATAAATGAAATTTTGCAGCGTTTTTGCCTACTTCTTGACCTTTTACTATGTAAAACCAGTATGTAACAATAAAGATGTTTCCAAAACACCAAATCGTATCTTTTGCGTTTTTCAAATTTGTAGCCAAGTTATAAGTAGCCCATCACCAGAAGGACTTATGAGACTTGATTTGGATTCAAATGCAAGAAACAATGGAAAAACATTTTTCAGCAAGGATAGCCTATTGACATGTAAGAGAGGATGATAAATCAGTTCCTAAAAGGCCTAGGATTGTTTTGCCTGTGAAGAATCTTAAATAAGAAAAGCTGGGCATATACCCAGAAGACCAAAAATCACAACATAACAAAGATATTTGTACCAGAATGTTTATTGCAGCCCAATTCATAATAGCTAAGTCATGGAAAAAGCCCAAGTGTCCATCGATCCACGAATGGATTAATAAATTGTGGTATATGTATACCATGGAATACTATGCAGCCTTAAAGAAAGATGGAGACTTTACCTCTTTCATGTTTACATGGATGGAGCTGGAACATATTCTTCTTAGTAAAGTATCCCAAGAATGGAAGAAAAAATACCCAATGTACACAGCCCTACTATGAAACTAATTTGGGACTCTCACATGAAAGCTATAACCCAGCTACAACTTAACAATAGGGGGAAGTGGGAAAGGGGGGGTGGGTAGAGGGAGGGGAATCGGTGGGATCACACCTGTGGTGCATATTACAGGGGTATTTGCGAAACTTGGTAAATGTAGAATGTAAATGTTTTGGCACAGTAACTGAGATAACGCCGGAAAGTCTATGTTAACCACTGTGATAAAAATGTGTCAAATGGTATATGAAGTGAGTGTATGATGCCCCATAATCATATCATTGTATACAGTTATGATTTAATAAAAAAATTAAAAAAAAAAAAGAAAAGCTGAGGCAGAATTAATGTGGTCATTTCAGTTCAAGTGTCATTATATTATCATGCAGGATAGAAAAAGCATGCAAATTTATTAACTGAACTGTGCAGTCAAAGAGGAAGAAACCAGAGGCAACAAATGCTCTTAATTTCTCATAGAGTATGAGGTATTGTGTTTGTGTGGGGGGGATTGCAGTCTTAAGGATTTCTGTTAAATGTGATCTATAATGCTTGAGTAGTTTGTTGCTTGTTTTATTTCATTTCCTCCCTTTATTGACACTGGTTCTTTCATTTAACAGAGATGTATTAAGTGTCATAAATATTCATTCTAATTTTTCTAAGTTCAGAATCTCATCAAAACTTGATGCTGTACTATGTTGAAAAGCAACCTATTTAGACAAGTATTTAATGTAATTAAGATATTTATGAACTGGAACTCTTTCAGTTGCAAAATATAGAAACTTCAGTCAAACGAAAATGGGTGTTTATTGCTTCATATGACTAGACAGTTTAAGGAGTAATTCCAGTTCAGGCAGTGCTGGATCCAAAATCTAGAGCATTCGTGTGTATTCAGGAGGCGGATTTTTCTGCAACATTTGCTTCCGTCTTCCACTGTTGGCTCTATTCCCAGGTGGCCTTTCCAGATATATAGTTCCACTCTAGGAAAAAGAGAATGTTTCCCCCCAAACATCAAGCAAACGTCATGGAGTCAGCTCTGATTAGATGCTTCTTGGGGATTATATGCTCTTCTAAACTCACTCCCAAGGTCAGGAGGGTGAAATATTCTTATGCCTGGGGCTGGGATATACATCTAACCCTGAATCAGGGCTTCATGGCAGCTCCATCTAAATAAACCACATGGGTTGAGAGTGTAGGGGAAGTGATTCCATGAATGAATGCCAGGTAAAAGAAAAATAAATATATATTTATTTATCTATTCTAGAAATATAGTCTATAGCTACTTCATTTTGTAAATTATTCTCCTGTAACACTGGAAAAATAAAGTTCAGGTTTAAACCACATGAACTACTTTAAATTTTCCTGATTCGTATTCTGAAATAGCCTTTAATAATAATAATAGCTGTTATTTTATGTTAGAAATGGTGAAAGATTCAAAGACACTTTGCCTGCAATTGGCACAATATAGTGAGTAGGGCACCGGCCCCATATACTGAGGGTGGCGGGTTCAAATCCAGCCCCGGCTGAACTGCAACCAAAAAATAGCTGGGTGTTGTGGTGGGCACCTGTAGTCCCAGCTGCCCGGGAGGCTGAGGCAGGAGAATCACAGAAGCCCAAGAGCTAGAGGTTGCTGTGAGTCCTGTGACATCATGGCACTCTACCGAAGGCGGTAAAGTGAGACTCTGTCTCTACGAAAAAAAAAAAAATTGCACAATATAAAAGGCCTTAAAACCAAACAAGAAAAACTGAGCTTTGTCTCTTGGCAACTCATTGGAATATAATTCTGTGAAGGCTCTCTGAAGTTGCAGCTATCATTTCCTGGGGTGCCCTAACCAGTTGTCAGTTCTTCTACCTTTGAACTTCATTTGGCACTTTGACTGAAGATCTCATGTGCCACTGACCATGTTTTACCTTTAATTATAAATTAGTGTTTACTTACCCTAGTGCCCTATGAGATGATATATTATACAGAAGAAAATTTTCTCCTCATTTAGTGTATGATACCAGGATTCATGTAATAGTAGGCATCCAAATAATTATGTTAGATATTATTCATTTTCATTCATTATTCATTTTTTTCATTTCAATTGTCAAAAGCCAACATTAAAACAAATTTAGTTATATATCTAACTGGTCTTTTATTCATGATTCATGCACGCATCTGCATAGTCTCCATTCTACAAAAAAGAGTGAAAGCTCCTAACAGACAACAGCAGAACAGGAGATTTTGTAAATATGGGAGAAAGAAACAGAGAAATAGAGAGGAAGCTAATTGGTTTAATACCAGGTTAATCCGGGTTACTTTTTTTGTAAGGATTACAGCAATCCTCCCTGCAGACTCAACTACACCGGAATCTTCTATTTTCAGGAAAGACTGATCTGTTTGAGAATCTCTCTGCTTTCTTAAATTTTCGGTTTGGTTATGGATAATTAAGCATAAATGACTCCATTTCGGTTTATTCTGGTGGGACCTACTGAAGGAATTCAGTGCAAAACCATAGCCTCTCATACTTTTCCTTTAATGCAGTCAATGACTATACAAATGCCAGGTGCATTTCTGTATTATTAGAAGACACAGATGTGTTAGCAAATTCTTACTGAGTATGCATTCTATGCCAGACATGGGCTGGACATTTGTGTCTGTATTATCCACTTGAATTCCCCAGGATATAGGTTCCCCATGACTGAGTCCTGTCTGTGTACCCTGCCCCCACATGCTGTTTCAGGGCCTAACACAGTGACTCTCATTGGCAAGTACATATTTAAACAAGTCTTATGACAAGCTTTTAGAAGAGTACTTCTCAATCAGGGGCAATTTTTTCCCCAAAGGAGTATTTTGGAAGGTCTAGGGACATTTGTCATTGTCACAACTCTGGAAGCATGTTACTGGGATCTGGTGGACACAGGCCAGGGCTGCCACTTAGCACCCTGCAGTGCATAGGATTGTCCTCACAACTAAGAAATGTTCTGGCCCAAAGCACCGTTTTAAAATAATCATGTTATCACTCTATACAGATAAGAAAACTAATGCTCAGCAGTGATATAAGTCTATCTTGGTGATAAAATTAAAACCCTAAATCTTAACCAAAATCTTCTGATGTACTGCCTCAGAATTAGATATCAGCTGGTATAACTCTATGGAAATTTGAGCTTGGTTGTTGCCAGGCATAATTTGTAAAAGTATATGGGCTGTCCCCTTGTTAGTTACTCTGTGGTATAACAACAGCTTAATAAGGCAATGTGCTGTTTGAGCTTACTCTGTGATAAACCAGTTAGTACATTTTTAAATCAAAATATTGGACAGGATTAAGGAAAGGCTTTTAGACTAGAAATCTGTTTGAGTTTTACCTTTGATCTGAAAGTCAAATAGGCAAGAAAAGGGCAATATTTCTTTTAAGAGATTTCATATGTTCCTCTTTTGAAAACTGGATTTATTTGAACCAGATTATACCATTATATCAAAGTTCCAATCAGAATTCTTGAAAGGTTTATGAAGCCAGGGATGGAGTCCTAAATTCATCTTTACCAATCATGTTAAAGGAACCATTTACCACCTTTCCAAAATACGTTACATTATAAACCATATTGGACATATTCATAGTTCTAGGGCAAGAAATATGGCAGTGATAAGAGTTATTCAAAAAAGAAATTGAGTGTTGAGGACACTCCATCGCAGTTATAACTATGTGGGAAGGAAAGGGGTCTACATCTCTTTTGGATGTGTCTTTTTTCATGTTCTTCATCAGTTCCCAATATCTAAAAGTTAAACCTCATTTTCCATGCTGAAGCAAATTAACAAACAAACAAACAAAAAGTTATATTAAGCAGTAATCCATTGAATTGAAGTCAGAGTAAAACAGAAAAAACTAACTCCAAAAATATTTAAAATTTAGAATTGAAAGTGTCATTAAATGGTCTTCATATAATTTTAAATCACACTAAATACAATAAAGTCCCAAAGCAATATTATAGTTTTTCTACTCTTCAAAATACTCAAAAACATAGTATAGATTTCTCATGAGGAAGCCCTTCTAGCTAAGGTAGGCACCATCTTAGAAACTAATGTCATTATTTCATAAATACACAAATCACTTCCTTTCCTCACTAGATAACTTTCTTTATTCAGTTAGATTAAAGCTGGGTGACTTTCCCCCCAAAAAAATCAAATCTACCATCACAGAGGAAACATTGTATTCAATTTGTGGGTGATCTACAGAAGACATGTCAGGTTATGTCATCTGTTTCCCAAGAGGAATTTCAACTATTGAAAAGAAACAATTTCAGCAAATGCTTACAGAAGACAACATCTGTCAGTAGTCAAATGTCAATTTATAGGTGTTGATTTAGTTATGTTTAAAGAGTCACAAACTAGAAGATGATTTTTCCTTTATGTTAACTACTAATAAAGAGTCTTGGCTTGACTTCATGCATTTTTCTATACTTACTGACATTATTTGCAGAATATGTGGTATCATATCATTTTTCCCCTGTTTTAGTCCACTTCCGCATCCCAAATTATATCCTAAAAATAGTGGACAGCTCCTGCTCATGGACTCAGGAGTGTGACACGTATGTATTCTCAGGAATGTTACATGCATGTGTTCTCTTCTTGTCTGAAGAAAAAAGAGGAACTCACCAACATTTATAGTACGAAATATTGTAGTTGATCTTTTTAAAGTGCTTAAGTTGTGACACAACTTTGGGGCCACCATTACTCTCCAAAAGTAAGACAAACTAAAAGTATCTCAAAGATTTAGGACATCTAAAATTGGGACTAGCCAATCTGTAATAAATTGATTATTCCCAGCTTTTTGTATCTTGTGCATCCTTTATCTCATGAACAAAAACATATAAAATATATGTTATGTATTGAGGGTAGGGGGTAGGCAGGTTGATATTCAACTATAAGAAATAAAAAACAGGGTGGCGCCTGTGGCTCAAGGAGTAGGACGCCGGTCCCATATGCCAGAGGTGGCGGGTTCAAACCTAGCCCCGGCCAAAAAACCACAAAAACAAAACAAAAAAAAAAAAAAAAAAAAAAAGAAATAAAAAACAATAAACATTGGGGAAGAGAAAGAAAACCTTATAGTAAGTCTTAATGATAGCCAGACTTGAAGCTTTACATCATCTTTGATTTTCAGTCTCTGGTGGAAAACAAGGACTTCAAAATATTTTCAAATGGGATCTTATCATAACTGTTCTAGACTGTCTATATTATTCAAATTTATTGTAGACTTTCTTATTGATTATTAATAAATTGCCCATCTGTCATTGAAAAGTGCTTCCCTTTAGTTACCTGGATGGTCAAAACTAGCAAAACAAAAGTGGGCTTTCTATTCCATTCATCTGGGTAATTTATTCATTTATTAATATAACAGAGATTCATTGGATGCCAACTCTATGCTGGGCTTATATATGGGGATGAACTACATTAGTCAGAGTTCTCCAGAGAAACAGAAGAAATAGTAGTATATCTACATCTATATCTGTATATAATTTATCTATCTACATCTGTATATATATATAGAGAGAGAGGCTTTGACTCATGTAACTATGGGAGCTCATAAGTCTGAATGTACAGGGCAAGCTGGCAGGCCAGATATCCCAGGAAGGGTTGTTGCTACAGTTCAAGTCTAAAGATAGTTTGGAGATAGAATTCCTTCCATTTCAAAGAATCTCAATATTTCAAGATTTTCAGCTGACTGGATGAGGCCAAACCATACTGTGGAGAGTGATTCACTTTACTCAAATTTAATTGTTAATCCTATCTACAAAATACCTTCACAGCAATATCTAGAGTGGTGTTTGACCATATAATTGAGCACCATAGCCTAGTTAAGTAGATACATAAAATTAACCATCACAATGACACAGTAGGGAAAAAAATAGTCATGGGAATCCAGCCAGGTTAGAACTTTACCTTATTAGAGAAGACAAGTAACACATAGGCAATTGCCCCCAAAGTGGGATGAGTGGTAGAGTTGAGAGGAAAATGAGTTACTAAGAAAACATAGTAAATCCAACTAAATAAAGAAAAAGTCCTTGCGTACCATTGACCCTATCCTTTCCTGTAGCTTTTTATTTGCAATAGAAATGAATCAAGAGAGAAGTTTAATGTAAGTGGTTTGGGAGATACAACCTTGCATGCTAGAATAATATGGGCTTGTCAGTGAATCTGTTTAGTCAGACCTCCTCATTTGCTCATTTCCTTCTGGTTCTGAAATACTGTTGCATTAAAGGTAGTTTGAACTGATTTATCTGATGGAGAATCACCATGCCACCCTGCCTGGGGTTTCATAAAGAGTAGCCCCGAAGCATGCCACATCCATCAGAAAAATTAGCATCCATTCTCACAACAGCCAGATATCTCACCCTGGTCTTGTCCTTATAGAAATACTTATGACTCCACTCGTATTCATGATGACATTAATGGATTTTGCCTAGTTCTGGCATTAGGTGCAAATGGTAATTTCTAATGTTTAATAAATAAGTAGTGTGTATGAGAATCCATGTAAGAAGAAACTACTGAAACTGCTTTAATTATTTAGACTATTCTACTAACAAAATACAATGCAGACTAAAAGAATATATTTGGAATTTGTGAGTCTAAATAGGTATGAAATCGAACAAAATTAATGTGAGTGGCAATTGTACCTTCTAATGGTACTTTTGAAGTTGTATCCTACATAGATGTTACTCTCACATTTGGTTGGGTTATTGTCTACATATTTGCTCTGGTTTTTCCCAGTCTAGTCTCAAGAAAAAAATAAAGAATGTTTTCCTGGCTCATTTAATGACTAATACTTTACATATAGGTCTTTGTTACACAGTAAATGTAGGCTACCATTTATTAGTAGTGATTAAGTACTTTAATATGTTTTTCCTGGTATTATTTACTTGGAATATAATGCCCTTGAAACCTTTTTAACAGACATATGAATACTTGATAAATGTTATAAGCAAAAACCACAGAATCGTATGAGAATGAATAACATGATAGCCTGCTTAGACTGGGAGCGGAGGCGGATGGATGAAGTCCTTCCCGAGGGACTTACAGTAAGTTTGAGGTGGGCTAACCAGGTAGGGGCTCATTAGACCAGCAGGGCAGGAGAAGGAAGATGGAGCCCCCCAGTTGGTGTGAGCATGTGCAGAGACTCTGAGACCACAAGCATTTCAGAAAGTCCAGCGTGGTGATGTCTTTACCTTTCATGGTGAAAGACCTAAGAAAACAAGCCTTTCTGCACAAACATAATCATCTGAACAAACTGGACTCTGCAGTTCGCAAGTATAAAGCCACTATCGTCTTTCTCCCAAGTTCTTCAAACTGTTCTTTCAGTGTTTTTCTTTTTTTGCCTCTAATTCTTAGAAGCCAAAGATTTTTTCTATTTATCTGAATTGCAGAAACAGACTCATTTCAGTTACTGAGAGATCAGAGTTTTGGAGATCTTCTCCTTCCCTTTCTTAGTGGTGAACTGACTCAGGCTTGGGCATCTCAGCGTGGCGTGGTCATCTTCTTACCACTTCCTACTTCCAACTCTGCATCCAACCAGGAGATGTCGTGGCTGTTGCAGTTTCTATCAGTCTTTGGTTCCCCTGGGAACAAACACTTTCCTCCCCTGCCTCATTGTGGGAAGGGGGTAAAGTTCTTAGTGCATCACTAATCCTTTCCAAAAGAAGCTTCAGTCTCAAGTCTTTAACCCACCCTTTCCTGTGGGTTTGGACTACGATCACCAATGCTGAGAGGCAGGCTGACCAAACCAGACTCTGGCAGGTCTCACATCAGTTGTTTTGCACCTCAGTTTAAGATGTGGTTGTACTTGACCTTCAATGCTTTGGCAAACACTAAGGCAGAGAGAGTATACAACACCTTGCTAGTTTAGCAACAAGAATGGCAAGAATGTGCTCAGAGACCAGATCATGCCACACCTTGCAGCATGATATAAAAATTATAAACAAAGCTATACAGGAAGTCAGAGCAGTCTTTCAAATGATGATACATGTTAACTTCTACAGTGATTTTTTGATATTTTTGATCACAAAACCCACTTTAAAAGAATAAACTAGTGTCCCTTAACTGGGCTCCATCATACTTTCATGGCTAGCATTGTCACCACGAACAAAAAGTTGAATCTAGAAAGCAGCTCAAAAAATAAATGTATGCTTAATTTACTTAGTTTTATTAATCTTCTGCTGACAATGATCGCCAAGGCATAAATGCTTCTATTTAAAAGATTACCAGTTAGTCAGATATATTTCTTTCCCACAAGTGCAGTAAAATAAAAGACAAAACAAATAAACAAAAAAACTACAGAGTAGCTTAAAAAAATTCATTGTCACATTTCTCAAGGGTTAGAGATCTGAAATCAAAAGTATGGACAGGGTCGGTTCCTTCTGAGGGCTGGGAGGGTGGTCTGCTTCACTTGGCTCTCTCACGGTGGCCGCTTTCACTAGTAGATGGGATCCTCCTGTGTCTTCACATGGCCTTCCCTCTGTGAGTCTCTGTCCATGTCTACACATTTCTCAGCAGTCATATGGAATCAAGGCCCACCCTAGTGGCATTGACTTAATTTGATCATTTGCAAAGATCTTAGTTCCAGATAAGGTTACTGGGGGAAAAACTGCAACAGTTTTTTGGGGAACACAATTCAGTGCATAACATAAAAATAAATATAAATCAGGTCAGTTTGTTAAATGATGTTTATGGATTTAACCCCAAACTTCCACTGAGCCATTTTTACCTTATACGTAGGAATTTAGCACATAAATTTCTTGATCGCAGTCTCTAGTACCTGTCATTTTAGACACACAACATGTCTAAGAATTGAATTTTAGCAGCAAAGATGGGAATGATGTAGGGAATAGAGAAAGAATAAAACTTGGTTCGAGAAACCTCAGATCTATTATAATGTCAGGTACCCGCCACGCTGTCATGGGCCAGTTTTTTAATCTCTGTATCTTCAGCTATACGTAATAGAACTTTTTCTTTTTTTTGAGACAGAGCCTTAAGCTGTTGCCCTGGGTAGAGTGCCATGGCATCACTGCTCACAGCAACCTCCAACTCCTGGACTTAAGCTATTCTCTTGCCTCAGCCTCCCAGGTAGCTGGGACCACAGGCGCCAGCCACAATGCCTGGATATTTTTTTTTTTTTTTGGCTGGGGCTGGGTTTGAACCTGCCACCTCCGGCATATGGGGTCGGCGCCCTACCCACTTGACCACAGGTGCCGCCCCAGTCTGGCTATTTTTTGATTGCAGCCTTCATTGCCTTTGGCGGGCCCGGGATGGATTCGAACCCGCCAGCTCAGGAGTATGTGACTGGTGCCTTAGCCGCTGGTGCCTTGAGCCACAGGCACTGAGCCAATAGAACATTTTTTAATATTTGTATAAAAAAAAAAGTTGTGGTGGTGAGTAAATGGTATGTTTTGATGAGCACATTTCAAATTATAAATATTGAAATCAGCACTAAATAAATAGAAAACATTTCTATCATAACCTTCCCAAAATTAGTCCTATAATTATGCCATGTTCTGCTTCCTTTTAACTATCTAGAGTTTAATTTGACATGCATAAAAGGCAAGTTCCTTCATTGTATTTTGAAGGGTCTCAAGTGACATGAACAGCTTAGAAAATACTAAATGAGTCACTATTTTCTGAATGAATCTGAATTTTTCTTTCTTTGGTAACTGAAATTGGATTTTAGTTATAATTACTGTGACCTTCTTACTTAATTATATTCTCAAATAATTTGTTGAATATATAGCTGGAAATTTTATCTCCACTAGTGAATTAAATTTGCGATCAATGATGAGTAATTAGCAAGTCATAGAACAAAAATTTAGTATTATTAGATATGTGTATGTTATAGAGGGGTTCAGGTAAAATGTGGAGTTATTAATTTTCAAAGCCCATGTCAATTTGAAACAATAATTTCTTTAGCACTTGACAAGTAGAAGGGCTATGAGAGGTCTTTGAGTACAGATTTCTCACTGTTTAAGCAGAAAATGAGATTCAGAGAAGAAAAGTCATTGTCTCAAATTGTAGCATGTGTTAATGGCAGGCTGGGCAGCCAAACCTATGTCTCCTACCTCCACTGAATGTTAACCAGTATTCCCCGGAAAACGCAGAGGAAAAGATTGAACCTCTACTTTTGGAAATGATGCTGCTAATTATCATTGCTTCACTTTTGTAACAACACCAGCTTAAATGTTTGAGGTTATCAAATTTTACACACAGTTCAGGTTAAGTTTTACAGGATTCCCTCTGTTTAGCTTAGTGGCTCCCAAACATTTTGGTCACACTACCACTTTGCACTCTTAAAAATTATTGAGGATCCTGAAGAGCTTGTGTTCATATAGATTATGTCTGTAAAGATTCACTGCATAGGAAACTTTTAACAGCTTTATTGACATTTAATTCACATGTCTCACAATATGCCAATTTAAAGTGTAAAGTTCAGTTTTTTAGTATATTCAAAAATATGGAAAACTATAACCATAGTCAATTTTAGAATCTTTTATCGCTTCAAAAAGAAACCTCATATCCTCCACCTGTCGTCTGCGTACTTCACCACCACCACCACCACCAGTGCCAACACCCCATCCCAGCCCTAAACAACCACCAATCTAATCTAATCTAGAGCTAGATTCCTCTATTCTGGGTCTTCACAGTAATGAAATTAGAAAAAATGTGGTCTCTTGTGCTTGGCTTCTTTTGTTCAGCAGTATGATTTCAAAGTTCACTTCTGTTGTAGCACGTATCGGCATGTCTGTCCTCTTTGTGGCCAGGTAATATTCCACTGTATGGCTCTACCACCTTTTTTTACCCCTTTGTCTGTTGATGGACTTTGGCTCCTTTCTACCTTTGGCTATTTTATAAATAATGCTGTTATAAACATTTGTGTGCAAGCTTCTGTGTAGGCATGGTTTCATTTTTCTTGGATATGCACCTGGAGTGTAATCGTTGGGTCATATGGAAACTGTGATGAACCATTCCAGTAACTGCTGGAGCTTTATTGAAAGCCGATGCACCATTGTGGACAGATGTTGCCTCCTCTTGTGCTCAGATGAATTTGTAGCGATCCGTATTTACTTTTTATCCACTGTTATGATGACGGCATCTGCACTTCATCTAAGTTACCTGTTGGAATACTGTTGTTCATAGCACCCCTTTGTGACCACATTTTATTTCTGTAAGGCTAGCAATCATGTTATCTCTTTGATTTCTGATTCTAAAAATTTGAGCCCTGCTTTTTTTTCTCCTCAACCATTCTAACTAAAGGTTTAACAATTTCTTCAATCTTTTCAAAGAATCAGCTTTAGGCTTCATTGATTTTCTTTATTATTTTCTTTATCGATTTCATCAATTTCCACTGTAATATTTATTATTTCCTTCCTTTTGCTTTAAGTTTAGTTTGCTTTTTTCCCCAGGGACTATAAGTGTCACTTTATGTTATTGATATAAAATCCTTCTTCTTTCTTAATATAGGGATTTATAGTTAATTTCCCACTATACACTTCTTTAGCTACATCCCATAAGTTTTGTTATGTTATACCATCATTTTTATTCACTCTCAAGTATTTTCTTCTTTTCCTATTGATTTATTCCTTGACCCATTAGCTGTTTAAGAATGTATGGTTTAATTTTCTCATATTGTCAGCTTCCCTATTTTTTTCTTATTATTGATTTCTCAAGTCATTCCACTGTTGTTAGAGGCACACTTTGCATTATTTCTACCCTTTGAAGTATATTGACAGCCAGAAACAGTGGCTCATGCCTGCAATCCTAGCATTCTGGGAGGATGAGGCAGGAAGATCACTTGAGCTCAGGTGTTTGAGAACAGCCTGAGCAAGAGCGAGACCCCCATCTCTACTAAAATAGAAAAAAAATAGCCACGTGTTGTGGTGGGAGCCTGCAGTCCCAGCTCTTCAGTGGGTTGAAGCTGGAGGATCACTTCCACCCAAGAGTTTGAGGTTGCTGTGAGCTAGGCTGAAGCCATAGCACTCTAGCCTGGGCAACTGAGTGAGACTCTGTCTCTAAATAAGTAAATAATCAATAAGCAATAAAATAAAATAAAATTTTAAAAAATGTATTGGGGCTTGTTTTGAGGGTCCAATGGTATATTACATTATGTACACATTATTTATGCAATTTGATTTTTATATTAGTTAAAAGAAGAAAAGGGGAGATATGAATGTATGGTGTCTTTTATAATTACGTCATTATCTTTACTAGTGTTCTTTCTTTCTGTAGACAAATTACCATGTGAGGCCACTTGCTCTCAGCTTGAAAAATTTTCTTCAGTAATTCTTTTAAAGCTGGCCTACTGGAAGCAAGTTCCCTCAATTTTTTTTTTTTTAATCTAAAAAAGTATTTGGCTTTTAATTATTTTTTAAGATTAATATGAGGATATAAATGATTGTTTGCATTTCTTATTTAAAGTCTGAATTGTAATTGAGCCCTTCACCTAGGGGTGTGCTTTATACATTTACATTGTGTCCATTAAGTGTGGCTTTCAGTTCTTTTAAAAAATGTTTTGCTGGATATGGTATTCTTGGTTCACTATTTGTTTTCAAAATGTTAATCAACTGTTTTTCTGGCCTCCATGTTGTCTTTAAAAAAATGTTATTTTCTCTCTGTTCCTTGGCTTGCATAATGTCAATTGCTGTGCCTTTAAATTCGCTAGTTTTTTCTACTGCCACTTTAAGTCTACTGTTGAGTCTCTTAGAGAGACAATTTCTTTATTTCGGTTTTTGGTGTTTTCAACTTCAGAATTTCTATTTGTTCCTTTTTAAACATACTTTCTATCTGATGATATTTTCTGTTTAGTACAACAGTTATAACTTCCTTTATTTCTTTAATCATGCTTTCCTTTCGCTCTATGAACATATTTATTACATAATGGCTTATTTGAAATAATTTTTGGTAAAATCAATATCCAACTCTTGCTGTTAGTTATCCCTGAACTAAAGCTTGATATTATTTGCTTGTTTATTTTTTTGATGACTGGCTGTATCATTTTAGTAAAATCTATTTCACTCTCCACCGCCACGATGTCAAGTCTGTGGTGTTATTCCTCGGGAGAAGCAGGTTGAGGAGACACATGGTCACTCTAGGATTGAAAGGTTGGTTCTCCTAACTTCCCTGAACACACACAATTATTAAGCTCCACTAATGATCTGAGATTGCTCTTTTATTTTCAACAACATCCTGACCATAAATTTTCCTACAAACTAATTCAGTCAAATCGTGACTCCTTCAAATAGTTTTTTTTTTTTTGTAGAGGTAGAGTCTCACTATACTGCCCTCGGGTAGAGTGCGGTGGCGTCACACAGCTCACAGCAACCTCTAACTCTTGGGCTTACGCGATTCTCTTGCCTCAGCCTCCCAAGCAGCTGGGACTACAGGCACCCGCCACAACGCCCAGCTATTTTTTTGCTGCAGTTTGGCCGGGGCTGGGTTTGAACCTGCCACCCTTGGCATATGGGGCCGGCGCCCTACTCACTGAGCCACAGGCGCCACCCTCCTTCAAATAGTTTTTAACTTCAGTATTTGATATTTCTTTCTGATGCCAGGAAGGCTCCTCAAGCTATCTTCCTCCTGAATTTTCACCTATAATCTTGGCTGTATATTTCTTTTATTTCTTTTTTTATTAAATCATAGCTGTGTACATTAGTATGATCATGGGGCACCATACACTTGATTCATAGACCGTTTGACACATTTTCATCACACTAGTTAACATAGCCTTTCTGGCATTTTCTTAGTTATTTTGCTAAGATCTTTACATTCCACATTTACTAAGATTCACATATACGGCTGTATATTTCTTAGATCCTCATATGTCTTCTTATTTGCCTTTCGCCACAGACTCCACTAGTCTTGAGAGCATTTCTACTTTTAAAGTGCACCAGAATCAAGTTTCAAATGAAGTCAGTCCCCTCAAGAAGAGCCTGGCAACTACTTATTTTAAGGCTTGCTTCTCCTTCCAGGCAAAATCTCTAAACTAGGGGTCTGAAGGTGACAAACTTCTCCATGACTGACACTTCCACTTAGGAGCTAAGTCATGTGACTGATGGTGGTGAGGAGAGGGTGTGAGGTGCAAAAGTCTGAGGTTCTCTCAATTTTTCTCTTCTGGCACCAAACTGCTGGCCTAGAAGCCAAGAGAAAGGCTATTAGGAACCTCCTATTTCCAATATTTTTGTGTCTAAGACAGCACACCATTCTACAAGTGGGGGTCAGGTGGAAGAAGAGATTCCTCACCTCTTGTTCAAAATCACCTGGAACTTAGCTTCAGCAACAGGCTCCTAGGGCAGAATGGCAGGCTAAAATCTTGCTTTTTTGGGAAAGAAGTCCTCTAGATGAGAAATTGGGGGGGGGAACCCTACATTTTTGGTTGCAGCAGTCAAGAGTGGAGTTTCCATGTCCCTGAGCTTGGGAGGGAACTAGCAGTCTGGGTTCATATATCACAGACCCACACCTTTCTTATTAAATTTTCATGGATTTTCTTGACTGGATATTTCTTCATTTGCTGTTTGACCTTAAGAGTATCCTAAAGGCCTTGAGATGCTTTTCTTGTCATTGTTGTTTTATAATTTTCACTGAAGTAAAGGTAAGAGGAGCTCCTCACAGTTTTGTGACTGAATAGTTTTAGAAATTAAATAGGATAAACACAAGAATACACAAGCACACATTCCTTCCCCTAACAGAGTGGTGATGTCATCACATATCACACAGCCTCTAATTGTACTCTTCCTATAGACACAACCTCCACCGTACATTCAGAAGACAGTGAGAGTGAAGAAGGCAAATAAAAATCTTAGTATTGTTAAAAAAATAACCTTGACTCTCCGGCCCCCATGAATGTGTCTTGAGGACTCTCATAGAAAGCTGGACCACACTTTGTGAACAACTTGTCTAGACTTTTCCTTAATGTACAACCCAAGATGTTATTGATTAAGCCTGAAATTCAGGTCTCTTGATTCCATTTTCTGGACTGTTCTGCCAACATACTGCATACCATACTTTGGACATTGATTCATTCTATTAATACAACTTTGAGCAGAGAATAGGAAATTAAACCAAGGTCATTTTAACAGGAGCTTACAAAAATCAATTTATAGTTAAAAAATTCTCAGAATAACAAAATATGAAATTCTTAGCAAAATGATCATCACACCCCCTCCTGCATACACATTTTAGACAAATTTATATGATTTTATTTTTAAAAGTTGCTCTAAAGTTTCCAGGATATTATGTTATTTAAACACCAATAATAGATTGTTTAGTGAATCACCCACTAATGAGGAAAATGGACTTGAACTTAATAGCAAGTTTCATAACCTTGACATGCAAAAATAAGACTCAATCATGGAAACCTACTTTAATTGTCAATGAAGACATAAGCAGAATTTTTTATTTAGAGAGACTAGGGAGAAAGAACATTTGGCTACTGATTTTATATTTGATGAGATTATTCAAACAGCAGCCCTTAGCATCAATTTGTATGCAAAACACAAGTTTAACCGAGGAGAAAAACTTCTGAAGCTTCTGAAGCCGTATATATTACTTAATGGTGAAACACTTTGGATCCACACAATCTACAGAGATGAGAAATTAGTTATTCAAGGGACCACGGAGCTAAGAGATTTCTAACTGGTAGCTCTGGAAAAAGAAACAGCAAGGGAGAAGAAAGCACGAGTTCAAAGGCCATTAGCTTAGACTCTTATCTTATCAAAAAAAACTGGCAGGAAGAAGGCTTGCCAATTATTCCCTTTGCTTCCTGTGATGCAGTCAGAATGAACTTCACTGCTAAGAGTTAGGAGGCATTAGACCACACTTAATGACCTGAAGATAAAGGTAATGTTTTCATATAAAAAAGGCACAGGTAGCCAATTTGTTAACTGAGGTAGAAATGGGTATTTCAGACACAGATTCCAACATTTCTCTAAAAGCAAACCAAAGATGATATATTCTGAGGGCAAGAGAGAATTTACACGTAGAGCAATAAATATCGAATAAATGTTAGATAACTAAGAGGCCTGAGAGACCCTGTGTTTGAAAGACAAGAATTCCTAATATGTTTCATTTTCTTCTTTTTTTTTTCTTTGTAGCCAACCAGATGAAAAGGAACTTAGATGAGTAATCGATGAAATTTGTTCAACTAGAAAAAACAGTTGAGAAGTGAAAGTTAAGAATCAAATTCTTTTTATCACTCCAGTTTTTATTGTCCATATGAAATATTTTGTTTATTACGTTGATGTCAAGTGTAAAAGACAGTGACGTTTAGTTCATTCAGTTTTCTACATGTGGATTTCCTGAGGAATATATTGACTTTGAAAAACAGTTATGTGGACCAATAAAGAATTGATGCTTATCACCAAGGCTGTGTCACAGAATATGCTGTTGTGAGAATATGGCATCACAGAATCTGTATAGTTTAAATTGAATGATTTTAGAGTTTTTCATTAAAGACTGTTAAGTGACCATTTGTAAGATTGTGCTACATTCTTGCTTTTTCCTGAATACCTTCAACATCTTTACAAAACCAAGTTGGTAATAGGGTTACGTTTTATGTTATAGGGAAATGTTCTATTTCTAGACATTATAGCCTTGTAGTAGCTTCTTTTAAGGATAATATAGGGCAAATGATAAGGAATTATCTTGAAAATCATTAGGAATCTTGTGATTCTCTTTATCCCCATCTACAGGAAAAGGAAACTATAAAAATAGATATCTTGGGACCCAGACTGAAAGGGAGACTCTTGGACTTGATTGTGGACACAGTTGTTATTCTGTGTCCTTTGACTCTTCTTTTATTCCTCCATTCATTCATCCTGTAATTTCTGTGTTTATTCTATAGCCAAGAACCAAGGAAGAAAAAATGGGGAAAAATAGCTACTGTTCTTTCCTTATCCATGGAAACAATCAAGCATTGGCAGAGGATTCTCTGGGGAACAGATGAAAGAGTGACTAATGTCCTGCATTGTGAGGATATGTTCTTGTAAAATAACACAGAAAAGGAGACATCTTAGCTGTCATTTGAAAAAAGAAGAATTCACTCACTGTGGAACAAAAACATCTCTCAAAGCAAAGAGAACAGCCTGATCAAAAAGATACACAAATAAACTTACATGCCTTTCTCAGGATGTGCAAACTTGGGTGTAGGGTCTCTTGAAATGACGCACACAGACTGCAGGCCATATAAGCACTGACGTGTCCTGAGGGCTTACCATATACCAGACAGTGTTTTACAGTTTGTATGGGTGGACTTGTCCAATTTTCATGAGAACCTAAGATCATGGCCCCATCCCATTTTCTAAATGGAGAAACATGGCTTAAGAGAGTTTGCGAAGCTTGTCTGAAGTCATGAACTATTCCACGTTGGACGTGATTTTAATCTCAGAACCACCTGCCTTCAGAAATTACACCCTGCCATACTCTCTTCTGCTTTGCTAACCAGTGAGTGAGGGTAGGAAGAAGAGAAGAAGAAAGAAGGAAGAGAAGGAGGGAGGGAATATAGGAGAAAGGAAAGCAGGAAGACAGGAAGGAAGAAGGAAAAAAGGAAGAAAGGAAAGAAGAAGGGGAGAAGGGAAAAGGGAGGGAAGAGAGGAGAGAGGAAGGGAGAATGCATATCAAGAAGAGAGGGAGGGAGGAGGAAGAATCAGAATGATGACATGAAAATTAAGAACCAAGTTTATTCCATTTTTTACAATAAATAAAAGTGGGGAACTCAGTTGTGGGATTGGAGACAGGGCAGGATACTTGTTGGGGCCAGTGCTCTGACACCTGAGAGAGTGGGTTCAAATCCTACTTTATAACTTTTGGAAGCTGTTTATAAATTATTTATACCCATATGCTATTTTCCTTATGTGACAACTGAGGATTATAACAGCACTCATCTCACAGGGATTTCAGGGAGAATTAGGTGAGGTAATGCACGTGAAGGGGTTACAACAGTGTGTGGTATTGGCTGTTGAATAAATGTTAGTTCTGACTATCTACTATAAGTTTATAATGAGAAAATGGCCTCTTCTCTTATAAGCAGAAGAAATAACAACCTTGCAATTTTTGTCTGCATTTGGCTTTAATACATGTTATTAAATTCTGAGCTACAGTAGAGTAGAAATATCAGCATTTGGGCTGATCAGTGAGTTAACCCTATCTGGTTCTGTTTATAGCTAATGGAAAACTTTGGAAAGCAGGCAAAGTTAGCTCAAGGCCTAATGTGTCCCATATTTTAATAATTTTTTTAAGTCTCCTTTTCAACTATCTAACTATAAATACATATATTTTTTTCTTTTTTTTTATTGTTGGGGATTCATTGAGGGTACAATAAGCCAGGTTACACTGATTGCAATTGTTAGGTAAAGTCCCTCTTGCAATCATGTCTTGCCCCCATAAAGTGTGACACACACCGTTTTGCCATATAAAGACATGAACTCTATTCCTACTTGTTTTTCCATATTTGTGATAGAACTAAGTCTTGATGGAGTGATAATCAGTCATTTACCACTCACTCATTGTATTAAATGAGAAAGTGAAAACTTTAAAAAATTATTTGGCACTTTGATTTGCTAGAAGTACATTTGATACCTTCATCATTATTTTTTAAACCACAGCAACTTGACTGAGATCCCTATGACTCTTATTATAAATCATTCCCTTGTACAGGTGTTTTAATTTATTCAATTTCTGCAACTCTAGTATATAACAGGGGAGAATAGAACTGCATGTAAAAAAAATGAAGAAAAGAGAAATTAAGGAGCAAAAACTTTAAGTATAATAATAATGAGAATTAATTTAAAAATGGCCAACATATTACTGGTTCGTTGGAATAAAAAGATTATCTGTTCAGCAGCTCAAAAGATGTCCATGTATCTGAATGGAACATGAGTAAACTGAGTTTATTTGTCTCATATTTTTGAAATCCATCTTATGAAAGGGAAGTGGTTATTGCTGAAGCAGCTCTAGGCCCAGGCGGCTCTGAGTTTATGTATGTGAGTGTGTGAGTGCGTGAGTGCAGGCAGCTGTGCACCTGTGTGGATGTTTGTGTGTGTGCCTAATACCAGGGAGCACAGCGCTCACTCTACATAAGTGACTCCATGGGCAATGAATTACAGAGTGGAAATCTGCAGTCAGATCCACATCCAGCCTGTGGTTCTTAGGACCTGAGACTGGCAGCCTTCTTTTCTTGTTTCCTCTATTCTTCCATAAAGTATCAGTAGCGACACACTTGCTTACAGAAACTTGAAGATAAAGGCAACCTTATAAAGGGGAGATCTGAGAGAAGAAATGATTTCCCAGCAGGAGACTGGTATGGTTTGAATGGGCCCCTTTAAAATGCAGGTGTTACCAATGTGACAGTATTAAGAAGTGGGGCCTTTAAGAGGTGATTAGCATGAAGATTCTTTCCTCACTAATGGGAGTTAGGCCCCCATAACAGAGGCTTTAGTCAGTGTTCTGTTAGCTTGCTCTCTGGCCCTTCTTCCTTCTGCACAACAAGAGGCCCTTATCACACCAGGTGTAGCACCTTGACCTTGGACTTCCAGTTTCCAAAACTGCGAGAAATAAATTCCCATTTTTTATAAGCTGTACAGTCCTAGGTGCCCTGCACAGCAACAGAGAACACAGAGAAAGGAATATAGAGATAAGTGGCTCTGTCGTGCTCCACCAAGTTCCCGGCCCCGGGCCTCTTCTCACTTTCTTTCCTTTTGTCTCCCTCCCAAGGCCAAGCATAGAACATAGAGTCGATCAAAACTTCTCTGCACTATCTTTCTGATGCCTGGGCCATCACAATATTTCCCAGTCAGACATTCCTTCAGCCAGGACAGAAAAATAACAAGTAAATGTGAATGTTAGTTAAATCAGAATCAAACAGAACATATACCAGACAAAACAAAGAATAATAATTGACATTAAAAACCTAGTGCTACTCTTCCCAAATGTCCTCAATTCTAATCTTAACTACATTGTCAAGTCGACTTTGCTACAGAGCGTCCACTGGAAACCTCTTCAAGGTTTATTACAGAGAAGATTAGATTCCTGTAGAAACAAACAAACAAACAAAAGTAAGCAACTCTATTCTGGTTGTTTGCAGCTTACCAAAAATGAGTGCTAATAGTTAAGATTTATGGGGTGCTTATTACATCAGGCATGATTTCGTGTGTTTTACATGATTTATTTCACTTAATTATTATTTGCACTAATTGTAATCTTTATAAAGATGACAGATGAGAAAAGGCAATGGAAGATTAAATAACTATTTTCATCACTTTACTATGGCATGATCAGGAGATGAATGAAAGAGTCATTCAGAATTCCGGAATGCATGTTCTTAACTGCTACACTCTTCTTCTAGCTCTCATTTGTCATATGTCCTATCATTTCTAAGTATCCTACATATGTATTGTGTTACTGGACCCTAAACTATCCATATAAGTGGATGACAGAAGCAATTATGAATAGTCTCACAATTTCTAAGTGCTGGATTTAGCATCAGAACTCAGATTTCCTTGCTCAAAATTCTGCAGATTTTCCACCGTGCTACCTCATTCCTTTTCATGAGTTTTTTTGTTGGACCCCAGTTGAGGGAAGCTTATGAGTTCTTTTCCAAAGCTCTTTAATTCCTGTGGGCCATTAATCATATTTTTCCCTCTGTAGGCCACTAGTAATAAAAAAAAAAAATGAAGGTGATTACACTTGTTTATGTTTCTTCATAAATCTAGTCATCTCTGTGATAAACAGTGAAGAAGTTGAATAATTACCTTTCAAATGGGTGCTCTTTAGAGAAGCCGCCTGATGCTGTAAGCTGAGAATAGAATTGAGGACGTTTAGAAAAGAGTGACACTGGCTTCTTAATATAGATTATCTGATTCCTGAGCTCGTTTGCATTTTGTTTGATTTTACTCCGACTAACCTTCCACCTCACTTGCAATTTTTCTGTAGTCTTGCAGTTGGCCCATTTTTCCACATTTGCTGTCTTCTCTTTCTGTCAAACCACTTCTTGCACAAATTACCCCTCTGAGTGTGTGCGCATATGTGTGAATTTGAATAATAGAATGGCATTTCAGGAAAAAAAAAAAAAGAACTCACAGACATATCAAGCAGTGATTCATCACATCCCACATAGAAGGCAATGAGGCTGCTTGGAAAATCAGTGCTTGGGCTGCTTAATGCTGCGGGTCATTTCACAGCCCGACAAGTAAATCCTACAATAATCCATCTTGCTATGGCAGGGAAATCTTATATTTTAATAGTATTTCAAGAAATATAACTCTAAGCTCAGTGGAAGAGAAGGCAAAAAAAAATCACTTCCTATTAACTTAGAGCATTAATATACATTGCACATTTCAGCTTCCGTTGAATAAAGAGATTATTTCTTAATTAATTTTTTGATCATTACTTTAATCAATGATTAAAAAAACTGGAGTTCTTTTGCTGGGTTAAACACTGCTCGAATGATACAATGTCATCCTCTAATGGAGGAGAAACAAAGACAACACATTTTTCTGCTTGCTAGGAATTGGTCATTAAAGATTCTTTTCTTTTTCCAATAGCTAACACTGTTAGAGATTTCACTGCATGTCCAAACTACTCAAAATGCTAGACCGTCACATTGTCTTTTCTTTTCTGGTGTTTACTGTCTTGGGCAGAAGATATAAACTCTCATGAAGTAAGGCAGCTTTTCAGAATATGGGTAAAGTTCTGTGAGAAGACAGCCGAAGAAATAAAGCACTCCAAGAAACTTCAGTTTATTAATATATTTCAGCAAATAAAACAAATTAATGTATTAGATTATCTATCTTTAGGAAAGATTCTCACATGTGCTTGGAAGAATTTGTTAGCAATAACCTTTCCTTTGGCATTTTTTTCAAGGTACAATAAAAATACAATCTCTAGCTAGCTCACCCCTAGAACTAAGGCTTTTAGAGAAAAAAAGTATGTAAACTGATTCCCATGGTGCTATCTTCATGTGCACGCGCGGGTGTGTGTTCTATTCTGTTTTGCTTTATTTTGTGACAATAAGTATCGGCATTTGATTTGCAGTTGGAAGGTTCGTCCCTAATTTAAACACATCAGAGAGTGATTAATTTACCGTCTACCATCAGCTGTTCTATCTTTATTATCATTGTGGCAAAAATTGAAGAACTTAATATACATATATATATACGTGAACAACTTAACATATATTATGAACAACATAATATATATTTGTGATAGCCCTCCAACTTAGTCTAGCAAAGAAAAAGATGTATCTGGTGAAGCTAAGTTTGGTTGCTTAGTTGTGTTATGGAAGCACCTAATAGGAACGCTCTCTGCAAATAGCATTGCAGCAGTTGCAGACACATGAACAGGGAGTGTCACATACAAACCTATCTCCTCTGCCCACATTCATATACATAGAATAGGATAGATCCTTTGGGTATAATATCCAAAAAATCAAAGATCGATTAGCTGTGTAATTTTGGACAAGCTTTTAAGTGTTCATCTTACAACATTTCAGAGAACCGTGAAATTGCTCTTGTGCCAAAGCAGGAGCAATTGTTGGCTGGTGATGAAACTGAGGCTGAACAAGGTGAACAGCTGCCAAGTAACCAAAGTGAGCCTAATCGGAGAGTCACAGCTCTCCACCAGTGAACTAAACTCACGTAGCCAGTTTTAGTTTAACTCTTCAGCTAAAAAGGGAAAATGTATAATAAGGACAGATGACCATACTTGGGAGTAAAATGTTGTCTTGAAAAAGAAAGCATCAGGGAAATGGGTCTTAATAAAAACGTGGGAGACGAACATGTGAAGAGCATGATGTGACTCTGACAAAAAAAGAAAAAAGGAGAAAAGTCTTCATCAGATGGGAGGAGGACCCCAAACGGGGAGGGTAAAGCTTTCCTTTTCAATCATTCTGAATTGGACCAGACATGAATAAGACCCATTCCATTTTGGACATCATTTTTGCCAACACTGGCAAGCTGGAATCATACTTAGGCAACTGACAATGTGTAGATTTTGTTTGATAATAAGAAAAGTTGTACAGTACTTAAGAGCATGGATTCTGGAGTCATTCTACTGGGTTCAAATCCTGACTTTCCCATGTTAGGAATGAAAGTCATTTAAACATTCTGCTCACCATCTTTTCATCTATACGATGGAGATGCTAGTACACTTCAGAAATTTCTGGGAGGAGTGAATATTATAATATTATAATAATAACATTGTAGTGCTACCTGAAAATGTGTTAACAAAAAAGAAACGTGATGAAGAAAGAGAGAGCACTTGGTGCAAAGAAGAGAAGCGACTTCCAGACGACTAGGGAGCAAAAGTAACATCAATATAGTTAGTCAGAAAAAAAGTGCAAAGGAAAGTGTAGTTTTTGTATCTGCCTCCGGATGTATTGAATAGACGCCTGTGGCTCAAAGGAGTAGGGTGCCGGACCCATATGCCAGAGGTGGCGGGTTCAAGCCCAGCCCTGGCCAAACACTGCAAAAATATAAAATAAAAAAATAAAATAATAAAATTCTTATAAGAAAAAGAAAATTCATTACCTTGAATAGAGGGATTCAAGCACTTAACAAATCTTAGGATTTAAACAACAAGGTGAAAAATAGTGAACACATAAATTTAGGCTATAATTATTTATTTTTATTAATTTGATTTGGAGTATAAAATAAGAGATCTGAACAATACTAAAGGTTACAAAACTAAAAGTAATGTATTCTCCCCAAGTTCATTCCATTCCCATCCTTTGAAGGAATCAGTTTTATCTCCTCTGGTAGTTTCCAGGACAATAAAAAATACACAGAAACTTCTGGTTACTTGATTTATTTATAGTTTCCAATATATGCAATTTCCCCATTGAAAAGGTAAGAAATTTAATAAACTTTAGTTTATTTCCCATTTCCAAAACCTCATCCACATTATTATTATTAATAGTGTTATTATTAGTAGGAGTACTTTATTCTCTTTTCAATTTTAAGTGCTATATGCCAACAGAGTTACAGTTATTTTCTGAAGAATCAAATTTAAACACTTTCTGTTACATGTTTAAACAGGGAAATGATAAATGTTTCCCCATCTCTCCTCTGTAATTATAACTAAGCCTTTGATGCTTTGCTCTAAGCTGATTCTAAAAACTGAAATAAATTAGCAATGCTGAGAGTATTATTATTTTGTAAATATTATTCACAGCAGGAAGTATGGTAGTACTTATAAAAATTGAAAAGCAATCCAAGGCCACAAAGCCAGTGTGAAATGATTGTTTCACCCCACGCTGTCTTCCTACAATTTGGTTTGTTTCATCCTGTGACCATGACTTCCTTGGGGTTTTCCTGTTTTCATTTCAACTTTTTGTTGCTGGCATGTTTTGTTTTTAAAAATGGTTTGTCATTTTATTTTATCTTGTTAAAGAAATAACTACCTAGTTATACAGGTCATCTGTTAAGATATTTATCTTTTCATTTGTCTGATAAAATCTGTCTTCTTCCTCCCTCTTCTAATGTAGACTGGTTGTTTCCTATTCCACTATAAATCTGACAACCTGTCATATGTAAATATACATTTGGTAGGACATGTGTGTTTTTTTATTTTATGAACAAATAAAATACTAATTTATTTTTTTATAGACAAAGACCTGTTCAATTTTTTCTTCCTTTGTTTTCCATAATCACATAAACAAAAATTTGACATCTTTGAGGTGCTAATCACTCTGATTTTGATTTTTACAATTTAAAAATATCAAAATGTGAAATGTGCAAAATGCTTATCTTTTTTTTCAGAATATTATGGGGTACAAATGTTCTGGTTACACAAATTGCTTTGGTATAGTTTGAGTCAAAGCTATAGGTGTGCCCTCAGCTCAGACGGTGTGCACTGTACTCCTCGGGTATTAATTTATCTCCTCCCCTGCTTTCTCCCTGCCACCAGCTCGTTTTTCATTGAGTTTTACTACCAAATGTGCATAAGAGTGTTGATCCATTTGTTCCAATCTAATAGTGAATACATATCAAGTTTGTTTTTCCATTCTTGTGACATTTCCCCTGGAAGAAGGGTCTCTGGCTCCATCCAGCTTGTATGTATCATTTCACCATTTGTTTCTTAATGGCTGAGTAGTACTCCACGGTACACATATTCTACACTTTATTAATCCACTCGTACACATATTCTACACTTTATTAATCCACTCGTACTGACGGGTACTTCGGTTGGTTCCACACCTTCGCAATTGAGAATTGTGCTTCAGCAAATGTTCAAGGACAAGTGTCTTTTGGATCCAATGACTTTTCTTCCTCTGGGGAAATACTCAGTGGTATTTGCCACTGGATCAATCTGTACATTTACTTTTAGTTCTTTGATATGTCTTCATATGCATTTCCATAGAGGTTACACTAGATTTCAGTCCCACCAACAGTGTTGGAGAGTTCTTTTCTTTCCATATACACACTTGTTTCAGGATTTTTTGATAAAAGCCATTCTGGAGTTTGATGATACCTCCTTGTGCTTTTGACCAAATTTGAATTTATGGAGAAGACCCCAAAGGCAATTACATCAGAAACAATAATTAACAGATGGGACCTGATTAGATTTAATGGCTTCTGCACAGGTGAGGAATTAATCAATCCACAGAATGGGATAAAATATTTGCATGCTATACATCTGATAAATGGCTAATAACTGGAATCTACAGAGAACTAGAGCAAAATGGGAAGAAACAACCAAACAACCAAGAAACCACTTGGCTCAAAAAGTGGGCAAAAGACATAAAGAGAAGCTTTTCAAAAGAAGATAGAATAATGGCCAATAAACATATGAAAAAAATGGTATTTATCATTCCTTTTTTTTTTCTAGTATTCTTCCCACATGAATATCAAGTGTTATTTTATTATTTATTTTTTTGGTAGAGACAGAGTCTCACTTTATCACCCTCCGTAGAGTGCCATGGCTTCACAGCTCACAGCAACCTCAAACTCCTGGGCTTAGGTGATTCTCGTGCCTCAGCCTCCCAAGATGCTGGAACTACAGGCACCCGCCACAACACCTGGCTATTTTTTTTTGTTGTTGCAATTTGGCTGGGGCCGGGTTTGAACCTGCCACCCTCGCCACATGGGGCCGGCACCCTACCAACTAAGCCACAGGCACCGCCCTCAAGTGTTATCTTTAAAAAGTTAAGTTTTTTGAATTACTGATTTTCTAAAAGTACATTTATTTTGTCCTTATGCTGGATTGCCATTATGCCTGAATAATGAATTCTGGATTAATAATAATACATTTTCGTACCCTTATGTGCAGTCAATCCAGAAGACATATATTTTCTTTTGTAGGTAATGTGCATTTTATTCTTCCTAGCATTGTTACAATTTTGTTAATATTTTTAGAATTTATACATTTTAATAGAAATTTTTAGTATAGGCATTTTTATTCATTTATCTTGCCTTATATTCAGTTAGCATTTTTCCAGTGTAAAGGTTTTAGTCTTCCTTAATCTCAACTAATTTTTACAAATTTACAAGTGAGTTTGGTGTATATTTTCTTTTTTTGCTTTTCTGTGTTCAATTTTGCTTTCAAAGTGTTGCTAGACTAGCAAAATGAATCAGAGGAGAGTTGGCTTCTCCTCTTTTCTCCTTTTATGAAGTAATTACCAAATTCGAGGAATTTGATAAAATTATCTATAAATCTGAGCCTCATGACATTTGTGATTTTAAACATTGGTTCAACTTCTCAAAACTTTTCAAGTTGTTTAAAGACACTTTCTTTTCTTTTCTTTTTTTTTTTTTTTTCCAGTTTTTGGCCAGGGCTGGATATGAACCTGCCACCTCTGGCATATGGGGCTGGCGCCCTACTGCTTTGAGCCACAGGCACTGCCCTATTTAAAGACACTTGTGCTCGAATGTTTTTAGTATCACAATTCACAATCACAAAGATCTGGAAACAGCCCAAGTGCCGATCGATACATGAGTGGATTAATGACTTGTGGTATAAGTACACCATGGAATACTCCTCAGTCATAAAAAATATGGAGATCTACTATCTTTTATAACAAGCAGTATGGATTTGGAGACCATTCTTCTAAATGAAGTATTGCAAGAATGGAAAACAAACTCCACATGGACTCAATACTAAACTGGAACAAGTTGCTCAACATCTACAACTTCATAAGGAAGAAACACAGTGAAACTGAAGCGGGACAAGGAGATGAGTTAATTCCTATCCAATGGGTGCATTGCACAAGTATATTACATACTTTCAGGGACAAGAACACACTTACCACTCTGCCTCCATCCACACAACAGAAAACAAAGTAACCAAAGCATGTGTACCTTCATAACAATCTGAAATAAAAAGACAGATGCAAAAAATTTTTTTTTCAAAATTTGTTATTAGTGGTGTGGTATCTCGTGAAGCATTTCCAATTTATTTAATTTTTCAGCCTTAAATGTTATATTATTTTACAACAATCAGGACATTTGCAAACATTATAACAGCGATGGTTATGTCACTTTTAAACTGTAAGTGTTTTACTCACGTCATGTCTGTCATTTGATTACAGTTTTACATAATCATTTTCTTGAAGCCTAGTATACACACAGAAAAAAATGTTTAAAAGTGTCTAGCTGGATGAATTTTTTTATTTTATTTTATTTTTTATTAAATCATAACTGTATACATTGATAAGATCATGGGGCATCATACACTTGCTTCATAGACCATTTGACACATTTTCATAACAATGGTTAACATAGCCTTCCTGGCATTATCTCAGTTACTGTGCCAAAACATTTACATTCTACATTTACCAAGTTTCGCAAATACCCCTGTAAGATGCACCACAGGTATAATCCCACCAATCCCCCTCCCTCTACCCACCACCCCCCTCCCTCCCCTCCCCACTTCCCCCTATTGTTAGGTAGTAACTGGGTTATAGCTTTCATGTGAGAGTCCCAAATGAGTTTCATAGTAGGGCTGAGTACATTGGGTACTTTTTCTTCCATTCTTGAGATACTTTACTAAGAAGAATATGTTCCAGCTCTATCCATGTAAACATGAAAGAGGTAAAGTCTCCATCTTTCTTTAAGGCTGCATAATATTCCATGGTGTACATGTACCACAATTTATTAATCCATTCGTGGATCGTGGAAAAGCACTTGGGCTTTTTCCATGACTTAGCAATTATGAATTGGGCTTCAATAAACATTCTGGTACAAATATCTTTGTTATGTTGTGATTTTGGGTCTTCTGGGTATACGCCCAGCAGAGGAATTACAGGATTGAATGGCAGATCTATTTTTAGATCTCTGAGTGTTCTCCATATATCTTTCCAAAAGGAATGTATTAATTTGCATTCCCACCAGCAGTGCAGAAGTGTTCCCTTTTCTCCACATCCATGCCAACATTTCTGTTCTTGAGATTTTGTGATATAGGCTAGTCTCACTGGAGTTAGATGATATCTCAAAGTAGTTTTGATTTGCATTTCTCTGATGATTAAAGATGATGACCATTTTTTCATATGTCTGAAGGCCGTGCGACTGTCTTCTTCAGAGAAGTTTCTGTTCAAATACCTTGCCCAGCCTGCGATGGGATCCCTTGTTTTTTTCTTGCTGATGTGTTTGAGTTCTCTGTGAATTCTGGTTATTAAACCTTTGCCAGAGATATACCCTGCAAATATCTTCTCCCATTCTGAGGGCTGTTTGCTTGCTTTACTTACTGTGTTCTTGGCTGTGCAGAAGCTTTTTAGTTTGATCAAGTCCCAGTAGTGTATTTTTGAAGCTGCTTCAATTGCCTGGGGGGTCCTCCTCATAAAATACTCGCCCAGACCAATTTCTTCAAGGGTTTTCTCTACACTCTCCTCTAGTATTTTTATAGTTTCATGTCTTAAGTTTAAATCTTTAATCCAATGAGAGTCTATCTTAGTTAATGGTGAAAAGTGTGGGTCCAATTTCAGTCTTCTGCAGGTTACCAGCCAGTTCACCCAGCACCATTTGTTAAATAGGGAATCTTTTCCCCACTGAATGTTTTTAATTGGCTTGTCACAGATCAAATAACAGTAAGTACCTAGATTCACGTCTTGGTTCTCTATTCTGTTCCAGATATCTACTTCTCTGTTTTTGTGCCAGTACCATGCTGTTTTGATCACTATTGATTTGCAGTAAAGTCTGAGGTCTGGTAGTGTGATTCCTCCTGTTTTGTTTTTATTTCTGAGTAATGTCTTGGCTATTTGAGGTTTTTTCTGATTCCATATAAAACGAAGTATTGTTTTTTCAAGATCTTTAAAGTATGACAGTGGAGCTTTAATAGGGAGTGCGTTGAAATTATATATTGCTTTGGGTAGTATGGACATTTTAATAATGTTGATTCTTCCCAACCATGAGCATGGTATGTTTTTCCATTTGTTAACATTTTCAGCTTCTTTTCTTAGAGTTTCATAGTTCTCTTTATAGAGATCTTACACGTCTTTTGTTAGGTAAATTCCCAAATATTTCATCTTCTTTGGCACTACTGTGAATGGAACAGAGTCCTTAACTGCTCTTTCAACTTGACTGTTGTTGGTGTATATAAAGGCTACCGATTTAGGGAGGTTGATTTTGTAACCTGAGACGCTGCTGTATTCCTTGATCACTTCTAGGAGTTTTGTAGTAGAGTCCCTAGTGTTTTCCAGATACACAATCATATCATCTGCGAAGAGCAAAAGTTTGATCTCTTCTGACCCTACGTGGATACCCTTGATCACCTTTTCTTCCCTAATTGCGGTGGCTAAAACTTCCATTACAATGTTGAAAAGCAATGGAGACAATGGGCAGCCTTGTCTGGTTCCTGATCTGAGTGGAAATGATTCCAATTTAACTCCATTCAATATGATATTGGCTGTGGGTTTGCTGTAGATAGCCTCTATCAGTTTAAGAAAAGTCCCTTCTAGACCAATTTTCTTGAGTGTTCTGATCATGAAGCGATGCTGGATATTATCAAAAGCTTTTTCTGCATCGATGGAGAGAATCATATGGTCTTTGTTTTTTAATTTGTTTATGTGCTGAATTACATTTATAGATTTACGTATATTGAACCAGCCTTGAGACCCTGGGATAAAAGTAACTTGGTCATGATGTATAATTTGTTTGATGTGTTGCTGGATTCTCTTTGTTAGGATCTTGTTGAATATTTTTGCATCTATATTCATTAGTGATATTGGTCTATAATTTTCTATTCTTGTTGGGTCTTTTCCTGGTTTGGGGATCAGGGTGATGTTTGCTTCATAGAACGTGTTGGGTAGTCTTCCTTCTTTTTCTACCTTTTGGAACAGATTGAGTAATATAAGGTGCTAATTCCTCTTTAAAGGTTTGGTAGAATTCTGACGTGAAACCATCTGGTCCCGGGCTTTTCTTTTTAGGGAGGTTTTGTATAGTTGATGCTATTTCTAAACTTGATATGGGTCTGTTCAAAATTTCCACTTGATTCTGGCTAAGTCTTGGAAGGTGGCGTGCTTCCAAGTATTGGTCAATTTCCTTCAGATTTTCATATTTCTGAGAATAAAGTTTCTTGTAATATTCATTAAGGATTTTTTTGATTTCTCAAGAGTCTGTTGTTATTTCATCTTTGTTGTTTCTGACTGATGAGATTAGAGATTTTACTCTTTTTTTCCTGATTAGGTTGGCCAAAGGTTTATCTATTTTATTGACCTTTTCGAAAAACCAGCTTTTTGATTTGTTGATCTGTTGTATTATTCTTTTGTTTTCAATTTCATTTAATTCTGCTCTAATTTTGGTTATTTCTTTTCTTCTACTGGGTTTGGGGTTGGAATGTTCTTCCTTTTCCAGGCTTGAGATGTCCCATTAAGTTGTTAACTTCCTCTCTTTCCGTTCTCTTGAGGAAGGCTTACAGTGCTATAAATTTCCCTCTTAGAACTGCCTTTGCGGTGTCTCAGGGGTTCTGATAGTTTGTGTCTTCATTGTCGTTTTGTTCCAAAAAATTGGCAATTTCTTTCTTAATCTCATCTCTGACCCAGCTATCCTTCAGCATAAGGTTATTTAACTTCCATGTTTTTGTATGAGTATGCAGATTCTTGTTGTTACTCAATTCAAGTTTTATTCCATTATGGTCCGAGAAGATGCAAGGATTAATTTCTATTGCTTTAAATTTACTGAGGTTAGACTTGTGACCTAAAATGTGGTCAATTTTGGAGTAAGTTCCGTGGGCTGATGAGAAGTATGTGTATTCAATTTTGGTGGGATGAAATGTTCTGTGGATGTCTGCTAAATCTAAATATTGGATGGTTAGGTTTAAATCTAAGATTTCTTTACTCTGCTTCTTTCTGGAGGATCGATCCAACACTGTCAAAGGAGTGTTGAAATCTCTGACACTTATGGAGCTGGAGGAAATCAAGTTACGCATGTCTGTTAGAGTTTCTCTTATAAATTGAGGTGCATTCTGGTTGGGTGCATAGATATTAATAATTGAGATCTCATCATATTGAGTATTACCCTTAACAAATATGAAGTGACCATTCTTGTCCTTCCTTACCTTTGATGGTTTAAAGCCTACTGTATCTGCAAATAAAATTGCAACATCTGCTTTTTTCTGATTACCATTTGCCTGAAATATGGATGATCATCCTTTCACCCTGATTCTGTATTTGTCTTTTAAGTTAAGATGTGACTCTTGTATGCAACAAATATCTGGCTTGAGTTTTTGTATCAAGTCAGCTAACATATGCCTCTTTAGAGGACAGTTCACATTAATGGAGAGTATTGATAAGTCTGGTGGAATTTTGGGTATGAAGTTTTTCGAAGGTCCAGTGGACATATTTAATCCTTTTGCCAGTGTGGAAGTTGGAGTTTGATCCGAAGTTTCTGAGTGAGTTTACTTTTGTGGTATAGGATTGGGTTGGTTATTGTGGAGGATAGGTCTGAGAATATCCTGAAGAGCTGGTTTACTTATGGCAAATTTTTTCAACATACGAATGTCATTGAAGTATTTAATTTCTCCATCATAAATAAAACTCAATTTAGCTGGATACAAGATCCTGGGTTGAAAGTTATTTTGCTTTAGGAGATTAAAAGTCGATGAACACCCTCTTCTGGCTTGAAAAGTTCCAGCAGAGAGATCTGCAGTTATTCTAATATTCTTTCCTTTGTTAGTAATGGTTTTCTTTCGCCGGGCTGCTTTGAGAATCTTCTCTTTCATATTAACTTTAGTGAAGCTAATTATGATATGCCTGGGGGATGACTTATTGAGGTTGAATCATGCTGGGGTTCTGAAGCTGTCTGCTATCTGAATTTCAGATTCTCTAGGCATGTCTGGAAAATTTTCCTTCATAATTTCATGCAGAAGGGCCTCTGTGCCCTTCGAGGCCACATCATCATTCTCAGAAATCCCAATTATTCGTATAATTGTTTTCTTCGAATTATCCCAGAGTTCTCTGAGTGAATGATCCGTTTTTGCTCTCCATTTCTCTTCCTCTTTGAGAGATTGGGAGTGTTCAAAGACTTTATCTTCAATGTCAGAAATCCTTTCTTTGCTTGCTCCATTCTGTTGCTGAGGGATTCTACTGTATTTTTCGTATCTTTGAGGACTATAAATTCTTGCTTCAGTGCGTCTAAGTCTTTGGTGGTTTTATCTTTAAATTCGTTAAATTCTTGAGACAACTTTTGAATTTCTCCTCGAATTCCTAATTCCATTTTATTAATCTTGTCTGCAATCCAAATTCTGAATTCGATTTCTGACATCTCAGCCAGTTGTTTATGAATGGGATCTTCAATTACATCTGCCGTATCTTTTCTTGGGGGGGTTGATCTATTCTGGTTATTCATGTTACCAGAGTTTTTCCACTGATGCCACCCCATGGTTATTTTACTCCCTTTGATTTTTCCCCTGGGGCTTTATCGAGGGCCCGTACAGTGTTGTGGCCTGAGAAACTGGGGCCCTGTCTTGTGTGGTGGGGCGAAGTGGTTCTGTCTTGTTTTCATCTGGTTTCTGTTCGATGGTATCATAACATTTACTCTGGTTTGAAGAATCAGCAGTGTGGAAAAACCAGCAATTAAATCACCCCTCCCGCCCACCTCTGGCACCAATTTGAAAAGGAAAAGGAAAATCAAACCTTCCTATAACCGCATTCCCAGGGTACCACCTGAAAAGTCCTCAGTCTATTAGTTCAGTTCAAAAGGTCCAAATCGATTGTCTCAATCGGCATCTGTCTCGTGTGGGAGAGTTCAAGAGGTCTCTGGGAACTGGATCACAGCTGTCTGGTGACTCCTCTGATATGGCTTACTCCAGTGCTACGTGGAGTCAGGAGGAGCCACCTAGCAAATAGATCAGTCTGGGAAGGTTAATGCCTCCTTCCCCACTTTGCCCCTCCGTCGGACCCAGTCACTGGTATCTCTGCAGATGGCTAACCCAGTTGCCTGTAGTGAACAGATACTCCAGGGGTTTGCACCTGCCTGAATTGCAAGGAAGTCTGCCAGGCCCCTGCAGTCTGCTGCTATCTAGCAGGAGGAGATGGGGCCTGATGTCTTTGAGTGCTTGATGCAGGTGGTGGGAGGGAGGTTTTCATTCAGGCTTAGCCCCGTCCCTGATTGATGTTGTTAACAGAACAGAACAGAACAGACAACTTTGTGGGGTTCTGTCTCTGTTTCTGCTAAAATTGCCTACAGAAGACGGGCTGTTCTGAATTCAAACGTCTTTGCTGCTGGAGGTTTGTGTCCAATTACCTCTCTGAGTCGGCCCTGCCCTGGAAGCTTCCCGGGTTTGTGAGCAGAGTCAGGCAAATCCTTTGCTCACTGGTGGCCTCCTCTGGTTGCCCAGGGAGACAGGGGGTGTTGGCTTCAGAATATCCAGGAGTGAGGTGTTTTGCTGTTAAAGAAAAAAACAGCTGTTGATTTGCCTCCAGGAACTGCCGCTCTGATGTGGGCACCCAGATGACCCTTTTCTTCTCTGTCTTGCGCAGTTTATGCTCTGTCCACACCCCTCGAGAGATCTCCCGAGAATCTGGACTCCTGGGGGGCAGGTCCCCAGATCCCGAGTGAGAGTGGTGGGGAGTGATGAGAGCTCAGCAGGGAAGCTAGAGTTTAATTCAGATTTATGCCTGGCCGTATTGTTGTCTGGGGAGGGCTGCTGCACCGCACCACAGGGAAGTGCCACCGAGGCATGACTCCCCCTTAGCCAGGTGCCCTCTCCTCACTTGCATGCCTCAGAGTCAGCACTGACCATTTGCAGCTCGGGGACTGTGCACTCCCCTTGAGAAATCACCCAAGAATCCGAACTCCTGGGGGACAGGCCTCCAGACCTCAGTGAGTGGGAGGGGAGTGTTGGGGGTTCAGGGTTGCCGGCAAAGGATTTTTAAAGTTTTATACAGTTTTATGCCTGGCAGGAGAACACCATGGCACCCTAGTAGGGGAGGTAGGTCCAGTTTTTAGAAGGTCTCTCCCATGGAGTGTAGTGGGAGGGCCTTTAATTTCTGAACGTTTAATTGTGGGGCTCTTGAGCTGGTCTCATGGGGAAGGGGGACTCCCATCCGCTTGGTGGTGGATTTTGTACCTTTTGTTTGTGTCCTTGTGATCACAGCTTGCCTCAGCGGTGTTGATGTGCGTTCTTCAAACTTCTCTCTTGGTGAGGCTCAAATCCACCAGGATACTTACTAAATTCCTGTCCCTTAACTCTCCTTCTGGATGGGAGCCTCTGTGGAAAGCTGGCTTTAGTCCACCATCTTTTCTCCCCTCCTCCTAGCTGGATGAAGTTTAATCAAGTAAAAGCAGACACTTGTGTAAGCACCACCCAGATCAAGAAAGAGACTATTATTAAAATTCTAAATCATCACTGGAGCATCTCTGAGTTGCCGCAAACTCATTCTTATAGGACTCTGTACCCTGTATTTGTAACGCTATGACATTTGTGTAGTTTTTTGGTATAAGTCATTTTATTTTTTCCTTGGTCATTTTGATAGTAGTTCAAAACACTTTTATTTAAAAAAAAAACAAAAAAACTTTGATCTGTATTCTGTGTTAATTGTCCTTATTGTGTTAATGTTTTCTATTTTATGAATTTCAACTCTTATCATTATTACTTCTTTTCTTATAGTATATGTGGGTTTATTGATCCTTCTTTTCTATTAATAATTTCTTGAGATGGAAATTGAGGTAATTGATTTCCATTCTCTTCTCCATAATGTATCCATTTAGGGTGGAAACTTCTTTCTAAGAAGGATTACCTCTGTGTCTCACAAGCTATGATAATTTAGTGTGAAACATTTTCTAACTTCCACTTTATATTTCTTCCGTGACCCATTTGCCATTTAGAAGCGCGTTATTTGCAAGGGACCTTCCCCTCCTTTTCTCCCTCTGCCATCTCGTCTTTGTTACCTCCTCTGCTTTTGCCTCCATCTCCACACTATCCTATTATTACGTGTCATTATGATTATGCAACGTTATTAATCTCCACAAAGAGAAAATATTTTTGATGTCTTTCCTATATTTATTGAGAATTATTTTATAAGCTATCAAGTCTAATTTTAAAAAGTCATGTCTGTCTGAAAAACAAACAAAAAACCAAACAACTGATCTAACCCCCAGCATTTTGCCCTGTATACTCTCCGTGCCTTGAGGTGTGCTATGGTTTGAACTGGTTTGAATGTCCCTCTAGGAGCTCATATTGAAACAGAATCCCCATGGTAACACTTTTAGAGAGTGGGAAGTCAAACGATGATATCTGACAGGTCGGATGTATAGTAGAAATTAGAATTAGATGGGCTAGTACACGCAGCCTCCTAACATGTGACACCCTGTGTACCTGGGGATTCTGCAGACAGCACCTACCAGCAACGAAGCCCCCCTCAGTCTTCAGAACTATAAGAAATACATTTATCTTCCTTATAAATTACTCAGTTTCATGTATCTAGTTAAAGCCCTATGAAACATACTAATGTAAGGCAGGACCCATGAGGGGCTTCTAGCCAAAAAATATTCTAGCAACATACAGCGTGTCACTCCCATGATTATCTTCTGTTATACACATAGGATGTCTTGGTTTTGCAGAAAAAGATCTTTTTGCAGCCCTTGGAGAAGCAAATAGCTTCAACTGCTGTCAACTAGCCAGGAGAGGGCCACATGTCAAGGTTCTGGGGGAGGCCTCCAGCCAACAGCCAGTAGGGACCCAGAGCCCTTTGCCACACCACCTCAGAAAATGAATTCTGTCAACTCTCTGAATGGCTAGATTCTCACTTAGCCAAGAGACAACGAAATGGAAACTTTGATCAAAATAAAATACCTGTGAACCCAGAAACCCATAATCAATCAAATATCCTTTCCAAACAAACAAAAACTGTGACAATTTTTCTTTATCAGTCTATTGAGGAGCTGACAGTCAGTCCAGCCTGCCGGTCATCTGGAGGAGAGAACCCAGTTGAGTGATTTCTAGACCCCTGCTGCATGGAAACTGTGAGGTAAATACATAGGTATCATTTTCAGCTGCTTTATTACACAGCAATAGAAAAGTAATGCCTCCTCTGTTACATGATACACAAAATGTGCTTCAATATCTCTGCTAACACTTTGGACCTAAAGGCAAGCTGGATTTGTGTTAATGTAGCAAAAATTAACTTCTTATTGCATGTCACATGGCATTTTATGTTCTTGAACTGTCATCCTGCTGTTTCCTCATACTTGAAGAGTACCCTTTTTAGAAAATATCTAGTTTTTTTTTTTTTGCTGTTTTTTGGCCTGGGTGGGGTCATATGGGGCCAGCGTGCTACTCTGTTGAGGCACAGGTGCCGCCCTCTAGTTTTATTTTGTGATTGTTTTGTCATTGCTGTTTTATCCAGTAAGACAATTTTGTCTTTTATTTGAAGTATTTTGTCTATTACTTATGATTTTCAATCTTTCTAACAACCTCTTTCATGTTCATGTCTTTTTTCTTTTTGTCTTTTTTATATAAAGTCTATTTTTTTAAGTCATAGCTGTGTACATTAATGCGATCATGGGGCACCATACACTGGTTTTATAGACCGTTTGACACATTTTCATTACACTGGTTAACATAGCCTTCCTGGCATTTTCTTAGTTATTGTGTTACAAAGACATTTACAAAGTCTATTTTGTATATTTTCCTCTATTCTATTGCTACTTACACCTTTTCTTACTCTCCTTTCACTGGCTTTCTGATATCAAAGCATTCATTCTTGAATTAAATAGCTTAATGCAAACTGTGCTCATTTCCAAGGAAGTTCTATTTATTATTCTCTTACTGATTCTGGTTTGGTCATGCATTTTAATTCTACTTATATTTTAAACCTCATCAGACATTATTAGCATTTTGTATAATCAATTTGCACTTAGACTTACCTACACAACTATTTTTAATCATTATTTTAAAACCTCTTTCATTTTTGGTTTTCTGTATAGAATCATTTCTTTTTGCCTGAAATACGTTTTGCTTTTTCTTTAGAATTGGATTCATGAAGAAAATTCATCTTATATTTTGTTTGCCTGGAAATGTTATTTTACTGAATATGAGATTTGGGGATGATAAGTGTTTGGTTTCAGTTAAATATACAATTTAGTTTTCTTCCAGTTTTTATGTGGAGAAATCAACTCTCAATTATACTGTTGGATCTGAATAGGTAGTAGCCATTTTTTCTTTCTCTTAAATAATTCTTTTTTTATAATTAATTCTAAGCAGTATTAAAATATTAGCATGACTTGTCATTTTTTTCATTTCCTTCTTTTCCTAAAAAGTAAATTCAATTTGTGGTTCCAACATTTCTTGAATTTGTGGGTTGATGTCTTTCATCAATGTAGAAAAATCACAGCCATCCTCATTTAAGCATTGCTTTAACTATTCTTTCTCTACTGCCGTCTCTGAGACTGAGATTATGGGCATGTTCACCACATCTCATAAGTATCTTAGATTCTTGTTAAGTATCTTCTATCTGTTTGCTCTCTATGTCAAATCTGAATATTTTCTCATGACTTAATACCTAGTTCACTTATTCCTTTTTCAGTTACCTGCAGTTAAACTCACTTATTAAGTTCTTATTTTCAGATATTTAGTTTTTATTTCTATAGCTTCTACTTGGATTTTTCTTTTTTTTAAATCCAGAGTCTGATCCTCAGTGAATATTTTTATTTCTTTGTCTATTTGAAATAATGACAGTGACTTTTAATTAAAATCTGATAGCTAACTACAATATCTACATCATCTACTTTTCTATTTGTACTTGCTCTAACTGTCTCTCCTTGTATGTACATAATTTAGTTGTTCATGCATTAATAGCTGTTACTCACTTGGTTAGTTAGTATGACTTGTAATTTTTAGCTAAATACTCAAAATTGGGTATAAAAATTTCAGAGGCAAAGCATGATTTTTTTTTTTTTTTTTTTTTGCTTTTTCTATAAAGGATTTCCTTTTTTCTCTGGCAAGCAGCAAGAATGAATGAATGAATGAATTTCCTGAGTACTTGGAAGACCTGAGAAGTTTCTAATCATATCCTGGTATTTAGTAGGACTCACCCCCTTGGTAGATAGTGAATTAACTTTTGGTGGGGGTCCAGTATTACGGGACTTCTAAAATGTCCACTATTCCTTTTAGCCACTTTCTATATAACTTCTTAACATATTGAGCCATGCAGCTTAAAGGTCAACAAATACCTCAATATGAAAACCTATGCCAAGGGTGGCGCCTGTGGCTCAGCGGGTAGGGCGCCGGTCCCATATGCCGGAGGTGGCGGGTTCAAACCCAGCCCCGGCCAAAAAAAAAAAAAAAAAAGGAAAACCTATGCCAAGTATTTGGCTAACTTCTTTGTGTCTCCTTCTGTCTGTGAGAGGGCCTTGGCTACTCCCATATCTCCGAGCTCCACTTTTTGTCTCCTTGCCTTAGAGTTCCTGACAACATTGTTAATCATTTTTTCCTCTGAGATGATACCCATTGTCCCGTTTCTCAGCCATGCACCTAAAATAGTTGAATGCCTCAAAGGGAAAAGCAATGTGCTGAAAGTTAGGCTCAACTCAGTGAGTTTCCCTGCCCTCCGGGGTCTGGCCTCTCACATCCTGGATACTTCAGCAGCTTTCTACGCTTTCAGAAAGATTCATGTGGCTATTTTATACTACTTTCCTGCTAGTATTCAATGGGAAAACTCACAAGGTGCAAGTTATACTATCATAGCTGGAAGTGTAAAGCACCTCCAATTATATTTTTAATTTAAAAAAGCTATTTCTATTTATCTCAATTCTTCAATTTCACGTTAGTCTACCCTTTTTTTTGGATAGACAATATAATCTTGATATTGCTGAAAATATTGCTTAGAATCTTAAATTCCCTGTTGGACCTTGCAAGGTGTCTATTTCCACTTAAATTTATTGTCCTCTGTATTCTTTGTTATCTTTCAATTTCAGGCTTCAAATATTTGGCTATTTTTGGCTTACCATCTATGTTTATTTTTGTGGATAATTAGTAGAGAAGTTTGCACTGTAGGTAGCTGTGTATGTGTATTTACCTAAAAGCCTACCTACTGAATGGAAAGACTGCGATGTTCTCTGTGTGAGTAGAAAGTCTGGCTCATTGGCAGGATTTTCTTTCTGGTGGCTGGGTCTGGAGTAGGCAGACCTGTTTAGGACTCTTGTAACTGCCCAAGTAAGAGGTCTTTTTTCTATGAGTGACATGTTTTAATCTTCTTTTGCTTCTAGTTGCAGCTCCCTTTGTTTTTTTTCTCTGAATCTCTTTTATAGGTTAGGAGTTTCTTCAACTCATTTTACTCTCCACAGCTCCATTACCTACACAGTTAAATCTTCCCAGAAAAAATAATTTACTTTACTTGGAGAGAATTCTGTTTAGGTCACCAACTAGGAACAAATTTAGAGGCACTGTGAGGAATTTTCTCCCCAGACAATTGGATAAGTGGCAGGTAATTCTTTAGGGAACCATCTTGAGGTTCTTCTGTCAGTCCCCTGTTTACAGATGCTAACTTTTATTGGAATACTTTTTGGGGCTCCACCCAGAAAATCATCTTTCAGGTATTTTTGTTTTGTTTTGTTTTTTTCATAAACTCTTCTGCTTTTTTTTCTTTCATGTTTTATCATTTGGTCAAATTCAATATGATCTGACAAGTTGTACCTTTTGTTTTATGTTTACTCCTATTAAGAATCTATCATTTGTAGCATCTAAATTTAAAAATCAGGGAAAAGAATATAGTGTGCCCTTGCAACTTGTGGCTTTTAAATAACATTCTGTATACTTAACAATAAGTCATTAAGCTCATGGTAATTTTCACTTTGTAAGATTATGTAGAACGGTAAGTGAATAACACTGAAGTCTCACCTTGACTATTTGCTTATGCTTAACTGTACTTTGAAAATCACATTTAAGATGATTATGAATTCATATCACTAAACTAGAATTAGAGTATTTTCACACTTTGGACTCTTGTGATTATGCCTTATAGCATATAAATGAATATATAAAATACGATTGGTTTGCTATAATGAATAATTTCCTAATTTTATTAAGGCACTAGTGAAATTTACAGACATCCTGCTTGTCATGCCTTCCATTTTATCTATACATAGTTAATTATATTTACTTTGTGCAAAATATAAACATAAATCCTTCTTTTATGGCATATTTATTTTTTCTGCTGTTTATTCACTGCATTTTCATTGCCAAGTTAATTAAATGAGTTACACATAATTGACTTTGGTTTTCAGGGAGGATTAAGAACCATTTAAGAAGAAAGTTTATAAAATAACCAAGTACTTTTTAAAAGGGTACTGTGAGCAGAGTGTGGAAAGAAATAACACATAAAGCAAAGCTATATGCAAAATATGTAACAAAACCCTATTGTTATTTTAATGTCTGATATATCTGATTAATTATAAAACTATACTGAGTAATTATTAGGTGCCTCAGATTCTGCAAGGTGATATGGAATTGAAGAAAATAAAAATTCCTTCATCCTTCCCTCTCTTTAGAATCACTGAGCTAAGAGCTTCCAGAGAGCTGAACACGTGGAGTTTCTTGGAGGGTGCTGGGCCCTGGGAGGGAATAGAAGCCTCGTGTTCTTTCCAACATCCCTCATCCTACACATCTCTTCATCTGTAGGCTCTATAATATTATTTGTAATAAATCAGTAAACAAACTCTTTCCTTGAGTTCTGTGAACCCAAAGTGGGGCCACATGGTGGGAAATGTCAGAGGCCCAGACTTGTGATTGACGTCTGAAGGAGGAGGTGCTAATTTGGGGGACTGAACACTCCGCATGTGGGATCTGACACATGGGTCAGAGTTAGCAGATACCCAGTTGGTGTCTACTGCTTAGTGAGTGGAGGAAATATCCCCACAATTGGTCACACAAATCTTCTATGTTGATGATTATTGTGCTGTGGGTGAAGAGAGACAATATAATTTAGTATTTTCTAAAGACCCTGGTTCACAGAAATCTGTGGCTTGGGAAGAGAATGGTTAAAAGGGCTAGGGATAAGGAAGTTTTGATTACTGCACGGCCAGGTAGTCACCCTAGTTTAGAGTCACAACTTTACTGTACTCAGTTACTAAAGATAAAAGTTGCCAGTGGAATGTAGAGACAGATCCAACTCCTAGGGAGGTGGTTCACTGGATACATAAGGAAATGCAAACTAATAAGGAAAAAAATAAAATAGTTCCTTGGTTATTGTTATCTATAATACTTGCAGCTAAAATCCAATTGAAAGAAAATACTGGGTCTGCTTTGGATGTGAAACTAAGTTCAGATTTTAGTGAGTCTGAGCTTTGGCCACTAGACTTAAAGCTGACCCATCAGGGAAAAATAATGCAGGGAAAACAGAAAGTATCTTTAAGACCTTTGGTCACTGAGAGAAGAGCCATTGTGGGAGAAGGGCAAAATCAAGTAACTATGGAAACTGGAGTATAAAACGTGAAGGAATTTTCCCATTTTATAAATTGGAATCATCAGCTTCCTAAGGAATCTTTAATAAAATGGATTATGAGAGTAACTAATTTAGGGATAGGCTCTCTGATTTTAAATACTCCAGGGTGGAAGAGCATACTGGACTTGACGCAAGACCCACAGCTCACTATTGAACAATTGCAGATGGCCATATGTGATCTAGACACACAATATGTTATTGTGAAGGAATACCAGCCTGGTCGACTGAATAAAAATTGCTATGAAGTCTGTAAAGGAAGACCACTGAACTTCCCCTAGACATGCTAAGTGGTGCACTCCAGGTATGGCAGCTGAGAAGCTTCCTGTGCAGGCTACGCAGGACTGGCTTTACAATGACCAGAACACAAGGGCTGCCTGAAAAGTATCCAGACATGCACTATAAAAAACTAGAGGCATGTATGTCTGGATACTTTCTGGACAGCCTTTGTATTCATCCACTAAATATGCCTATTACCCAAGTTATGGCAAACACCTGTGTTTCAGGGGACCCCTTCTACATGGGAACCATGCCTGATGGTACTTATTCTTTCAAAAATGAAGAACATCAAATTTGCTGTCTCAGCTTCCCCACAAGGGTCTTACAAACACTAAAACCAAAAAAAAAGGAAAAAAAAATTAGGTTAATGAACAAGAGAATGGTGAAGAGGAGAGGAGAGAGCTGAAGGACTCATCCTGGGAAGGTGAAAATTTTAAGACAATAATTAAAAATAAGTTGAATAAAGAAAACATTGATGGAGTGAAGCAAAAGAAAGTAGAGAATCACAGAATTTGTACCAGCATGGTGGAAATCTTTAGATGGTTATTTTAAAATGGAATGAATAAAATAAAAAACACAGAAAGGCCTTAATACTAAGGGAGGCCCCATCCTTGTCCTCCAACATTAAAAGGCCGCAAACCAGTTAGCTGTACATCTCCCAATTTAGGAATTTAAAAAGTTGGAAGGCAGAGATTACAAGGAGAAATCTGATCTGAAATGACCCGGAGACAATAGTTGAGCAAATTAATTATGGCACAGATTGACAAAGGGCCAGGGTTCTTTGACTCAACCCTTGGCTGGGGATCCAAAGCCTATAGCGCAAGAGAGAACAAAATGGTCCAGAGATGAAAAAAAGATTTTTTCATGACTAAAACATAAAAATGTAAAGATCCATAGACTATTTTTTTAATTGGCAAGTTTGAATAAATTTATTTTTTTATTAAATCATAGCTACGTACATTAATGCAATTATGGGGTATAATGTGCTAGTTTTATATACAATTTTAAACAATTTAATCAAACTGATTAACATAGCCTTCACCGCATTTTCTTAGTTATTGTGCTAAGGTATTTACATTCTACCCTTAGTAGATTTAACATGTACCCTTGTAAAATGCACTGTAGGTGTGATCACCAACTACCTTCCCTCCACCCATCCTCCCCTCTCCCCCCTCTCCTCTTTCCCCTTCATCTTGGGCTATAGTTGGGTTATAGTTTTCATTTGAAGTGTGGTGTTTATAAATTAGTTTCATAGTAGGGCTAAGTACATTGGATATGTTTTCTTCCAGTCTTGAGATAGTTTGCTAAGAAGAATATGTTCCAGCTCCATCCATGTAAACATGAAATAGGTAAAGTCTCCATCTTTTTTTAAGGCTGCATAATATTCCAGACTCATAGACTATTAAAGATGGTATATTTGAATATGCTTAAATCAAATACAACAAAATGTTGTGTTTCTATACAATAATAAAGACCAAGCAGAGAACCAAACCAAGAATGCAATCCCATTTACAATAGCTTCCCCCTCAAATACTAAAAATATATTTAACCACAGAGGTGAAAGATTTCTACAAGAAGAACCACAAATCACTAATGAAGAAAACTATAAATGACACGAGTGGAGAAACACCCCATGTTCATGAATGAAAATAATCAATATTGTCAACTGACCATACTGCTCAAAGCAATCTATAGAGTCTATGCAATTCCTATGAAAATACCAATGTCATTTTTCACAGAACTAAAAAAAAAAAATTCTAGAATTCATATGAAACCCAAAAAGTGACCAAACAGCCAAAGCAATCCCAAGTTAAAAGAGCAAAACTGTAAGCATCACATTCTGTGACTTTAAATTATACTCCAAGGCTACAGTAACCAAAACAGCACACATGAAAGTAGACACATAGATAAGTGGAATGGGCTGGGGAATCCAGAAGTAAAACCATGTGCCTACAGCCAACCACTCTTCAGCAAACTAAAAAAAAACATACACCGGGGAAAGGACACCTCCTTTCAATAAATAATGCTGGGAAAATGAATGGCCTCATGCAGAAGAAAAAAACTGAGTTCTCTCACCATATACAAAAATTAACACAGATAGATTAAATACTCAAATGTGATACCCGAAACAATAAGAGTCCTGGAAGAAAAACTAGCAAAAACTCTTCTAGACATTGGTATAGACAAATAATTGATTGCTAAGCCCCCTAAAACAAATACAACATCAAAAATAGACAAATGGGATTTAAGTAAACTAAAAAGCTTCTGTACAGCAAAAGAAATAATTAACAGAGTAAATAGACAACCTACAGAATGGGAGAAAATATTTGCACACTGTGTACCTGAAAAGGACTAATACCCAAAATTTACAAGGAACTGAAACAGTTCAGAAAGAAAAACAAACAGCTTGGCTTGGCACCTTTGCTTAAGTGGGTAGGGAGCTGGCCACATACACTGGGGCTAGTGGGTTCAAACCCGGCCTGAGCCTGCTAAACAACAATGACAACTATAATAAGAAAAAAAAAATAGCCAGCGTTGTGGTGGGCACATGTAGTTCTAGCTACTGGGAAGGCTGAGGCAAGAGAATTGCTTAAGCCCAAGAGTTTGAGGTTGCTGTGAGCTGTGACGCCAAGGCACTCTACCAAGGGTGACATAGTGAGACTGTCTCACAAAACCAAGAAACAAACAAACAAACAAAAACAGCTCCAATAAAAACCGGGCAGATGACATGAAAAGCTGTTTTTTCAAAAGAAGACATAAAAATGGCCAGGAAGTATATGAAAAAATGCTCACCATCCCAAATCACCAGAGAAAAACAAATTAAAATGACAGTGAGATACCATCTTACTACAGTTAAACTGGCCCTTTCTAAAAAGTCAAGAAACAGTAGATAGTGGCACAGATTCTGTGAAAAGGGAACACTTATTTATGCACTGGTGGTGGGAATGTAAATTAGTACCACCTCTATGGATATCAATATGGAGAGTTCTCAGAGAACTAAAAGTAGATCTGCCATGCCGTCCAGCAATCCCACTACTAGGCATCTGCCCAGAGGAAAAGAAAACATGATATCTAAAAGATACCTACACTTATGTACTACATATGTTTATGCAGCACAATTCACACCTGCAAAGATATGGAATCCACCTAAGTGCACATCAACCAATGAGCATATAAAGAAAATGTGGGGGTGTGTGTGCATGAAGTGCTACTGAGCGATAAGAAATAATGTCTTTTGAAGCAATTTGTAGGCCATTATCCCAAGTGGAGTATCTCAAGAACAGAAAAGTAAATTCCTTATGTTCTCACTTACAAGTATGAGCTACACCATGGCCACCCAAGGGCACATAGAGTAGTGTGATTGACATCGTCTACCCAAAAGGGGGCAGGTGAGTGAGAGTGAGGAAGGAAAGATTAGTTGTGGGGTACAATGTACATTCTTTGGGTGATGGGTATAGAACCCCAGACTTTATCACCATACTGTATACAAGGGCTGTCCAGAAAATATCCATTCATGTATGTCCATCTTTTTCACAGGGCATGGCTGGATATTTTCTGGACAGCACTCATATATGTGTAATGAAATTCAACTCATACCCCCTAAATTTACTAATATTTTAAAAAGCTTGTGAAAGATATAGAAATAGACAAATTAATATGCAACTTGGGTTTAACATATGGGGATTTCAACAGAGATGAGCGCAGGCTCCATTGTGGCTCATCTGATGGCCCAGAATGTTAGGTCTGGAGAATTCTGTGTGAAGACAGGGCCAAACCATTCCTGACAGGAATGGAAGGAAAGCTTCACTTTGGAAATGATCCTATGCTTACTATGATTTTGACCTTTTAAAAATTGTATTTAAGATACGCGAAAAATGCTTTGATATATTTATACATAGTACATGTTACAATAGTCAAGTAAACTAACATATCCATCATCTCCCGTAACTACCCTTTAGTGTGTGTGTATGGTAAGAGCACCTAAAGCCTAGTGTTATGCCCAGTAGACTCAAACAATGTAATGTCATAATTACAGTCTTCATGTTGTACCTTAGATCTTTAGACTTTTCCGTCCTTCATACCCGGAGCTTTATACCCTTTGACCTACATCTCCCCATTTCCTCTCTCCACCCCTTTCCACCCTCCCACCCTCCCTCTCACCTATCATCCCTGGTCACCAGTATTTTATTCTAAGATTCTATGCATTCAGCTTTCAGAATTTAAAAAAAATGAATTAGACATTTTAGACTCCATCTATATGTGAGATCATGCAGTGTTTTTCTTTCTGTGCCTGGTTTATTTCACTCAGCGTCATGCTATCTGGGTTGATCCAGGCTGTGGCAAATGGCAGGATCTCATTCACTTTTCCACTGGACACTTTATCCTATAATTACGCTAAAGTCCAATTAATTGATATGCTATGTCAACTAATGAGATGAAAATATGTCAAATATTCTATGAAACAAGTGTATGGTGCCCCATGATCATATTGATGTAAACAGCTATGATTTAATAAAAGAAAAAAAAAGTTTACACTTGCTATATTTGTCATCTTCTTACCAAATGTGAGTGTTGCTGGCTGCTCTAAATAAACTCGGGACACCTTATCTACTGACCTGAAAAAAAAAAAAAAAAAGTTTCTTGAGTGTGCTTTTCTCCTCAAATGACTACCCTAACTCTTCCATTCTGTTCAAGACCAAACGTCTCAAAAGAAGTGGACAGCTGTAATTTATTATTTATTTATTTATTTTTATTGTTTTATTATTGAGCAATTGTTATTGCTCAATGAATCAGTATAACAATAAGCCAGGTTATACTGATTGCATTTGTTAGGTAAAGTCCCTCTTGCAATCATGTCTTGCCCCCCTGTTATTTATTTCTGCTGATTGCTTAATCCAAGGAGTCTGGGCACATTATCCTAACTCATCTACAAAGCTCTCTTGAAAGGATTCTCCACTTGCTAAATCCACTAGGCTTTCCTCAGATTTTCCTTCTCCATTTCTTTGGAATTTGGGTTTCGCAGTGTGGGTCATCATGTCACAGTTCCAATACTCTTGGCTTTCCAGGCCCCATGGTTCTATCATTTTTGAATCAGATTTTGGTTTCTATCCCCTAAGTGTAGAAATTTCCCCTGCCTCTGTTCTCACTCATCTTTTCCACCCTTTTCCTATGTTCTTCCTTTTCTGTATGTGAAGACTTTGATTATTATCTTTGCCTGGAGAGTCACAAATCTATATCTCCAGCCCTGATCATTCTCTCACAAGGCCATGTTCCATTTCTAAGAACTTGCTAACTGCTTCTACTTGGTTGTCACTCAGGCACTGGCAACTAAATTTACCAAAATGTACAAAATTTCCCACTTCCGTTTGTGGTGATAAGATGACCCTTTTCAGATGTATAATTACCACTAGCCCCTTTCTTCTCTCTCTACTGTGCAACTCACACTCATCACCCGTCTTTCTATGCTTTGAGCAAATCAAAACAATCCTACCTTGCCTCCCATATTTCCTCCACTGAGTCTCCAGACTTCCTCTGCTGCGTGCTCACTGCTTTCATCTGATACAAATGCTTTCAACACTTTCCTACTCTGGACATCTTTCCGTCTTCTGAAGGTCCCCTCTCTTTTCTGGGTCATACTCATCAGATTATGATGTTTGTATCCCCCATCTGTAAAAGGCAATAATGAATGACGATCTTTGATAAAACACAATTTACCTTCCTCTTGGCTCTGCATCCCTCTTCTGCATCTGCCCTATGTCTCAGCCTTCATTTAAAGGCCAGCTTCTGAACTAATTCTCTCCTGTAAGAATATCTCCAGTTCTTCATTCCATTCACCCTAGATCTCGTTCAAGTCTGGCATTTGTCAAAATCCCATGACCTTCATGTAGTCAGCTGTCAGGCTCCCCATACTCTTATGTGGCTGCCTCTCACAACTGTTGACTCATTTCCTTTTTGTGTCATTCTCTTGCTTTGCCTCAGGACACTCCTTTGAGCTCTTGGTTTTCCCATTATCACTTTAATCAATACTTTTTAGAGATCAATAGTTATTACGACAAATGTATTTTTAATCATGTAGAAGTTTAGCACTGAACCATGCATCGGAAGAAAATCAGTATTTCCATTAATGAATAATGCGTGATTTTGAGCATATGATCTATTTTTCCCTCTATAGGTGGAACATATGAATAAAAGTCTTTTCTGTGGTGATGCAGTTGAGGAAGACAATTACAGAGCTCCATTTGGGACATTAGGACATTCATAAGCCCTGTGATAGAATAAAAATGTTGTTTTATATAGAAGTATATGGAAAATCCCTTGACACCTTCAGAATACAAGCAAAGTTATGAGTAGGAAGAAATTCTTAGAGTTCTCTAGACAATACTCTGGAATTTATCAGAGTATTATTGTGCCTATTTTCTCCGTAGGGTGGTTTCTCATCCTCTTTTATTAACTCATGCATTGAAAACATTTCTTAGTTTTTTTTACATGAGAAGAGCCTCAAAGAAAAATAGTTAATCTCTGCCAGACTTAAAGTTGCAGCTCTTTTTTCAATTTCCTTCTAAGTCTTTCTATTTAATAAGTTGTTTGAGTATAAAACCAGGTTTCTTTTCTACTTGCTACAATTATTCTGTCTTCTCATTAATTTCTCATATCATAAGGTCCAGCTTTAATGAAACAAATTTGCTTTGTTGTATTGCTTTGTTTTTCAGCCACACAGTGTATAATGAAAACAGCTAACAAAGGAAGGAGAATTTGTAGAATTAGTGTTTAACTTCACATTTGACAATTAATTGTCTAATCCCTCTGAGTCTCCTATTTTTTTTTCCTCTTTTATCCCATTAAAACTTATTTGACTTATTACTCCTGGACAGAAGATAAATCATTTTTTTTTCCTGGTGTAACTTTAATCAAACCAAATAAATCTGGTTTAATAATAATTTATTCCAGACTTACCTCTATAACTTTGGGCTTAGCCGTGTCAAGAGTGATACAGCAATGATATCCTTTCAGACACTGTTTATTCCTCATAATTTCTCTCTTTTTTTAAATGTGGAGTGTGACAAAAAGTGCTAGAGAAAACATCCTGTGAATTCTACTGTGATACAATTTTCCAACTGCTATTTTATTTGTTCTCTTTTATTCACATTTTATTATAGTGGGCTCCTTTTCCCAGATTCCTGTTAAATGTGGGACAAAGTCATGGCTCCTTCTCTTGATATTCAAGCCTTTCTTAAAATTTAATACCAGCAGTGAATATCTGTTTGATTTTCTGCCCAACCTCCTTCTTTGCTTTTTGTACCGTTTCCCCAAAAATAAGACAGTGTCTTATATTAAGGTTTGTTCCCAAAGATGCGCTAGGTCTTATTTTCAGGGGATGCCTTATCTTTCCTGTAAGTAAGTCTTATTTTCAGAGGATGTCTTATTTTTGGGGAAACAGGGTAGTGGTAGTCAAGAGATTGCCTTTGGGGCACTAATTATCTTCATCTGTCGGCCAATGCAATGTTCATTGCTGACTTCGGTTTTTGTGCATATGTGACTCAGCCCTCCTGCCTCGTGTCTCTGGGGCTTAGTGTTTATCCAAGGAATGGGTACATGATCCAGTCAGAACTTATCTAAGCCAATTGTGAGACTTTGGAAAGAAAGACAGCTTTCTTCATCCCTAAACTTGGTTGTTGTGAAAATGTAAACCTGGAGCTCTAAGTAGTCCTCTTGCCCTCATGGGGTAAAAATACAATAATGTGTCCAAGAATGAGACCAATAGAGACAGAGCAGATCACAGAGATGATGGATAGAAACAAGGTTTGGTTTTAAGAATATTTATCTTGTTTCTTTTTTACATTTTTTATTACGGCTACCTAATAGTTGTATATACAGGGTGGACTTAAAGTTTGTGTGAAATTTAAAGTTACAACTATTTTAAATTGCACACAAGCCTTATGTTCACCCTGTATTTATAGGGTACATGTGATGCTTTGATACAGGAAGAATCATATCAGGCTAACTAGAGTATTCATCACCTCAATTAACATCTTTTGCATGTTAGGAAAATCTAATTCTTCTCTTGTAGTTATCAATTATTTTCCTTTTTCAGGCTGAATAACATGGCATTGTTTTACATGCTATGTATTTTAGCTGTTTTGCTTTTGTTTACAGTCAGAACATTTTAAGGGAAGACTTTTACACTGCTGGTGGGACTGCAAACTAGTACAACCTTTCTGGAAGGAAGTATGGAGAAACCTCAAAGCACTCAAGCTAGACCTCCCATTTGATCTGTCAATCCCATTACTGGGCAACTACCCAGAAGGAAAAAAATCCTCTTATCATAAGGACACTTGTACTAGACTGTTTATTGCAGCTCAATTTACAATCGCCAAAATGTAGAAACAGCCTAAATGCCCACCAACCCAGGAATGGATTAACAAGCTGTGGTATATGTACACCATGGAATACTATTCAGCCATTAAAAAAAAAAGGAGACTTTACATCCTTTGTATTAACCTGGATGGTCGTGGAAGACATTATTCTTAGTAAAGCATCACAAGAATGGAGAAGCATGAATCCTATGTACTCAATTTTGATATGAGGACAATAAATGACAATTAAGGTCATGGGGGAGGGAAGGAAAAGCAGAGAGAAGGAAGGAGGGAGAGGAGTGGGGCCTTGGTGTGTGTCACACCTTCTGGGAGCAGGACATGATTGTAGGAGGAACTTTGCCTAACAAATACAATCAGTGTAACCTGGCTTATTGTACCCTCAATGAATCCCCAACAATAAAAAAAAAAAAGAAAGAAAGAAAAAGAATTATTTTTTATTTTTTAAAAATTTCAAAAGATGAAGGGGATGCAGACATTTCTGTTACCTGGATACCTTGCATAATGCATAAGTGGAAGCTGTCAGTGTGCCTATCATCAGGACAGTGTTTGTTACACCCCTCCCCTGACCGCTCCCTTCCTTCCCCCTCTTGGTATCCAATTACCTTTTCATTTCCTATGCTCATGGGTGCCACTTGTGTACCTCTCAATCATGGTACCTATGGTGTTTGTTTTTTTCCTTTCTGAGATGCTCCACTTAGGAAATTCCCTAAGTGACCTAATGGTCTCCAGCACTATCCTAGTTACTTCTAAAGAAATTACTCCATTCCTTTTACTAATGGCTATTCTGACAGGGGTAAAATGGTATCTCATCATGCTTTTAATTTGCTATTCCCTGATGATTAGCAAAGTTGAGTATTTTTTATGTATTTTTTGCCATTTTGGCTATCTTCCTTCGAAAAATTTCTGCCTACTTTTTGTTTTTTCTTGATGATTTGTTTGAGTTCTTTGTAAATTCGGGATATTATCCCTTTATTTGATGTATAGTTTGCAAGTATTTTCTCCCATTCTGTAGTCGATCTATTCACTCTGTTCTGTTAGGTGAATATGTGATATAGATGTATTTTGCATTCTTTTACTTTCTTGTTGAATTGCTCCTTTTATCATTATGCAATGACCATATTTTGTCCTTTTTTTTAACCATTATTGATTTAAAGTCTATTTTATCTGATGTGAAAATGGCTACACCTGCTTACCTTTGGTTTACATATGCATGGTTTATTTTTTTTCCATCCCTTCACTTTGAGTCTGTTGAGTCCTTGTGCAGTAGATGTGGTTCTAGACACAGCATAAACTTGGGGTACTTTTTTTTTATGGCATTCAGACCATTCACATTCAGTGTTAGTATTGATATATGGAAGACTATTCTGTTCATCATGCTGTATGATTATCTTGTATTTTCTTTATTCTCTTGTGCTATTGTTTCATTAAAGCTTTGAGCTTTAACTTTCAGGTGTTTTCACACTGGTGGGTATGCTGATCCATGTATAAATGTTGTCTTGAGTATTTCCTATAGGGCAGGTCTAGTAGTGACAAATTCCCTCAGTGTTGGTTAGTCTGGAAAAAATCTTAATTTCTTATCATTTATAAAGCTTGGTTTTGCAAGATAGAATGCCCTTTGCTTGCAGTTGCTGTGTTTAAGAAGATGAAAAATGGAGCCTCAATCCCTTCTAGCTTGTAGGGTGTCTTCTGAGAAGTTTGTTGTTAGCCTGATGGGTATTCCTTTGTAGGTTAATTGTTGCATTAGTCTTGCAGCTTGTAGAATTTCTCCTTCATTTTGACTTTGGTCAGATTGATAACTAAGTGTCCTGGAGATATCCTATTTGCTATGAATCTTCTCAGTGTTACTGACCATCTTCTATCTGGATTACTGAATCTCTCATGACACCCTGGAAATTTTCTTTAATAATTTTCTTGACTAGGTTAGGTTTTCCACACTTTTTATTTTTTCTTCTTCTCCCTTGAGGATGCCTATAATTCTTCTTTTGGTCAGTTGACATAGTATGATACTTCTCTGAATGATTATTTATTCTTCGTCACTCTTTTCTCTGCATCCTTGCCTGAAATAATTCAAAAGCATTTTCTTCAAGCCCTGAAATTCTTTTGTTCTGCTGAGCCTAGCCTGTTGTTGAAGCTTTATGCTGTATTTTGAAATTCCCTAAGTGACTCTTTGATTCCTTTAATTCTGTTATATCTTTTCGTATGTTGTCTAGCTCTTTAGTGACTTTTTTTTTTTACTTTTTGATTCATGAACTTAAAATTTTAGTTTCTTTGTGCTTGTTTTCAGCTTTCTCTTTAATCACACTCATTATATTCACCATCTATATTTTGAATTGCATTTCTGACATTTCAATTTCAGCAATTTCCTTTTAGTTGGCATCCATTGCTGGAGCCCTATTGTGATCTTTTACAGGGTATCAAGAAAGCTTGTTCATTCATGTACCAGAGTTCTTATTCTGGTTCTTTCTCATCTGACATCTCTTCTCCCAGATGAAGACAGATAAGCTTGTAGTGCATATGTTATTCTCTGCCGAGGAATCTCCTACTAATGCAAAGGAGGGGAGATCTCTTGATAGCACACTTTGTCCCACTCTGGATTGACCTGCCAGGAGATGGGTGGATGCACTGTGGATATTTAATATTCTTGCTTTCATGAACTTCCTGCATTTCCTGCCTCACCTGTCACTGGAGGTCCCCATGCTGCAGAACGCATCAATGACTCAGTTAGTTCTGTTAGCAGTGGCATCTGTCAGCCCAAGTGGGCTTGAGCACTGCTCGACTCAGTTCTGTGGGCAGCAGCTTCTGTCAGCCTGCCTTGTGGGTGGCAGCCATCACCTGTCTGTGCTGCCTTTAGAGCTGTCCAACTCAGATCCGCAGGTGGTGGTTTTTCTTGCTCCCCATGGCTTGAGCATGGTCTTGCTTGCCCCTTCTACCAGCAGCAATGGATGGCCTGTACCAGCTTCAGGTCTGCCCTACAAAGATCTCCACACAGAAACATTTTTCATCCAGGAACTCACATGAGCATAGCTCTAACCACACCTGAAATTGGAGGTGATTATCAGCTTTCACTGGCTTGAGAGTGAGATCTGTGATCAGTGGCCTTTGTCAGCCCTCACAGCTTGAACACAGTCCTGCTCATGTCCATGGGCCATGGGCAGTGATGGTACATGCTAGTTTGAGGGCTGCCTGGCTCAGATCTACAGACTTCAGCACAGCTTTGCCTACACCAACAGGTGGCACTGATTGTCAACATGAATGTGCTTCACAACAGTGAAGGTGGAAGCCTCCTGCCCACAGGACTCACAAAAGTGCCTGCCTGCCCATTCCCTCCTACCCACAGACTGGCAGGATTGGTGGGGAGGCAGCATCAATGGATCTAACCTCAGGTAGAAGCAGCACTCACTCTGGGTCTAGGATTTTAAAATGGTGCCAGCTGAAGCACCCAGGATTCACGAACCAGTGAGTTATGGCTGAGTCCACTCTCCAGAGAAATGCTGCTGCACAGTCTCCAGATATCACCCATGTCGGTCTTGTGGCCTTCTACAATGGAGGGTCTCTCCCTTAGCTTGGAGAGCAATGATTGTTGGGAGGGAGTGTGGAGCCCTTGGATTCTCCCCTCTCTGCCTTCCCAACAGGTGCACTTGTCTTCCCTGTGCACCTCCAAATTACTGAGCAGGTCAACACTTCTCCTTCTCCTTCACTGTGTGTCTCCTATCAACTCTCTTTTGATTCACAATGCTTTCTGTAGATGATCAATCTGAAGGTGAGTATTCACTTGTCACTTTCAATCCTCTCTGTGACATCAGCATTTGTAGGCTGCCTTCTAGTCTGCTATATTTTGTTTCTTGATCAAGCCATACCTAAAGATGCAAGCCTCTGGATATTTTATTTATTTACATCAGTTAATAAATTCAATCTCTCTCTCTCTTTCTCTCTCTCCCCATCGATGTCCTAAATGTCATCAAAATATCTTTCTTTCAATATTTCCTTTATCTTTAGGTAAAGAAAAAAGTCATAACTGAGTAGTCAGAGTAGCCAGTTATTTGTTCACTGACTAAAAAGTAGCAGACAGTGCCGTGTAAGCTGGTGCATTGTTCTAATGCAAGAGCCATGAGTTGTTGGCTAAGATTTTCAGTTAAGATTGTCCTACTATTGCTCTATCAACATTTACTTGGTCTGGTATGCTTCTTACAGTAAGGTAACAATTTTGACACAAAATTTGACAATTTTTTGCAGCGTTTTCATCAGTTCTACTCATTACCAACTGCCCTGACTTCTCTTCATCAGTGACACTTTCTCTCTCATCAGAACAATGTTTGACTCACTCATCAAGGACTCTGCACTGCCTAAGGCAAATCCTATACCCACAGAGGTAAAGAAACTTGTTTCAATTCACACATCAAGTGGAGGAGTGGTGTCCAGAACTTAGGACTCCTGCCTCTTAAGACCTGTGTTTGGGGGGTGGAGAAAAGATGGCTGAATGAAGCCAGCTTTCCACAGAGGCTCCCATCCAGAAATTTCGCATATAACCTGGTGGATTAGAGCTGCACCAAGAGAGAAGGTTGAAGAATGCACATCAACCCAGCTGAGGCAAGCTGCAACCCCAAGGATACAAACAAAAGATACAAAATCCATCGCCAAGTGGATGGGAGTCCCCTCCCCCATGAGAACAGCTCAGAGTGCCCCACAAACAAATTAGCAGAGTTCAAAGGTCATCCCACTACACTCCACAGGAGAGACCCTCTAAAAACTGGACCTACCTCCCCTACTAGAGTGCCATGGCATTCTCCTGCCAGGCATAAGATTGTGTAAAACTGTATATAATCTCTACCTGCAATTCTGAGCTCCCAGCACTCCCCTCCACTCTCACTCTGAGGTTTGAAGGCCTGTCCCCAAGGAGTCCAGATTCTTGGGTGATTTCTGAAGGGGTGTGGACATGGCCTGGACTGCAGCTGGTCAGTGAAGATTCTGTGGCATGGGAGTGAGGAGAGGATGGTCACCTGAGAGGGAACCAAGCCACAGCAGCATTGCCCCGAGGCACAGAGCAGCAGCTGTTTTTGGTAACAATAGGGCTCATCCCCGGATATTCCGAAGTCACACCCCCTGTCTCACTGGGCAAACAGAGGAGGCTGGGCATCTTCTCAGGTGGCAACCACTTTGGAACAGATCTGGGACAGAAACACAGGCACCGTGAATAAAGGGTTTGCTGAGGTGGTACTGGCCTGGGTGGAGCGCGGGGACTAGAAAACGCACATGCAAAGCTGGGAGTTTCCCAGAGGGGTCCGGGGGACTGACCCAGAGGACTGCTTTACTGAGCCTAAGATGCACCTGGCCTTCAGGGGATCGTCAGCCTACAGACAAAGGAAGGCAGGAGGCTAGAACTGACAACTAACTGTGCTGCGAATACAAACCTGCAGGAGCAAAGACAGGGCCTGAGGCACAGGTTCTGGGAACAAAACAGCTTCTCTTCTGCAGTGGAATTTAGCAGGGACAGAAACCAATTCCGCAAAGTTGTTCTGTTCTGTCAGTAACATAAATCAAGGGTGTGGCTGGAACTGAGTGAACATCCCCCAGGTTGTCAGGTCAAGTGCCCGAGGTTGTGAGGCCTCACCTCCCCCTGCTGGATAGAGGCAGAGAGCAGCGGCCAGGCTGAGCAGACATAGATTTCCTTGTGATTCAGGCAGGTGCTAACCCCTGGATTATCTGCTCATTGGAGGCAACTGGGTCACAGCCCCATGGGGTTATCATTGACTGGTTGTGACAGAGGTGCAAGGTGGGGAAGGAGGAATCAACTTTCCCAGACTAACCTATTTGCTGGGTAGGTCCTTCTGACTTCATGGAGCACCAGAGCAAATTATATTTGAGTTGTCAGTAGACCCCTGCGATCTAGTTGCCAGAGACCTTTTAAACTTTTCCACCTGAGACAGGTGCTTATGGAGACAATTGATTGGACCTTTTGAACTGAGCCAATCGCCCGAGGACTATCCAAGTGGTGCCTTGGGTGTGTGGTTGTAGGAAGGTTTGATTTTCCTTTTCTAATTGTTACCTGTGGGGGGCAGGGACACTTAATTGCTGGTCTTTATCCACAGCTGAGACTTCAACCCAGAGTAACTGTTTACCTAGGGTCAGACAGAGACCAGCTGAAAACAGGACAGACCCACTTAGCCCCACCACAACAAACAGGTGCCCAGTTTCTCAGGCCATAGTACTGGACAGGTCCTTGACAATACTCCAGGGGAAAAGTCAAACAGTGTAATTAATGATGGGGTGTAATCAGAGGAAAAACTCTGGTAACATGAATAATCAGAATAGATCAACCCCCCCCCCAAGGAAAGATATGGCAGATGTAACTGACGATCGCATTCATAAACAGCTGGCCAAGATGTCAGAAATCCAATTCAGAATTTGGATTGCAAACAAGATTAATAGAATGGAGGAAAATTTGGAATTAGAAATTTGAGGAGCAATTCAAAAGTCAGAATTAGAAATTCAAGAAAATTCAAAAGTTGTCTCAAGAATTTAACAAATTTAAAGACAAAATAACGAAAGATTTTGACGCACTGAAGCAAGAATTTGCAGCCCTCAAAGATCTGAAAAATACAGTAGAATTCCTCAGTAACAGAGTGGAGCAAGCAGAAGAAAGGATTTCTGACATTGAAGACAAAGCTTTGGAATGCTCCCAAACCTTCCAACAACTACACACCCAGGAAGAGAAATGGAGAGCAAAAATGGATCATTCTCTCAGAGAGCTCTGGGATGATTCAAAGAAGGGTAATATCCATTTCATTGGAATACCTGAAAGTGATGAAGTGGCTTTGCAAGGCACAGAGGCCCTTCTCCATGAAATTATGAAAGAGAATTTTCCCGACATGCCAAGAGATTCTGAAATTCAGATAACAGACAGTTTCAGAACTCCAGCATGACTCAACCCGAATGCGACATCCCCCAGACATATCATAAGTAACTTCACTAAAGTTAATACGAAGGAGAAAATTCTGAAAGCAGACAGACGTAATAAGTCCATTACCTACAATGGAAAGAATATTAGAATGACCGCTGATCTCTCTGCTGAATCTTTTCAAGCCAGAAGAGGGGGGGTCATTGACTTTAATCTCCTAAAACAAAATAAATTTCAACCCCGGATCCTGTGTCCAGCTAAACTGAGTTTCATTTATGATGGAGAAATTAAATACTTTAATGACATTCATATGTTGAAGAAATTAGCCATAACCAAACAAGCTCTTCAGGATATTCTCAGACCTATCCTCCACAATGACAAAACCAATCCTCTACCACAAAAGTAAACTCACTCAGAAACTTTTGATCAAACTCCAACTTCCACACTGGCAAAAGGATTAAAAATATCCACTGGACTTTCGAAAAACTGGATACCCAAAATTTTACAAGTCTTATGAATTTTCTTCAAAATGTGAACAGCTTAAACTGTCCTCTAAAGAGGCAAAGGTTGGCTGACTGGATACAAAAACTCAGACCCAGATATTTGCTGCATACAAGAATCACATCTTACCTTAAAAGATAAATATAGACTCAGTGTGAAAGGATGGTTATCCATATTTTCGGCAAATGGTAATCAGAAAAAAGCAGGTGTTGCAATTCTATTTGCAGACACAATAGCCTTTAAACCAACAAAAGTAAGGAAGGATAAGAATGGTCACTTCATATTTGTTAAGGGTAATACTCAATATGATGAGATTTTAATAATATTTATGCACCCAACCAGAATGCGCCTCAATTTATAAGAGAAACTAACAAACACGAGTAACTTAATTTCTTCCAGCTCCATAATAGTCGAAGATTTCAACACTCCTTTGGCAGTGTTGAATAGATCCTCCAATAAGAATCTGAGAAAAGAAATCTTAAATTTAAACCTAACCATCCAATATTTTGATTTAGCATACATATAGAGAACATTTTATCCCAATAAAACTGAATACACATACTTGTCATCAGCCCACGGAACATACTCCAAAATCGATCACATATTAGGTCACAAGTCTAACCTCAGTAATTTAAAGGAATAGAAATTATTTCTTGCATCTTCTTAGTCCACCATGGAATAAAAGTTGAACTCAGTAACAACAGGATCCGCATACTCATACAAAAACATGGAAGTTAAATAACCTTATGCTGAATGATAGCTGGGTCAGAGATGAAATTAAGAAGGAAACTGCCAAATTTTTGGAACAAAATGACAATGAAGACATGAATTATCAGAACATTAGGGATACTGCAAAGGCAGTCCTAAGAGGGAAATTTATACCACTGCAAGCCTTCCTCAAGGGAGCTTGGGAAGGAAACAGAAAGAGAGGAAGTTAACAACTTAATGGGACATCTCAAGCAATTGGAAATGGAAGAACATTCCAACCCCAAAACCAGTAGAAGAAAAGAAATAAACAAAATTAGAGCAGAATTAAATGAAATTGAAAACAAAAAAAATTATACAACAGATCAATAAATTCAAAAGTTGGTTTTTCGAAACGGTCAATAAAACAGATAAATCTTTGACTAAACTAACCAGAAAAAAAAAGAGTAAAATCTCTAATTTTATCAATCAGAAACAACAAAGACAAAATAACAACAGACTCCTCAGAAATTCAAAAAATCCTTAATGAATATTACGAGAAACTTTATTCTCAGAAATATGAAAATCTGAAGGAGATTGACCAATACTTGGAAGCATGTCACCTTCCAAGAATTACCTAGAATCAAGTGGAAATATTGAACAGACCAATATCATTTTCTGAAATAGCATCAACCTTACGAAATCTCCCTAAAAAAAAAAAAAAAAAAAAGGCCAGGACCAGATGGCTTCACATCAGAATTCTACCAAACCTTTAAAGAGGAACTAGTACCTATATTACTCAACCTGTTCCAAAATATAGAAAACGAAGAAAGACTACCGAACACTTTCTATGAAGCAAACATCACCCTGATCCCCAAACCAGGAAAAGACGGAACAAGGAAAGAAAATTATAGACCAATATCACTAATGAATATAGATGCAAAAATATTCAACATCATCCCAACAAACAGAATTCAGCAACACATCAAACAAATTATACATCATGACCAAGTCAGTTTTATCCCAGGGTCTCAAGTCTGGTTCAATATACAGAAATCTATAAGTACAATTCAGCACATAAACAAAGTAAAAAACAAAGACCATATGATTCTCTCAATTGATGCAGAAAAAGCTTTTGATAATATCCAGCATCCCTTCATGATCAGAACACTTCAGAAAATTGGTATAGAAGGAACATTTGTTAAACTGATAGAGGCTATCTACAGCAAACCAACAGCCAATATTGTATTCAATGGAGTTAAATTTAAATTATTTCCACTCAGGAACCAGACAAGGCTGCCCATTGTCTCCACTGCTGTTTAACGTTGTAATGGAAGTTTTAGCCATCGCAATTATGGAAGAAAAGGCAATGAAGGGTATACATACAGTGTCAGATCTGTAAAACACCAGGGATTCTACTACAAAACTCTTAGAAGTGATCAAGGAATACAGCAGAATCTCAGGGTACAAAATCAACATTCATAAATTGGTAGCCTTTATATATGCCAACAATAGTGAAGCTGAAAAAACAGTCTAGGACTCTATTCCATTCATAGTAGTGACAAAGAACATGAAATATTTGGGAGTTTACCTAACAAAGGATATGAAAGGTCTCTGTAGAGAGAACTATGAAACTCTAAGAAAAGACATAGCTGCAGATGTTTACAAATGGAAAAACATCCCATGCTCATGGCTGGGAAGAATCAACATTGTTAAAATGGCTATACTACCCAAAGCAATATACAATTTTAATGCAATCCCTATTAAAGCTCCACTGTCATACTTTAGAAATCTCAAAAAAAAAAATAATACTTCATTTTATTTGGAATCAGAAAAAACCTTGAATAGCCAAGACATTACTCAGCAATAAAAACAAAGCTGGAGGAATCATGCTACCAGACCTCAGACTACACTATAAATAGATAGTGATAAAAATAGCATGGTACTGGCACAAAAACTGAGAGGTAGATGTATGGAACAGAATAGAGAACAAAGAGATTAACCCAGCTACTTACAGTTATTTGATCTTTGACAAGCCAATTAAAAACCTTTAGGGGGAAAAGATTCCCTATTTAACAAATGGTGCTGGGTGAACTGGCTGGCAACCTGTAGAAGACTGAAACTGGACCCACACCTTTCACCATCAACTAAGGTAGACTCTCACTGGATTAAAGATTTAAACTTAAGACATGAAACTATAAAAATACTAGAAGAGAGTGCAGGGAAAACCCTAGAAGAAATCGGTCTGGGCAAGTATTTTATGAGGAGGACCCCCCCCACCCAGACAATTGAAGCAGCTTCAAAAATACACTACTGGGACCTGATCAAACTAAAAAGCTTCTGCACAGCCAAGAACACAGTAAGTAAAGTAAGCAGACAGCCCTCAGAATGGGAGAAGATATTTGCAGGTTATGTCTCCAACAAAGGTTTAATAACCAGAATCCACAGAGAATTCAAACGTGTAAGCAAGAAAAGAACAAGTGATCCCATCACAGGCTGGGCAAGGGATTTGAAGAGAAACTTCTCTGAAGAAAACAGGTGCATGGCCTACAGACATAGGAATAAATGCTCATCATCCTAAATCATCAGAGAAATGCAAATCAAAACTACTTTGAGATATCATCTAACTCCAATAAGATTAGCCTATATCACAAAATCCTAAGACCAGAGATGTTGGCGTGAATGTGGAGAAAATGGAACACTTCAACGGCTGGTGGAAATGCAAATTAATACATTCCTTTTGGAAAGATGTTTGTAGATCACTTAGAGATCTAAAAATAGACCTGCCATTCAATCCTATAATTCTTCTACTAGGTATATAACCAGAAGACCAAAAATCACATTATAACAAAGATATTTGCACCAGAATGTTTATTGCAGCCCAATTCACAATTGCTAAGTCATGGAAGAAGCCTAAGTGCCCATTGATCCACGAATGGATTAATTGTGGTGTATGTACACCATGGAATATTATGCAGCCTTAAAGAAAGATGGAGACTTTACCTCTTTCATGTTTACATGGATGGAGCTGGAACACATTCTTCTTCGTAAAGTATCTAAAGAATGGAAGAAAAAGTATCCAATGTACTCAGCCCTACTTTGAAACTAATTTATGGCTTTCATATGAAAGCTATAACCCAGTTATAACCTAAGAATATGCGGAAGGGGGAGAGGAAATGGAGGGAGGGGGGAGGATGGGCAGAGGGAGGTTGATTGGTGGGATTACACCTGCGGTGCATCTTACAAGGGTACATGTGAAACTTAGTTAATGTAGAATATAAATGTCTTAACACAATAACTAAGAAAATGCCAGGAAGGCTATGTTAACCAGTGTGATGAAAATTTGTCAAACGGTCTATAAAACCAGTGTATGGTGCTCCATGATTGCATTAATGTACACAGCTATGATTTAAAACAAAACAAAACAAAACAAAACAAAACAAAAAAAAAAAAACGAACAATGTTTGATCCATTTTTACACTCCTGCTTTCTTTCTTCATGTTATTGTCCCCATAAACTTGGATTAACATGTCCCTGATTTCACTTCTACTCTTCTCAAGTTTAACAAGAAATATAGGTATGTTTGTGTGTTGCTCTAATTCAATTTCTGACATTCTCATGACAGCACACAAAAACACACAACAACAATAATGAACACCTCTCAGCAAGACACTGCCACACATCAACTTGAGCACAACTGTGAGGTACTGATAGTTTATGAAACCTTACTGATTTGTTTGTACAATACTGCCAATGTAAGTGCATGGTGGCAAATTTGCAAACTTAATTGTCAGAAATCCATATGCTGTAACAGTAGCTCAGTCATATTGCCCTTTCAAAACTACTACCTCTTATAATATTATACACTAAAGTGGTATGCTAGACAAACACATGGCCAAACCAAGCACAGTACCTACGTAATCCAACTCCTAGCTGATATGGCCTCCATCTTTCTTGATTGAATCCCTCATTTCTTTAGATTTAATTTGCTAATTTTGTACTTCTGTTATTAAGTATATGTCCTCACCCCACACTCATGCAAATGGTGACCACGTGTGATGATGGATGAGTTAATTAATTTGATTGTGGTAATCATTTGACCACGTGTATATACATATCAAATTTTCACATTGATTATGTATGCATTCTATTCTGTGTGTACTCTGAACATATGGAATTTTTGTTTGTCAACTTTGCCTCAATAAAGATTAAAAAATGTTTTGTACATATCCAGCTACTAGCCCCCAGATACTTAGTAATATCGAAATATGAGTGTCCATCCCACTGTAGAAATATTTTACATTCTCCCTAAGTCTTAAAGTGTCAATCATATTTTAAAATTTTTGCATGAGAGGTTAAATCATTACTTACTAATAATAAATAAATAATTAAAAATGGAATTATATTAAAACAAATCTAATAGATACATTACAGATTATGTTATATAAATTTACATTAATTAAAGTAGATGTTTAAATCTAATTTCTCACTTTTTAAAATCTGTCCTACTCCCCCCTCAATATAACACAACATTCAATCAAATAAAAAACATTATCAGGCATGCACGTTCTGCTATTCCTATCTTTCACACTTATTTTGATGAAACTATTGAGAGGCCTTAACCTAAAATGACCCACCTTATATTTTCCAGAAACCTATCAAGCATGTTCAACCATTTATGGAATTATAAACTCTGCCTGATTTATTGTTTAAAACCACTGATGTGTATGTTACTATGAAAGTTTTGAGACAGAGCATTATAACACTTCAAAGAAACACAGTGGACGGCATCCTTTCTGATTCACCCGTGAAAGTTTCAACTTGCTTGGGTTATGGGTGTTGGTTGGGAGGGCTTCATTTGTCTCTGTCCGCACAGACTTTACACTTTTTGTTTTTTGCGTAGCTTGTCAAAACTTTTGTAATGACCCACGTATCTCCACCCAGTTCAACCAACAGATATATTGTTTGTCTTCTCTGTGCCAAGATCTATGTTAAAGGCTGAAGAATTGCAACATAAATAGCCTCAGGCATCAAAGCAGTAACAATTGGTCATGGGGAGGGAAGAAGTGAACTCAGAAGACTTGTCTCTGTCCTGGGTTTAAAATTCATGCTTTTGCCTGCACACAGATACCATGCTGCAGAGTCCATGCCAACGAAGACCTTTACAGTCTGGCCATGTTTTAGGTTTGCCTTTTATATGTGGCTGGTCATTGAGTCTGGCTGACCTTCCACTGTTCATAGTTAACTTCAGCTATAATTTATTGTACTTCAGGACTAAAATGAGATGCTTTGGGGTATTATTGAATATGATGATTACCAAGGTCTCAAGATATATCTATCTCAAATTTCAGGGGTTTTCTCTGCAGACATTTGTAGAAAGATGAGTAGTTTAACTACTTTAAGGAGGTTTCTAACTTTCAGAGATTTGTGTAGTGCTATAAAGTATGAATTTGTTTTCCCCATTGAAAAGAGAGAAAAGCTCAAATCCCATCTACCCATCTCTTGCTTTCTATTTTTTTTTTTTTTTTTGTCTAAATATCAAGACCTTTTTTGCTCAAGATTTTTGAGATTTTATTTTTTTTTTTATTGTTGGGGATTCATTGAGGGTACAATAAGCCAGGTTACACTGATTGCAATTGTTAGGTAAAGTCCCTCTTGCAATCATGTCTTGCCCCCATAAGGTGTGACACACACCAAGGCCCCACCCTCCTCCCTCCATCCCTCTTTTCTTGGGGGAAGGGGTTTGATAAGGCTGTTGCACATGGTTTAAGCAGCTACTTAGCCTGGTCCTGTCTTTTTATTTGCAGTTGCTGCTGGGTCTAGTATAGCTTTCCATAGTTGGGCATATGTGTGTAATTGTGTTATTTAATATCCAAGTAAAATGAATCTTTTTTAGGCAGGAAAAACTTCCCTGTGTCCAGTCAGTGGTGGAGATGGGGGACAGATTCCTAGGAATTATAAATCTTTACTGTGAAGTTTAAATTAGGCTCCAGCCATGCTAATTGAATGGGGTAAGGAAGAGGTAATGACATTTGTACATAGATGTAATCACAGTTCCCAAGGAAGGAATGAATGCAACCATCCACAATGCCATGTGCCATATTATTTCTTTTAGTTGGGAACAATTCTTATTACCTATTTTCCCTCAGGTTTTGGGAAGGAATCTCAGTACATAACGTTTGAAGGACAGGGGTGTTGGAATTATAATCTAATTTTAAATCTTAACTCCGTCATTTTTAAAGCAATATTTAAACCTGTGTGATCCCCTTTCCTTATAGGCAAAATGATGACAATGATTATGACACCAGTATCTTAAGAATAACATTGGTAATCACAAAATGCAATGATGAATGTAAACTGGGCTCAGTGGCTTATGCCTGTGATCCCAGCATGTTGGGAGGCCAAGGTGGGAGGATTGCTTGAGGCCAGGAGTTTGAGACCAGATTCAACATTGTAAGAAAACCCTATTTCTACAAAAAAGAAGGACACTTATCCAGGTATGATGGTGTACAACTGGAGTCCCAGCTACCAGTAGCTGGTAGGCTGAGGTGGGAGGATACCTGGATCCCAGGAGTCTGAGGTTGCAGGGAGCTATGATGATACCACTGCACTCTGGCTGGGGCAACAAAACAAGGTGCTGTCTCAAAATAAATGAATAAACAAATAAATAAATAAATAAAAATAGAATCTATCATTAAGTGCTTGTCAGTAGAGAAAACGCATCAGTTTGATTCTTTTGTTTTTATAGTCTTGTTAAAAAATACAAAACAAACTTGAAATTACACGATGGCTCACAGATACTTTTTTTTGATAGAGTTGCATAATACTTCCCCACTATTACCCAATTCACATACACAGTATAAACAAAGACCATTTTAACTCTAAATGTCCTCGGTATTTAAAGTATTCGCTGTATTTACCAGTTTAGAACGTTGTACCTGCTCCTGTCTTTTCATTCTGCTCATGATGGGGATCATTCCTCACCTCTTTCGGCCTTTATTGCACCTGGGTGGATGCTATCTGCCTTACGTTTAATATTTTCTCTATTTTAATTGAAAATAAGCAACTACGCGTGGTTTCATTTATGGCTGGGACCCTACTAACCTCAGAAACAGTTCATTTGCTTCAGCTACTCTCACAGAACATTTTTGACAGCTCTGGAAAGCTCTGCACATTGTGTTTCTGAAAAATATCTTTAATTGGTATTTCTGAGTAAGCCAACAATATAAGGCCCTGATAAAATGAGATATGGAGAGTCCAACAACATGAATGTATATATAAAAGTATATTTATTGCAGTGCTATGTATAAGAGCAAAACCAAAGGAGAAAAAATGGAAAAAAAACAGTTAAATATCCACTAATAGGCGGATTATTGAATCAATTATGGTTCATTCCCACACAAAAACCTAAAGAACATCGCAACGTGGCAACTTCCTGCCTTTTGTTTAGGCTGCAGCCCCAGGGCTGTAAGAATTCCCTGCCTATAGAAGTCACTCATTTTTTTCTGATTATTAAATTTAATGAGTTACGTGTGTATGTTTTGACTTGAAATAATGTCCCTTAAAAGTGGAAAAAGTGAGCTGTTTAAAAACACAAAAACAAAACAAGAAGTGCTATGTATGGGTTATAAGTGCAAGTTTGTCCTGGGACGGTAGAAAGGTAGAGGGGCACACATATGAATATTGCTTGATGAGTACGCAAAGTGCGGTAGAGACAATAGGGAGATAAAGCTTTATTTTTCTTTGAGGCAGAGTCTCACTATGTTGCTCTCGGTAGAGTGCTGTGTCATCACTGCTCACAGCAACTTCCAACTCTTGGGCTTAAGCGATCGTCTTGCCTCAGCCTCCCAAGTATCTGGGACTACAGGCGCCCACCACAATGCCTGGCTAGGGAGATAACGATTCTTTTAAAAGAATTCTAAAAAACCAAAGCTTAATTTCCTTGTTAAATAAAAATGAAAAACGTAAAGTTCAATTCTCGTTTTTTCATATATACAAAATTTTAATATTTATATAAATAAAGAAAAAACATGGAAAACAAAGTATTCATTTGATTTGGTAAAAGGATTATAAGCAATGCTGTCTGGGATTTATTATTTAACTTATTTATAAAGAGAATGAACTATAAAAATAAAAATGCATGTAATCTCACAATACAGTTATAATAGTACAAAAAAGGTTCATTCCTTCCAATTGTTTGCTCCTTTTCTTTCTCTTTCTTTCCTTCTCTTTTCCCTCTCTTTTTGCTCTTTCTTTCCTTTCTCTTCATATGTTTTCTTTCCTTTAATTCCTCCTTCATTTCTTCACCTATTTACTTACCTGTCTATCTAATAGAATTGGGATCACACCATGGATGCAGTTTTGTAATATTATATTATTATTATTATTATTATGGAAACTTTTTGGTTAACTTTTGATGTCTTTTAAAATAAGACTTTGTTTTGCCACTATATTCCCCATCATATGGAGGTACATAGTTATCAATTGAATATGGCTTGAACATTTAACTATGCCTTAGACATTTGGGCACCATTGCATTGTGTTGAATTTCTATTGTTTTGCATGTGACCATGACCCTCCTTAAGACAGACTGAGAATCTGATTTATCTTTAGGTTTTGTGTTTCCAGAAGAATAGCTGTACACACCAAGTACTCAATATATTATTACTTTTGACTTTAGAAATCAATGAGCACATTCTCCTGTCTTGAATGTAAACTATGTCTAACATGAAGATCAATTATGGAATTTACAAATTAAGATTCTATTTGCCTGTCTATTAACAGAAGAACTTTTTGGAATAAAACAATATTCCTCTTCGTTGATTAAAATTATGCATGTTTTTAGTAAAGAATAATGTTTGTATTTCTTTAAATATGCCTTAATTTTATAGGCTTAATACATGTATTAGGAGGATCCAATTTAAAGCAACAGTTGAATGTTTTGTCATCTATGATCAATACAAACATTGTCAGAGAGCAAAATATCATTTCCTTTCTAAAGAAATATAAATGTTTCTAATGTATGGATCTTTATATTGATGCTATCAACATGAGCTCTGCATGCATGCTTATTACTTTTCCCACCTTTGTTGAAGGGCAAGTGGCAAAATATTATTTCCCAAGAACAGGTGACAAAGGAAAAAATGTTTCACATGTTAACTGAAGAGAGAATTGCAAGGGAAGAAAAATCATTAACTGAGGGGGGGGGGAAGTCACAATAGCATTATTACGTGAGCCATGCTCTTTATGAGGAAAATGATGAGTTAAAAATTATAATGTTAAAAATTTTAAGAGAAATAAAACATTAATGCATACAATCAGGGATTGGAGGCCTGAATTATTCAGAGTATTTACCTGTACAATTCTTATTCCATGGATATTGGCTTAAATTCCTATTTTGCCTGATAAATATTTCATTCTGAGTTTGACCACATTGGACTAGGCATGGAGCATTCAAAGGTTGTTAAATCTCCATTTTTGCTGAAAAAAGATGAAATCATTAACAAAATTATTCAAATAAATAAGAGGTGAATACCAGAGAACGTACATGTATCTAAAGATATTAATCCTTCAAAAAAAAATAAAAATAAAAACGGAAGGCCCAGAGGGAAATTATAGCACACGCATGTATATCCTCAGGGCTAGCACTGCTAAATATATACCTAACTCCATGAAGTTTAAATGAATGTGTACCCCAAATATATATTTTTCAATTGCATTGCCAATTTTAGTTAGAGTTGCTGTGAACTTTTGAGCTATATATTCCTTTCCATTCTGTGTTGTTTTGTGTTATTCCTGTAGATCGGTGAATGGGGATATATGAAGCAGCACTGTTCTGGCTGAAATGAAGAATACATGTGTGTATACTGTATAAAATATAAGTGTTGTAAATACTTAGGTATTGTCATTACCTCTTATTGTGTATATCCTACAAGCAAGTGTATAATCCAGATATTGTGGACAACCCTTAGCCAATACTATAGTCATCTTGATTGTATGGATACCATGAACACTTCAAAATATAATACCCTGTTAATGGGACACAGATCAATCAAAAAGAATCAGTGCCTAGTTAATACCCACAGCAAGAAAGACAATGAGAAAATCTGTCCTGTATGCTCTTTATCATTCTGTTCTCAAGGAAGATTCTCCAACACAAAACTTTACATACTTACATGTTCCATTTAACAATATAAATTAGATACAGCACATCAACTGCTTTCTCTAACCGAAGTATACTTATTTAAATTGCAGTCAATTTAGAAAATATATGGATAAGCTGAAAAATTGTTCAAGAACTTAAATGATTTCCATTTCCATTTTAAATTCATTCAACTAAATGAATTTAAATATTAGTTAAATTCAGATTTTGCCACCCAGCTTTCTCCAATTTTTTGCCCTCTCTCTTCTTTTGTTTTTAATTAAATCATAGCTGTGTACATTAATGCCATTATGGGGCACCAGGCGCTGGTTTTATAGACCGTTTGAGCCCTCTCTCTTTTATCTTTCATTGTCTGCCATTAAGTTTATTGAAATTAAAGACCGTGTCAGTCTTCTACATGTATTAGCTAACACTGGTCAGCTACAAATTAAGCTTCTGCTAGATTCTTTAATACAAACTTGATGTCAAGAATAAAAATAAAGCTTTCTACCTTTACAGCCCTCTTTTTTCCAGTTTGAAAAAATATGAAAAGCCATTCAGAAATCAGTGGTCAGCTAAGTGTGCAAACATCGCATTTTCAAGAGAAAATCTACTTATAAAATGAATACTTAAGAAACTAAAACTAAATAAATATATATAATATTTTCCCATGTCCTTAACAATAATAGTTTCTCTACAGATTATATGTGTTTCTGTATATTTTTGTTGGAAAACTGAGTATACGAAATTAAGACAAAATTAGTGACTTTAAAGCAATAATGTATGTTTTACCACAGTTTCCATAGGTCAGGAATATAGGTGTGGTTCAGTGTGGGCCTTTCAACTTAGACTCTCTCACAAGGCCGCAGTCAGGGAGTCAGCCAGAGCTCTGGTTTTGTCTCAAGTTTCCAGCAGCAAACCAGCCATAATCCAGTTTTTTTCAGACTTAGATTGAAGACTTCAGGTGCTCACTGGCTTCTGTTTGTAGACTGCCCTAAGTTCCCTGCATCGTTTCCTCTAAAAAGCAGCTCAGACCATACCGGTGTGTTATATCAGAGCAAAATACAGATAACACAGGAGGCAGGGTCACTGGGAACCGTTAAAAGCTGTCTCCTGCAGGCATCACTGGGAACCATAAAGGTTGTCTCCTGCAGGGATCACTGGGAACCATAAAGGCTCTCCACTGCAGGGATCACTGGGAATCATAAAGGCTGTCTCCTGCAGGGATCACTGGGAACCATAAAGGCTGTCCACTGCAGGGATCACTGGGAACTATAAAGGCTGTCTCCTGCAGGGATCACTGGGAACCATTAAAAGCTGTCTCCTGCAGGGATCACTGGGAACCATAAAGGCTGTCTCCTGCAGGGATCACTGGCAACCATAAAGGCTGTCCACTGCAGGGATCACTGGGTACCATAAAGGCTGTCTCCTGCAGGAATCACTGGGAACTGTTAAAAGTTGTCTCCTGGAGGGATCACTGGGAACCATAAAGGCTGTATCCTGCAGGGATCACTGGGAACCATAAAGGCTGTCTCCTGCAGGGATCACTGAGAACCGTTAAAAGCTGTCTCCTAGAGGGATCACTGGGAACCATAAAGGCTTTCTCCTGCAGGGATCACTGGGAACCATAAAGGCTGTCTTCAACAGGGATCACTGGGACCCATAAAGGCTGTCCATTGCAGGGATCACTGGGAACCATAAAGGCTGTCCACTGCAGGGATCACTGGGAACCATAAAGGCTGTCTCCTGCAGGGATCACTGGGAACCACAAAGGCTGTCTCCTGCAGGGATCACTGGCAACCACAAAGGCTGTCTCCTGAAAGGATCACTGGGAACCACAAAGGCTGTCTCCTGCAGGGATCACTGGGAACCATAAAGGCTGTCTCCTGCAGGGATCACTGGAAACCATAAAGGCTGTCTCCTGAAAGGATCACTGGGAACCATAAAGGCTGTCTCCTGCAGGGATCACTGGGAACCATAAAGGCTGTCTTCAACAGGGATCACTGGGACCCATAAAGGCTGTCTCCTGCAGGGATCACTGGGAACCATAAAGGCTGTCTCCTGCAGGGATCACTGGGAACCCTAAAGGCTGTCTCCTGCAGGGATCACTGGGAACCATAAAGGCTGTCTCCTGCAGGGATTACTGGGAACCCTAAAGGCTGTCCCCTGCAGGGATCACTGGGAACCTTAAAGGCTGTCTCCTGCAGGGATCACTGGGAACCATAAAGGCTGTCTCCTGCAGGGATCACTGGGAACACTAAAGGCTGTCTCCTGCAGGGATCACTGGGAACCATAAAGGCTGTCTCCTGCAGGGATCACTGGGAACCATAAAGGCTGTCTCCTGCAGGGATCACTGGAACCAGAAAGGTTGTCTCCTGCAGGGATCACTGGGAACCATAAAGGCTGTCTCCTGCAGGGATCACTGGGAACCATAAAGGCTGTCTCCTGCAGGGATCACTGGGAACACTAAAGGCTGTCTCCTGCAGGGATCACTGGCAACCATAAAGGCTGTCTCCTGCAGGGATCACTGGGAACCATAAAGGCTGTCTCCTGCAGGAATCACTGGGAACCCTAAAGGCTGTCCACTGCAGGGATCACTGGGAACCATAAAGGCTGTCTCCTGCAGGGATCACTGGGAACCATAAAGGCTGTCTCCTGCAGGGATCACTGGGAACCCTAAAGGCTGTCCACTGCAGGGATCACTGGGAACACTAAAGGCTGTCTCCTGCAGGGATCACTGGGAACCATAAAGGCTGTCTCCTGCAGGGATCACTGGGAACCATAAAGGCTGTCTCCTGCAGGGATCACTGGAAACCATAAAGGCTGTCTCCTGAAAGGATCACTGGGAACCATAAAGGCTTTCTCCTGCAGGGATCACTGGGAACCATAAAGGCTGTCTTCAACAGGGATCACTGGGACCCATAAAGGCTGTCTCCTGCAGGGATCACTGGGAACACTAAAGGCTGTCTCCTGCAGGGATCACTGGCAACCATAAAGGCTGTCTCCTGCAGGGATCACTGGGAACCATAAAGGCTGTCTCCTGCAGGAATCACTGGGAACCCTAAAGGCTGTCCACTGCAGGGATCACTGGGAACCATAAAGGCTGTCTCCTGCAGGGATCACTGGGAACCATAAAGGCTGTCTCCTGCAGGGATCACTGGGAACCATAAAGGCTGTCTCCTGCAGGGATCACTGGGAACCATAAAGGCTGTCTCCTGCAGGGATCACTGGGAACCATAAAGGCTGTCGCCTGCAGGGATCACTGGCAACCATAAAGGCTGTCTTCAACAGGGATCACTGGGACCCATAAAGGCTGTCCATTGCAGGGATCACTGGGAACCATAAAGGCTGTCTCCTGCAGGGATCACTGGGAACTTTTGAAGGCTGTCCACAGCAGGGATCACTGAGAACCATAAAGGTTGTCTCCTGCAGGGATAACTGGGAACCATAAAGGCTGTCTCCTACAGGGATCACTGGGAACCCTAAAGGCTGTCTCCTGCAGGGATCACTGGGAGCCATAAAGGCTGTCTCCTGCAGGGATCACTGGGAACCATAAAGGCTATCCACTGCAGGGATCACTGGGACCCACTAAGGCTGTCTCCTGCAGGGATCACTGGGAACTGTTAAAGGCTGTCGACTGCAGGGATCACTGGGAACCATAAAGGCTGTCTCCTGCAGGGATCACTGGGAACCATAAAGGCTGTGTCCTGCAGGGATCACTGGGAACCATAAAGGCTGTCCACTGCAGGGATCACTGGGACCCACTAAGGCTGTCTCCTGCAGGTATCACTGGGAAATGTTAAAGGCTGTCGACTGCAGGGATCACTGAGAACCATAAAGGCTGTCCACTGCAGGGATCACGGGGACCCACTAAGGCTGTCCACTGCAGGGATCACTGGGAACTGTTAAAGGATGTCCAGTGCAGGGAAAAGTGAATTCTGGAGGATGAAGGCCCAGAGCATGAAGACTGGTTCAGGGGTCTGGGTGGAGAATTTAGGGAAATACTACAATCTAGGTACCAACATACTACAAACACATTCCCCTAAATAATTGTTTATATCTGCCCTTGGAAAATATTACTGTTATTATTTCCAATTTTGAAACAACCGACCAATGTTTCAGAGCCCCTAGGAGTAATGCTGGAATATGGATCAAAGCACTTTGATGTGAGGGCCAACATTTCACCATTGCACTGTACTAGAAGGAGGGAAGTAAGAAAAGTTGGAGAAAGGTGTACAAGTACCAACAGCAAATCATTCTGTTTATTAGATGTTACTGTAAGTGTTATCGAACAGGAGAAATTTCTTATTTTTTACCTCCCTGTTCTTTAGCTTTCATGCTTCACGGCAACTTGAATTGGCATTCTTCATACCGGAGATCAGATTCCTATTGTTTTTAATTGAAAATATTACTCAGATAATTATCCATTTACAGGAAACTGTAAGGAATAAAATAGGGAGATGCCACAGGTTATTTTAGTCTCCTTTTGCTGCTGATATACACGACCACGTACTTGGTGGCTTAAATCATCAGAAATTTATTATCTGAAATTTCCAGAGAACATTGATCTAAGGTGGGTTTTGCTAGACTAAAATTAAAGGGATGGCGTGATTGCCTTCTTTCTGTGGACTTTAGGGAAAATCCGTGTCCTTACTCTTTCTGGTTTTGAAGGCCGCCCACATTCCTGGGATTGTGGTCTCTGCCAGTCACTGGATCACTCCAGCCTCTACTTCATTCTCACATCCATTTCTCTTACTTTTCTACCTCCTTTCTTTCCCTTATAAAAACCTTGTGCTTACACTGGACCCACCTGAATGATGCAGGATAATCTCCCCATTGAAAGATCCTTAACTTGATCACATCTGCCAAGTCCCTTTTGCCATCCCAGGGAACATATTCACAGGTTCCAGGGATTAGAACATGGCACTTGGGGGGACCATTTTTCGGCTTGTCACACCTGGTCCCCCTCAATGATGATAACACTTTGCACGATTATAGTGCAATGTCTCAGCCTATTCAATTTGATGCAGTGCACCAATCTTTGATTTCTCCTATCAGGTGTACAGATGTGTCCTATCCACTCCCAAAGTCAGTACATTAAACACAATGCTACCTCATGTTGCTCATTTATAACCACACCACCCTCCTTCCTGATCTTTCCCTCATTTCTAACCCCTGAATCACTCACTTGTTATCTATTCTAAACTTTTTTCCATTTCAAAAATATTATATAGATAAAATCACATATGGTATAACCTTGCAACCTTTGGGTTTAACCTTTTTCATTAAGCATAATTCCTGAGAGAAGCATCCAAATAGTTATTTGTGTCAACACTTCTTTTCTTCTCACTGCTGAGCTTTGGTAACTAGCACATACCGCACACTTTTTAACCAGTCACACGGAGAAGGATATCTGAAGCTTTTACTCTGGGGTTATTATACAGGAAACTGCTATGAATATCTGCGTCCAGGTTTCCTTGTAAATATACGTTTTCATTTTTCTAAGATAAATGCCAAGAGGAGAATTGTTACATTCTGAGGCTACATGTTTGGTGTACAAGAAACTGACAAACTGTCTGCTGTAACAGAATGGCTATACCATTCTGCATTCTTACCAACAATATGGGAGTGGCCCTACTTCTCTGCATTCTTGGCAACATTTTGTGTTGTCACTTTTTTTTATTTTAGCCATTCTGATAGGTGGGATGGGTATGTAGTGATATCTCATTGGTTTTAATTTGGATTTTTCTAAAGGCTAATAGCATGGGCTGTATTTTTACATTCTTATTTGCTATCTGTATATCCTCTTCAGTGAAAACTCTTTTGATGTTTTCATTTTTAACTGGATTGTTTATGGCTTTTGTCCCTGTGTTTTAATATTGAGGCTTAGGGATTCTTTACCTGTTTTGGATACTAGTCTTTTAGGTATGTGTTTGCAAATATTTTCTCCCTATATCGGTAGTTTGTTTCTTCCTATATCCACATCTATATCAGGACTTTTATAGAGCAAAAGGTTTCAATTTTAATGAGGTCTGATTTACAAAAAGTTTCTTTTGATTCATTGTGCTTTTGTTGTCCAGACTAAAAACTCTTTGATTGGACCTAGATCCTAAAGATTTTCTCTTAGTGTTTCTTTTATAAACCTCTTAAAGGGTTTATATTTTGTGTTTTAAATGGAAGTGTCAATATATGACCCCTTCCATAGCATTTTATCATTTAACTCTTGCATAGAGTGTGACACTTGGGTGGGGCTTTATTATTCTGCCTATGGATGTCCAATTACTTTGACTGCATTTGTATTAAAGTTTCTCTATCCTTCACTGATTTGCTTTGTACTGATGTCAAAAATCTGTTGGCCATATGGTTTTGGGCTATTTCTAAGTTCTCTCTTCTATTCCTTTGATCTATGCCTCAATCCCCCTCTCATACAGCACTGACTTTAATATTGTAAGCCTAAATATCGAGTAAAATAATCCCTCCCACTTTCAATTTTGTCAGAATGATTTTACTTATTCTAGAACCTATACTTTTTCATACACATTTTAGAAAAAGCCTATCCATGCTTACATTATAATAAAACTTGTGATTCAGATAGTTATTGCAACTAAATCTGCTTCCAAATTTGGGGAGAACTGACATCTTCACCATGTTGAGTCTTCCCAAGCATGAACACAATATGTCTCTCCGTTTGGATAAACACATTCCTTGAATCTTTTTAATCAACATTTTGTAATAGTCAGCACACACACCCTGCACATTTTGTTTAATAGTGTACCTAAGAATTTTCTTATCTTTAGAGGGGTTGTAAATAGTACTATGTTTTTAATTTCAGTTTCCAATGTTTATTGCTAGTATATGGAAATGTGATGAATTTTTATGAGTTGACCATGTATCTTGAAATCTAGCTGAATTCATTTTTTAATTATAGAAGTTTTTCTATATTATTTTGATTTTTTTATTTCTCCCTTTCTCACCTGTGTGCATTACTACAGTAGCTAACACCTCCATACAACATGGAATAAAAGCGGTAAAGGTGAGTATCCTTGTCTACTCTTCAATCTCAAGGGAAAAGTGTTCAGTTTTCCCCAAACAAGAATGACGGTAGCTGTAGGTGTTTTATTGTTTCTCATTATTAAATTGAAATGTTCCCCCCTGTATTGCTAATTTCCTGGGTATCTTTAATGTGAAAAAGTGTTTAATTTTCTTTATGCTTTTTTTCTGCATCAACCAATAGGATTATATAACTGTTCATTAACTTGTTACGTGATGGACTTTTCTCTTTCTTTTTTTGAAGAAATATAATAAAATTTGTATCGTGATGAGAAGCTGTCAACTTAAACAGCAGCAAATGGAGAGAACAAGGACATTTCCTGTTATAATAAGTCTACATAACCTTCATAATATACTATGCAGTAGGCATTTTCAATATGTGACTGTCAGTCTAGAACTGCCAAATACTTTTTCATTTAACCTAATACAACTGCATAGCTACTAAAAAGAAATGCATTAAGAAAGCATGAAAACTTTGTTGAAAAAGCAAAACCTGAAGGGAAGGAATATAGAAATTATGAAGTTATGCAGAACACTTAATGTAATTAAGTGTATGTTCATATCTTTATAGGAATATAAAACCCAATCATTTGCAGAATTGACTCAGATTGCTGAAATACTATATACACTTTAAACCTCTACATAAGCATTTTAGACCTACTTTTTGATCCACTATTCCCACTTCTAGGTATGTACTCAAAGGAAATGACTTCTATTTATACAAAATAAGTTATGAAAACTTTTCTGCAGTGGTAACTGCATACCAGTAAGACCAAAACAAACATAAATCAAGCAATGGAGCGTTCTCAAAGCTGTGGTGTTTGAAGACTACAAACTGCTAATTCTATATAGAATGGGTTTTGTTATTGTTGTTGTTACATGAAATTCAACTTCACTCATAAATTGAGATATACAGAGATCAAATTAAATGGTTGCTCCACAGCCAAGGAATAAATAGACAACCTACCAAAAGAGGAAACAATATGCACATGCTGTTCATCCGATACAGAGCAGATGACCAAAATCTACAAAGAACTCAAGCAAATAAGTAAGGAAGAAATCAAACAACTCCATCAAAAAAAGGGCAAAAGACTTGAGCAGAAAGTTTTCAATTGAAGATAGTTTAATGGTCAAGAAACACATGAAAAAAAGGCTCATTGTCTCTAATCATCAGGTAGTTGCAAATAAAAACCACAGGGAGATATCACCCAATTCTAGGGAGAATGGTTTATAATAAGCTTAATCAGAAATGAAAAGGGTAACATTGCAGAAATGCAGACTGCAGAAATAAACACCATTCATGAATACTAGATCAATCACTATGCACATAAGGTAGAAAACAGACATTTTCAGACATACAGTTGGATGATGGTTTGCCTTGCTAACATATTAATGTTGATATGTGGAATTTCTTTTCAAACATATTATTTTAAAAACTATAAGCATTTGTTGTTAAGTTCACAGAAACAAAATTATGTTCAAATTCTCAGGAATTTTGGACTAACCATAACATTGTCAGTTATATTTAAATTTTGATGGCAAGTTTGTTACCTCACTTTAGTGGGGCCTTCCCCTTCCCCTCAGTTCTGAGAGAATACAATATGTATAGAAAAACATTAACAATTTCAAAATTTTCATTAAAAAAATCATCCATGGGGCGGCGCCTGTGGCTCAAGGAGTAGGGCGCTGGTCCCATATGCCGGAGGTGGCGGGTTCAAACCCAGCCCTGGCCAAAAAAAAAAAAAAAAAATCATCCATGAATACTAGATAAATCGCTATGCACATAATCTAGATAACAGAGAGAAAATAGAAAAGTTCCTAGAAACACACAACCTCCAACACTGAACCAGAAAGAAAGAAAACTGAGCAGACCAAAAAAAAGAAAGAAAAGTGAGATTAAACCAGTAAGGAAAAATCTAGTCAAAAAAGAGAAGCCCTGCACAAGATATGTTCATAACTGAATTCTGTCAAACCTACAATGAATACCGGGCACATATAACGTAGAAATTACTCCATAATATTGAGAAAAAGGGAAACCCCCCCAACTCATTCTATGAAGCTAATGTTATAGTCATACAAAAGCCAGGGAAAGACACAATGATAACAAAAGAAAAGTAGAAACCAATATCCCTTATGAATACAGGTGCAAAAACCCTCAAAAAAACAAAAACTAGCAGTCTGAATAAAACAGTATACTAAGGGTGGTGCCTGTGGCTCAACAGAGTAAGGCGCCGGTCCCATATGCCGGAGGTGGAGGGTTCAAACCCAGCCCCAGCCAAAAAAAAAAGTATACTAAAAAAAAAAAAAATGAAGCGCCAAGATGACTTCATTCCATATGCAAGGATAGCAAACAAGGCATGACAAAAACCCTGAACAAACTAGGCATGGAAAGAAAATATCTCAGAATTATAAAAGTCATATTTGGAAAACACACAACTAACATATTCAATGGAGAAAAGTTGAAAGCATTGCCCATAAGAACTGGAGTAAGACAAGTATTCCCACTATCACCACTCTTTTTTGACATAGTGCTAGAAGCCCCAGGCAAGATAAAAAAGAGGAGAATATTAAGGGTATGCAAACTGGTAAAGTGGAGGTCAAACATCACTTTTTCCCAATGATATAATCTTGTACGTAGAAAACCCAAAGGTTCTACCAAGAGTCTTCTGGAATTAATAAATAAATTAAGCAAAGTCTTAGAATAAGAAGCCAATATACATAAATTAATACCATTTCTATATAACAATGACAGTCAAGCCAGGAGTCAAATCAAAGACTAAGTAACATTCATAAAAACAAAAACAAAATAAAATAAGTAGGGATATACTTACACACAAGAGAGTAAAATTTCTCTAACATGGAAAACAATAAAACTCGGAACAAAAAAGTTGAGAGGATATAAACAAATATCCTGACTTAGTAGAAACAATAATGTTAAAATATCAATACTACCTAAAGTGATTAATAAATGCAATGCAATCTCCATCAATTTGCCAAAGTCATAATTCACAGATAAAGAAAAAAATATATTTTATACTTTGTTTGGAGCCATAAAAGAGCCTGAATCTTAACCAAAAGAACAAATCTGTAGGACTCCCAGTGCCACACTTGCAGCCATACTATGAAACTATAGCCTTGTCCTTTAACAAAAACAGCATGGTATTTCTACAAAAATATGGAAATACACCAATGGAACAGAGGACCCAGATATAAAACCACCTACCTTCAACAAAGTTATCTTTGACAAAGCAGGCAGTAACATACACTGGGGAAAAGAAGCCTTATTTAATAAATGGCTCTGGGAAAATTGGATTGTTACATGCACCAGAATGAAGTAGGACCACTAGTCCTCATCACTCAAACTCAGGATATACAAAAGATTTATGGCACTTTCCTCTAAGTATTCTAGAGCAAAATGTAGAAAAAGCTCTTCTAAATATGATTCTAGGCAAAGAATTTGAGAAAAAGACCCCAAAGGCAATCATGACAAAACCAAAACTGGGATTTGTTTCAGCTAAAAAGTGTCTGCACTGCTACAGACACAATTAACAGATCAAAATAGACAACCAACAGAATGGAAGAAATATTCACAAATTACACTTCCAATAAAGGACTAGTAACTAGAATTTACAAATAACTCAAGCAACCAACAGGAAAACACAAACCATCTTATAAACAAGTGGGCAAAAAACATGAAAAGACAATTCTCAAAATAAGAAAAAATGGTCATTAAACATGTGAAAAAATATTCAATTTCATGACCTATTAGGGTAATGCAAATTAAATTCACAATGACATTATCACCTTACTCCAGTTACAATGGAATTTATTAAAATTTCCAAATCAATAGGTGCTGACATGGACACAGAGAGAAAGGCATTTTTGTATGCTGTTGGTTAGAGTGCAAATTTGTAAAACTTCTATGACAATGAGAATGAAGTTTTCTCAAAGAACTAAAAGTAGACCTACAATTTGACCCAGCAGTCCCACTACTGGTTATTTTCCCCAAAAGAAGAGAAACGATTTTACCAAAAAGATACCTGCATTTGAACGATTATTGCAGCACAATTCATTATTGCCAATATGTGGAAACAAACCAAGTGCTGACAAATTCATGAGTGGACTAATTAAATGTTGTATATGTATTCCATGGAGTACTAATCAACCACAAAAAATGATAAATTAATACCTTTTACAACAATCTGTATGGCACCAGAGACCATCCTTCTAAGTGAAATATCTCAAGAATGAAAAACACCACATACAGTCACTATTAAATTGGAGCTAACTGATGAGCTCACATATGCATAGAAGGAAGTAAAAGTCTGTGGAAATCAACCAAGGGAAAGGGGTAGAGGGAAGGAGGCAAATGGACTAAGCCAACCTAGTGGGTACTGTGAATACCTTATGAGTGATGGGCATACCTATAGTCAGGACTGTAGCATCACAAAAATGATCCATGTAACGTGAAATATTTTTACACCAGTAATACGTTGAAACAAAATAATCCATTCATTTTTGTGAAAATATAAAAAATCTTCTAATCTGCTTTCCCCCAGATGAGGACATAGGAGAAGGTAGCCACCTGTGATCTAGAAAGGGAGCCCTCGCCAGGAACCTGATTGGATGGCACCCTGATATTGGACTTCTGAGTCTCCAGAACTGTGAGAAGATAAATTTCTGTGGTTTAAGCCACCTGGTGTATAGTATTTTGTTATGAAAGCCCAAGCAGGCCAATGAATAAACTACATGCCTGCTTTGTAGTTTTGCCCAGGGGAGCCAATGAATCTTTTAAAAGACAAAACAAAAGAAAACCCATCAATACCTAAATTGTCAGGATTAGTTTGGAAGGCTATACAAAAGTCAGCTTCCTTCAATTCATTTCAGCCCAGACTCTTGAGACTAGAGAAGTCCAGTCCAGTGTTTTATACCTCTTCTCCACTGAGAGGAAGAAGGCAAGAGAAAAAGGAGAGAAAAGAACATGAGCTCATGCGTCCCTCCCTGCTGTGGTACTATGATGGGGTGGCAGCAGTACTCAGTCAGTGACCAACAGGATCATCAGACCTTTAGGGTATACTTATCAGGAAGATGTTTTTAAAGCAGTAACAACAAATTCAAATGCCAGTCATTGGTACATGTATATCAAGTACTATGTTATAACAGTTTACTGTAGCAGTGAGTAGAGTTCACTGTTTTAAGCACTTAGGCATCCAGGAAAATTGTTATGGCAAAATATTGAAAAACAGATCACTACAGATACCATTTTAGAAAGAAACAGTAAAGAGATAATTTGGCACTGTAGAAAACATGTTTCTCACAAACAGTTCACAAGTTCTTACCACTGAAATCATATAGTAAATAAACCTGAGATCACCGATCTTCTGGGAAATAAAGGTAATTTTTAAAGTGTTAGTGTAAATTCTGTAAATTATTTTCAGTAGATAAACGTTTGACAGCCTACTATTGGCTAATACTTTGAATCACAATTTTTTCCTTTAAATCAGAATTTTGATATATACGATTTGTTTACTCAAAGGTAAAACAAACCAAAACCAAATTATATATGGCTTCTCCATTATACTTAACTATGCCTTACCTAGTAAAGAAAATGGTAGCTTCTGCATCTGTAGTTTGGGGTTGAAGTGCATCTCTAACATACTTCAAATCTTGAATGCTTCTAAGTTCTGGTAACCCTGAAGGAATCATCTGTAGAAGAAAAAGAAAATGTTCTGTGGGTTATATTGTTTTTAAATCTGTTCCCCACCCCTTCCCGCTGGCTAGTTAAGTAATCAGAACTAAAGCAAACAAAAACAATCACAGTTTTGAGCAGTACCTAAGTAATGAGAAAGTCAAGGCCAAGGAAGTCAAGTGATTTGTTGGAAGTCACAAAGCCAGTTATGGAATAAAAGCAGTAAAAGCCAGACCTCCTTTTGTCTAGGCCTCTGTATTTTTTTATATTTTTGGCAGGGCTGGGCCTGAACCCACCACCTCCGACATATGGGGCCTGGGGCCGGCACCCTATCCCTTTGAGCCACAGGTACCACCCTGTCTAGGCCTCTGTTTTGTTTGTTTGTTTTTTTTTTTTTTGCAGTTTTTGGCCCGGGCTGGGTTTGAACCCGGCATTTGGGGCTGGCGCCCTACTCCTTTGAGCCACAGGCACTGCCCTAGGCTCTGTTTTTATTACCACATTAATTTCAGTCACAATAATCATACTGGGGTTTTTTGATTCTATGTTTTACTTTTTACCTATATATGACATATATCCAGAAAACTACAGAAATCTTTAGTGTATAGCTTAAACAATGTTTACCATCTGAACACAGCCAATCAGGACATCAGCAAAAAATAAAAAAAAATAAAAAAAAAATCTTCTAATCTATTTTCAGTCCATAAATACCCAGATGGGTTTTAAAAAGAATGAAGAAAGGGAGGCTCCATGATGACAGACTAGAGACATTTCTTCATCAGCTGATCTCAGTCAAATTGATGAGCGGAGTCTCTAGGTGCCTCCATCTGGATTGTCCTGTCCAGAAACAACATTGCAAAGGCACAGTGAGACAGAATGGAGCACCAGGAGCAAAACGTTAAGAAGGGTGAGAGGCACGCATGAAAAGCAGATGCAAAGGACTGCAGCAACCCAGGGAGAGAGCCTGCATGTGGAATCCCTGGGGGATCAATTTTGCAGGTGATTTCCCCACACCGCACCATAGCATTCTGTAGGAGTGGACGGGGGATTGAACTGAACTCTGAGAGGGCCTGTCCATCCATGCCTGAAGACTGATATGAAACAAGCAGGAATATACGTTCCACAGGACGTTCAGGTGCACAGAAGCTGGCCTTTTGTTGAAGGGTTGGAGAGAGTATATTCTGCCTCTTAGGGACAAAGCCAGAGGCCTGAACCCAGGCTATCATTTTAGTGCCACTGGCTGGGCAGATCTGGTCCTGAAGCCTGTTCAGTGGGAGGCATGGCAGCCTGGTCCCCATTGCCTAGGGAGACTGACAGGGCAGGTGTGGATAATGCTAAAACCTTGAGCTGGCGGACACCCGAGGGAGCCAAGCTTGGAGCAGCCTCACAGTATCCCATTATGTTAATGCTTCTGACTCCAGCAGTTGGAGCTACCCCAGGGCTGACTTCCTTGAACACACGGGCAGAGGTGAGCAGATTATGCCTACGACACTGCTCCATCTGTGGCTGCAGGGAACGGTTTGGATGGCAGAGTCTTCCCAGCCTCCCCACCTCATAGTCTGGCAAAAGCTTCAGGAATTTGCCTCTACCACCCCCATGGGGATTCACCTCTCATACAGTTAGCTATCAAGCCCAGAATAACGTCAATTAATCAGGAAAACAAGACTGGATCTCTTTGGCAACTAGCTGATAACATCCCACCTCTACCACAAGCAGAATACAGAGTACTGGGGGTTTTTTCCCCCTCTTAACCAAGTAGTGCCACCTGTTGTCATTAGAAAGAAAAGGTTTATTCTTTTTCTTTTGCTTTTCCTAATCCTGGAGCATTACTTACGGACCAAGCAATACATGTATTTTTAATTTTTTTCCTTTTTTTTAACTTTATTGTTTTTTTCTTTTTTTAACTTTATACTTTTTCTATTCTCCATTTCTTTTTCCTTTTTTTTTGTTTCTTTTTCTACTTTTCTCATCTTTCTCTCATAAATCCCTTAAGTAACAATCAAGATAATCTCTCTCTTTTGAGTGTGTTTTGTGTTTGGTTTTTTGGAACACCATTTCTCTAAGGCCTCCATGGCAGTGTTGCAGCAATGGTCTGGCTCATGGTGGCCTTCAACACCTGGATTTGGAAATCCCTGGTTCTGCTTTGACCTCCTGAGGGTTGCAACAGCTGTTTCTCACTAAAGTTCATGTTTTTGTTTGTTTTTTCCATATTTGATGGAAGTAGGGTCTCACTCTGGATAAAGCTGGTCAGAATCATCTAACTTTGGGTAATACACCTGCCCTAGAGCCCCCAGATCACTGATAATTGCTGGTATGCTTCACTATGCATGGCCTGTTCCAATTATCATCATTAGCTTTCTTCTTTTTATCTCTCATTTTCTCATTCTTTTACTCTCCTTCCTTTTCATTTTTTAATCCTGGTACCAAAAGGCAACTTTAATCTCAAAGCACAGAAACAAAGAGGCTTAAGGAGAACTAGGAAGTGCGAAAAGTTAAGTAGGGGAAGGAAGTAACAAGAAGTAACAACACATGCAGATGATCCAACAAATAAAAATTATATCAACTTGAAAAACTAGAATAGACCAATCCTGCAAGGGATTACCAAACTGCTGTCAAAGATGAAAAGACAAAAAGAATTTAGATTATAGATGTCCAAAGTGATGAAGAGAATTAAAGGGCAAGTGGAAAGTCACCAAACAGAAATAAAAAAACTGACCCAACAAACAATCAAAAGACATGATGAAATTAGAAAAGAGTTCAAGTATTGAAGGAGTCATTCAAGGAGTTCAAAAATGCAATAGAAAATTGCAATAACAGCATAAACCTTGAAGAAGAAAGAATCTTAGAACTTGAAGACAAGGCTCTTGAGCTAACTCAGTTATTTAATGAGGCAGAAAAGAGGAGAGTAAAGGTCAGGTGTGATGGCACACACCTGTAATCCTAGCACTCTGTGAGGCCAAGGAGGGTGGATTGCTTGAGCTCACAGGTTTGAGACCAGCCTGAGCCACAGTGAGACCTCATCTCTAAAAATAGGCATTGTGGCGGGCGCCTGTAGTTCCACCTACTTGGGAGGCTGAGGCAAGAGGATTGCATGAGCCCGAGAGTTTGAGGTTCCTATTAGCTATGACACCACGGCACTCTACCTCAGGTGACAAAGTGACAGTCTATCTCAAAAAACAAAACAAACAAATCCAAGAGAGTAAAAGAATAGCAATCTGAGAGAATTATGGGATTTTATAAAGTTTATAAACATACAAATTATAGGCACAGAAGACCTATTGGAGGATATCATAAATGAAAAATGTTTAAGTATTACCAAAGATTCAGAGATACTCCGTTGATAAATATCAAATCCCAGTTTATCTCAATTCGAACAGACCATCTTCTAGACACATTGTAAAAAACTTGGCCAAAATGAAATAGAAAATTTTAAAGGCCACCAGGAATAAGCACCAGTTGACCGACCTACAAGGGCAATTCCATCAGAGTGACAGCAGATTTCTCAGCTGAAAAACAAGCTAGAATAGACAGGACTCTCATTTGCAATATACTCAAACACAACAACTTCCTGCCTAGGATTCTGTATTCTACAAAACTAAGTTTCATATTCAATGGATACATGAAATGTTTTCCCTGCAAGCAAACGTTGAAGAAATTTGCCACTATAAGACCACGTTGAAGAACTTTGCCACTATAAGACCACCTGTCCAGGAAGTATTCCACAGTAATATTACACATCGAACATAACAATGTACCACAAGCAAAGACACACAGAAATTAAAGGTCATAGCCTAACTTCCTCAATGTTACAAGTGATCAATGTAGGTGGCAACCTTCACAAAAGACAAACACAAATCCATCATAGTCAAGCCATAGTGAATGGCTTGAATTACCCACTGATGAGACACAGACCAGATGACTGGATCAAAAGCACAAGCCAACTATATGCTGTCCTCAGGTAACATATTTAGCAGCTAAGGACAAAACGAGACTCAGGTTGAGGGATTAGAAATCAATATTTCAGGCAGATGGAAATCAAAAGAAAGCAGGGGTCACAATTTCAAGATACATTGGGCTTCAAACCACAAAAGATAAGGAATGATAAAAATAAAGTACTCTATTTTCTTGTCAAGGGAACAATACCAGAAGACATCTCAAGCCTAAGTCTTTATGCACCCAAATTAATTAAATGTTTCCAGATTTACAAAATGAACTCTAACAAGTCTGAACAATATAATATCCTACAACAGCATAATTTCTGGGGACTTCGCACCCTATTGACAGAACTGGACAGACCCTCCAAACACAAACTGAGCAAAGAAACGATCGAATTTAACATGACTCTACAAAACATACCACCCCAATATTACCAAATACACATTCTTCTCATTAGCTCATGAATAATTTTCCAAAACTGACCACATCCTAAGACACAAATCAAACCTCGCCTAATTTAAAAGAATAGAAATTATACCTTGTAGCTTACAGATTACTATGGAATCAAGGTCGAACTCATTTCCAACAAAAACTTTCATTCCCAAAATCATAAAAAACTAAACGATCTTACGCGAAACACAACTATTTCAAGGAGAAGACAAAGGAGAAAAATCATTAGATTTGTCTAACAAAATGATGATGAAAAACCTCTGGATACTGAGAAAGCAGTCATAAGAGGGAAATGTATTGCATTACATGCCCTCAGCCAATAATTTAAAAAGCACAAATCAACAATCTAATGCATCATTTCTAGGAACTGGAAAAGGAAGAGCTATCCAATCCCAAACCTAGCAGAACGAAAGAACCAAAATCGGAGCAGAAGAAAATGAAATTGAGAACAAAAGAACCATTCAGGAGATTAAGAAAACAAAAAGTTGGTTCCTTAAAATAAATAAAATTGATAAAAATAAAAAAATTGATGAAACTTTGGCTAGTCTAACTAGAAACAGAAAAGTAAGATCTCTAATAACCTCACTGAGAAATGAAAGAGGGAAAAGAAGAATAGATGTCACAGAAATACAAGAGATTATCTCTGATTGCTACAAAAATTGCTATGCCCAGAACTTTAACATTGTGGAGGAAATGGACTAATACCTGGAATCATACTACCTACCTAGACTTAACCAGGAAGAATTAGAACTCTTGAACAGACCGATATCAAGCACAGTAATTGCAAAAATAAAATAGCTTCTAACAACGGCAACAAAAAGTCCTGGACCAGATGATTTTACACCAGAATTTAAACAAACATTCAAAGAAGAGCTCATACCTATGCTGTAGAATCCATTCAAAAACACTGAGAAGGAAAGAACACTCCCAATTCATCCTCTGGAGCAAATATCTTCCTGATACCAAAACCATAAAAAGGACCCATAAAGAAAAACACACACACACCCCAATTTCACTAATGAATACAATCCAACAATACTCAAAATCCTAGCAAATAGAATACAGGTGTGGGACCGCGCTGCGGCGGGTGACAATGGTCCCCACGTCAGTCTCACCTCACGGGCTGCCGTGGTGACAACCGCTGCGGCTCCCCCGTTTTCGGCTTCCCGGTTCTTCGCCGCCTTTGCCTCCAGCAGCCCCGCGTCCCGGCAAAGTCTCGGCGTCCGTCAGCCGCTGCCTGCCCGACTGCGCGCCACGTGACCGCGTCAAGTGACCCGGCGCTGGAAGACCGCGTCCCCGCGCACGTCGGCCGGCCCAGGCGCCTCAGGCCAGCGCGGGCACAGTGGCCCTGGGCTAGGAGACGGTGCTCGCCACAGCCCTAGTGCCGGCCCTTCACGGGGACCCACGCCGACGCGGTCCTCCAGAGCCTGCGCGACCGGCAGAAGCTGGAGGCGGTGTTAGGGACCCTGGGACGAGCCTGCCGGGTGCCGCAGCGCACTCACACCAGGCCCAGCTTAGGCGAAGTGCGCGCGCGGGTGCGCGAGGTACTGCGCCTGGTGCGGCGGCTGCCCGGTCTGAGCCAGGCCCTGCGGGAGGCCGAGGCGGACGGCTCCGCCTGGACCCTACTGCAGGACCAAGCCGCGCCGTTGCGTGCCCAGCAGGCCTAGCGGTTGCAACCGCTGACCCAGGCCGTCTATCTGGACGAGGCGCGGCGGAGGCTGGAGAGGGTCCGGCACCGCCAGCTGAGTCTTCGCGAGAGGGCTCGGGAACGGAAGACCGAGCTGGAGGAGGAGGCCAAACTATCCGGCCCCGGCAGCGCGCGGCGCGGGGGATGGATGCTGTGCCAGGAACGGTCGTCGCGCGCGGTCAGGCTGGCCAGACAGGCCCCGGACGGACGCACAGCTCACAGCGCTGGGTCACGTGAGCCGTTTCGGCTCCCCGGTGCCTCGCCGCCTCGCTGCCTCGGCCTCCAGCAGCCCCGCGTCCGGGCAAAGTCTCCGCGTCTGTCAGCCGCCTCATGCCCGACTGCGCGCCACGTGACCGCGCCACGTGACCCAGCGCTGTGAGCTGTGCGTCCGGGTCCCGTCTGGCCGGCCTTACGCGCGCGACGACCGTTCCTGGCACAGCATCCATCCCCCGCGCCACGCGCTGCCGGGCCGATAGTTTGGCCTCCTCCTCCCTATCGACCTTCAGTTCCCGAGCCCTCTCGCGAAGCCTCAGCTGGCGGCGCTGGACCCTCCAGCCTCCGCCGCGCCTCGTCCAGATAGGCGGCCTGGGTCAGCGGTTGCAGTAGCTCGGCCTGCTGGGCACGCAGCGGCGCGGCTTGGTCGTGCAGTAGGGTCCGGCTCCGCCGCACCAGGCGCAGTACCTCGCGCACCCGCGCGCGCACTTCGCCTAAGCTTGGCCTGGCGTGAGTGCGCTGCAGCACCCGGCAGGCTCGTCGCGGGGTCCCGAACACCGCCTCCAGCCACTGCCGGTCGCGCAGGCTCTGGAGGATCACGTTGGCGTCGGTCCCCGGGAAGGGCGGGCACTGGGGCTGTGGCGAGCACCGCCTCCTGGCCCAGGGCCACTGTGGAGCCCGCGCTGGCCTGAGGCGCCTGGGCCGTCCGACGTGTGCGGGGACGCGATCTTCCAGCGCCGGGTCACGTGACGCGGTCACGTTGCGCGCAGTCGGGCAGGCGGCGGCTGACGGAGGCGGAGACTTGGCCGGGACGCGGGGCTGCTGGAGGCAAAGGCGGCGAGGAAACGGGGAGCCACAGCGGTTGTCACCACGGCAGCCGGTGAGGTGAGACTGATGAGGGGACCGTTGTCACCCGCCTCAGCGCGCCCGGGCGCTTGGACCGTCCCACACCTGTATTCTATTTGCTAGGATTTTGAGTATTGTTGGATTGTATTCATTAGTGAAAATGGGGGCGGGGGGTGTTTTTCTTAATGGGTCCTTTTTATGGTTTTGGTTTCAGGAAGATATTTGCTCCAGAGGATGAATGTTTTGACCTATTAGGAACGTGGAATACTTATTTGGGGGGAAATGTAATCTTTTAAGACTCCAGAATGCGGGACACCTGGCTAAGGTCAAACTTCTCCCAGAGCCGTGTAAAGACGTTTTAAGGTGCTGGTAATCGGTGCTTATTAGAAAAGCATATGTTACTCCTGTTACACTATCCTAAATCTGGAAAAAATGGAAATTATTTTTCACGTGAGAAAAGGGCAGACAGATTTGATTTTTTTCCCTCCTCTATGTTGGTACTCTAATGTCACAGACATCAGATCATCTATTTGGAATCCAATTAGTGAATATTTAGGGCTCTGATCTTCCCCTAGTAATCCTGAAAACATGACTGTTCTATATAGCAAGGATTTAACATGGATTTTCTAGCTGGCAAGTGTGCCAGAAATATCAGATTATGCATGACAACAGAAGCTTCCCGCTTTCCCAGCTGGGATCCTCCAGGACAGAAACTACCTGCTGTCCTTATTTGACTTTTTAGAAGCGCTGCATGAGGCCCCCAGCCAGATGATTCCAGGCCAGTGAGCTAACACCCTGGTCTTGTTTCCTGAGGCTTTCTGGTCGATGTATATCAAAGGTGTGACTGAAAACCTCCCACCTAAAGACAGTTTTTTCACTTTGGCTGCTAAGTGTTTTCTGTCTTCTAGGAGTGCCTGAGATATAACTGAAGATCTTCTATTTCATTGGGTTAAAAAAAAATAAAAAAAGAACAAAGTCATATCATTGAAACATTACTTGCTTCATTTTAATTTTACAAGCAATTCTCAAGTTTCTATAGTGTATTTACTCTCCAAAGGTGAAAAGGAAATGCAAGTGATTTAGAAACTCCTTTACACTCAAATTAGAGAGGCTATGTTCAGCAGTGAAAAGGAAGTCATCCTGTGATTGAAGTGATCAAGATGAGTGGTGGGATAAACAGGGAAGTTTCCTGTCAGTAACAGAGGTTGTATTTTCTTTTTTAAAAAATTCTTTACTAAATCATAGCTGTGTATATTAATGCATTTATGAGCTACAATGTGCTGATTTGATATACGATGTGGAATGCTTACATCTTGCCCAAGTTATATGCTTTAAACATTGTCAGTTAAATTTTCCGAGGTCACAGGATATTCTCATTTTAAAGTACTGTGGGACATGTCTGTGGATCCTTCCACTGCTGGGTAGAGTAGAATGTATAAACAAAAGGGCTGGGACAGTAAGAGGGAGATTATCAAGTGAGACTTGGCAGGATCTAGCTTGATTACCCTAGAGATTCATAACACAGAACAACAGGGTCCAAGAGCCTCTGTGAAAAAAGACAACGGTATTCCACATTTCTGACACCCATCCATTGAAGTGACGCACCACGAAATTCACCTGGCTATTTCCATTTTTACCTTCCCTAAAAGTAGAATTTCCCACATGGATGTGGTGATATGTGTCTCTAGAAACAAGATTGAACGCATCAACTTTTACTTCTAGTTTTGAACTAGTATACAGTATTTCCAATCAATTAACACTGAAATGATTTGATTCTGACATGCAAGCTGAGTTAAAAAAAAGTTGAATAAGGCATAAGTCTCAATAGAATTACATTTGTACTATCTTATAAGGTCTAAAGGGACAGAGAACTCCTAACTCTGCTTTTAAGATAGGAATAAATGCTGATAACAAGACTGAAAATAAATGAGAATCTGCTAATGTAGTAAAAAGGGAAAGAGACTAAGACATGTCTCTAACAAAAGCACCTGGAAAGTCTTCCAAAGGAGATAAATAAGGCTGTGAAGAGGAACAGAATGTTTCCTCTCTTGTGAATGGGTGTCTTTTGTTTGTGAATTATATTGCTTCAGAGAGACTGGGGATGAAGCCTACATCTTTCCTCTGATTTTATCAAGACTTTTAAATATTTTAAACACGTTTTAGATTATGTAGAGTTTGAAAAGGTGGTAAGTGGGAAGAAAGCTAATCTCAATTAGAGGAAATGCAAATAGAAGTAAAAGAATTGTTTAAATTATATAAATTGTATAAATTATAGAAAATAATCAGGGCATAAGTTAGAGAAAATTTCCTGTGTGTGATTTCTGTAGCACCCCTTGTAAAGCCTGAATAAGGCCATCCTTGGGAGGGTGAGAGTGAAAGAGGACCGGGACACTGGAAGGGTAAGAGGACAAAGCACCAATCAATGTGGACGAATTCGGGTGTCGGGCAGATCAGCTCTCTAGCACACACTGATATCACCAGCTGTCATCACCAGAGTTTGAGGTTGCTGTGATGCCACAGCACTCTACCCAGGGTGCCATAGTGAGACTCTGTCTCAGAAAAAAAAAGAAGTCTGCTTCTTTGACTTATGAATGGGAATCTGAGGGAAAGAGGCTTGAGATGCTTGATAGCTATAATGGTCCGTTTGATGTATCAACTCGACTACACCACAGAGCACCTGCACTACAAATTACTTCTGGGTGTGCCTGTGAGGATGTTTTAGGATGAGGTTAACATTTGATTCAGCAGACTCAGTAAAGTAGATTGCCCTCCCCAGTGTGAGTGGGCTTTATCCATAGAAAAAAAATACAGGAGAAAGAACTTGCTCCCTTTTCTTTCGTCTCTGCCTGATTGAGCTGGGACATCAAGTTTTTCCTGTCCAGGAACTGGTATTTACACCAAGTTCTCAAGTCTTTGGACATGGCTGGAATTACAGCATTAGTTCTTTCCTGGGTCTTCTGTTTGCATGTGGCAGGTTGTGAGACTTCTGAGCCTCCACAATTATGTGAGCCAACTTGTCGTAATAAGTCTGTCTATTTGTCCGTCTGTCTGTCTATCTGTCTGCCTATCTATCTATCTAATTTCCAATGTGTTCTGTTTCTCTGGAGACCTCTAATTAATGCAGCAACCAAAACAGAAAACTGAAAAGCAGGAGAAAGAGATTTTTCTTTTTTAATTTTGCTTTCAATTTCAACTGCTTTCACTCCTCTTAGTTTGAAGGTTTTCTTTTCTTTTCTTTTCTTCCTTTAGCGGTTCTCTTATCCTTTGCCTCCCAAGTAGCTGGGACTACAGGCACCCGCCACAATGCCCAGCTTTTTTTGGTACAGACAGGGTGTCACTCTGGCTCTAGATGGTCTTGTACCTTTGAGCTCAGGCAATCCACCTGCCTCGGCCTCCCACAGCGCTAGGACTACAGGCATGAGCCACCACGCCCTGCCAAAAGAGATTCTTCTAGGGCTTTTGGGTTCTTTTTTCCTCTAGCAGGTGAGGGAGGTACTGATACTGGGTTTGCTAAGTGAACCAGGAAAGACAGTGTTTCTAATATTTCTTCATGGAAGAGCATAGATCCAAGGCTCCCATTTTTCCTTGGTTCACATGCTCACAATATCTCAGCAATGTTATTGTGGGACTCTTAGGCCAAAAGAAATACCCCAATGTTTCAATCATTAAGTAATTATACTGAAACAAATGAATAAGAATTTATGTACTAAAGTAGTAACAATTAAAAATAGATACCATTTGAAAAAATACACGCAAATTGAAAGAAAATAGTTTTATTTCTTAAATAACCACAATTACTTACTAATGGGATGTATCCTCCTATTGGGCACTGAATGAGTTCTCAAATGTTGGAATTTCTTTGGACACTGCCACCTAATTTCCTGTCCATATTGATTTTTATGCAGCACATTTTATCACAGCAATGGCTGTGAACCCAGCTTTTCAAAGATAGGACATAATCAAAAGGAGTATAGTGCAATCTAACGCTGAAACTGTGCACACTTCAAGCTACCTTGAAAGTTTAGCCCATAGTTTGGGACATAGACTGTCATCCTAATTCTAATGGGATGGTGATGACAAGGCTGATTTGAACGCTCTTCTTTGGAGATTTCTTGGTTGGGGAGGTCACAGCAGCTGGGTGCCTCCAGAAGCAAGCACTGGGAGACACTGTGCCACGGCGGGCGGTGCGCGCTCCTCCTTCCGTCCCGGCCTGCCTTGTCTAAATCATTCAGGCCCTTGTCACAGAAGAGTGTGCTGCTTTCTTTCTGGTCCACAAAATTCACCTAAAAACTGCAGCTTTTTAAATCCTTATTTACTGACTCATGAGTGAGCACATACTCATTCTTATGGGATTAACGGAAGACGAGCACCTCTGTGGCCCAGATCAGGTTGGTTTAGCCCATGTGTGCTGCTGTAACAAATTGCCACAAACGAGAAATTCATTTCTTACAATTCTAGAGGCTGAGAAGTCCAAGTTCAGGTGCCTGCAGTTTCAGTGTCTGGTGAGGGTCCACGTCCTGGCTCACAGATGTGGCTTCTCACTGTGTCCTCGGTGGTGGAAGGGGTAAGAGAGCTCTCCAGAGCCTCTTTTATCAGGGCACTAGTCCCACTTATGAGGGCTCTTCCCTTATAGGGGTCCTGACCACCTCTGCAAAAGCCTTAGTTCCATAATTTGGGGGATTAAGATTTCAACATATGAATTTTGGGCACACATAAACTTTTAGACGATAGCATAGGACAGTTAAGAACTAGGTATATGTGAAAGCCTGGTTTCCTTTGTTTGATACCATGTATATTAGCACAAAGCTGGTGTATGCCTTATAATTTATAATTTGCCATCAAAAATTTTTCCTTTTTTTTTTTTCATAGCTGCTTGTTCATATTATCTCTACTTCTATACACCCAGGTCAGGTACATATGTGTGAATCGAGGGTTTCATCATGGCAAGAACACCTAACACCTTCTGATTTTGTTAACAAATCCAGCTCATTTTCTGTAAATGTACCAAGTTTCAACCTCTGCCAACCTAACCACTCTCAATATATAGTCTATAAGGTTAAGTTACCCTTAACCCTCAAGTGAGATACCCAGTTATGAGTAACTGGGAGAGTTGGGGAAACTTCCTAAAATGCAGAGCCCCTAAGCATTTCAAGTGCTTTTCCTCCATTATGACAGGCTACAAAGCCATTTTTGGAGGGTTTGTGGCAGGCAAAATAAAGCATCCTCCCAAGAAGTCCATGTTGTGATCCCTGAAGCCCGTGACTAAGTCAGTGACATGGCAAAAGGGACTCTGCTGATGAGATTAAATTAGGAATCTTTTTTTTTTTTTTTTCTGGTTTTTGGCCGGGGCTAGGTTTGAACCCACCACCTCTGGCATATGGAACGGGCACCCTACTCCTTGAGCCACAGGCACCACCCTAAATTAGGAATCTTGATGGGGAAGAATATCCTGGATTATCTTGGCGGGCTCAATATATGTATTTGTGTCCTTACAAGTGAGAGAGGAAGGCAGTTGTGATGATGGGATTTCTGGCGTTGAAGATGGAAGAAGGCCATAAGCCAAGGGATAAAGACACAGCTAGAAGCCAGAAAAAGGCAAGAAAAGAGGTGGATTCTTTTCTATGAGCAGGGAAGGCATTCCTGCCAACACTTAATTTTAGCCCAGTGAGACTCATTTTAGACGTCGGACCATCCTGACCTCTAATTTATTTATATTGTTTTAAGTCACCACCTTTGTGGTAAATTTTCCTGGCAACAATTGTAAATGAATACAGGTGTGAAGTTGAAGAAACCATAGAAAGTTCACTGAGGCTTTTGAAATTCATCCTTGACTCATATTCCACAATTACACAGCTCCCAGAGTCTCAGAATGGTAACTACATAATCCCACTTTCACTGTTCTCAAGTTTACTACAGGTAGAATTGTGCCATGCTGGTGTTCAGGCAGATGTATTCTCACTATGAAGTATGTTGTAAGTGGCGTTCTTGTGCTTGCCTCCAAAAGTCTTGCAGCCTCTGGTAGATGCATCCATTTTAAGAATCCGTCTTCAACAGTGAAGACTGAAATGCTCTAAATCACGTCATCAGGAACCGAGGGCAGGTTTACAAATCCAGAGCTCTCGGCCGTTAGACTTTTCCGCCATCCTTGTATATTTCTTCATCCTGATGCATCTCACGTTCATTTTGTGACACTTTAATAGTTTCTGTCATAGGCGTATTAACTGTCCACACACAAACCTGATGGACGCTGCTTTGGTTTACCATGGAGCTGTTTCCACTTATCATAAAGCCAGGGGAGGAAGTGAAGGACTTAAACAGCGTGGCTGCTGACATCTTTTTCTAATACTTGTGGAGGTGTTTGTCTCTACATGATTACTTCTAGAAATATCTTCTCATACAATTATTTTGCACTTTCCAAAATATGCTGGCTGTTCTGTTATTGTTTTTTCTTTAAGAGCCACGGCCTTTGTCTGCTTCCCTGCCTTTTTGCTCTTCTTTCTTTTTTCACTGCAATCTTTTTTATCATTCCCTCCCTGACCAATTAGTTGACTCAAGGGTACGTTTGCCTTGGAGATTTATAGGAGAACAATAATGAAGATGAAAAGGGATGGAGGAGAAGAAAGAGAAGAGGGAAAGAGCGCAGGAAAAGCACTTCATAGAAACTAAAGATTTGCCTTCAGGTATGTAGTGAGATCTGGAGAGGGAATTGAGGAGTAAATTTCCATGCGCTACTTTCAGGTTTTGTGAATGGGTTCTTTTTATTTTTTGCAGTTATCAGGCAGTGATACTGTACTTTATTTCTGCTTTCCTCTGATGAGTGCCTTATGCCTTAATCTCTTTTTCTGTCTTAACTAGATTCAAATATATGTCATGCTTTGTGCCTCCAACACATAAGTGATTTTTTTCAAGGTCACTCGGAGCACCAGGCTCACTCCCACTGGGTCACTGTACTGCAAATACAGCCTTTCTGACCATCTCATGATTTGTGACTCATAATCATTTTAGTAACTGGATTATTTAAATGTTTCCCATTTTATTGGTAACTTGGAATTAACTATGGCCAAGTTAATTAATAAAATAGTTCAATTTGTGTTATTCTGTTTGTGGATTTGGTTTGCAGTTACCTTCAGAAATGTTTTGGTGGCTGAGGACATTAAACTAAAGTTTGCCGATTCTGATTTTGCTTAAACTATGGTGCCAAAACTGTGTTTCTTATTTAGTCTTCACAATAATTTCAAGAAGGAGGTGATGATACTCCCACTTTTTTTTTCTTTTGAGACAGAGTCTCATGCTGTCACCCCTGGTAAAGTGCTGTGGCATCACAGCTCACAGCAATCTCAAACTCATGGGCTTAAGCGATTCTCTTGCCTCAGCCTCCCAAGTAGCTGGGACTACAGGCATCCACCACAGCGCCCGGCTATTTTTTGGTTGTAGTTGTCATTTTCGTTTTGTAGGCCCAGGCTGGATTTGTATGTACCAGTTCCGGTGTATGTAGCTGGCACCCTAACCCCTGAGCTCCAAGCATAGAGCCAATATTCCCACTTTTGATATGAAAAATCTGAGGCTCAGAGCATCACCAGCAAAATGCAATTTTGAATCCAGATCATCAACATCTAAATTCTTGCTCCTTTTATTATACCATTCTAGTAATTTATTAGTAGCTAGTGTATTTTAAATGCATGCTGTGTGCTACACATCACACCCTGTCCCTTATTTACATGGACTCATCTAATCAACAAACATGAGCTATTACATCTCTGGTTTGTAGATGAGGAACAAAAAGTTTAGAGTTATTACCCAAGCTTCTGTTGTTATAAGTGGAGAATCAGTAATCAAACTGATGAGCTGTGTGCTCCAGGGCCTGTGCATGTCCATTATGATCAGCCATTAAAGGAAAGGTGCTAATTAAAGGTATCCATGACTAATTTTAATGGCTAATGCGAGATTGGTGAAATTGATTTATACCCCAATATTTTGGTGACTTATTAGGCCTGCTCAGATATACATACTTGGATGGTAGCAGCAAATGGATGCTACCATTTGAGGGAAAACAGGGGTTCTGAGCTCCTTTTCTTTGATTTATAGCAATATTTGGAACTAAGAAGATAAAGTAGAATTAGACTTGAGCAAAGCTCTGTCTCTTTCTTCAGCAGGTAGGATGAACATTAGTTGGAGAGTCTGGGAAGGAATAACGACCTTAGTCTTTCTTGATTTAGCATCTGCATTGCCTGGGACTAGAGCAATTGCCATGAAGTTTATGATGTTAGTCAGCTCACTGGAATTTATCTGGATGTTGGAGGTTCTAGCCTCAATCCTTAAAATTATTCTCCCATGTCTAGGTCACTGTAATAGGTGTTCCTTTCACTAGGAGATTTTTATGTTGACGCTTTCCATGATAACTTACTCAAATGGGTGGCATCTTGGGGAGCTTGTGGTGGTCTAGCTTATGGGGTTTCAGAGAAGTTCTAGAAGGGAAAGACAAGCACATAAGAATTGTTCCTATTTTAGAAAGTTTATCAGCCCTGTCTGGGCACATAGGTCATAGAGTTTAGGGCTAGGGAACAAAGGGCAGCTGTGGTTGGAGAGTGTGTGTGTGTGTGTGTGTGTGTGTGTGTGTGTGTGTGTGTGTGTGTGTCTGAGTGTGAGAGACCCTTGCCTGTTAATAGTAGTTAATTCGACTCTGCCTAAACAGCCACATGAAATGTTGTAGAGTTGGCTTGTGTTGTATTCATCTTCCTGGTCCCAGATCCTAAAGTTCATGCTTGTTCTTACACCTGGAATTTGGAGCTCAAAGATAAAGCAGTACCCAGAACATAGCAAGTCTTCAACTAAATTTATTGAATGAAATAAAAAATTGGAATTATTTATGTCAAAACCAGATGAGCTATTGTCTGATGTGGCATCCCTTTGTTACGAGAGAAAACTCTGCCCACCATTTCCTCAGAAAGATTTTGCAACAGTGGAGCCACCCTGTTCAACCAAATTTATTGTACTTATATAAATAGGAATACATAAGCAGAGAAGATCACACCAGATACCTCTGTAAAGCTTTTGCACTATGGAATAGTATATATCCCTTTCCCTCCCCTAGGAAAACACAACTGATTAAAACTATTTGGGGATGGTCTCATGAGAGTAGATGTGTAGGTGAAGGTGGTCTCCGGTGCACTGGACTTATTATTCATAATTTTCTTCCCAAAGAAAGTGCTTTTCAACCTCACAATTCCTTTGCTCATTTGGAAGTAGAGTAGCAAAAAGATGAAGAGAGTTTGTGACTCACAATTAAAGTCTGTGTTCTCTTGTCATTTTGTCAGATTAGTTCTGGTGGCATTTTTATTTTCCACCAGAAATAAATCATTAATTGATTATTTGTAAAGCAGTGCACACATTTATCACACGGCATTGTCTGAATCCATTCAGGGAAGTAGAAGGTACGTTGGTCGTGTTGCTGGCCTCGCAGCTCTGCATTCCTCACTGCCTTTCTTTCTGCTCCCTGTGCTGCTCTTAATCCCTCAGAACGGAAACCCAGCCTTTACCATTTAGAGGCTTGGAAGTTATCATGTAAAACATTATCGAGTGGCAAGGTGAGGTTGAGCTTCTAATTCTTTCCAGTTAATAGAGAGCAAGAAGACAAACAGGAAATGATAGAGGAATTGGGGGAAATCGGGAATAATGATACAAGTAGCTTTGGTGATTCATGCGCTTCACAGTTTAATTATTAAATTTACTAAAAGCAACAATTGGTTTTTGTCACAAGTTAATCATGCCAATGATTAAACGTGAAATACAATTTCAGTCGCAAGCTTGGCATTCTTGCTCAGCCTTTTCTGTGTAGTTTTTCAGTGTCTACCTTACACAATATAGTATTATTATCATTCCCACCTTCAACGTAAGAATATTTGGGGATAACCAAGCTTAAGTAATTTGACAAAAATCATGTAGCCTACTATAGCAGGCTGGAAGACAAATCCGGGATGCTTTAATTACATTAGAACAATTTTTTTTTTTTTTTATGGAGTCTTAGTATTAGGTTTTTAATAATATCGTTAATAATTTATTTCAGAATTAATAATTAACCCTTTTAGGAAATCTAAATTTTTAATAATCTAAATTTAGAAGTACTCTAGAAAACATGTTAAATTGCTACATTATTTAATTTATGATGTTTATTTCATTTTAAAAGTACTAATTTTAGTCTATATATGAGGGATATCTAGGAATCTAATACTTTACTACATATGAATATGAATTATTGATTTGGTTTACTGTGGTTTTGGGAAATAGTTTAATTAACTATTCTTTTCATTCAGTCATCATATTCAAAACATAGAGTAAATTCTAATAGAATTATAGATTAAAATACAGTTTATTCCTTAAAGTAAGCTGAGTAATATCTATTTACTTGGTTGGGGATCTGGTAGTACAGAAGCTTTCTAATTTATTTTACTATTACCTAAAATAGTATATTTTATATCCTGTCCTAGTAAATACACAGGTATACATGCATATGCTAATGTTTAATAAAATATTAGTTACCTTTATAGTCAGTGCTTACTGATATTTTGTATTTTATCCCATTATAAAATATGTACTTATCATAATGCACAGTATGGATTTTATGACTTCCTAATGGTTGTAGCCTGCAGTTTGTCGTTTGATCAAGTATAGTGTGGTGGAAAATAAAAAAAGATGAGATGGCCTTTTAGTCTGATAAACCTGGGTTTGGTCCATCTCCTGGTATATGTTAGCTATGTGTCACCTTACCTATAAAATGGTGATAACCAGTGCTTTCCAGAAGGCTGGTACCTAGTAAATACTCAGTAAATGTTAGTTTCTTTTATTGTTACAGTTGACACTTTATTCCATAGTATTGTGGGAAAATATCTAGTTGTTTAGATCTAGCACTGTATTTTGGATTGTTATATTGTTTGTGATTTTAACCATGTATGGTCTTTGTATCTTCAGCTAAAAAATAAAAGCCAATAAAAACAAACAACAGTAAAAAAAAATCATTCAATAATGCAGTAATTTTATCAGAACATTAAGTACTCCGGAAACTAGAATCAAATCTAGGAACTTGTTAATTTTTATGAATCATAAATGGAAATGGTTACTCTATTCATTATTTTTTATGACCACCTATTCTAGCATGTCACGTTTTCTTTTTCTGTCTTCCGGTCTTTAACCTTCTTAGTCCATTTTTTATAGAGGTGCCAATGTGGTTTTTCTCAGTCAGTGGTCCAGTCTCACTTTTTTCCCCCCTTACCAGTCTTCACTAGGTCACTATTATTTTTCAGATTACTCACAGGTTCCTTAGGCCTTTGTGATACCATTCTAGCCTGCTTTTGGAGATTTATTTCCTGTTAGTCTTTACTCCTTACTTTATACTTACTGGTCTGATTAAACAGGATGACCTCTTTCCCCAAATGAGTCTCGCAATTTCCAGTCTCTTTCCTTATGTCTTTCTTCTACTAGAAGATTTGTTTCCTAGCTCATCTCTACTCATTAAAAACTCTACCCCTGTTTTCAAATTCTGTATCTGAGCTGTCTGTTTCATTGTGACTCTTCTAATTGATTCCCCTTTCACTCCTACACTACTTCCATTGATACTGATTTTTTTGAAGCCCCTGTGAGGCCCCTATTTCTTACCGTCTTTTTTTTAAGAGACAGGTGTCTGGCTCTTTTGTCCAGGCTGGAGTGCTGTGGCACAATCATTTGGTTACTGCAACCTAAAACTCCTGGGCTCAAGCTGTTTGCCTCAGGCTTTCCTGTGACTATAGGCACCTACCACCATACCTTGATAAATGTATATATTTTTTTGGAGATGGGGTCTTGCTATGTTGTTCAGCTTTCTTCCTATCTTAAGGCATACATAGTTTGTCTCAAGGTGGAAATATTTCATGGCTCCCATGTTGCTGAATGGTTACAGGACTTTGAAAATAATTCAGAAAAATAGTTGCAATTGTGCCACTTTGGCCTTAAAATTATATGGTAGTTCTTGGGCTGAGGTAGTTGGATAAATTTATCCAGTTTGTATAAATCTTACAAGATAATTCCAAAAAAAAGAGTAGTAGGCTTATGTGTATTTTAATAACTTTCGGCTTTAAACTTACACTTTCTTGGGCTGTGACAGTGAGGTAAGATGATCTGGTTTGTATAAATCTTATGAGGCTTGATAAATGGACTTAATAATTATGAGATGATGATGAAATTAAATGAGTTGGTGAACGTTTCATATAACTAGTTGCCTTGGGACAGTTCCAGTATGTGGCATTTATATTGTATTATGATGTGTTAATAACGTGGATCAGAGACAAGCAAAAGTCAAGGACAAATGTAATTTTCTGTGAAATGTATATTTAATACTTTTTAACATTTAGTTGAATTACCTTTCGATGTCAATTAAACATTTTATCTCCTTACAACTGAGATTTTGTCTCTCTGTGTTGCATGCATGTGTGGCATCTATACAGGGAATATGTTAATTCTATGATTGAAGCCTCAGATATTAATGTGTTATAGATTTTCTTCGAGTTTATATATTTTATTGGTATAAAATAAAACCCAAGAGAATTGTTTTGTGGTACAGACCAAACAAGGAAAGTTGTACAATTTATGAAGCTTTTGGGTCAGCTGTTAGGTTATTATTTTGTTTCAGAAATGTTCCACCTGCCTAATGGTGGACTTCAAGTTTGGTCAAGTGGTGCAGTAGTGTAAAGAGTCCTAACATTGTAGAAATCTCATGATGGTAGATAGTGGTTAATTTGGGTCTAAGGGGCACACGCTTCCATTTGGGTGTTTTCATGTAGAGCACAGAATTCATATGATGGCAAGTTCTGTGGCAGCCTTTAGTCTGTAGGGGTACATCGAAAAGCATATCATTCATCATAAATTATCAATCTGAGATTAATGCATACTTCAGAGGGCCTGCTGGCTCACAGTTACTGCTGTGCCCTAATAACACCTGGGGTTTATATGCTGAAGAGGAAGACCTTATAGTTAGAAAATAACATTCCCCCAGGCTACAGGAAACATTGCAGACATTCTGCAACTCTGTTTGAGGCTTTTAGTGTAGCATGCCACCTGGATACTATGCCGGGTCATGTTCTTTTTTTTTTTTTTTTTTTTAAATCTATGTTTATACATGTACATGCTGTTACGCTTGTGGTTTTAACAGTAGTAATGCTTATGTTTCTATAATTTGATGCAATGAGTTTTCCCTGTAATATAAAATTAATTTACTTTTTAATAAAAAAGCAAGAACCAGATGTCTTGCAGGTTATGCAGTTGACTTGAGTATTTTCATTTCCACATACAGATAAAAGAACCAGGGGCCTGACCCATGTTAGATAAATAACCAGAAGTTACTTCCACAGGGTTGTCAGTTTCAATGCAAATTCAACAGAGAATGGGGAGGGAATAGCCCTTTTCTCTTTCTCGATTATAAAGTAGCTGAATATAAGCAGGGTAAGAATTAAAAAATAATGGTGTATTACGAGGTGTATTCGTACATGATAAATTTAAAAGGTAATAATGTACGAAATGCTTAGCACCATACTTGACCCTTATAAGCACTCAATAAACTGATATTACCTTTTAAGAAACATTTACCACAGAGGTAACGTGCATCTACTCTGGAGCAAAACTCTAGGTTTAAGCTGAGTGACTTCAGACAAGTTAACTAAACTATCCCTTCCTCTGTTTCCTCATTTCCAAAATAGGCATAGATTATTTATCTCACAGGGTGCTATCAAATGCATAAGAGGCATTAATAGCAGTGTTTTTACTAAGCAAAAAAAGTCAGATAAAGTGTTAGTCACTAGTGTAATATATATTCTAAACCTTGTAATAAAGTCTTAACATAAATATACTTGTTAACATTTGAGGAAAATTAGTGTCTTCTCTTCCATTTACCTTTGTGGACGTTTGAAAATATCAGTAGTTCTACCTAGGTGTGTGTAGGACATATGTTTTTCTATTTTTTTCTTCCTTGTTGGAAAAAATCTATTTCTAAGGGATAGTCTGGCTAATTGTCTATAGTTCCTCCCCTGGGGATTATGTAGCAGCTACTTCAAAGCTATCTCAGTTTGCACTTAATAATTTGAAACATCAAATAACTTGCTTACTCATTTAGTGCATGTTTTCTTACTGAGGAAATTAGTCAACCTAAGATGAGGCACGAGAAGCTTATTTTTCTTGGTTTTGCTGTTAAAGTTCTCAGGATGTTTATCTTGGAAGAGTAGGGCATTCTCCTGCAGCTTTCAAGAACGATTTCAAGAATGATTGAACTTGGGAACATTCTGTTTAACCATAAAACTTACATTCCCTCTGTTTAATTTCTTAAAGGTTGTCTTCCCTTCAGTGCAATACTATATTCTTCCACCATTAGAGAGACAAGATGTGTTTTGCTTGCTCCCAGGGGGTGCATATTTATATTTCATATTCTGAGTTCCTGTTGGTCCACTGGGCACTGTCCTGGGTGATTGAGGAGACCGTGATGAGCAAGATGGACAAAGTCCTTATTCTCTTGAAGCTTTCTCTAGTAGGAGAAGACAGGTAACAACAATTAAATACATATTTCAGCATATGTGGAAGGATGATGAGTGGTCGTTGAGAAGGGGAATACATGACTGAACACAGTTGTAACTTTCTAGGATCCTGTTGCTATTGAAGGTACTTTGGATACACCAGTGAATAGAATCTTTCTGTTTTGAATATTGGTTCCCTCTAAAACTTGTGTTAAAAATTAATCCTTGATGTGTTAGTATAGAGAAGTAGAGATTTTAAGAGGTGATTGGGTAAACCCTTATGAGTGGATTAATCCATTCATGGATTAATAGGTTATCATAAAAGTGGGATTAGTGGCTTTAAAAGAAGAGAAAAGAGGGACCTGAGCTGGCATTCTCAGCCCTTCACCACACGGTGCCCTGTGCAGCTTCGGGACTTTGCAGAGTCTGCAACAGCGAGCAGCCCTCACCAGATGGACCCTGTTCACGTTGGACTTCTCAGCCCCCATAGATATAAGAAATAAATGCCCCTTCTTAATGAAGTACGCATTTCTAGGTATTCTGATATAAGCAATTTAAAACAACTGGGGTGATATTGCGTGATTTTTTCACTAAGTTAATTATGTACAGTATTTGCTGATCAGTGTTATGACAGAAAATGTGGGTAGGGTAGGTAAGAGTGCAAAGGTAGGTGTGCTACAGTTTAACACACTGAGGTTGAGGAAGGTCTCATAGTACAGTGGCATTTACATAAAATGTTGAAGGAGGTAGGGAAGTTTGCCACTTGGGTATTGGGGGGAAGAAATTACTAGGCATTAGGTTAGAGCTAGTGCCATAAGTTAGCAGCAGGCTTGGCTTGTTCAGAAAGCCTCAAAGAAGCCTCTGCAAGCAGAGCTGAGTGAGTGAGTAGGGGCAGAGAATAGGTCAGAGAAGTGGTAAGAGTTGGTGTCAGGTTGGGCCTTGTTAACCATCATCAGGATGGTTCCATTCTGACTGAAGTGAGGTGCCATCTGGTGGGTGGTCCTGAAGGGCACAGACTGGACAGGGGTGGGGTGAAGTTAGAAGCCAGGAGATGTGGTGAAAGGGTACTGAGCCACTCTGGTGGCTCATATACTACTACGTACAAGGGGATGATAGAGATGATTTTGTCAGGGTCTGACTTTGTCAGGGTCTGACTCTGTTTGAGAGAAGTGGAGTATGAAAGAAAGAAGAGTCTAGATGATTCCCTGTGTCCTGAACAAGTCTATTGAGATCAGGATGGGAAAGACTAAAGCTGGAGTGGGATTGGATGGGCTGAACTTTGAATATGTACAGTGGGAGACACTGGTCCACAGACATCCTAGTTAGTAGTATATCTCTCTTCCTGACTCAAGATTGGCAGCACGGCTGACTTTGGCCAGCGGTTCATTTAGAAATGAGACAGAAGCAAGGTATTGAAATGTGGTCAGTAGTTGGGCTCAACCTCCTGACTCTGCTATCATCATGAGAAGACCCTTCCCTGGGTGGCTCTTGCCCTATGAGCCTGGACCCTAAGTGTCCCCCAGTCGAGCACAGCTAGTACTGTAGTTGAAGCACAGCTGAGCATGGAACCCACCTGAGATCATCAGCCTCTCACTGGCCTACAACTCCATGAGAATTAACAAACACTCTTATAAATCATTGAGTTTTAGGGTGGTCAGTTATGTAGAAGTTTTGTGGCAATAACTCAATAATGGAGAGTCTAGGTAGTGAAAGGAAATAGGGAGTTGGATATGCGAGTTTAGATTTTGAAAGAAGTCTGGGACACAGATAGCAATTTAGGCATTATTGACAAAGTGATAGTATTTGGCACCTCAAGGCAGAATGAGATCACAGGAGTGAGAGTGGCAGAGAAAGAGACCAGGGACTGCATCGTTACAATGTGAGGAAGAAGAGGAGCCACCAGTTAAGTGGAAGGAAAATGGGTGGCAATCCACCCTCCTCAGCCTCCCAGAGTGCTAGGATTACAGGCGTGAGCCTCTGTGCCCGGCCTCCCCAACTTTTTCTCATTTTTCTGTATCTACGTCAAAGGAAAAACTCCTTATATACCAATTGAAACACCTCTGCCCAACCCCGGTCTACAAAGGAATGCATTAAATCAGAGCACATGCCACAGATGAGGGAAAAAAATCCAACACTGTATTAATCACTGGTAGGTTGTGTGTATTTCCCTCCTTTTAAAAATTACCTACTTCTACAGTAAAGCAATAGATAATATTGTTGGCGGAATTAAATCAAATGTCACTGCTGACAAAACAAGTGTTACTTGAGATCAAGTAAAAACATAACGGGATTAAGAGAAACAAACATACAGATGTCCTTTGGTCCTAAGTAGAGGGAACGGATCAGGTAAGGAATTGACATGTCCTGGCCTCCACTCTGTTCTTGCACTTTACGGAGCCACACGTTCATATTTGGTTGCACTGACCCTAACCCACAGCTTTCCTGACAAAATGCAGGAAGCCCAGGGCCATTTTTTTTTCTCTTTTGCTCATCAGCACTGCTCTTTTCAAATTTTGTCAGCCTGCTATGCTCATGCTCCTTGAAGAAGACAATTGTTGACTGGTGTGTCATCTCTCTCTTATCCTGAAACTCAATAGGCTCCTGAAAATCTGCAAAATTCTACACACACTTATTCTGGGGATTTTGAAAATCTTTTACTTGTTTCAATTTATCTGCCTTCTAAGATAGCTATTTTTCTGTCCTCATTGACACTCAAATGAATAATTATGAATCATCCAATCTTCCAATTTGAATAATGAGCTTAAATCAGGCGTCCTCAAACTGCGGCCCGCGGGCCACATGAAGCGGTGTGAATTGTATTTGTTCCCATTTTGTTTTTTACTTCAAAATAAGATATGTGCAGTGTGCATAGGAATTTGGTCATAGTTTTTTTGTTTTACGCTATAGTCCGGCCCTCCAACAGTCTGAGGGACAGTGAATTGACCCCCTGTTTAAAAAGTTTGAGGACGCCTGGCTTAAATAGTGACAGAACCCTTTTCTATTCTCATGTTCCACATGTTTGGTTTGTTCCTCCTCAATAATGTTGTTTAATTTCTCGTCAGCTAAGCATATCTTTGGACTAACAAAGCAGTTTTTCCTCTACAGTGTTGTCATTTCTGCAGTGAAGCTTTTCTGTTTACCTGTTTACTTCCTTTAGCTCAAGAAAAAAATAATAATAAATGTACTATAGTCGCCTGTCACAAATATTCTGCACTTGCACCGTGTTTGATGTATGAATTACATACGATGAGCCAGGTCTTGAAATCCAGTGACTACTTCATCTTAGGGCCACCCCTTTACAGGCACCCAGGGTGATAAGAACTGTAACTGACATTTCATAGGGATTCTTTGATAAATCTCAGGGAAATCCACCTGCCTTGGCCTCCCAGAGTTACAGGGTTATAGGTGTGAACCACTGTGCCCAGACAGAAATTTTTAATAATCAAGGGTTCTGGTTTGTGAAATTACTTCCTATTTCCTATAAAATCATGTGAGTTTCAATAATCTTGAATTTGAGGCATGCTTACTAAAAAAGGTACTCTCAGACTTGAATGCTGATACATCTTGAGTAATTGATAAATGCACAAATTTATAACTAAATTTTAAATGTCACACATAACTCCTACTTATGCTGGAAACAATATAGTTTCAAACACTTCCTAAATACATTTTTAAGATATCGATTCAATAATTCAATTTTTTGCTTCTAAAATGACATTTTTTGACATTTTGATACTTGAATTGCTTGTATCACTTACATAGTTAAAAAATAATGCAAAAAAAGTCTATACCCAAGAAGGTAAAGTGATAATGCTACTCTAATCTTGTTTTGCCCGTGGGAATGTTATACTTTCCTTAAAGGCCCCAAGGCTAACCCTAACCCTAACTCCTAGAGTAGGAGGTACATGTGCCTTTTAAGAAAATGCCTCACTTTTTCCCACCTTCACTATACTCTCCAGAAAGAAGCATATTGCAATGCCTGGCCAGAGTAAGGGATATTTTACTGGTATCCATGACTGTGAGATCTCAGGGCTTGTTAGAGGTTTGAGAACATGAGATTGCAGAATCACTCATATCTTCTTAGTTTCCATGAAGCTGGCTTTGGCAGTGACAAGGGCTAAGACGGCCGTAAGATGAAGGCATGCCCAAACAATGCTCATCTTTTGGGCTTCTCTCTTCTCTTGTCAAAGTGGAATGAAGGCATACAAAGTTCGTACCGAAACAGTAGAAAGATCAGATCTCTTTCTCTCACCCCAAAGTTTTTTCCCTTCTATGTATAGAGATAAGGTAGAATAGAATTCTATACAAAGAGGCCTTACGTTTCACTTTTTTCTTTAGATACTTTCTATTCTTCCTTGAAATTAGGTGAATTAGGCAGTATAGATCTGGCATCTCCTTGGCTTCCATGCCCTTCCCCAGCCTCACCTAAGCCAAGATCTCCAATGGGCAGCAGCCGAGAGCAGGTCTTCCCCAAGCGGGAAGGCGCCGTTGCTGACTGTCATTCCTTCTTCCCTTCCTGTACATTTGTCTCTGATTTGAGGGTGGTAGCACGATGGTTTGACATTCAAACAGAACACTCTGGAGAGTAAAAGGGGCACTTTACCCTAACAGTAATACAGGGTGACTCCGGGACACCAAACATAGAGAAAATAGGAAATTATAGAGAAATAGACCTTAATTTATAAAATAGTCATTACAAAATTTTAAAAAGAGACACCCAACATATAGGTAATATTTTATAAAATATTTACCCTGCATAATGATATTTTAATAATTACTAAAATAATAATAATAGATAATACAGTCACAAATGCTATTACAGCATTGTCCCAGAAAAAGATGGTATAAGCTTATTTCCCACAATGGAATGGAAAGATTGGATATTTGAGTGCGGGCTTTGATTTTGGCCTGCTTTCAATTTTTTTTTTTTTTTTTTTTTTGTAGAGACAGAGTTTCACTTTATCGCCCTCGGCAGAGTGTAGCTCACAGCAACCTCCAACTCCTGGGCTTAGACGATTCTCTTGCCTCAGCCTCCCGAGTAGCTGGGACTACCGGCACCTGCCACAATGCCCGGCTATTTTTTTGTTGCAGTTCGACGGGGGCCGGGTTTGAACCCGCCACCCTCAGTATATGGGGCCAGCTCCCTACTCACTGAGCCACAGGCGCCGCCCATCCTGCTTTAATTTTTAAGACCATTCTGGCAAAGGAGTTCTCCAAAGGTGCATGGATCCAGACCTACTTACTCAGGATTGGCAGTGGGACTTAGGGACACAGCATCTATATTCTTTTTTTTCCTGCAGTTTTGGCCAGGGCCAGGCTTAAACCCGCCAACCCCGCTAAATGGGGCCAGCGCCACCCAGCATCTATATTCTTGTACTTTGATTTATCAGTTGTGCATATGTATTTCAGGGACTTGGAAAACAAGAGCAGGGGTCCTCAAACTGCAGCCCGTGGGCCACATGAGGTGGTGTGATTGTATTTGTTCTTGTTTTGTTTTTTTACTTCAAAGTAAGATATGTGCAGTGTGCATAGGAATTTGTTCATAGTTCTTTTTTTTTAAAAAAAACTATAGTCCAGCCCTCCAACGGTCTGAGGGACAGTGAACTGGCCCCCTGTTTAAAAAGTTTGAGGACGCCTGACTTAGGGGCTCTGTGGCCTATTGGCTAAAATACCATTATAGATACCTAAGAACAGCCATTCCATTATTTATGACACTACAGATAATTCTAAATTCTTTCTTCTTGAATTTATCCTTTATCTCTTCTAAAGAGCTGGGTCTCATTCACAAACCATAATCTAAAAACATCTGCCCCAAATAAACCATTCCCTTAATTCCATTTCTCATTAGATTCCCTAAAAAGTAACAAAGTACCTATCTGCTACTAAAAGATAAAATTATTTTATATTGCCATTATTTAGAATGTGAGTTATATCATTTTTACTCTTAATGAACAGCTCAAACATTTTTAAGAAAAAAAACCTCTTCATATGTTTATATGTCCAACTGGGACAGACATTACAATTTAAACTATCATTCTGCTGTCACATTGTTTGCAGACATTTTCTACAGACGATAATCCCAAAAACTTTGTTTAAATAAACACTAGCAGACCCACTGCACTTACATTTATGCTCAAGTTTACTGACCTCAGTGCAAAGGCAAACAATAGACCCACAGACGGTAAGTGAATAATTTCCATCTCTTCATCCCCATTCTCAATCTGTACCTAAATCTGAGGAAAATGGAAAGACCTGGAAACTGCATGCCCAAGTCAGTAGACTACACAAAGTCAGAAGAAGTTCCTGGGAAGGTGTTGAAGCATTTAGTGAGTTTAAGTGAGCATAAATAAAATCACCCACATTCACATTTTTTAACTTTTAGGGTTTTCAGAGATATAAAAATTAAAAAAAAAAAAAAGCAGGACTGCTTTTTCCTTTAGTAAAACATGCTCTCGAGAGAAAACTAAAAGAATAAGTCCAGGATTAAAAATTAACATCATAGGTTGGCAGGCAAAACCAGAAAAGGAGACTGAGTAAAAATAAGCAACCCAGCCCTGGACTAGCTAAAACAATCCTACAAAGAAGAATAAAGTGGGGAGAATCACTCCAGCCAATGTTAACATTACATAGCTGCAATAATAAAAACTGTGGTATTGGAAGAGGGTTAGACATATACGCCAAGGGAATAGAACACGTAAACCAGAAATAGACCTAAAGTATGCCTATCTGATTTCTGACAGACATTAAAGCATTCAGTGAAGGAAGGACAGTCTTTCAGCAGGGGGTGCTGGATCAAATGACATTCATAGGCCCCAAAATGGACATTGACTTACCCTTCATACTTTACATGAAAATTTACTTTACTTGGGATGAATCACAGACATAAATATAAAAGGTAAAAATACAAAATTTTTAGGGAATAAAAAATGAGAGAAAGCTTTCAGACGTAGGGCAGGAGTTACCAGGTGTGATACCAAAAGCATAATCCTTTAAAGGACAATTGATAATCTGAACCTAATCAAAATTTAAAACTTTTGCTTTGTGAAAGCCCATGTGAAGAGATTAAAAAATTAAAAATATATTAAAAAAACGACTAATGGGTAGAACACCCAAGGTTTTTAAGGCAATGAAAAAACTATGTATGATAATTTAATGGTGGGTATGTATCATACATTTTTCTAAACCCACAGAATGTTCATTGCCAAGAGTGAACACCAATGTAAACGACAGACTGGGTGGTAATGACGCGTCAGTGTAGGTTCACTCCCGATGCTGGGGGATGTTGACAAGGGGAGGGGGAGCCATACGTGTATGGATGTCTCTGTACCTTCCTCTGAATGTTGCTGTGCACCTAAAACTGTTCAAAAAAAAGTTTTTAAAATACAAAAAAAGACACAGATGACAAAGATATAGTATCCAGAACACATAAAGAACTCTGAAAAGTCAATATTAAATAAATAAACAATCCAAATAGAAAATGGGCAAAAGTGGCCAGGCACATTGGCTCATGACTGCAATCCCAGTACTTTGGGTCAGGAATTCAAGACTAGTCTGGGCAACAATAGCAAAAAAAATTAACTGGGAGAGGTGGTGTGTGCCTGTAGCTGCAGCTACTCATGAAAACTAACTGCCTGAGCCTAAGAGTTCAAGGCTGCAGAGAGCTATGTCATACCACCACAATAGACTCTAGGCAAAAGACTCTGAAAAAACAAAACAAAACAAACAAAAATGAAGAAAATGGGCAAAAAACCTGAACAGACATTTGACTAAAGACAATATACAGGGGTTAAGTGCATGTAAAGATGTTCAACATCACTAGGCATTAGAAAAATGCAATTTAAACCACAATGAGATCATTTCACACCACTAGAAAAGATAAAAGGGGCAAGAGAGGTAGCTCACACCAGTAATCCCGGCACTCTGGGTAGGTTGCCTGAGCTGGAGCCAAACCCCTTCTCTAAAAATAACTGGGTGTTGTGGTGGGCACCTGTAGTCCAAGGTAATTGGGAGGGGGGCGCAAGAGAATCACTTGAGCCCAAGAGTTTGAGGTTGCTGTGAGCTATGATGCCACAGCACCCTACCAAGGGCAACTGAGTGAGACCTTGTCTCAAAAAAAGAAAAAGAAAAGGAAAAAAATAAATAAATAAAGGAAAATAGCGGCAATACAAAATGCTGAGGAGCATGTGAAAAATCTGGATTATATTGCTGGTGGGAACATAAAATGTAAGATGGTACAGCCACTCTGGCAAGTAATTTATAAGCTTCTCAAAAAACTGAACATTCAACTAACAATTGCACTCTTGGACACTTATTGCAGAAAAACTCACATGTACAACAATCTGTACACAAATGTTCACAGCAGCTTTATTTACAACAGATAAAAAGTAGAATCAGCCAAGTTGTCCTTCAACAAGCAAGCTGTCAAACCATGGTATGTACATATCATGATTTATAATACGAGTTAGCAATAAAATTTTATATATTGCACTAATATAAAATTTTTGAAATGACAAAATTATAGAAATTGAAGACAGATTAGTAATTCTCAGGGGGTGAGGGAAGCAGAAAGGAAGTGGAGGTGGCTACAAAAGGGATCCTGGTAGTGTTGGAACCTATTAGGTAGACACATGTATATGAACCCAAATAGGAGACAAAACTGTACGATGTAAACACACACAGATCTGCATAATGAGTACAACTAGGGAAATCTGATTGAGCTTCCTGGTTGTGATATTATACTACAGTTTTGCAAAATGACACCACGAGGGGAAAACGAATTAATGATAGAAGAGATCTCACTATGTTACTTCATAAACTGCATGTGAACCCACCCTGATCTCAAAAATCCCCATTAATGAAAAGAGTGCTAAAAACAAGTGTGCATTAGATGTACACCTTGTAAGAGAAGTGAACAATACCCCCATACAAACCCAGCGGGACTGTTCTAATTTGGGGAGCATGCACTTGTCTATTTCTGCATAAAGGCAAGATGAGGAGGAAATTCTTGTTAATGGCTATCATTTCTGGGTAGTAGCATTACGCATAATGGTATTGCCTTTTAATTTTTCTCTTCAAATTTTTAATTTATTTTCAAATAGTCTCTAATGATTGTCTTGTTTTCATGTTCCAGTGTTATTAAAAATGCTCGGTATCAAAAGGAGGAAAATGCATCTCCTATACACTTCATGTTAATCAGGAAGTCAAAGGTTGTAGCTTGCCTGGCGACTAACTTTTCTTCAGTTAAGAAACTACCTGAGGTAGGCGGTGCCTGTGGCTCAAAGGAGTAGGGCGCTGGCCCCATATGCCAGAGGTGGTGGGTTCAAACCCAGCCCTGGCCAAAAACTGCAAAAAAAAAAAAAAGAAAGAAGAAGAAGAAAGAAAAAAGAAACTGCCTGAGGTAGCCATGTTGAATTTAGAAGTAGTCATGCCTTGAATATATACATTTTATATATATATATACATGCCTTGAATAAATACATTTTTTATTCAACTAATAAAACCCACTCTATATATTGGTGTTTTTGGTCAATACCATCAGTTTCTATTTTTGCAGTAATTCTTTCAGTGGGACTACAAGTGTAGAACTTAGAGGATTATGTATCCCTGAATAACTACATACCTGCCCTTGCTGGGAGAAGCCAGTGGTCTATGACACTGGAACCCCAGGGTTATTGGGGGACACAGAAACTAAGCCGGAAAAATACAATCTAGTATACAGTTACTAGGAAGTTAGACATTCTTACTTTCCCCCCAAGTTATCTCCATTTGCTTCCAATTCTTCACAGCCCTCTATTTAACACCCTCTCGCAGCACGGTGCAAAACAAATCTGTCAGCTGCAAATATGGCCATAACGTCTTTTTCCCCAGTTACTAAGGTAACAAAATGAACAGCAGAGAAAACTCCTCCAGAAAGACCATACTGCTCTGCTGTCACCCTCTGTGCAATGACTGTGACTCTCTACTGGAGATTCTGTGGATCCCGCCCTGCTCATGGGGTAATTTACCTGGATAAATCAGGGGTAGTGACACCACACCTATGACCCATTCCCATTTATTGGCCCTTAGATTCATGGGTTCTTGGCAGATGGTATCTCCTCCTGGAGAGGAGCATTTTGAAAATGTGTTCCCTGAAGACAGAGAAGAAAGGGATTATCAGAGCATTAGGAAGCAAGCCTGGGATTTGGTAGGCAGGGCCTCAAAGAATTGTGCTAAGACAGCATCAATCAGGACTGTCCCAGGTACAGTAAATGAAACACCAAGAATCTGAGCCAAGAACTGCGTCATTTCACATATAAATGCAAAGTACAATGTTATAGTTTAGAGGTCAAGAACTGCCTCATTTCACATATAAATGCAAAGTACAATGTTATAGTTTAGAGGCTTGGGGACATGCTGAATTATGTAATTTTAGAAGTAATTGTTTGTTTTGACTGCAACTTTTTTACTAAGACCTACCATTTCAGAAAACTGCCTCCCCCACGGCGACCAATGACACCTGGTTTCAGCAACCATTCAATGCATGGCAGCCATCACTTTGACAGCTGACTTAGTCACAGGGATTCTATGTATAGGTATAAGCAGCTGACTACTTCCTTAATTCTTCTAGAACCTTGCTATTTAAAGTGCATCAGTACTGGCATCAGCCGGAGCTTGTTAAAAATGCAGAATCCCAAGCCCAGGAGCAGAGCTGCTGAATCAGAATCTGCATTTTAACATGGTCCCCAGGAAGGAACGTGCTGCCCTGGTGACCTGTGCCCAACTGTGTACTACACACACCGCACTATGCACCACTTTTATTATTATTATTATATTATTATTTATTATTGTGTTACTTTCATTTTATTTATTTTCCATAGATTCTATTTGAGCCACTATGTAACTTTAAAAATCAGGTATATTGGGTGGCGCCTGTGGCTCAAGGAGTAGGGCGCCGGTCCCATATGCCAGAGGTGGCGGGTTCAAACACAGCCCCGGCCAAAAAAAAAAGGAAAAAAAAAATAATCAGGTATATTAATAGCATGTATTATTTACTAATTTCATTTAAGGAGAAAGGAAAACATTACAAATATTTATTACAAAACAGAGAGGAACTGAGTTGAGAACTACTAAGAAACTTCACACGGCCAGCTCTTTCAGTAGCTTGACTTTTCTACACTATCCCTAGCTCCAGAAAAATAAATGAACCGCAGGTGACTGCACAAGAAATAAATATGAGTTTTCCTTGATTATTATTTTTGCACCCCAAATTGTCCTTATTGAGGCAATGTGACGCTATGTCACTAAAACATGGCATCTAATGCAATTTGCCTCTCACAGATGGAACCATTTGGAAACACATAATCCCTCTGAGACCCAGATAGCCGTGTCTCCAAGAGAAAACAAATGCTCCATGAATGCTCTTCTTGAACAGTCGTTTTATGTGCTACAGCGTTCCACCTACTGTCTCTCATAAAGAAATATGCCTTCGTTTTTATCAAATAAGGTTTTGTCTTGAATTGAAGTAAGGATAAAATTGGATTTTCCCAGGATATAATAAAATGGACCTAGGTCCTCTATTCCCACCAGCCAGTAGCTCAAACGCATTTCACCTTCCAATTCACACTCAGCAGCCTCTCTCCTAAATCTTTCTCCTTTGCTTCCCTATTTCAGTTAATGATCCCTTCACCCACCCCTTCAAAAAAAAAAAAATGCATCCCAATTTCCTAATTCTACAGTAAAATATCATTGAGAATTAATTATATGCCAGACCACAGCTGACACTGAGATAGAAAAAAGAGACACTCCCCCAGATGGAGAAGCTCCCAAGCCAAGAAAACTCTTAGTCTGGTTAGAGGCTGGAGTATTTAAAGTCATCCTTGAATTCTCTCTCTCACTTGCCTCATAAATTGGATTGTCAGGACCAGTTAACATTATTTTTGAGACACACATCCGTTTCTTTACTCCATCAGCACCTAGTTACCTAACAAACATAATTAGCTTCAGTTTAACTAACTAGAAGGTCAATTAACTGACATCTTTTTCAATCGATTTTTAGAAAAAGAGGTTTTCACAAGTCAAGAAGCTAAGGGCAGGGATATGGGATGCCTGTTACTTTTACCTGCTCCGGAATGCATTTTCTGCTGCTTCAGACCTCAGCACCTCTGTTTTCTTCTAGGGTTCCATCCATATCGCATCCCCTTCCCCAACTCCATGCATGCGGTTTCAATTAGGTTGACCCTGCAACCTTGGCAAACGAGATGGCCCACAGTCCTGCTTTGCCTATTACAATGATAGGAGGGCTTGCAAACAAGGAATCACAGGACCCAAACCAGGCCAATGAGATTTAAAACCTGGGACTTTGTTGGAAAAATGTTAAAGTACAATTTTACTGCAAATGCTGAGTAGCCCAGATAGTGTCTATTTGCTTAAGGGGCAAAGATCTTCCTTGAGAATTAAATGAGTACAAAAGAGAAAACCTAGGGCCAGAGAGGGCCTGAGTCTTGGTGACACACTCTTTGCTTAAAAATTCATCTCCTGCATGGGCAGAGCGTTAGTACTTTGCGAGGCTGAAAAAAAAAGGAATGTTTGAGGCCAGGAGTTCGAGATCAGCCTGAGCAAAAGCAAGACGCCATATCTAAAAGAAATAGAAAAATAAGCTGGATGTGGTGACACACACCTATAGTCCCAACTACTCAGAAAGCAGAGGCAGGAAGATCACTTGAGCCCAACAGTCATGAGGTTGTTATAATAAGCTATGATGACACCACCACACTCTAGCCCAGGCGAAAGAGCCAGACCCTGTCTCAAAAAATTTTAAAACAAATAAATAAAAAGCCCTCTCCTGATACCTCTCCACTCTGTTTTGTTTTGTTTTGTTTTGTTTTGTTTTTTGCCTTATCCAGTGGGTGTTGGCTTTTTTACACTTTAACACAGATATTTTAAAGTTTGTTTTTTTTAATTGTGAAGTTTTATTTAAAAAATAATAATTAGAATCAGATCTACAAACTTAACCACTATAACAGTCTGTCAAAAATTGATATTTGGGCCAGGCATGATGATTCACATTTGTAATCCCAGCACTTTGGGAGGCCAAAGAGGGGATTGCTTAAGGTTGGGCATTTGAGACTACCCTGAGCAACACAGTAGGAGCCTGTCTCTATAAAAAATAAGAAAAATTAGCCAGGTGTGATGGCACACAGCTATAGTTCAAACACTTGGGGGACTGGATTAGGAGGACTGCTTGACCCCATGAGTTTGAGGTTGCTGTGAGCTATGACGGCACCACAACACTCCAGCCTGGGCAACAAAGCAAGATTTTATTTCAAAAAAAATTGTATTTGAAATGATGCCTAAAAAATACCATGATATAACACTATGATATCCTGAATAGTAAAAGACAAAATTCCTATCAATATACTCCCATTTACTAAAATAGCAAAATGTGTTCCTAATTTTACACCGTCTATAGCAGTGATTTTCAACCGGTGTGCTGTGGTACACTGGTGTGCCATGAGCGCATCTTAGGTGAGTGGCAAAAATTTTTTAAAGAATCATAAATTATTTTTGAAAGCTATTCAAAACACAGTAAGTATATTCTTCTTTTTTTTCTTTTCAGCAACATAACTTAATGTGTGGCCCAGAAGTTTCAGTGCCACAAGATAAAATAGGCTGAAAAACACTGGTTGAAAGCGACCATCCTGAGAGTATCTGTCAGGATGCTGGTGCCTTAGGAAAAAAAAAACGATTGGCCAGCAAACTTGTATGGCAAAGTCTGAAGACCACATTTCCCTCTTGGAAAATCAAAATGTCTATTAGCGTGTTAAGGGCTCTGTGATGGTCTACATTTAAGAAAACGAATTTCCATCTTTATAATTATTCTTTTTGGTGATGTACGTTTAGCAAGTGTCGTATCTAATGGAACATTAGGCGAACACTGAACTCAAGGGCACATCAGCTCCACTTCAGACACCCTCCTACTGCTGTTCTCCTCAGTTTGCTGCTGTATTGATAAAAATGAAAGAACTTTGATTTACCAAATCTAACAGAATGTAAATCTCACCACCCCAGCATATCCCAAAATAATATACTTCCGGAAGATGCACTCTCAGCATTATACTACAGCTCTCCATTTTATATTTGAGACTGCTGTGGCTACCAGTGTTTACATCTGAACAAAAAGAAAATGCTGTACATAACTGGACAGCAATCACTCTGGGAAAATAGGTGCCTAAACCAGTTCCAACCTAACTTAGCTTCTAGTAGGGGCTGAAACTCTGCTGTATGCAATCAAATAGTTATTATTAAAGCAAAGTCAAAGCACTACATTTCAGAACAGAATAAAATTCAAGTTGTAGCTAATTACTCCAGACTCAAAACTTAAATATTCTGTATTTGTGATTTAATTATGCGCTTCTAATGCTGCTTGAGCTGAATCAAGTAGACAAGTGTAGATACATGAGATTTTTTTTTTTTTAATGTGATCTGGACATTCCTGGAGCAGATGTACTAACCTATCCACAGTGAAATAGAACTCAAGCAACAAGCACTCACCGAGAACTCTGAATGTCAGAACACTCCACACAAATCCAGATTTTAGTTAACAGCTTATGGTAGTATTTATCACTCATTCATTCTTGCTTGCTTATATGCATCAACTTACTCATTTAGCAATACTGCCTTTAAAGGCAAAGCCAGAACTTGGACTCTTGTCTTTAGTGCCCCATACAATTGGGTTTGAAGGGACCTGAGACAAAAAATTTAGCACAAGAACAGGCCATGTTTTCAAGAAGGACAAATGAGCTTATGAAGACACTGAAAATTTGAAGAAGTGAGGGGAATGCCCATAATCATAATTTTGATTTCTTGGAAGACTTTTAATGCCTTATTTGAAACTTCTTTTTAAAAAATTGAAGCAGCTACAGTTGTTACCTTTATATAAACACTTAATAAGTGTGAGACATTGCACTGAACAGTGAACTTTGAGCAAATCACTTAACTTTCCACGCCATGGTTTACTCTATAGGAACCCGGGGGTAACGGTATCTCTGTCACCAGGCTGTCATGAAGATGAACTGAAATGGTCTATACAATGTGCTTTGAAAAATGCTTGCTTGTCAGGTGTTAAGTGCCTGAAAATAAGTACTGTTCTCATCACTACTACCCTGGGTTCATTCTCAGAACAACTCCAAACAGTGGCTTCAATCAAGTCCATTTTATAGAAGAGTAAACCAAAGCCTGATGAACCAACCTCAGGGGTCAGAAAGCAAAAAAGACTCACCCTAATCCCTTAACCAAGACAGCAGTTTTAGCTGGGCATGGTGGCTCATGCCTGTAATCCTAACACTCTGGGAGGCCAAGGCTGGGGGACTGCCTGAGCTCACAGGTTTGAGACCAGCCTGAGCAAGAGTGAGACCTCATCTCTAAAAAATAAGTGGGCATTAACGGCGGGCACCTATAGTCCCAGCTACTTGGGAGGCTGAGGCAAGAAAATTGCTTAAGCCCAAGAGTTTGAGGTTGCTGTGAGCTGTAATGCCACAGCACTCGACCAAAAGCCATTAAGTGAGACTCTGTCTCAAAAGACAAAAAAAAAAAAAAAGACAGTGGCTTCAACACCAATGGCTGATTTTGGCTGAAGGTTTGGTTCCTCCCCAGCCATATTTAGAAACATGTGTGCATGTGCAAGAGACACAGAGAGAGAGAAAGGTTTTTCTTTGTTACCCAGGCTACAATCCATTGGCATCCTCACAAGTCATTGCATCTCCAAACTCTCAGGCTCAAGTGGGCCTACCTCAACCTCCCAAGTAACTGGGACTACACGTGCACACCACCATGCCTACCTAATTTTTTTTTAATTTTTTTGTAGAGCTGGGATCTCACTCTTGCTCAGGCTGGTCTAGAACTCCTGGCCTCAAGCAATCCTCCTGCCTCGGCCTCCCAAAGTGTTAAGATCATAGGCATAAGGCACTATACCTGGCCTACCCAGAAACTCTTCTTTTGTAAATAGCAGGTGTCTTGACACTTCCCTCTACCTTTGTTAACTGTGACTAATCCCTAAGCTGAACTTCTCAAAGCAAGGCCCTCTAATGGGTAATAAAACAAATATACTGAAAGGCAGAAATCTATTATTCACAACCAAAGACTTTCATAATAAAATACTGTGATTACTACTCACTATCTGGCTGGCTGTCTCTCTGAACAGGCCAAGATAACTGGTTTGCTTTATATTTTATTTTTCCTACTGAATGACTTTTTGTATGTGTGTATGGTTTAGCAACTACTACATTAGGATACAAAATGAGAAATTTATTTTGTAGGTAAGGTCGCTTCATGCTCAAGGGAAAATTTAGTAAATTAGATGGGCATTTATTACAGAAAATTATGCAAGGAGAATAAGAGGGAAGAAGGTCCCCAAACTAATAATCTTATTAACACATAAATTCCATGTGAAATCCATTTTCACATATTCCCCAGAACAATCCTCTTCAAGGGAGGTAACTGGTAAAATGAAAAAAAGGAGAATCAAAGAGAAAAGCATTAAAGGAAGAAAGACAAAATGGAAATGAGTATAGGAGAAGAGAGGTGTTTGGGGTGGGAGACTGTCAAGAGAAAGCCCAGGACAGATTCAGGTGTCACTCCCATCAAATGATGCAGAGATATGCCTGTCTCATCTTACAGAGACTGCAGAGCTCACACTGATAGAAGTGACTGGAAGGACACAGGGAACCCAGGGAAAATAGACAGGACGTCCTGAATACCCTCCCCTTTACTTCTCCTGGCTGCAGGGACCTTGTACCTTCTACCCGCTTAGAATGCCACTCCCATCTTGTTCTTTAAAGGCCCAACTCATTTCTAAGGCCTCAATCACATCATTTTAATTCTTCAGAGAATTTATGATCAGAAATTATCAAGTTTATTCATTTACAGACTTTCTCTTTTAAGGCTCACCATGTATTGCAAATGGATGAATGAATGAATCTGGAACTGATATCTTGGCCTCTTGTAAGGATAGAGAAAGCATTAGAAAGCCATTCAATATATGAACTGTTGGGAAAGACATAAACAGATTTTATTTCCTGTGCAGACTCCAGGGCTCAGTTCTAGCTGCATGCTGCGCTGGGAAGTTAGTTGTCTCTATCAACATCCAGCCCACCGGGAAACAACACTGGGCTTGATCTGTGCTGGCTGCCAGAAGTACAGCCACTAGCATCGGCGTTTTATTCACCCTTTCCTCATCCTCCATCACCTCCTGCTTTCCTTGTTCCCACCCTCCACAAGCAGACTGGCCCTTCTAAAGGTGGGGCAGAGCCTATGGCTGCACTTCTTAAAGCCTTCCAATGGTTCCTTTTCTCCCTCACAATAAAATCCAATGGACAGGGGCCAGGCACAGGGGCTCACACCTGTAATCCTAGCACTCTGGGAGGCTGAGGCAGGAAGATCCCTCAGGCTTAGGAGCTCAGACCTGCCTAACCAAGAGTGAGACCCCGTCTCTACTAAAAATAGAAAAATTAGCCAGATACAATGGCACGTGCCTATAGTCTCAGCTACTCAGGAGGCTGAAGCACGAAGATGGTCTGAACCCAAGAGTTTGGGTTCAGACTCTGTGGGCTATGATGACACCACAGCTCTCTACCCAGGGTGACAGAGTAAGACTCTTATCTCAAAAAAAAAAAAATCCAACAAACAGTTACCATCCCCCTTCTCTCCCACCAGATGGGCTTCAACTGCACTAGCCTCCTTGATATTCTTCAAATGCAACAAGCCCACTCCTGCCTCCCTGTGTTAGAAGTATTTTCCTCCATCAGCAACACTCGCTGCCCCCAAATATCCATGTGCACATGATATCCCTCACGCTCAGCAGGAAGCTGCTCAACTATCACTGTGTCGGGGCCTCCCTTGCTCACCCGATGTAAAGCAGCCCTCCCTCACCATCACTTTCTGACATTTCATCCATTCCTTATAACACTTTCCACTTAGGTTATATTTTACTGTCTATTTCCCCCTTCCACTCTTCCCAGTCTCCACTCAATGTGTTAACTTCTTTAGGGAAAGAATTTTGTCCTTTATCATCGCCAACCTAGCTTTACAAAAACCTCGTAGTAGTTTGCTTCCTTCCTACCAGATACCAACCATAAGCTGAATTTCCCAGTTTGAAACATATTTTTTTTTTTTGAGACAGAATCTCACTTTGTCACCCTCCGTAGAGTGCTGTAGTTTCACAGCTCACAGCAATCTCAAACTCTTAGGCTTAAGCAATTCTCTTGCCTCATCCTCCCCAGTAGCTGGGACTACAGGTGCCCACCACAATACCTGGCTATTTTTTGTTGCAGCTGTCCTTGTTTAGCTGTCCCAGGCTGGGTTCGAACCTGACAGCCTCAGTGTATGTGGCCAGTGCCATAACCACTGTGCTAAGGGCACCAAGCCATAAAAATACATTTAGATTCTCAAGAAAAATCAGTGTGTCTACAGGGCATGGTGGCTCATGCCTGTAATCCTAGCACTCTGAGAGGCTGAGGCTGGTGGATTGCCTGAGCTGACAGGTTCAAGAACAGCCTGAGTAAGAGCAAGACCCCATCTCTAAAAATAGCTGGGCATTGTGGTGGACACCTGTACTCCCAGCTACTTGGGAGGTTGAGGCAAAAGAATCGCTTGAGCCCAAGAGTTTGAGGTTGCTGTGAGCTGAGATGCCACAGCACTCTACTGAGGGCAACAAAGTGAGACTCTGTCTCAAAACAACAACAACAAAAAAAAACAAAACCAAAAACCATGACTCCTTATGAAATGGTTGACATAGCCCTTAAATAATAAACAGCAAATTTTATATAAATTTTACAAAATCTGTATTATCATCTTACTGAATTATTATTTGGAATAATACACAAGTTGATCCATTAATGTTCTAAATACTAATGTTGTGGAGGTTTTTTTTAGGTAGCAGTCCTGATAATTAGCAGGAATCAACAAATCAAAAAATGACTATAACATGTCACACGAGAAACCCTCAAAAGGCTGGAAAAAACAAATGTCTAGGACAGGCGTCCTCAGACTTTTTAAACAGGGGGCCAATTCACTGTCCCTCAGACCGTTGGAGGGCCAGACTATAGTTTAAAAAAAAACAAAACTATGAACAAATTCCTATGCACACTACACATGTCTTATTTTGAAGTAAAAAAACAAAACGGGAACAAATACAATCACACCGCCTCATGTAGCCCGCGGGCGGCATTTTGAGGACACCTGGTCTAGGGGCTAGAAATTTCACAAAATGTCTTTAACCTGAAGCTGTTTCTTTAACTGCCTCTAAGTGAATGCATGTGTTAATTAAATATTAAGTACAAATATGAGTACATCTAAGATGCAGCGCTGAACTTCAGGTCACCAAAATTGTCAAGTCACCCCCACAACCCTACAGACCGTGAGGTACCTGGAATCACTCACTCAACAGCCCCTTCTTAACATACAGAGGCTGCCCTCAGGAGGCTTGTGACCAACTTGGAGAGACAAAATTATGCCCACAATATTGCCTAGGGGCAGTTTATAAAAATGGGTTCAACAATATTAATGGTTGGCCTGTGTTAACTGTTGTTCCCGTATTAGTTAATTTTCATAAAAGCTCTATGGGATTTTCATTTGCCCTCAGTTTACTAATGAAAAAATCTGAGGTCCCAGTAGATAAACTAACAGGTCTAAAATTGTGCAATTCCTACGTTCAAAAGCCTGAACTAAAATCCAAGTAGCTTTTTCAATGCAAGGTTCACTTTTTCTTGTTTTCTTTTTCCCTGTCACACATATGGCTCCTTTAAGGTTCTACAATAGACCCCAAATCAATGCACTTTTATTCTAGGACTGAGAAAGATGCAATGAGGAAGGGCTTGAATAAGAACTTCATTTGCCAAAAAACAATCTCTGGTGGACCCAGATTTTTCCCTTTTCTTCTTCACTGATGCTCCGAATTGCAGCTGTACATGTCTAACAAAAAGATATATGAATCAGACAGCAGAAGAATAAAATAGAGGGGAAAACAGTTAAGAAATGGCTGCACTGGTAGCCGTGATAAAATTTTAATTTGAACATTTTCTGAGAACAGATTTCAGCTTATGAAGCGCTATGCAAATCTTATGCAGATCCCACACAATGCCTGCATACATTCCCCTGTGCCTGCTATTTTTTTTTTTTTTTTGTTCTCCCTAAGATGTGGCCCATTAGAAAATGCAAGCAGAAGCCATGGCACTCTGATCACCACCCTGGCTCAGTACTCTGGATGGAACATTTGCTATTCTGGAGATGACAAATCCGAAGGGGGGGTTTCTGATCAGTATTCGGTACCTATGTTTACGCGCCAGCCCACTGATCCCCTGCAATGGCAGCATTAAATCCACACATCAAGAGGAATTTATGTACATATATTTTTCAAGTGTCAGCTCATAAAGCCTCAGCCTAGCTACAGGCAGTCTTTTGCCACCCTACTTCTTTAGAAATCAAGGCACAAACACAACAAACCACTTCTTGGATGTATTCATTAGGCAGAAAGGCTTTTGCCGGTGGAGCCCAATGCCACCATAACCTTTTGGGTCAACACTGTAATTTATCCCAGTGCAACTGCAGCTGCCCCAGGAGACAGCTCTCAGGTAGTGCACGGGAGACGCATGTGAGTAATGTGTAAATTTCAAAATACACTTGCGGAATCCTGGCCAGATACTGGTCTTTTGGGTTTTTTCGTTTTTTTTTTTTTTTTGTAGAGACAGAGTCTCACTTTATGGCCCTCGGTAGAGTGCCATGGCATCACACAGCTCACAGCAATCTCCAACTCCTGGGCTTAAGCGATTCTCTTGCCTCAGCCTCCCGAGTAGCTGGGACTACAGGCACCCGCCACAACACCCGGCTATTTTTTTTTTTTTTTGGTTGCAGTTCAGCCGGGGCCGGGTTTGAACCCGCCACCCTCGGTATATGGGGCTGGCGCCTTACCGACTGAGCCACAGGCGCCGCCCCAGATACTGGTCTTGCTCACTTCCTCCCACTTGCGAGAACAACCAAGCCCTTTCTTGCCTGGAATTTCCAGCTTATTCTTAAACTGCTCATGACTGTCCTACATCAATCCCCTTTGTATCCTTCAGAGCTCAGCTAAAGGTTTCTCTGGGAGGCCTTTAAACTAAAGAAGGTAACCCATTTATTTTCTAACAGAGTGCTACAACCACCTGTGATCAGTTTATTTATTTTACTTTTTTACCTCTTCCAGAATCTGAACTCCTTGAAAGCAGGAATTTGTTTGTCTTGGCAACCAGGGTATCTTCTCTAAAGCCTTAATGCACACTTACTCAAATAAATGAATGAATAAGCAGCTCCCCTATTTTTATTTCTACTCTTAAAAGCTTAGGTTCAACATACAGTGATGGGAAACTTCCTTCCTTAGATCTGAGGTGCAAGACTTACATCCTGCTAAGAAGGATGGAAGGTACCTGCCTTCATAGAATACCTGCAAGCACAATCTGCAGCAAAGACACGCAGTCAGGCTGGGAGTGGTGGCTCACCCTCCAAGCTCAGGAGCAGGGGGTCACACTTGACAATCTGCCTCATTTGGCCTTCAAGCTTCTCCCACTTTAGTCCGTAAAGTGGTGGGGCGTGGGAGCACGGGCTTTCAGTCTTTGCTGCTATCTGCGCTTCATAACTACCACACCAGAAGATTAGCAAATCTGACAACTGCTCCAATGCTGAGTGAGTGAGTCTGATAGGGGAATGAACACCACCAGGCATCTGCAGGACCCAGGAGTCAAGTGTACAGTGAGGACCCAAGTCAATTATCTGTTTAAATGCTAGCAAGACTTCTCTGGACAACTTTTCTCACTGATTAAAGACCCAATAAAAATATATCTAAGAAAATTTAAATAAACTCCAGGTGCCTTTTCTCATTTCATTAGATGCACTGCCCCTAGGCAATTCTATGGAAGCCCAACTTGGTTCAATTCCTTTCTACCTACTGGTGAATCAGCCAGCCTGGACCTTCCTCCTGAGTTCCACCCATAAATCCAACTGCCTCTTGGACACTGTTACTTGGGTATCTTGAGGGCATCTCAAACCCACAAAGTGCAAAACTTGCCTGAGGCACACCGACAGCAAGTGGCAGGTTAATTTCAGGTTTAGATGATACCAGAGAATATAGCGTTTTCCCCCCTGGCTGATGGGGATGCCTGAGGGAAAATGAGAGGGGGGCGGACGCTATAGCCATTTGCTTGGAAAATGAGCATGGGGAAAATGAGTTCTAGGTCACTAATAGTAATGAGGATTGTCAATAAAATGCTACCCATCCTCCCATTACCCTGGAAATCATTAACTTCAGTGTTAGCTAGGGATTTCTTAGACACTGATGGGTTTTAAATGGTTTTAAGGAATTCACTTGCTTAGAATTCAGCGTGGCTTTGTTGTTGCTTTTTTGGGAGGGGGGGAAGGTGGTACAATCTGAACTACCTTTTTTTTTTTTGAGACAGAGTCTCACTTTATCGCCCTCAGTAGAGTGCCAGGGCGTCACACAGCTCACAGCAACCTCCAACTTCTGGGCTTAGGTGATTCTCTTGCCTCAGCCTCCCGAGTAGCTGAACTACTCTTTTTATTGCTTACTTTGCTTTTTAAGGGTCTCAATTAATGAAGTATCTCCCAGCACATGAGGTGAAAAGAGGGCGAAGAAGGCAAGGCATTACCAATCACTGTTTTAATAATCCTCATAGGAAAATACCATTTTATGAGCAACAGTCTACAAGTCCAGTGCCCACCTGTTCAGCTTCATTTCTTTTATAGCTTAGTTCACCAACAGGAAAAGGCTTGGTTATCCTCAGCCCTGAACTGAACTCTGGGTTCTTAGGAGACATTTCATTTGTACTTTATTTCCAAGTTTCGACTCATTTCAAAGTGCTCAGGCACAGTTGTCACCCAATGAGCACCAGCCCTAGGCATCAGTCAACTCAGCTGACATGCCCAGGAAAGCCCAGCCCCCTGCCCAGTGGGACGCTCGCATTAGGTTAGCCGTCCTGTATTGCTACATGCCCCAAGCTTCTCAGGACTCTTGGACACTGCCCCACCTGCCAGGTTTTTTCTGCCCTTGATCTTCTCTGTTGCCAATTATCTTTGCCCAGACAGAACATTTTGTGTTGATTTTTTAAAAAGATGCCTTGCTTGGTCACCCACGCTGGAATGCAGTGGACAATAACAGCCCACTCCAGCCTCAACTCATGAACTCAAATGATTCTCCCACCTCAGCCTTCAGAATACTAGGACTGTAGGTGAATGCCAACACACTTGGTCAATTTATTTCTTCTCTTTCTCTCTCTAGAGAGAGGAAGCTCTCACTATGTGAACTGGATTTTTTTTTTCTTTTGACATCTGACTTGGCACCAAGAGCTTCTAACACAAGGGTCAATGGGGCTTATAAAGTTTTTAAATTTAAGCTGTTGTACTCACTTCAATTTTCTTTTTCAACATTTTAATCAGTTCCTAAAAATTTCTGTGCATTTCAGACTATGACGTGTAAGGATTCACTTTTTATTTAATGGCACAAGTAGCTAACACTTTGTAGAAATGCACCTATGTGGTGAGCTAGTATTTCTCCTCCTTTTCAGCCATCCACTTAGACCCCCCACCCCCATCTCTCACATTCTGCAAGAGATGTGCACTGTGAGCTGCTTCTCATATTTACCTACCCTGCTCAATAATCCCTATTCTCCTTCTAGACTCAAAACACAGTTTGTACTGCTGTACCAATTCCTCCGTGGCTTTCCCAAATCCCCAATCAATTAAAAATGGCTCTGCCTGGCTGAATTTCTGGAGACCTTTGCTGAGGTTAAGGATCAGACACAATTTATCTTATATTACTTTCACACAATACTAGCTAGGACAATGATGCTGAGAATTTCAGGAGCTTTTATAAAAGCTTTCATTCTCATGGTTTTAAGTCAAGCTGCATTCTCATCCGGGCCTATCTGAAGAAGAAATAATTTCTAAGCTTACATTTGGATAATAAAGTGTTATTTTAAGTAACTTAATGTTTTTAGAGTGTTAGCTTACTTGAGTATTTTCCACATCCTAGAAAATTTGACAACGTGGTTAGCATTCAGTGGCACACCAAGACCAAATACGATGTGCTTCTGAAATTTAATGAAATTCTAATTAAATAAAGAGTGTCTTAGTAAACCCCGAAGAGGAGTGATACCAGGAATAAACCTCAGCCCCGAAAAGGCAACTATTAGGCCAGGCTGGTGGCTAACACCTGTAGTCCTAGCACTCTGGGAGGATGAGGTTAGGTGGATCCCTTGAGCTCAGGAGTTCAGACTAGCCTGAACAAGAATGAGACCCCATCTCCACTAAAAACAGAAAAACTACCTGGGCATTGTGGTGGGTGCCTGAAGTCCCAGCTACTCAGGAGGCTGAAGCAGGAGGATCATTTCAACCTAAAAGCTTGAGGTTAATGAGAGCTTTAACACCACAACACTCTACCCAGGGAATCAGAGTGAGACTCTGTTTAAAGAAAAAAAAAAAAGAAAGAAAAAAAAAAAAAAAGAAAGAAGCTTATACCTGTAACCTCAGCACTTTGGGAAGCCAAGGTAGCAGGATCCCTTGAGGTCAGGAGTTTGAGACCAGTCTGGAAAATATAGCAAGACCCCATCACTTAAAAAAAAAAAAAAAAATTCATCAGCATGTTGGCATATGCCTGTCGTCTTAGCTACAAGGGAAGCTGAGGTAGGAGAATTACTTGAGCCCAGGTGCTGGAGGCTGCAATGAGCTGTGATCACACCATTGCACTCTAGCCTGGGCAATAGAACAAGACCCTGTCTCTAAAAAATAAAATTTAAAAAAAGCAACTGTGAGTGTACACGTGTACACTGAAATTTTATTTTTTAAAATGGTTAATTTTATGTTAAATGTGAATTTCACCCTATGTTTTACAAAAAGCAATTATACAAAGTGCGGATCAGTCTAAATAACCTCTGATGATATTACTTTGTTATGCATGTGGGATCAGCCTATGGCTTTCATATTCAATCATAAAACCTCCAACCTATGGCCTTGAATAATTCTCAAGAACTAAATCATAACAGATTCTAGACATCTGCACATACCCCTAGATTACACACATCAGACCTTAATGTATCCCATTTTAAAGAATGCCATGGTGTGGAAGACAAATTTCAAAATCACTGATATGAAACAAACTGTCAAGTTTCTTGTTCACAGTGCTGCCTGTGACTCAAGGAGTCGGATGCTGGCCCCATGTACCGGAGGTGGTGGGTTCAAACCCGGCCCCGGCCAAAAAAAAAAAAAAAAGTTTCTTGTTCAGACATGGCCATGTATAGTTTTGGAGCTATTTGTCCTCTAAGAGAATCTAATAGGATATTAGCACTGATATTCTTAATAATTAACAAAGGAAAATTCTTACAGTAGAGATGTAACTCCCTATCAGAGGTATGTTTCTATAAATGTAATATGGTTTTGCATAAAGCCCCGTCCTGAGTCTACAAGTAAGAAATACTTCTGTAATATACAAACTCTGACTGTATTTGTAAGAATACGCCTTCCAGCACTTCCTGTTCAACAGTTCAGCCAACTAAGTTTTCCAATTATCTTTTTTCTAATAATCAATGTAATAAAAATATTAGCACCTTTATTTTTTGCCAGGAAAACCATTAGTAGATGGTATGCTGGTATGTTTAAATTTCACCTTGCTTTGCAAATGGAACTACAAACAAACTAATCTTAACTTTACCAAAAAAGAAAAAACAAACAAAAAAAACCTGATGTTTCTGTCTGAAAAGGACTAAAATTTAGGGTAAAAAAAAAAAATGCTCTGAAATAGCAAACCACCACAACTGTTGACAGGAACGAGCAAACACTAAGCAGACCTCTTAAAAAGCCTCCCTGGAGTATATAGTGACTGTTCTAGAAAGAATAGGGGCCACACCACAGCCTCTGCCTTCCCTGAAATTACACAGGCTCAGTCACTGACTCACTAAGCACATCTTGGGTGCCAAACACAGTGGTCTGGTTGGGGAACTGTCAAAAATAAGCCAAAGTCCCCCTCTCAATGAGCTGGGAAATAAACCCTGCCAAATGATAAGGAAAGTTTGGGATGACAGGAAGCCAGAACAGCCTGGAGTAGAGTGGAAGATGCGAGTAACCCAGACATCAGAAGAGAAAGGAAAAAGATTTGGGGAGGAAAATGGAAATACAAAGGTCCTGAGACACAGCCTGACAGTACCTCTGCATTTCTGTTGACCACAGTGGAATGGATGGGTGGGTGTGGTGAACAGCAGGGGAGAGAACCAAAAGAGCAGGCAGGGGCCAGAGACCACAGGGCTCTCTTGGCCTTGCTAGTGTCGTAAGTTTCAGCATTTCATTTTATTTGCAACAGGAAGACACTGAAAGCCTTTACTCGGCTGCTCAATTTGCTCTAAATCCAGTCCTACAATTCCATCTTTGCAAGGCATAAACAAAAAATTTCCACACCAAAATGACCTGTGGGTTTCATTTATCATTTCAAGTAAACCGCTGTCTTGGTATGGCAGTAGGATGAACTAAAACTTGGCAAAAGATTCCGAGGGATGACAGCTTGTTGATCAAACATGAATGTGTTCACCATAGTTTCCATAGATAGCATAGAAACTTCTATTCCCAAAGTCTGGCCAAACCTCAGATGCAGGCAACTTTTTTTCAATACTGACTGGCAGGGCTGCTCAGGTGTATCTTAAAAACTAAACCTGCCGGGGCGGCGCCTGTGACTCAGTGAGTAGGGCGCCGGCCCCATATACCGAGGGTGGCGGGTTCAAACCCGGCCCCGGCCAAACTGCAACCAAAAAATAGCCGGGCGTTGTGGCGGGCGCCTGTGGTCCCAGCTACTCGGGAGGCTGAGGCAGGAGAATTGCCTAAGCCCTGGAGTTGGAGGTTGCTGTGAGCTGTGTGACGCTATAGCACTCTACCAAGGGCAATAAGGTGAGACTCTGTCTCTACAAAAAAAAAAAAAAAAACTAAACCTGCCATTTTACACTTTCAAAAGAAATATGTCTTTACTCATATATTTCAGGGTTGATGCTATGCCCCATAGAAGCACTCTGTAAATAAATCAAAATATGCAATCAAGACGGCAATGGAGGAGAGAGGGTTATTAAACCACAGAGATAAAAGGCATTTTGCCAGCCTTGGATTTCAAACTTCCTTCTCAAGTTTCTTTCTCAGTAAAGCCTTTAAACTATGTAGATAGCTGAACCAGAGGAAAGCAGCTCAATAAAATATTGGCAATCAAGAGGCCTTTAAAAATCCAAAGTCAGCCAAGCAAGTCCAACCTGGGACTGGGTTGGATAGGGCATCAATGTCTACATATTACAAATGCATTCATCATCAAAGACTATAGAAGTGGACATAATTCTACATATGTCCTACTTACTAAATAACCAACCCTATAAACGTAACCCACCTTCTATCTGTTGAAAAATAATGTTCAGAATCAGCCTTACAAAACCAATGCTTCTGTTACAACTGAACTTTCTCCAACCTGAGGTTCAAGTTTGCTCCAAAGATTTACAGAACATACCCAATCTGGCTTTTCCCCCCTTTAAAGACAAAAAAAAAAAAGTCCGCAGCATTGATACATATGGAAGTAGCTTTTAGAAAAATGAACCAAATCCAGTGAAGAGAAGGCAATGAGGGCCAAGGAGGAGAAGGCCAGCTTTCTTCCAGGTCAGTATCCTCTGCCTGCCTGTAGTTTCAAGTGAGGAGTCTGGGCTGGGCTTCACCGTGCCTAGGGAGAGACAGAACAAGCTCACGGGAGCAGCCCTGGTCCTTCACTGATGGGGGCCGGACTGGAGAGGAGGCCTTATTTGGACATCCTTGTCTTCTGAAAGGTGACTGGAGAGGAAGTGTTCCATCAATCACTACTTCCAGTTAGGGCCTGGGGGCAGTGATGTGTGCTACTGATAGTGGGAGGAGAGGAAAAGAGGAAAGACAGAGTGAGAAAAGAGGAAGGGGGGAGAAGAGTAGAAGGATGAGAGTAAAGGAAAAAAGTGAAAGAAGAGAGAAAGAACAGCCGGGAGGAAAGAAAAAGAATAGGCAGGAGCTAGCCCTCCAGTTCTCCTGGTAGTTTCCATAGAGACCCTGCCATTCTTCTCAATCAACCTGTCCCTTCTTTTCTATTCTTCCCCACCAAATTCCAGGACAACTGGGCAGGTGACGGACAAAATGGAAAATCACCCAAGTAGGAAGGAGTAATTTCCAACTCTATCATCCCACCTCCCAATGCTTCGCAAGTTCTCTGGCCTTAGGAATTCTGAGGTTTCCCAAGGGTTAAAAAACTGTTCTCATTTCCCTGGACCTCAGAAGAGGAGACACACCCACACACCTGGGCTGTGGCATCATACAAATTTAGCTTAAAACTAGTCATTCATTTTAATTAGTTTAAATTAATATTAGCAATGCCTATAATCCCAACACTTTAGAAGGCCTAGGAAAGGGGGTTGCCTGAGGCCAGGAGTTCAGGACCAGCCTAAGCAACAGAGCAAGACTGTCTCTACAAAGAAATTTTTAAAAATTAGGTAGGCCTTGGGCGGTGCCTGTGGCTCAGTCGGTAGGGCGCCGGCCCCATATACCGAGGGTGATGGGTTCAAGCCCGGCCCCGGCCAAACTGAAACCAAAAAATAGCCGGGTGTTGTGGCGGGCACCTGTAGTCCCAGCTACTTGGGAGGCTGAGGCAAGAGAATCGCTTAAGCCCAGGAGTTGGAGGTTGCTGTGAGCTGTGTGAGGCCACGGCACTCTACCGAGGGCCATAAAGTGAGACCCTGTCTCTACAAAAAAAAAAAAAAAAAAAAATTAGGTAGGCCCAGCTACCAGGGAGGCTGAGGCAAGAAGATCACTTGAGCCCAGGAATTTGAGGCTGCAGTGAGCTATGATCATACCACTACACTCTGGCCTCTGTAACAGAACAAAGAAGGGGATGGGGGGATGACAGAGAGGGAGGGAAGGAGGAAGGAAAGTGGGAGGGGGGAGAGGAGGGGGGGCAGAGGGAAAGAAAGAGGGGGAGGCAGAGAGAATTTAAAAAGAAAGAAGGAAAAGATGGACGGATATGTATAATAATACAGCCCAGTACTCTTTGGGGTGACGGAAATGTGTGCTTGTTTTTTTCCAAGTATGAAAAGGGACGAGGAAGAAAATGTGCAGCCTGAAACATTTCTTAAACCAATCTCCAAAGCAGAGGCGGTTAACAACATACCAGACGTGAAAACCCTCTATCTCTTTGTTTCCAGTCCAATGCTTAGCACACTGGATTACAAAGCCTTCAAAAGTTTCAAGAAAATGTATCTTTGAAGCTGTGTCTTTTGCCAAGTCTCCCGTTAACAGTGAATTGAGTCATCCATCTCTGTTAATATTTCTGAGGTCTCTCCTCATCTTTAAGAGCCACTGAAAGCAAGATTGGACGACAAAATATTTAAACCTCTTTTAGAAATATCAGAAATGAGGGCAGTGCCTGTGGCTCAAAGGAGCAGGGTGCCGGCCCCATGTAACAGAGGTGGCAGGTTCAAAGCCAGCCCCAGCCAAAAACTGCAAAAAAAAAAAAAAGAAAAGAAAGAAATATCAGAGATGAGTTTGGGAAAACAAAGATGCAAATTAAAGATAATGAGAAGACAGCAGCAGTCTTATAGAGTTTCTTTGCCAAGGCAAATATGTAGGACGGCCACTCACACTTTACACCTGCCTTCCCGTGTCTCCCCATCAGAGATGTGCTTAAGCACCGTGACACCCAATTGTATGTGTGAGAAGAGGGCTTGTTTTACATGTTGCATTTGATGGGTTAAAAAGGGAAGATGTGCTTTTGTCAAGCAAGTTGAAAAGAATTTGAATAGCTCTAATTGACTTACAGAACTAGCCTCTGTAGCAATGAGGTATGTAACACTTTTTCTAGGATGAATTCAGGAACTTAATTGTCCAACCTCATACTTTCTTTTTCAATGCCCATAGACAAAGACTTTCTTGCAGTCCCACCTCCCTGCCATTTCTCTAACTGTTCCTTTTGCTCTCTGCTCATTCTTCATGCTATAAAACCTGCACACAAACCTCTGTACCTTTTGCCCTTTCTTTTTCTTTTTTTCAGACAGAGTCTCATTTCGTCACCCTTGGTAGAGTGACCTCAAACTCCTGAGTTCAAATGATGCTCTTGCCTCAGCCTCCAGAGTAGCTGGGATTACAGGTGCCCACCCTAACACCTGGCTATTTTTAAAACGAAGTCTCGATCTTGCTCAAGGTGGAATACTACCCTTGCCCTTTCTTTTTATACTCACTCATTCTACTAGACATTCCCATCCATTTTCATGGTTTTTGTGTAGTTGATTCCTAAATCTATCTCTTCCAACCTACACCCTGAACTCCACAACTATTCACCAAATGCCAACAACATCCTAGGTACAGCGTTAGGTTTGCAGAGATGATGCTATGAACAAGAGAATGAAAGTTTCTGCCCTCTTAGCCAGGCGTTGTGGTGGGCGCCTGTAGTCCCAGCTGCTCGGGAGGCTGAGGCAACAGAATCGCGTAAGCCCAAGAGTTAGAGGTTGCTGTGAGCTGTGTGACGCCACGACACTCTACCCGAGGGCGGTACAGTGAGACTCTGTCTCTACAAAAAAAAAAAAAAGAAAAAGAAAGTTTCTGCCCTCATGAATAATTATCAGAAAGAAGCAATTACTATAAACTCTACTATGACATGATCAATGGATGCAATCGATTCTTTAAGAGCAGATAGCCAGGATCAGTTAGATGAGGAGTTCCAGAGGAAACAAAGTTGAGTTTTAGAAGCCAGATTTCTTTGAATTATACTTTTAGATTTTCCTTTGGAACCATGTAAACATTTTATTCAAACATAAAAAAAGTTTTAAATAACAAAAACAGTTTCTAAAAACAGAGACTAGTACAAATAATTAAAAATAGCAATTTAAGTTTATATCCATAGTGAGATGTATCCTTAGATGGAAAAACCTGCAAAAAAAAAAATCTTTGATCAAAAACCTGTTAAGAGCTTAACTGTGTCATCTCAAACCTCTCATGTTGAAGTCCTAATGCCCCAGTCTCTCCGAATGTGACTGTCTTTAGAGGCAGGCCCTTTAAAGAGGTAATTAAGGTAAGATGAGGCCATATGGGTGGACCTTCTTCCAATCTGAATGGGATTGTTATAAAAAGGAGACATTAGGCAAGACCATGCACCACACAGAGGAAAGACCAGGGAGGACGCAGCAAGAAGGCAAAGCTCTGCAAGCCAAGGAGGGAGGCCTCAGAAGAAACCAAACCTGCTGACCCCTGGACCGTGGACTTCCAGCCTCCAGAACTGAGAGAAAATAAATTTCTGTTGTTGAAGCCACCTGGTCTATGGTACTTTGTTATAGTAGCCCTAACGGATCAGACCACGTTCTTCCATGGCCCCTACCACATTGCAATTTACCTTTTATTTGTGTGGTCTCACATTATGTCTATCTCCCAGGCTAGGAACTCCGCCAGACAGTGTGTTTCTCTAAAGTGCCTAGCACATAGTTGGCTCTTGTAGTGGTTTAAAAACATAGCCTGTTCCCAAAGGAAAAGAAGTCACTTTATCGAAAAGACACCTGCACCTGAATGTTTATTTCAGCACAATTCACAGTTACAAAGATGTGGAATCAACCCAAGTGCACATCAATTTGCAAGTGGATTAACAAAATGTGGTACGTACTACACACGTACACACACATACATACACACGTACACCATGGAGCCACATACACACATACAGCCATTGAAAAGGAACAAATTAATATCTTTTGCAGCAATTTGAATGGAACTAGAGACTGTTACCCAAAGTGAAGTATCTCAAGAACGAAAAATAACCACCGTGTATATTCTCTCATAATTTGGAACTAATTGAGAGGTACGCACAGGCACAGAAAGAAGTAAAAGGTGCCGGAAATCAAGCAAGAGGGGCCAAAGGAGGGGGAAAGGGGTGAAAACCAACAATGAACAAAACTCAGGGAACGGGCATACTTACAGCCTCGACTAAAGCATTAGAAAGCTACCTATGTAAGGAAAACTTTCGTGCCCCCTTAATATTTTGAAATAAAGAATCGAATCATTAAAAAAAAAAAAAAGTAAAAACACAGCCTGAAAATTCTTTGATATTCCTCCCATTGGAAGTTAGGGTTTATGTGCCCTGTTCTTTAATTTGGGTCCTGAGACTTGATCAACAGAATATGGTAGAAGTGATTTTTGCCAGTTTCTAGGTCAAGGGCTTAAGGGACTTCAGGTTCTCTCTCCCGCACACTTGCTCTTGGAACCCATCCATCATGCTGGGAGGAAACCAGGCCACACAGGGAGGGCTGTGTGTCCGGGGTCTGGCTGACCGTCCCCGTTGAATGCCAGTAACAACTGCCAGGCACATGAGTTAGGAGTCCTTCGAGATGAATCCAGCTGCAGCTACCATCTGACTACAACAACATGAGAAACCCCAAGCAAGAAAAACACCCCAAATAAAGGAGAACAGAGGTTTTCCTTTATTCTCTCACTGGTAGACTTCCCAATGAATATTCGTTCAGGAAAGTCAGTTAGGTAAGTAATCCTACCATTAATTTTTGAGGCCAAATATAGGCCCATCACTCAAAAATACATCAAGGATAGAAAGTTCCAGAAATTTCTTTTTTAGAAACTTATGAGCCAGTTTCTGCCCATTGTCACTTATAGGAGACCCTGCTGTCTGCAGGCACAAAGGATTCTGGTTGCCCGACTGATGCAACATCACCCAGTCTTCTGCTTCCTGCCCTGCCAGCCTCATCAAAGCTGCAGCCATCACCATGGAAACTAGCCTGGGAAGAAACTCAACATTCTTGGTCAAATTCTCTATATACTGTCACCTACAGGGAGCTGTAGAAAGAGAGCCTTGTATTGCAGTAAAAATGGTTCTTTCAGATTCTGGGAGGTATCCGTTGTTTTCTTCCTATCAAGCTTCAAGAGAGATTCAAAAAATCAAAATGAATGAAACTCTTTCATCACTAACTGCCTTCTAAAATAATACCGACTGCCTACCTTGTGGGAATTACTAAAACGAGTCCGACAAAACCCTAAGCCCCAAGGATTTTTGAACACTGGGCTGATTCTACCACTCACTGAGAAAGGTGGAATTTAATAATAGTTACGTACAAAGCTCACGAGCCCAGAGAGATCTGAGTTCAGTTCAAGTCCTGGCTCTAATATTTCCTGGGGGCTAATTCCTTCATTCAGTCAACAAGTATTTTGCATGCACCTACTAGGTCAAGAGCACTTTGCTAACACTGAGAAACTGGTTGGGTACAAAGCAGATGCAGTCCCTAAATATTTATCCCATGCTCACCACCCAGCACCAGGCACTAATTTAGCAGCGGGGAAAACAAACACACAAAAAATGAAGTCCTTGACTTCAAAGGTCTTTCACGGTGGTAGAAACAGAGAAACAAATTAAAATGGCATTATTATAGGAACCGTGAAAGAGGCATGCAACGAGCTAAAACAAAATATCAGAAAGAGCCTCACTTTAAGGCTGTGGTCAGAGCAGGCAACGTTTAAATTCTTTCAGCTTTATCTTCTCCATGTGTAAAACAGGCATATCACCATTCCATATGGAGTTATTGTAAGGATAAAAATTAACACATGTAAAGCATGAAAACCGTGCTTGCATGCAGAGATGTTCAGCAAATAGCAGTTATTATTATTATTAATATGACATGAAAGTACAGTGAGTGATTCCTCTGGGGAGAGGTGATCAGCCACGTACTCTGACCCCCTCGCCCCTTCCAGTGTCCCTGCAAAGAATGCTAAGCCCTGAATGCTCTCTGCCTGGACCAATGCTCAGGGATGTGCTTGCCTGAACAATCTTGAGGGATGACGTAATGTCTCTATCCAGGGGAAAAGAACATGCTTACAATAAAAGAGGCAGATTCCCCCAGCTCAGGGTTCCTCAGCTGCAAAGCAAACTCAGTGTGCACAGTTTCTACCTGTGCCCCTTCAAATCACTCCCCTCTCAGGATTTGGGGAGCACAGGAGCCTCATAAACATGATACTCAGGCTGCTCACTCTGCTGTGAGTGATACAGGCTTTCATATCTCACCCAAGAGTCTCAAGTTTATTGCCAGTATGCAAGAAATCATAATACAAAACTATTAGCTAGGGGACGATCCCAGATTCTGACAGTATCTCTTAAGAATCATCCACGATCCTTAACTTAGTTTTTATAGATAAATCAAGTCCTCGGTCATTTCTTCCCTGACACTACAGTCTCTTTTATTTTTATTTTATTTTTTTTTTTTTGAAGAGTCTTTTGTTTCCATTGGTCTGTAAGATTCACTTTAGTAAATGTTTCAGAGATGAAGGATTAAAGACAGAGAGAATTCAAGTCACTTATCCCGGAATCATAGCATTAACTGGTGATAGAGTTAGAATAAGAATATGTGAATCTTCTGGCTCCAGTTTTGATGGTTATGTGGTTGAAAGATACCACTAAAAAGGCTGGGAAAAGTCTATGATGTATGTTAAGAGGTCAGGATCTACTTCTCCCTTATGAGATTACTAAAAGTTATAGGTTGCTATGGGTATTTTATGGATATTTTGGGAAAGGGTACTTATTTTATGTTCGTTAGTTATTGGGGACCATTAATATTTTCATCTGCATGTCTGCTTCTCTTCCTTCCAGTTTTCTATCTTTTTTTTTGAGACAGTCTCAATTTGTCGCCCTGGGTAGTGTGCCGTGGTGTCAGAGCTCACAGCAACCTCAAACTCATGGCCTCAAGAGATACTCCTGCCTCAGCCTCCCCAGTAGGTGGGACTACAGACACTCACCACACTGCCTGGCTAGTTTTTCTATTTTTTTGTTTACTTTTTTTTTTGTTTTTATTTTTTCAGATTAATGTGAGGGAACAATTAGGTTACAATCTTTGCATTTGTTAGATAGACTTTCTGTTGTGGTTGTATCTTACGCCCAGAAGATATTCCGTATACCCTTACATTGTGCCCATTAAATGGAAACCCCTTTCCTCCTCCCTCCTTCCTCTTCCCTCTCCCTCGTCCCACTCTCCCCATCTTGAATTGAATTGACTTTTTCTCTTATGTGGGCCTGTATTAGTTGATCTACTGGCTTCATATTAGTATTGAGTACATTGGATGCTTGCTTTTCCATTCTTGTGGTACTTTACTAAGAAGAATGTGTTTCAACTCCATCCAGATTAATAAAAGATGTAAAGTTTCCATCTTTTTATGGCTGAATAGTATTCCATCATATAAATATACCACAGTTTGTTAATTCATTTCTGGGTTGATGGGCATTTAGTTTGTTTCACATTTTTGTGATTATAAATTGAGCTTCGATAAACAATCTAGTGCAAATGTCTTTATGATAAAATATTTTTTTTTTCTTCTGGGTAGATGTCTAGTAAAGGGATTGTGGGATAAAATGGAAGGTCTATTTTGAGTTTTTTGAGTATTCTCCATACTTCTTTCCAAAGAGGGTGCATGAGTTTGCAGTCCCACCAGCAGAGTAAAAGTGTTCCTCTCTGTCCACATCCACACCAGCATCTGCAGCTTTGTGAATTTGTGACGTGGGCTGTTCTCATTTGGGTTAGGTGCTATCTCTTGCTCTTGTTCACGCTGGTCTGCAATGCTTGAGTTCAGGTAATCCACCTGCCTCAGCTTCCCAAAGTGCTAGGCTTACAGATGTACACCACAGTGGCCAGGCATTTACAGTTTTCTTTCTTTCTTTCTTTCTTTTTTTTTTTAATCTCTTTCTGCTTTCCTTTATTAACTTTTATTTTATTTTATTTTACTTATTTTTTTATTGTTGGGGATTCATTGAGGGTACAATAAGCCATGTTAAACTGATTGCAATTGTTAGGCAAAGTCCCTCTTGCAATCATGTCTTGCCCCCATAAAGTGTGACACACACCAAGACCCCACCCCCCTCCCACCGTCCCTCTTTCTGCTTCCCCCCCATAACCTTAATTGTCATTAATTGTCCTCATATCAAAATTCAAAATTGAGTACATAGGATTCATACTTCTCCATTCTTGTGATGCTTTACTAAGAATAATGTCTTCCACTTCCATCCAGTTTAATACAAAGGATGTAAAGTCTCCATTTTATTTAATGGCTGAATAGTATACCATGGTGTACATATACCGCAGCTTGTTAATCCATTCCTGGGTTGGTGGGCATTTAGGCTGTTTCCACCTTTTGGCAATTGTAAATTGAGCTGCAATAAACAGTCTAGTACAAGTGTCCTTATGATAAAAGGATTTTTTTCCTTCTGGGTAGATGCCCAGTAATGGGATTGCAGGATCAAATGGGAGGTCTAGCTTGAGTGCTTTGAGGTTTCTCCATACTTCCTTCCAGAAAGGTTGTACTAGTTTCCAGTCCCACCAGCAGTGTAAAAGTGTTCCCTTCTCTCCACATCCATGCCAGCATCTGCACTTTTGAGATTTTGTGATGTGGGCCATTCTCACTGGGGTTAGAGGATACCTCAGGGTTGTTTTGATTTGCATTTCTCTAATATATAGAGATGATGAACATTTTTTCATGTGTTTGTTAGCCATTCCTCTGTCATCTTTAGAGAAAGTTCTATTCATGTCTCTTGCCCATTGATATATGGGATTGTTGGCTTTTTTCATGTGGATTAATTTGAGTTCTCTATAGATCCTAGTTATCAAGCTTTTGTCTGATTGAAAATATGCAAATATCCTTTCCCATTGTGTAGGTTGTCTCTTTGCTTTGGTTATTGTCTCCTTAGCTGTACAGAAGCTTTCCAGTTTAATGAAGTCCCATTTGTTTATTTTAGTTGTTGTTGCAATTGCCATGGCAGTCTTCTTCATGAAGTCTTTCCCCAGGCCAATATCTTCCAGTGTTTTTCCTATGCTTTCTTTGAGGATTTTTATTGTTTCATGCCTTAAATTTAAGTCCTTTATCCATCTTGAATCAATTTTTGTGAGTGGGGAAAGGTGTGGGTCCAGTTTCAGTCTTTTACATGTAGACATCCATGTAGACATTCAACACCATTTATTGAATAGGGAGTCTTTCCCCCAAGGTATGTTCTTGTTTGGTTTATCGAAGATTAGGTGGTTGTAAGATGTTAGTTTCATTTCTTGGTGTTCAATTCGATTCCAAGTGTCTATGTCTCTGTTTTTGTGCCAGTACCATGCTGTCTTGAGCACTATGGCTTTGTAGTACAGACTAAAATCTGGTATGCTCATGCCCCCAGCTTTATTTTTATTACTAAGAACTGCTTTAGGTATGCGGGGTTTTTTCCAGTTCCATACAAAATGCAGAATCATTTTTTCCAAATCTTGAAAGTACGATCTTGGTATTTTGATAGGAATGGCATTGAATAGGTAGATTGCTTTGGGAAGTATAGACATTTTAACAATGTTGATTCTTCCCGTCCATGAGCATGGTATGTTCTTCCATTTGTTAATATCCTCTGCTATTTCTTTTCTGAGGAGTTCATAGTTTTCTTTATAGAGGTCCTTCACCTCCTTCGTTAGGTATATTCCTAGGTATTTCATTTTCTTTGAAACTATGGTGAAGGGAGTTGTGTCCTTAATTAGCTTCTCTCTTGACTGTTATTGGTGTATACAAAGGCTACTGACTAGTGGACATTGATTTTATATCCTGAAACATTACTCTATTTTTTGATGACTTCTAGGAGTCTTGTGGTTGAGTCTTTGGGGTTCTCTAAGTATAAGATCATGTCGTCAACAAAGAGGGAGAGTTTGACCTCCTCTGCTCCCATTTGGATTCCCTTTATTTCCTTGTCTTGCCTAATTGTATTGGCTAGAACTTCCAGCACTACGTTGAATAGTAAAGGTGACAGAGGACAACCTTGTCTGGTTCCAGTTCTAAGAGGAAAAGCTTTCAGTTTTACTCCATTCAGTAAAATATTGGCTGTGGGTTTGTCATAGATAGCTTCAATCAGTTTTAGAAATGTGCCACCTATGCCTATACTCTTCAGTGTTCGAATTAGAAAAGGATGCTGGATTTTATGAAATGCTTTTTCTGCATCTATTGAGAGGATCATGTGATCTTTATTTTTGCCTCTGTTAATATGGTGGATAACGTTAATGGACTTGCGTATGTTAAACCAGCCTTGCATCCCTGGGATGAAGCCTACTTGATCATGATGAATGACTTTTTTGATGATAAGCTGTAATCTGTTGGCTAGGATTTTGTTGAGAATTTTTGCATCTATGTTCATGAGTTAGATTGGTCTGAAATTCTCCTTTTTGTTTGGGTCTTTTCCTGGTTTTGGTATCAGGTTGATGTTTGCTTCATAGAATGTGTTGGGGAAGATTCCTTCTTCTTCAATTTTTTGGAATCATTTCTGCAGTACAGGAATAAGCTCTTCCTTGAAGGTTTGATAGAATTCTGGAGTGAAGCCATCTGGACCAGGGCATTTTTTGGTTGGAAGATTTTTTATTGTTTCTTTTATCTCAGTGCTTGAAATTGGTCTGTTCAGGAGCTCTAGTTCTTCCTGGCTGAGTCTAGGGAGAGGGTGTGATTCCAAATATTTATCCATTTCCTTCACATTGTCAAATTTCTGGGTATAGAGTTTCTGGTAGTATTCAGAGATGATCTCTTGTATCTCTGTGGGATCAGTTGTTATTTCCCCTTTATCATTTCGGATTGAGGTTACTAGAGATTTTACTTTTCTGTTCCTTGTTAGCCTGGCCAATGGTTTATCTATTTTATTTATTTTTTCAAAAAACCAACTCCTTGTTTCATTAATTTCCTGAATGATTCTTTTGTTTTCAATTTCATTGATCTCTGATTTGATTTTGGATATTTCTTTTCTTCTACTGAGTTTAGGCTTAGATTGTTCTTCTTTTTCCAATTCCATAAGATCTCTTGTGAGATTGTTGATGCGCTCTCTTTCTTTTTTTCGAATGTAGGCATCTAAAGCGATGAATTTTCCTCTCAAAACTGCTTCTGTGGTATCCCACAGGTTTTGGTAGCTTGTGTCTTCATTGTTGTTATGCTCAAGGAAGTTAATGATTTCCTGTTTTATTTCTTCCTGCACCCATCTGTTATTCAACAGAAGATTGTTTAATTTCCATGCCTTTGTGTGGGGTCAAGTGTTTTTGTTAGAGTTGAGTTCCACCTTTGGTGCCTTATAGTCTGAGAAGATACAAGGTAAAATTTCAATTTTGATTCTGTTGATATTTGTTTTGTGTCCCAGGAGATGAACAATTTTGGAGAATGTTCCATGGGGTGATGAGAAGAATGTATATTCTTTATCTTTGGGATGGAGTGTTCTATATGTGTCTATCAAGCACAGTTGTTCGAGGGTCTCATTTAAATCTCTTATATCTTTGTTTAATTTCTGTTTAGAGGATCTGTCCAGCTCTGTAAGAGGAGTGTTAAAGTCCTCTGTTATTATGGTATTATCAGATATCATATTGCTCAGACTGAGTAAGGTCTGCTTCAAGAATCTGGGAGCATTTAAATTGGGTGCATAAATATTTAGAATTGAAACATCTTCTTGTTGTATTTTTCCCTTGACCAATATAAAGTGACCATCTTTGTCTTTTTTGACTTTAGTTGCTTTAAATCCACATTTATCTGAAAATAAGATTGCAACTCCTCTTTTCTTCTGAATTCCATTTGCCTGAAAAATTGTCTTCCAACCCTTGACTCGGAGCTTTAATTTGTCTTTTGAAGCCAGGTGTGTTTCTTGCAGACAGCAAATGGATGGCTTGTGTTTTTTAATCCAGTCAACCAATCTATGTCTCTTCAGTGGGGAATTCAAGCCATTAACATTTATTGAGATAATTGATAAGTGTGGTAGTATTCTATTCGTCTTATTTGGTGAGAGTCCATTGCTCAGTTTTATCTTTTGCATCAGTGTGGAGGTTAGGTTCTTTCCTTTAATTTCTGAGTTCTTACTTTGCTGCTGATCCATTGTGGTGGTCAGTGTGCAGAATAGGTTGAATTATTTCCTGTAGAGCTGGTCTTCTTGTGGCGAATTTCCTCAATGTTTGTATATCCGTAAATGATTTGATTTCACCTTCAGTTTTTAAGCTTAGCTTAGCAGGGTACAGAATTCTGGGCTGGAAATTGTTCTGTTTAAGTAGATTAAAGGTAGATGACCATTGTCTTCTTGCTTGGAAAGTTTCATTAGAGAAGTCTGCGGTCAGTCTGATGGATTTGCCCCTGTAGGTCAACTGGCGCTTACTCCTGGCAGCTTGCAGAATCTTTTCTTTTGTCTTGACTTTGGACAGGTTCATCACAATGTGTCTTGGAGAAGCACAGTTAGAGTTGAGGCGACCTGGGGTCCGATATCCCTCTGAAAGTAGTGTGTCAGAATGTTTGATGATATTTGGGAAATTTTCTTTTATAATATTCTCTAGTATGACTTCCATTCCTCTGGGGCATTCTTCTTCCCCTACTGGGATTCCTATAACTCGCATGTTGGAACGCTTCATAAAGTCCCATAATTCTGGCAGTGAACATTCTGTTTTCTCTCTCTTCTTTTCTGCCTCTTTTACTATCTGAGTTATCTCAAGAACTTTGTCTTCTTCCTCTGAAATTCTTTCTTCTGCATGGTCTAACCTGTTGCTGATACTTTCCATTGCATCTTTAAGTTCCCTAATTTGACTGTTTCAGTTCCTTCAGCTCTGCTATATCCTTTTTATATTCTTCATATCATTCATCTCTTATTTGATTCTGTTTTTGGATTTCCTTCTTTATTAGCAGTTTCCTTCATTGTGTCCATCATTTTTTTCATTGTTTTCAACATGTGTATTCTAAATTCCCTTTCTGTCATTCCTAACATTTCTTTATAGGTGGAATCATCTGCAGTAGCTACCTCATGGTCCCTTGGCAGGGTTGTTCTGGACTGGTTCTTCATGTTGCCTGGAGTTTTCTGCTGATTCTTCCTCATGAGTGATTTCTTTTATCTGTTTCCTTGCCCTAATTTTCCTTTCACCTCCTCTTGCTCTTTACGTTCTTGTGCCTGTGGAAGTTGCAGGCGGGTTTAGACGGATTGAACACACGCGACCACTTGCCATTTTTCCACTGTTTTAGTCCTCCTCTTGGGGTCCAGAAGTCTCTCGCTGACTCCCTGTATCCTCACAGGGGTGATGATAGGCAGATCCCACCAGCCAGAGATGCCTGGAGTCCTATCTCCCCAGAATCACGGTGCCCAGATGCAAGGAAGCTGTTACTCGGCCGCCATCTTGCTCCGTCAGCCTGAATTTATTTTTCAAGGAAGCCCAATGCTTCTATAGGCAAGCCAACTGGAGCACCAAACATTTAGACAGATGCCTATTTTTTAAATTTATTTTTTAAAATTATTATGGGTACAAAATAGTTGTTTACCTTTATGGAATACATGTGATGTTCTGACACAGGTATACAGTGTGAATTAACCAAACCAGGGTAATTGTGGCATCTGTAATCACAGGCACTTAACATTTTTGTTTGTTTGTTTTAGGAACATTTCAGTTCCACTCTTTCAACTACTTTAAATTACATCCTAACTTGTTGATGATAGTCACTTTGTTGTGCTATCAAATATTGTTCATTCTATCTAACTAACTATATTTTTGTACCCATTAACTATTCCCTTCTGCCCAACTACTACTTTTTTCTACCTACTGGTAACCATAATTCTGTTCTCTACTCTGATTCCTGTTTGGTTAATGTGTCACAGTGGTACTAAGAATCCCCTGCTACCTTGTGGGTAGGTGGAGAAATCTGTTTATCACAAGATAAGTAGCTAATTAGGTTCCTCTTCTTACATATAAACAAAAAAGAAGAATGTACTACATACCAGTACCCCAGAGATAAGAGTTAAACGGCAACACAGGCAAAGATTCCCTTCTATATACTATACATTTTAACTTCAGATGTGATGTAATGAGCATGTATGTGGCTGAGAAAGGAGATAAAGGGGTTGTAGAATATGTCATAAAGAACTGAGATTTTCCAGGAACAGTTCTTTATTTTCAAGGAAAGAGAGAGAGAGAGATCACATAAACTGTAGGATTTTATTCACACAACAAATCTCAGTTTCAGAGACTGAGACTACAGTTTAACAACAATTATGCAACAGATACTATAATTAAGAAAATCAAATTCTGCTCCCATGGAGCTTAAAATTCCATGGCAGTAACTGAGATATAATATCTCTGTGTCACATCTCATTCGTGACACCACTTGTCAGGGCCCAGGACTGGCCAGGTCTGGGCCCAGCTTGACTAGGTTCCAGACGCGGACCGCTAAGTTACCTTGCTCAGGTCTGTTAGGTGCCTGAGGGCTATCTACTTTAGCTGGAGAGAGAGAGAGAGAAAGAAGCAGTCTTCTTAGAAAGATAGATCTTAGTCTTTAGCAGAGCTTGGTAATCTTCAGCAGAGAGACTCCCTGCTGGTGTTCTACAGGCAGGAGAGGAAGACAACATCAGATTAAGTGAGTCCGTGATAGAATGCGCATGCTCGCAACTACCTCCTCCTCCAGCCTAATATAAGGCTGATCTCCTGCCTCTCAACACCACCGGTGTAGAGACTGCCAGTTCACCACTTCTCTCATCTTGTGAGCTCTCATGCTTGTTAGGAGCGCTAAATCCCTCTCCATGCCCTTTCCACCAAGGTGTTCCATTAGTGAGCTATACAGGTATTTCTTATAACTCTCACTCCTCCTAGCCATGGGCTATACAGGCTGCCACATCTCTGAACTGAAAATGTTGCTCCTAGCAATATATCAGACTCTCATCCTCAGTCTTGTAAAGTCATACTCATGTAAATATTAGATATTCAAAAGTCTATTTTTAAGAATTAAAACTGAGTGTGGGGAAGCGCCTGTGGCTCAGTGAGTGAAGTGGCGGGTTCAAACCTGACCCCGGCCAAACTGCAACAACGACAACAAAAATAGCCGGGTGTTGTTGCAGGTGCCTGTAGTCCCAGCTACTTGGGAGGCTGAGGCAAGAGAATTACCTAAGCCCAAGAGCTGGAGGTTGCTGTGATCTGTGACGCCATGGCATTCTACCAAAGGCAACAAAGTGAGACTCTGTCTTATAAAAACAAACAAACAAACAAAACTGAGTGTGAAATCTCTAATTCTGATTGATAATAAATACATAGGCTTTCTCTCTCAAGTCAAAGCATGAGGGAGGTCTTTCTTTCTAGACATAAAAGAGTCTTGGCTAACATTGTTTTAGTTTTATAGAACCGCGTAACTTGTATCATCAAACAACTACTTAAATGCACATTTAAATGTGCTTTAATGCCTAACAAAGTATATTGAGCCGACAGTAGATACTCAACATACGTTAGTAAAACAATGTTCAGGCCAAGAACACTGACTGCTCTTTCACTCACAGCTATACCCCTTCCGTGATCAATTCCCATGTTCTTTACCTTTAAACTGCTGATGCTACATATGCAGAATATGGTCACTCTTCATCACCTCCATTGTTACAACCCCAGCCAAAAATCAGCGGGTTACAGAGGAAATGATTACAACATGGGAATGATTAAGAAAAGCTTGTGATGTATGAGATAAAAATAGGAAAAGTCCCCTGTGACTTTAGGTGGCAGAATCAAAGCCAATAAAGTGGCATTTTTTCAAAGTACGTATAAAAATCCAATACTCGCTGATAATATCATAGGTTTCCTTAAGAAGCAATGAGTGTTTTTAAGAAGTTTTTGAGAAATGTTTTAGAGGGAGGATAGCATGGTCAACTAAGAGGGAGAAAAGTAGGAAGTGGAGATGGATTAGAAGATACCATTCCATCCAATCTTGTAGTTCTCTGCCTTCAAACTGTTACTTTCTTACAAAGTTCATGAGTCACAGATGAGCTATGATCTCCAAGTTAACAGACACCGCATGTTTATGATATGAGAGGACCGTGAATCAATATCCTATTGGAAATTGGAATGGAATTCAAATATTCCTTTCATTCCAAATGAATCTCTCCTGCTTTGATTTGTATACGTCATTTCAGGATTTCACAAACCAGCTGTGAAATTGCTGATTTGTCTCCAGCATGAATTTCTTTGTTAGAAAAGAAAATGGCTCTTTGAAATAGTGCTCTTCCTATGAGAAGAGGAGATATTTATGCTTCTTTTCCAAATGCACACAGGTCAATTCAAAGGGAACCTACTTATTCCTTGAATAAAAGGCAGCATCACCTCAGGAAATGGCTCATACAATGACTGTTACACTAAATTTCTAGACACCACAGTTGTATTTGGCACAGGAACCAGGAGAGGGGGTAAATGCTATCTTTTAGACACAGACAAAGTTCACTCATTAGAAGCATTTATATCCCTGAAAAGGAAATTCTCCTGGCACCATCTTTCTTTCTTTGAGACAAGACAGAACTATGCCAATAAATGCTTTTAATTCTTAATTGGGTTCCCTGTAAAATTCTATTAAAATAAACTGAATTGCAGTCCTCTTTGTTCATATTTGAAGAGCAATGAAAGCAACTTTTGCAATTTTGTCACTGGTGTTAGTGTTGGAGAACCCATATTCTTTTGATAACTGAAAACCTCAAGCCAAGCAAACTAATTGCTTGACTGTGGAGGCAGCTGCTGCTATAGTTGTTGCCCTTCCCCTCCCAAGAACACTTCAGAAATCCTTCTGAGAAGAGTCCAGTGTTGTGACATTTCTAAAACACTCAAAATAGCAATGCTGTTCTTTACCAATGAATGAGTTTGTATAGACGGTATTACAAATTCTCCAACAACAATGCACATTAAATGAAACATTTAATCAATTTGATCCCAGCACGTGAAGGCTCCCTGTCTCAAATGTGTGAGCCTCCCATCCCTTACTTAAAAATCCCACAAGGAAAAAAAAATATCTATCCTGTGGGGGTGGGTTTTATTTTTAGGAATACTTAAAAAGTTTTCAAAGCAAAATATGAAAGAAGTGAGCTTAGAGAGAAAAATTAGTAGGGAAGAGAATTATTTCCTTATGAGTTTAAGAAACTTAACTCATTTCCCAAGAAGAATTCAAAACATGCCGTAATAAATGGTTAAATTATAGCGTGCACTGTAAGAAGTAAGTTTTTTTCATCTCTTTGTGAAAGTTGTTTGAGTTTCTTACATATACTGATGATTAATCCCATATTAGACTGATAGTTTCCAAGTATTTTCTCTCATTGGGTAGGTTGTCTCTTACTTCATTCCTTTGCAATGCAGCTTTCTATCTTGATCTAAGTTTTTTCATCTCTTTGGGAAAAAACTCTCAACAAACTGGGTATAAGGAACATACATGATAAAGGTTGTATTTGATAATATCACGGCTAATAACATAGTGACCCAGGAAAAAACAAAAGCCTTTCCACTGAGATCTAGAACAAAGATAAGGACGCCTACTCTGACACTTACTATTCAACACAGTTATGGAAGTTCTAGCCAGAACAATTAGGCAAGAGAAAGAAGGAAATTGAATAGGAAGAAGGCAAATTATCATTGTTTGCAGACAATATCATCTTATTTTAAAAGACCTGAACACTCTACTAAAACACAGAAAACTGATACAAACAACCAACACACAAAAAAATCACTAGGGCTTGTATACACTAACAATCAATCTGAAAAAGAAATCAAGGAAGCAAAACCATTTACAATAGTTGCAATACATATGTGTGTGTGTGTGTGTGTGTGTATGCATATATACACATACATACAATACCTAGAAATAAACAGAAACAAAGGAGTGAAAGATCTCTATAAGGAAAACTGTGAAACATTAATGAAAGAAACACAAAAAATTAAAAGATGCCTCATGTTCATGGATTGGGAGAATTAACATTGTTAAAATACCCACACCACCTAAAGTAGTCTAGATTCAACGCCTATCAAAATATCAATATCATTCATCACAGATATAGGAAAAAACAATTCCACAGTTTTTATGGAATCAGAATAGCCAAAGCAACCCTGAGGAGAAAGAACAAAGCTAGAAGCACTGTGTTACCTGATTTCAGATTATACTACAAATCTATGGTACTGGCATAAAAATGGACACGTCAATCAATGGAACTCAAGGAGAACCCAGAAATAAATTCACAGACTTATAAACAATGCATTTTCTTTTATTTTTTTTTTTTGAGATAGAGCCTCAAGCTGTTGCCCTGGGTAGAGTGCTGTGGTGTCACAGCTCACAGCAACCTCCAACTCCTGAGCTTAAGCAGTTCTCTTGCGTCAGCCTCCCGAGTAGCTGGGACTACGGGCACCCGCCACAATGCCCAGCTATTTTTTGGTTGTAGTTGTCATTGTTTGGTAGGCCCAGGACGGATTTGAACCCGCCAGCTCTGGTGTATGTGTCTGGCGCCTTAGCCACTTAAGCCACAGGCCCTAAGCCTAACCAATGCATTTTTGACAAAGGCACAATGAGTACACATTGAGGAAAAGACAGTCTTTAAAAAATGATGCTAGGAAAACTGGAGATCTATGTGCAACAGAACGTAATTAGATCCCCATGGATTAAAGACTTAATTGTAAGACCTGAAACTATAAAATTACTAGAAGAACACATTTGAGAAATGCTTCCAGGCATTTGTCTGGGCAAAGATGTTTTGCAAAGCACAGGTGACAATAAAACAGAAAATGGGATTACATCAAGATATAAAGCTTCTGCATTGCAAAGGAAGCAAGCAATGAAATAAGAGACAACCTACCCAATGAGAGAAAATACTTGAAAACTATCAGTTTATCATGGGATTAATCATCAGTATATATAAGAAACTCAAACAACTCAATTAACAAAAAATAATGTTAATTAAAAAACAAATTAACAAACTAAACAATATGATAAAAATGGGGAAAAGACCAGAATAGACATTTATCAAAAGAATACATACAAATGGCCAACAGGATATGAAAGAATGCTCAACATCACTAATCATCAGGGAATGCAAATCAAAACCACAATTGAGACATCATCTCCTCACAGAAAGGCTATTATCAAAAAGACAAAAAATAATAAATAATGCTGAAGATGTGGAGAAAGGATAACACTGATATTGTTGGTGGAAATTTAAGTTAGTACAGCCATTCTGGAAAACATATGGAGGTTCTTTAGAAAACTAAAAATAGAACCTCCATGTGATCCAGCAATGCCACTAGTAAGAAAACCAGCATATCAAAGAGATCTCTACATTCTTTTATTTTTTGCAGCACTATTCACCATAGCCAAGATCAACTTAAGTGTCCATCACTGGACAAATAAATAAGATAACCTGGTATATACACACAGTGGGATATTATTCAGCCATGAATGTCATTTGCTGCAGCATAGATAGAATTGGAGGTCATTCTTTTAAGGAAAATATTCAGGCACAGAAACACAAGTATTGCATGTTCTCATTCAAAGGTGGAAGCTAAAAATGTGACAGAGTCAGAGTAGAGGGTTGTTACTAGATACTGGGAAAGGAAGTGGGAAGCAAATAAAGAGACTTTAGTTAAGAATACAAAAGTGGGTGGAGAAGAAGTAAGTTCCGATGTTCCGTAGCACTGTAGGTAAATTACAGTTAACAATATGTATTATATATTTCAAAATAGGTAGAAGATTTTAGTGTTCTCAACACAAATAAAAAATATAATAAATATTTAAGTTAGTACATATTCCAATTGCCCTGATTTGATCATTACACATCATATACAGGTATCAAAATATCAAATGTAGCCCCCAAAATATGTAAAAAAATTATATATCAATAAAAGATACAAAGTCTCATTCTGTGTCCAGGCTGGAATACAATGCCATGATCACAGTTTACCATAATCTTCAACTCAGCTCCAACCATATCTGTGCCTAAAGCCTTCTGAGCACCTGCCACAGTGTCCCACTAATTGATTTATTTTTATTTTTGTAGATATAGGGTCTTGCTATATTACTCAGGCTAGTCTTCAACACCTGGCTTCAAGCAATCCTCCCAAAGTGCTGGAATTGCAGGCATACACCTGCCTGGCGTATATATCTATAAAATTTTTTTTTTAAGAAAAATAGGACTACAGAAGGGGGTGGGGCCTTGGTGTGTGTCACACTTTATGGGGGCAAGACATGATTGCAAGAGGGACTTTACCTAACAATTGCAATCGGTGTAACCTGGCTTATTGTACCCTCAATGAATCCCCAACAATAAAAAAAAAATAAATAAATAAAAAATAAAAATAGGACTACAATTAACCAGCATATAATATATTCAATGATTATTGAATGAATAAAGGAAGGGTTAGATTTTTTTTTTATTTTTTAATCAGTCTTATTTTTAGTCATATTTCACATTTATTAGCAAAATGACGATCTCTCCATGTACATTTTTAGTGAATATTTATTCATTGGCTTGGTGCTGCCATTAAGTTAAGAGCTGACAACACAAAATTTTTTATGATACATAGTCCCTGCCCACATGTAGTTCACAATCTCCCTAGCAACATTCTTTTCTTAAAGGTAAGATATATTAAAATTAATGCTATTGGTTTTTCTCTTCTTATATAAGACAGAAATGTAAGATATATTAAAATTAATACTGCTGATTTTTCTCTTATATAAGACAGAAATTTTAGCTGGGCATATGGCCACAAGAATAAGAACTGTACCTTTTAGTATTCGTTGCGGCCACCTGTGGCCATGTGACTAAGCAGGACCCATAAGATTAACCAGAGCAGTTGTATGGTACCTTCTTGGAACTGTGTTCAGAGGAAATAATTTTACCTCCTCTGAAATTTACGACTTGGAATGTGACTAGGACAATGAAGCTACATCTGTAATCATAAGGACAAAGTCTGTGCATGACAAATCCCTGACATCATGGAACCCCATAGCAGCTTTAGACTGCCTACCTCAACTTTTAATTAAAACAGAAAAGAATACCTTTATCTCATTTAAGTCTCTGTTCTTAAAGGTTTTGTGTCACTTGCAGTCAAGTCTAACCCATACTATATTTAATACGAAAAAAATGTTATTTAAAAAGTTATTTTGCGGACAGTGCCTGTAGCTCAAAGAAGTAGGGTGCCGGCCCCATATACCAAGGTAGTGTGTCCAAATCTGGCCCCGGCCAAAAACTGAAAAAGAAAAAAAAAAAAAAGTTATCTTGGCCTCCTGAGGGAAGGGCTGAACTACAACTTGGACTTTACCTTACAAATGCAAACAATGTAACCTAATCTATGTCCCCTTAAGCTGAAATTAAAAATAAATAAATAAATAAAAAGTTACCTTTGGCCTGATGAGATATTAGGAAGCACTTAGAGCAGCGGTTCTCAATCTGTGGGTCGCAACCCACAGGAACTGTATTAAAGGGCCACGGCATTAGGGAGGTTGAGAACCACGACCTTAGAGGGAAAGGGAGATTTGTAATGTAAAATAAACATGGAATTGTGAATATACATCACATCTTTATATACTTCACATTTCTGAACCTCAAAAGTCCTCTGGGCAGGAGGACAGATGATGATAAAATTCTCATTTTACATACAAGAACAAAGCACAGAGGGGTTATGAGGAAAGTTCAAGCTTGTAACACCCACTTTCTGGAATGCAAATTAATACATTCCTTTTGGAAAGAGATATGGAGAACACTTAGAGATCTAAAAATAGATCTGCCATTCAATCCTGTAATCCCTCTACTGAGCATATACCCAGAAGACCAAAAATCACATCATAACAAAGATATTTGTACCAGAATGTTTATTGCAGCCCTATTCATAATTGCTAAGTCATGGAAAAAGCCCAAGTACCCATTGATCCACGAATGGATTAATAAATTGTGGTATATGTATACCATGGAATATTATGCAGCCTTAAAGAAAGATGGAGACTTTACCTCTTTCATGTTTACATGGATGGAGCTGGAACATATTCTTCTTAGTAAAGTATCTCAAGAATGGAAGAAAAAGTATCCAATGTACTCAGCCCTACTATGAAACTAATTTAGGGTTTTCATATGAAAGCTATAACCCAGTTACAACCTAAAAATAGGGGGAAGGGGGAAAGGGAAGGGAGGGAGGGGGAAGGTGGGTAGGGGGAAGGGGATTGGTGGTATTACACCAGCGGTGCATCTTACAATGGTATATGTGAAACTTGGTAAATGTGCAATGTAAGTGTCTTGGCACAGGAACTGAGAGAATGCCAGGAAGGCTATGTTAACCAGTGGGATGAAAGTGTGTCAAACGGTCTGTGAAGCTAGTGAATGATCATATCAATGTACACAGCTATGATTTAATAAAAAATATATATATATAACACCCGCTTTCTTTTCAGTCAGAAGCTTAGTTACCTCAGCATGAGGATTTTTATTCCATTACATAAACAAAGGGGTTTTGTCACAAAGGATAAAGAGGCTTGACACAGAAGGGGACTAAGAAACTCAGGCAGGAGCCTGCCTGAGCAAACCTCGGGTCTGTATTTATTGCAACAAAGCAGGAAAAAGTAGAAGTTACCTATCGGACATCAGCACTAAAAGGGGGTTACCTTTCAGTGCTTTGCGGAAAGGATCAGACAGAATGTTTCCAACTTGTTTTTGAAAAACCACAGACCTTAAACAAGGCCTCTGCCTCCAGCCTCAGGAGACCTTTAGAATCTAGAGAATCGTCACTGTAACCCTTAGGCTTGGTATTGCCACACCTCACATATACCTTCTCTCTTGGAGGCCAGTTTTCTGATCTTCGGCAGGCACACAACTCACGTGCCATTCTCGTGACTCTTTAGGTCTCTCAAGCAAAACTTGAGTCTTCTGGTAAAGATCAGGGCACAATTTTCCCTACAAACAAGGTTGGAAAGAAAGTCCATGGGGACCGTGGCAAAGTTTCATCAGTTAGAAAAGCCTGAGCACCGAATGAATCTAACAAAGAAAGAAAGAAGGGAGGATGGAAGGGAGGGAGGGAAAGAAAAACGAAAATATTCTTTTAGTTTTCTGAATTATATGATACAGGTAAAATTGTAACGAAAGGGAAAATTATCTGGAAAAATTGATAGGATTACACTTGCGGTGCATCTTACAAGGGTATATGTGAAACTTAGTAAATGTGGAATGTAAATGTCTTAGCAAAATAACTAAGAAAATGCCAGGAAGGCTATGTTAACTAGTGTGATGAAAATGTGCCAAACGGTCTATGAACCAAGTGTATGGTGCCCCATGATCATATTAATGTACACAGCTATGATTTAATAAAGAAAAAAAAGAAAAATTGGTCCAGTTGGAGAAACAGAGCAGAAAAGAGAAGCATTTTCTATCTCTTCTCATTGCTTTATTGTGAGTTTTCTGTGAATGGAAAGTGTTATACAGAAGGATTTAGAAATATATTTGCAATTTTCACATTAAAAGTGAAGGGAAACATTCAGGGAATAAGAAAAGGGAAAACTCTGAATCTAGCTGAGGAGTAATAAGTGGAGACCATGTGATTTGTGAGGCAAGTTGCAAAAGGCCCTGAAGATGAGAGAGGAAAATAAAATAAAGATGACAGTATGTGGGGAATTATTGAGCAAAAACAAAATCACTTTCAACATGCATCCCACACACAGATATTCAGGTAGATTTATTTGATCAGTTCTCCTTCCAACCTACGCTTTGATAAAGGACATTTGTTGTTTATCATGCAAGTCAAGCCTGTATTTACTCATGTGGTTACCAGCTGCTAGAGCCCTGAGACCAATTCAAACAAAATGCAAGAAAAGGAATACTCCAAGAGGAATGGTGGCCAATGGAAACTGTGTCTCTCTGTATGACAAAGGGCCTCATCCCCTACTGTTTGAGAAAAAGCAATTCTTCAGCCTTCTTCCTGGATGACTGACCTATCAATTATTTAGTTCGGGTAACAGTAAAGCTTTAATCTTTCATTGCAACTATGACATTAAAATTTTTCTAATTTTTAAGATAAAATTATAGTAGCAGCATTATTATATATTCTAACCAAATTTATTTGTGGGATTTATGAAAAGAAAGGCATGATCTCTTTATCTCTGTCCACGAGAACTGGTTAAAGACTTAGATCAAGACCATTGGCTCACATATGGTTCTAGTCCATTAGTCTGCCTACCTTTGACATGAAGCCCTCTAAATTTTTTATTGTGTAGTTCCCCCACTAGAGGACTCGCGGTGTTGAATTATTCACAGGTTTCTTATTTCAAAGACTGTTATAGCTCAGGGTGCCTCTGGGACTAGGTACTTCATTAACAGCTGTGATAGGCCTTCTCCATCTCAGCTTGTGGGGAAAAAATGTGTACTTAAAGAGAGACAATGAGTATTAATGTCAAACCCAATTTATAGTTCCTGTAAAAGAAAAGGAAGTATTTTTGGTAAATTCAAATGCAAATATTATGATCAATTATTGTATAAAACAATATTTTAGGAGCTCAGTTAGTTTCAGTTTTATCATATGTCCTTGGGTAAAGGTGAAGTCTTAAAATGCTTTACAAGTGGGGCATTCAGGAAGTTCAAAATGAGAGACAGAGAAGAGAGAAAGAGAGAGAGATAATGAGAGACAGAGAAGAGAGAAAGAGATGGAGAGAGAGAGAAAATGAGAATTATTCCTCCTTAAGCTGTTGGGTATTGAGGATAGGATTTACCAGATCCTTATTTTCAGAAGCGTCCTAGTACACCTAGTACACAGAAGGTCCTCAGTGAAAGTCATGCAAAAGGCAAGTTAGTTTCGTAACTACATCTCTTTTTGTATTGACATAATTATATTCATATTTTGTGCTCTTGACACATTCTTTCCTGCTTGGAGGTGATTTTTGTTTTCCCAAAACATAGTATCATAGTCACTAAAAAGTGCAGAAAGATATGTCTACATCTACACATGACAGTTTATGCAGAGTGCACAGGTGAGAGTTTTGCCTTCAATGAAAGGGTCTTTCCTGTTAAAGCATAGGACTAGGAGGGCGTCCACTGTGGCCTAGCCTGAGGCCTGTGTGCAGTAAATGACCTCACCCCAGTTTACCTTAAGGTAGAAATACCACAGTTAAGATTCACCTGCATGGTACGAGAGGGCTGAAATGAAAATAGATGGCTACAGGAGCATGGGCTCTACTCAGGGAAGACGGGGATACTTATAATTTTTCAGTGGTCTTCTGTGACAAAGAAAAACCCCTTTAGTCCCTAAAAATGTGCATTATTGTGTAAATTACCATACTGATAACATCATAACAATGACAATTATGAGAATTAACTTTTATGGAGGGCTTTACATGCCAACCACAACTTCTATCTTATTTAATCCTCGTAACTGTCTATGAGGTAGATTTGACAGTTATCCCCCATTTTGCTGACGAGGTAGGGAGAAGTAGTTTGTATGAGATCACATGGCCTACGAGGCCTGAGCCAACTTTAAACGCAGGTGTTTTAACCACTGTGGGTGACCTTCAAATGATACCCCACAATCGGCACCTCTGTTTATCACATTCTTCTGGGATCCCCTCCAGCCAAATCAAAGCTGGCCCAGTAAAACCTGCTGGATGCAGCAGGAGACAGAGTGACTTCCAAGGTGGTTCATATGAGGCCTGACAGCTTCCAACTCAGTCTCCTGAATACCCACCCTTGGGAATCTGAGCTACTGTGCGCAAACACCTTGCAGAGGAATGAGATGGAGAGACGGGGAGAAGGCCTGAGACTACCTGAAGAGGGGGAGATGCCTGACAAGTGAAACCTTCTAAGCCCTGTCCAAACTGCAGATCCGTCAGCAAGATGACTGACTGCTGTTCGTAGTGAGCCACTAAGTTGCAGTGCGATTTGTTACAAGATGATGGACACCTGGAACAGCCACTGTCAAACACATGCTCCTTTTCCTCTCCCGGCATGCCTCTCTTCTCCCTAGTTCTCACACTCTAGAGGGGTCCTCAAACTTTTTAAACAGGGGGCCAGTTCACTGTACCTCAGACCATTGGAGGTTTAAAAAACAAAACAAAACTATGAACAAATTCCTATGCACACTACACATACCTTATTTTGAAGTAAAAAAAAAAAAAGGGAACAAATACAATCACGCCACCTCATGTGGCCCGTGGGCCACAGTTTGAGGACCCTGCTAGAAGTTGTCAACCTGTGAGTCCCAGCCCAACCCCCACTCACACACACACACATTCAGCTGAGTAGAAATGGAAATTAACTCAGCACCAAGCCTAACTCACTTAAAGGTGGTAAAAGTAATGAAAGAGAAAAAACAGCTAATATTGATATTTCAAATTAAATATCAGTGCATACATGAAACATTTTTTTATCCTACTTTCTAAGAGATATACATGGTGTGCTCCCAATAACATGTTTGCTGATTTCTATTTGCTGATCAGAATTTTACTTGAAAAACAGGTTTTGCATTTGAGCAAAAAGATACCAGTTTCCATAATAATTACAAAGGTATATATTTAAAAAAAAAACCCTCAAGGATTTTATGTTTACATTTAAATATATTCAGATATGTTAAAAATCAACTTGCTCATGCCCTTGGTAATGTAATCAGGTGATGTGATTAAATGTATGAAAGACTTTCTTCATCTGGATAGATTTCTAATATTGTAAACTCAAACTGATTGGCAAAATGGAACAGAAATCACATTAATGTCACAAACATCCTGGACTGTTACAAAATGAAACAAACTGAATAAATTTTAATCATGACTTTTGAGAGTTATTATACCTGAGGAAAAAGGAACCTTTGCTCATATAAACCGTGACTTCTGAACTTGTTTCATACTGTACTGTAAATTGTCAGACCCCTGAGTATTTACTAGATTGCACTCAAGTCACTAGAAACTCACTAATGCCTTTGGCAATAGCTATGGAGCTTTGCTTTTTGTTCTGTTTTGACAGGGAGCTTGGTTGCTCAGCCACAAAACTTTATTCCTTTGATGTAAGCATTCAAAATTGTATATAAAATCAGCACATTGTACCCCACAAATGCCTTAATATGCACAGTTAAGATTTAATAAAAAAATAAGAGAAAAAGAAAACTTTATTCCTTGTGAGTCCTATGGGCTCCCATTCTCTGGTGCTGCGAAGTCTGGGATGTGGCCCTCAGTGTTTGCCTTAGTACATTAGTCCTGTCTGTAGCTGGTTAGTCACCCTGTTACTGACACCTCTATACAATCTACCTTAAGGTCAACTCTGGGATCCAGAATTATAACAGGTAGAACACAGAAAGGTCGCTCTGTGACCAACTCAGTTTACAAAGCACCTTGGAGACTTCTAGGCTTCAAAGACTCCTTGTGAGTTTGAAGAGTTTTCTTCCTACCAGTAGACAGCTGATGATATTTTTCCCAACAGACAATTTAACCACTGGAAGAAGAAAAGAGCAGGGGGAGGAAGAGGAGGAAGGGAAGAAAAAGAAGTAAATCAGCTTTCGTCCCTGAAACTTAAGCTATAACTAAGAAAACATTCCTATATGTAGTTGGCAGGGCTGGAAAGTCCTAGATTTTTCAGATTGCCTTCCTATGTTTGCTCTTCATTATGACCCATGTCTACTAATATGTTCTTACCCATCATGCATGCCAAGTTTTGTTTCAGAATGTAATATTTTATAACACCATCATATCCAGGGACTTTAACACCCTTCTGTCAGAACTACATGGATCCTCTAAATAGAAACTAAATAAAGATACAAAGGACTTAAATGTGACCTTAGAACAAAAAGGATTAATAGACATTAACAGAACACATCATCCAAAAGCTAAGGAATATACATTTTATTCTATAAAAAATATATAATATATTTACCCACACATATACATATATATATATAAATGTAACATGATATTTTAATTATAAAAATAACAGAGGTTTTTTAGTTATTCATAAACCATATAAGCATTATGAGCATTGAAGAATAAATATCTTCACTGCAAATATATGTAGATACTACATCAATTTTCTATATGCACATACATTATATATTTTAATAAAACTTTATTATGTCTTCCATCAACTCTGAAAAATTCCTGGCAATGCTGCCATCAGTTCTGAACTGCTACAGATATAAGCACGCTACCACACGGGTGTAACGCCACACACCTTTGTGAAACCTGGTGACAGCAAGATTTAGTGAGAGTGCACATCAGCAGCCGTACCAGCAAGATCCCCACAAAATGCCCCTATCTGCGAGAAAGGCCCAAATCTTCTGATAAAATGACTTAACTTCACAACCATGTTCTCTTACCTAAGGTAGAAGTCCTTCCCGTTAGTTTAACAAAGTAAATAAAAGGGGATACCAATTGGGGGGGCAGGGTTTAAAACAATAAAATTATAGCTCATCTAAAATCCCAGTGACAGAGGTACATAGGCCTGGGAAAGGTGAGAACTCCACAGCTAATCTTGTCTCTGAGACATGAACAGGTCTCTGGTCCTACCTGGTAGTGTTTCTTCAGGGCCTACCACTCCCTCCCACAACCCCAGGACCAGGGACTGATAGGAAACCAGAGGAAGAAAAGACAAGACTACGATTTGGTCATCTCTGTTGGCTCAATGACCAAATTTGCAGCAAAAAAATTAGAAAATGTATACTAGATGGTCTTAACATGAATATACTTGTATTTCTGAAAAAGCAGAACCCTTCTGGGAAGAAAAGAACGTCAATCAATTCAGAAAATGCTCAGTTTATTTCCCAGCTTATTTAAAGGGGAAGAAGAAACAACAAAGAATGACAGCCTGGTGACCCAAACCCTGTTACGTAACAATAAAATAAAAACTCCCTTATGGTAAGACAATTGTATGATGTCTAAGCCAAGACACTATCACTGACATTTTCTGCATAGGGGAGAAGCCAGAAGACCCACTGGCTTTCTAGGGATCTTTTCTATTCCTACTCAATATTCTCCCAACATTTCAGATTCCTATTGTAAAATCATCATTACTCCCACACCACATTTACAAAGGAAAGCCAAAGGTTTACCAATTAGCTTTAGGAATTTGGGCCTTTTTCTATCAATTTCACTCATTTATTCAAGACATATAGTACTTATCAAATGTCTTCTATGCATGAGACACTGAATAAGATGTTTGAGAAAATTGTCTCACTCTTTAAAAAAAAGATCTTTTACAATGACCTCAATTACTTGTCATATTAGTAAGACAGACAAAAAAGAATGATAGCAGTACTGACAAGGCAAAAACGTGTTTTCCCCCAAAAGATGTAACTTTCCTTTCAATTAAAAGACTTCCATCAGTTTGATATACACGAACAAAGTAAAAACTTAAGAGATGCACAATGTCTTATCAGCACACTGGAGGATCTCTATCTTCTTCTTCCACTACGTTTACATTTCTTTCCAAAGGGGATTCACATGTCCAATCATAGGCTCCTTATAACAAAGGTGAATTAATAAAAACTGTTAGGCTTCCTTGTAAGACAGTCAAGGCATAGAATAGCAGCCTGGGCTGCCAGAATATCACACTGTTACTGAGTGACTTGGCTAGGCCTCACATGCACACCTACAGCTGCAATGATAGTTTGACCATGACCCATGCCTTCTTGATCGTGCACATTTAAGGATTCACAATATGTATTCCAAATGCAAGAAGACCAATTCCTTCTTGGCAAAGTCACCTGATCTTTCCCATGAATCTAACTGACACGCACAATTAACTGCTTTGATCAGGCTTCTATCCTACAACCGGAGCAAGTTTTTGAAAAAATTTAACAGAATTGCAGCTGATCAGCAATTCCACTTTTAGGTAGAAACCTGAAAGAATCAAAAGCAAGGACTCAGACAGCTACTTATACGCCAATATTCTTTGCAGCATTTATTTGTAATACCTAAAGGTGAAAACAACGCAAGTGCCTATCAATAGACAAATAGATGAGCAAAGCGTTCTATGTCTGTTCAGTGGAAATGTTATTATTCTGTCATGAAAAGGAATGAAATCCCGATATTTGCTACAATATGCATGAACATGGAAAGCATTTTAATAAGTGAAATAAGCTAGATGCAAAAGCACAAATACCATAGGATACCACTTAATATGAAATATCTGGAATAGGCAAATTCGCAGAGACAAAGAACAGATTAGAGGTTACCAGGGGCTGGGAGTTACATGAGTCTCCTAGAAGGGGAGTGGGAGTAGGGAATATGGAATCATTGCTTAAGAGGTATGAAGTTCCTATGTGGGGTGATGAAACAGTTCTGGAAATACATAGAGATAGTTTTACAATATGAGGAATGTAATTAATGCCACTGTACATTTAATTCATGTACACTTAATATAGTAACTTTTAGGTTATATAAATTTTACCACAGTTTTGAAAGATAATTAAAAATGAAAGAAATACAGTGAGTCTTACTGGGCGACCCCTCTGTTTAAGCCCCTTGCATGGAAGTAACTAGAATGAAGACCACACTGGAAACATGGCCTGTGTCCTGCATTGTGTGGTCCTCACTTTCTCCCCAGTCTCACTGAGTGGCACTATTCCTTATACTCCCAGTCCTGTGAAGGCATTTTATTTATCCTGCAGTTGGGGCCCTTGTCTCTGCTGTGTCCCCTGCCTGTACCACTCTTCCCAGTCATGTGCTCCCAGTCAACACATATTCATTCACACTTCATATTTCAGCTCAATCATCACATTTTTTAGGAAAGACTCTCTAATCTTACCAATCATATATTCTTCTACTCTCAGTTATTTTTTAAGAAGTCTCTTTTATAGAATTTATTATGTTACAGGTTTAGTTTTATTTGCATGGTTTTGGTAGTGAGCTTCCAAGATGGCACCCATGACCCACAATTCCCCGGAGTAGCCCTGGTATTGTCTTCTCCCACACTGCCTCAGGGTTGGTGTGTGTAAAGAACAGATGTGGCAGAAGTGTGATAAATCACTTCTGAGATGTGATTTAGAAGACAGCCACTTTCTTTCCAGTTGCTTTCACACTCTATCTCGCCCTAGTATCACTTTCTCTGAGGGAGGGTATTCCATGAGCAGTCAGGAGAGGGGTTGCTGGTGACAGCTGAAGCCTTCTGCTAGCAGCTGCATCCATGAGCCTGGGGGTTCACATAACAGTCCTAGTAAGGTCTTCAGAAACTGCAGCCCTGGACAACAGCATGACGATAACATCAGAAGAGGCTCTGAGCCAGAATCACCCAGCTAAGCCATTCCCAGTTTCCTCACCCTCAGAAACACGTTAGTTTGTCTTACACTATTAACTTTTGGTAATATAGCAACAAATAACTAGTACATGATTGTTTGATCTTCCCTCATTGAGTTGAGAGAGGGTAGAAACTTACCTTTATTGTGCTCACCAATTATCTATCCAATGCCTATGGCAGTGTCTGACATGTAGTAGACACTCTATAGACAGTTTTCTAAAGAATAAAAATATGCATGGATGAATCAACCCAAATGACCTAACCAGTCTACCAGAAAGGAAGTGGAAAGCTTCCCTTATTACATGTCTGGCATTGCACGGGATGACATGGGTCATTTGGCAGCAAGCTCTATTAACATAACTTTGAATATAAACCACAAAACGGAGGAAACCCAGGGAAGAAATCAGTACTCATAGTTTTAGTAAATATTATATGTAATTTGACAACCTGAAAAAAATTTTCAAAGTTTTTAGATGGAACAAAGAATATTAAAGAGGGGCATTTACACAGAACACAAAGAAATTCCTTCATAAAAATTGAAGCACCTGAAAACCAACAGAGGGTTGAAGGAAATGAAAAGCATAAGGTGAACGTGAGGAAGACATTTATTTGGAAGAAATGTGCTTCATATCCATCTTTGGAACTGGTTAGGTTTCTCATGAAAACAGCTCAAACCAACAGATGAATTTTTACTCTTACTGCAGAGATAATTTTAAATGATTTTCCAGATCCAAGGACGATAGTTAAATGGACCAAGAAAATAACAAAAATGATGGCAACAAATAAAATAAAACCCATAAATCAACTATTTTAGCTTAATACTTGACATTGAAGCATTAGAAAAGGAAATCAAATTTAGACACTGACACACCAGCACCTACTTTCCCAAGAAGAAAGATGTTACCAGTTAACAACATGTGACACAAGCATTGAAACTGGCTTCTCATCTAAGCAATGGATCTCTCCTGAGTTCTTCCATTGGACCAGCTAACTTGCTAAACATGTCTCAAACCAATGGAATGTGAAAGAACACAAAAGTTGGATAAAGAGAAAAGAAAAAGGGACATAGAATTTGACATTAAGACATCTGAGCAAAATCCCTTATGAAAGCTGACTTTGGACAGCAAGCTTGAAGATATGAAAGAATTGTCAGTTGGCGGAATGAATGTTGCTGATGGGCAATATATTTACTTTCCCTGTATAGACACTGCTTTGAACTCTTTCACAGAGTATACTGACAATCAAATACCATTTTTGCCATTTATAGTAGGCCTACTAAGGCCACCACACCCTCCTGTCTGGGCCCACTGGATGCACCATATCCTAGCCTAGGAGGATCCAGGATTTGGTGGGAGTGGAACAGAGCAGCCTCTGCTGAGCACCACAATCAGGAGAGGGGCTGATGGTGGGGCTGGTGAAGAGGGCTGCGGCCATGTGGGGCAAGGACCAAGACCGGCCATGTAGAGAGAACCAGGAGCCCCACACAGGCCCCAGGGACCCACCTGGCTATCTACAGGCCAAGCAGCCTCAGAAGCTCCCTCCCCACCAGCCACGCATGAGTCCATCTGGGCCACAGTCCCCAACGTGGTGGGGAGGGAAGGGCTACCAGGAGAGGGAAGGGGTAGCCTTCACAGAGCAGGTGATTACAGGAGGGCAGTTAATCTGCACATTTAGCAGGGGATCCTTCATCCTCCCCAAATGTGTCTTTTCTGGCTGACGGCCAGCCACTTTCTGGAGAGACGTTCTCCTAAAAGTTTGAGCCAAAATAATGAGTGCGCTTTATACATTGCAGTGTATGATACCCAGTGAAATATGGAGAGATGGTCTATACATTCCTCTATTTCCCAAGCTGCTGTTTTTCCATCACATGTCAATAAGGAAAATCAAGTTGGGTAAGATTTGAAGCATAGAATGTTAGAGAAAGAAAGAATCTTACATATTGTTTATTTTTACATTTACATTTTTAAAGGAGAAACACTAAAGCTCCAATCTCCAATTCCCTGGTGTTATTTCTTCAGTCCCTGTTCTAATGACTTCCCATATCAATTGACTGAAGGAAAGTACACACCATGAATGAAAAGTGTTAGAAGCCAGGCTAGTGATTTCAGACAGAACAGCGAGGAACTAGAAGCACTGTAGATTTTTGGCAGCGATGTCTCAGTTATGGGGCAGTGACTGGTTCTGACAGCAACTTGCAGGGTAGGCCAACGACATGGAAAAAACAAGAGTAGAGTACTCAGGGTGTGAGGGGTGAGAGAGCCAGCAACAAAAATTGACTTGGGCTAGCTTGAAATAAAAGAGATTGAAAGGATGTTTGATGGGTCATAAAATCCAAAAGAAAGCCGAAGGATCAAGCTTTGGAAAGGCAATTCTGGAAATCCAGGCAAGCAGAACCTGATCATCACAATCTTCAAGGTCTGCCTAGTGGGAAGAATTAAGATCAGTCAATTTTTTCTTTGAGTCTCATTTCAGGGATCAAACTCCAAAGAGTTTTGATTTGCATGTTCACTCCTTGACTGCTAAGGGAGAAAACCCTTGACTGACAGTTCCTTGCAGACTTAAAGTGTTTCTCCTTTACCATTAAAAAAAGACTAGATACTGGGGAGACAAATAAGACACTATCCATCTGAAGACCAGAAGGACAACTGTTGCCCTAACTCAATCTGATGAAGATGGGAAATTGCTGGGGGTGGAAACCAAGGGTTACTGTCCAGCATGCTTCCTATTGGCTAAATTCAAAATTGGTTTTGACGCACATATTCATAGGAAGAATCATCCATCAGCAGCACTGGAGACGAGGAAAGTGTCATATTTTCTCCTAAATCCTCACTTTCTATGATTAGCTTGCATTCATATGACCAGTCAAGTAAAATACATCCAAGTTTCCCCATCTGGTTCCATTAGCTGGGCAGACCCCTCACATATCTGTTTCTGGGCATTTTACTTTCCCACTCAGCATGACCAAATAGAATAATTCTTCTTCTCTCCCTTCCTTCTTATTTTCTCTAGGTGATGGGCGTAACACTGGAGGATATCCCATCACATGAGGATGAGCCTGCCCAGTGGATAAGACAGCAGGGGGACCCTGCACGGTTGCTTGACCCTGTTTTTCCTTCAGCTCCTGTTTTCTTCAAGAGCAAGCTGGTTTGTGGCAGAGACGAGGAAAATGGCAAAAACAGCCTTTGTTCTTGTTCATGGAAGAGCAATCATCCCTACAGGAGAGAAGAAAGGAAAGTTCTCAAACACAGCCAATACTTTTGCAGTCTTATAACTGCAGGTCCCAAGGGCCCCTAAACACAGTGGCAAATGTGTCATGCTGCCCAGTGTCTTCACATTCCTCTGGAAAATGACCTCACATGATCAAGAGAAGAAGCTAAAACTTATTCTCAGACTGACTACAGTAAGAGGAGATTGTCATCCAAATTTTCTTACTATCTAAAAAGGCGTCTGTAAAAAACAAAGAAATAATAAATTAATAAATAAAGAATAAAGTGATTGTGTGAAAATAAAGGAAAAAGAACAAGGTTTAGGTAAACATTTTATTCTGGTGGGCTTCTTGTTTCTCTTCCAGAGAACGAGAGACACCCTGTGTTTTGCAGAGACAGCCCAACATAACTCAATTTCATTTTCTAAAAGGAAAACATATTATGGGTTAAGGATCTGGCTGCAAAATACAATACAAACATAAAGAAGAAGTTAAAGTGACCAGCATGGATAAACAGAAAAATCAATAGCTTTGTGGATTTGAGTACAAATTCTTCAGGGATGGTTTTTCCTTCCTGTGTGGCGAAACAAGGGAAAACTTGAAGAAATTCTACAGGTTTACAGTTTGAAAGCGAAAGAATGAAGAAAGAGCCCCAGGTGAGACTCATGGCATTTGTGGTGCTGCAGAGACCAAGCTGGAAGAATCACAGGAGAAGATTCAGTTGGGAAAGCAATTCTGATTCATCAACGCCCCTCATATGCCTGCTTGAGGGACTGGATGACAGGGCCATTAGGGGAGGCAGTAAAGTAAATATACTTCCAATCATGTCCCAAGTAACAGATATTTTTATTTGATTTGAATTAGCACTGTAGAGAACAGAATCTCATTCAAATCTGATATCGTCTGATGCCGACCAAGATGTAAGAGTAGAAAGCAGCTTAGTCTGGAGCTCCCTCTAGTCAGCCTGGGAAATAACTGCAGAGGAAGGAGGGCAGCCTGGAGCCCAGAGGAAGAACCCGGCAGGCAGAGAAGACGAACAGATTGTCTTCAATGCTGAGCAAGAATGAAAATGAGCTATGTGCTTCCAGTGGAACTTGTTTTGGTATCTCGTCTGCAGTACTAGAAGCATTAAATGTTATGTGATTTAAAACTTCCCCCAAAGACCTGAAGAACAAGGGAACGTGTATATTTGCTATGAGCCCCCTGCCACCACCTTCTGAGAGAATTCCTAGCATGTAATACCATGCTAGACTGGTCAGCTTCTCCATTTCTCCCTGCATGAAAAACTTGGTATCTAGACCTTAAAAACAGTTTGTAAATATAAAGCAAAACCAAATAACATGCAAGCATGTGAATACAAACATTCTTGTACTTAAAGACAAAAACGTAGGGCAAGAAGAAACATCACAATGATGCCTATCACAGATTTTTTAATGGTTCTCCCACCCTCAAAAGAAATAAAGTCTGAAGTCAGCAAAAAATAAACTCAGGTCTCTGTCATTAGTCAAGTACACTTAACATTATAAAATGTGCCATGCCATTTGTCTATTTCTGTTACTATGACAGAATACCACAAACCAGGTAATTTATTTTTTTAAAAAGGAAGAAATTTATTTCACTTGTGACTCGAGTCTGGGAAGTCCAAGAGCATGGCACTGCCATCTAAGGTGGGTCTTCTTGCTGCATCATAACATGGTGGGTGACATCACATGGTGAGAGGGCAAGTGCAAGAGAGCCAGAGAGTTAACTTTTTAAAATATTTTATTTTATTTTATTGAAAGGAGCATCTTTAATCTCACGGGGATTATTTACAAAAAAGTTTACGGTAAATATACTTATAATTTTTTCAGGGGGTACTTGAATTTTGATGACATAATTTGGGGGTACTTGAATTTTGATTACATAATTTGCTTTTGTATATTTAAAGTCAGAATTATAGTGTGTCCTTCACCTCCCTGTGAGTTGGATGGGAATTTACCTCACTCCTCCTTCTCCTCCCCTTGACTTGGTTTTCACTGAGATTTGCTTTTATATGAGTATATAGGGGTTGATCAACTACCTCCAATTTAGTATTGAGTACATGTAGTGTTTATCTTGCTATTCTTGTGATGCTTCACTTAGGTTATAATGACACTGTATTAGCATAAAAAATAGGAACATAGAACTGTGGATCAGAACAAAGAATCAACCTCATATTGTCACATGACCTTTGACAAAGCAGAAAAAAACAGACACTGGGAAAAAGAATATCTATTCAATAAATGGTGGTGGGAGAATGGATAGCCACATGCAAAAGCCTGAAACAGGAGCTGCATCTCTCATCACTCACAAAAATTAACTCCAAATGGATAAAAGATTTAACCCAAGGCATAAAACTATAAAAACTTTACAATAAAGTATTGGAAAAACTATTATAGATGTTGGCCTAGGAAAATAATTTATGATGAAAGCCCCATTGGCAATTGCAGAAACAACATAAATAAATAAATGGAACCTGATCAAGTTAAAAAGTGTCTTCACCTCAGCCCCGGCCAAACTGCAACAAAAAAATAGCCGGGCGTTGTGGCGGGCACCTGTAGTCCCAGCTGCTCGGGAGGCTGAGGCAAGAGAATCGCATAAGCCCAGGAGTTAGAGGTTGCTGTGAGCCGTGTGACGCCACGGCACTCTGCCCAAGGGCGGTACAGTGAGACTGTCTCTACAAAAAAAAAGTGTCTTCATAACCAAGGAAATGGGCAGCAAAACAGATAGGAAACCTACACAATGGGAGAAGATATTTGCATGCATTACCAGAATCTACAAAGAACTCAAGCAAATCAACAAGATTAAGCAACCCCAGTAGAAATTGGGCAAGAGATATGAACAGAATCTTGTCTTATGAAACAGAGTGATGGCCAACAAGCTTTTTTTTTAGATAATGTCTTACTCTGTCACCCAGACTGGAGTGCAGTGGTGAAGTCAGTCATAGCTCACTGCAGTCTCAAACTCCTGGTCTCACTCAAGTCATCATCCCATCTCAACCTCCTAAGTAGCTGGGACTATAGGCACAGGCTATCACACCCAGCTAACTTTTTTACCTTTTTTTTTTTTTTTCTTTTTAAAGAGAGACTGGGTCTCACTATGGTGCCCAGGTTGTGTTCAACTCTTGGTGTCAAGCTATTCATCACATAGCCTGCTGAGTAGCTGAGACTACAGGTGCAAGTCACCACCCTTGGCAGAAACAATTTTAAGGAAGAGATAACAGAGAGGTGCAGGCAGGGTTAATGGAACAACTAAGAGACAATGAGGTACCTGGGGACTAGAGAAATTCCCATTGCTGAGACTGGAAAGCCACTGGACAGTGTTCCAAGGGGAGGAAAAAACGTCACCGAGATCTTGTAAGAGATACAACCCGGAGACTTTACCTCCTTAGGAAAACCAGTCTTTGAAGATCTTATCTACTGACAGAGATGTCTGCTAAAGCAGCATATCCCAACTTCTCTCTCCTTCTGCCCTCCAATCTTCTGCCAAGTCCTCCCATAGGAAAGCAGCCCCCAACAGCAAAAATAACCAGGATTTCTGACCCCAAATGACTTGATTTTCACCCTTTCTGCCTTGCCCAATTATTGCTACTTCCAAAAACCATCCCTGCTCCAGTGTGCAAGGGGTCAATGCCTGTAAGTTCAAGTGTTTTGTTTTTTGAATTCTTCATGTACATTAAGCCATATCTTGCATGAACTGAACAGAAATGTTTTGCTTGCTGGTGGTCACAATTCCAGAGGAATGATGAATTTTTCAAGCTCTAAATCCATCCATTTTAAGTAATAAACAAAGAGTACTTATAAAATAACTAGTATATAGTAACTGCTTACTAAATAAAAGTACTTTTGGACTTTTTATTACAGTGCTTTGAACCAGTCATTCTAATGACAGGGAGTTAGTACAGGCTGGCAGGCACTGCTTTTGCTGCACCATTGACCTTCAGAAGGTCACCCAGGGCTGGCCTAGCATCGTGGCCAGGCTGTGCCACACTGGAGAAGAACACCATGTTGTGTGAAGCCCTTCTAAGTGCTGTGCACCATAAATAAGGTGTTCTCTTGCCATAAGAGTGCTCTGCCCATTTGTAACAAGACCAGTGTTAATGAGCAGCTTGTGAGGAACTCACTTACCCATTTAAGGAATAAGACTTGGTTCTCATTCTAACTTACTTTGACCTTAACTAAGCCACTTCATCTCATGAAAGCCTCAGGTTCTTTATCTCAAAAATAAACAAGTTGATAAAGATCTCTGAATTCCCAATGTTTTTGTTTAAGTAAATTCATGTTATTAATAATATATAAAACACAGGGACAGACAGACCACTGGCATGCTGGCTGAAGGGCCCTGGACCCCTTCACCTCTCCAATTCACCCCTCACTCAAAATTCTTTAGGAGCATATTAGGGGAAAAAACCCTAAACTAGATGACTTCTAAAGGCCCATTTCTAGTCTAATGCATTCCAGTATTAGTTTCCCAAAAATCTTATAGGGGCATAAGAGGAGAAAATGTTTAATTTTGCTCCCTTAAAGCCTAAGATATAGCAGCAAACTTTTATAAACTTACAATGCAAGTGATATAATAAGTTTACTGTCCCATAGTGTCTGCTACATAATTGTGCTCATTCCCTTTGTGTATTTTAGTAATGAGAGTATAATTGTCAGGGCTTAGAATACATATAATCTCATTACTGTCACTCCCATTAGTATGCTTTCACTTCAGCCCCTATGCAGCCTGCTCCACTTTCCCTCTCATTGAAATACATATACATATCTCCTTCCTGAATCCAGATTACACTCCAGTTCCTACAGTTACCACAGCTAATCATTGAGACAACGCTGCCTGCCTTGTTTTTAATATATTTGATTTACCATTTTTGACGTAATGCCAAGAAGTCACCTTTGCATTTATGTTGAATTGCCCTGACCACATCCTTGCTCTTACTAGGATGGTTGAGATATCAGCTAGAGGAGAAATAAATTTAGACATGCAAAGAACTGTGTTTCCAACAGTGACTGTGTCTGGAGAACTCTAAGATTAGCCACAACGATACCATGCCTTAAATTCAAAAAACAAATGTTGCCTCAGTCATTCCCCTGGACACGTTTCAGTTCTATAATGCTTATTATCTGTAGAAGACTCAAATCAGTAAAACTTATCTCAAACTTTTAAAATCAGTTATTTTCTCAAAGTAATATAGGCACACAATTTTAAAAGTCAAACACTATTAATGGATCTAGGAGAAGTATTAATATTGTTTAACATATTGCAAACCATTAATCTCCGCCCTCTCGCCAGATGCAAAGACTTCATCCTCTTTATTAGTTGCTCTGAAATTGATTGAGCTTCACATTTCTATATAAATGGTCTTTGGTGAAATGTGTCCATTTTTGCCATCATCTCTTGACCTCCTCTTTGGTAGGTGAGGATAATATCTCTCTTCCTTCACCTTTCTGGGTCTCCTTCCCCAAACTCCAATTACAGTGATGCTGCAATTTTCACTAAATGGGAATTTTGCTCTGCATATGAATATTCTCAGCTCTTCTTTGTGTTCTTAGAATCTTACATTCTTCCATTTAGTCATTACCTCTGTCTGGTTTCCCAATATTATACATTTATATCTTTTTAAAAAATATTGGTATAGTAATTCTCAGTGTGTTTGGGGGAGAGACGTAAATTAGATGTATATGTTTAATCTGCCATTTTAATGTGAAAACTCCTTACATTTCCCTTTTGGGCTATCCTACCATAACACAGATCAGTCATAATGTACTATTGATCCTACTTTTCTTTTGTTTTTGATCCTACTTTTTTTTTTTTTTTTTTTTTGTAGAGACAGTCTTATTTCATGGCCCTCGGTAGAGTGCCGTGGCGTCACACTGCTCACAGCAACCTCCAACTCCTGGGCTCAGGCCATTCTCTTGCCTCAGCCTCCGGAGTAGCTGGGACTACAGGTTCCCACCATAATGCCTGGCTATTTTTTGTTGCAGTTTGGCTGGGGCCGAGTTTGAACCCGCCACCCTCAGTGTGTGGGGCCAGCGTCCTACACACTGAGCCACAGGCGTCACCCCTATCCTACCTTTTAAATGACACTGAAATTCTCTCTTCTCCATACTTGTGCAATACTCAGTTTGAGATTTGGGAAATTTTCCCGCTAGAGAGTTAAAATCTCTCCAGTGGTATGAGTGCATGAAACACTTTTCACACACCCTACCACTGAAGGCTCAGAAATCTGGACCTTGTACTATTTAGTTTCACCAAAATATAAAGGAAATACTCTCTATGTTCTGAGATCTGGACATTGTATGGTTTGGTTTCACCAAAATATATATAAAGCAAACAAGGCACCATCCTCTGTCTGGGGCAAGGAGGGTATGTGAAAGTACTGGGGGTTATTCACATGGAGTAAATCACATCAGTTCTGAGTAACGTCATACATTCACTCCTGCTAGGCAATCAATAAGCCCAGTGCTTTCCACAGTCAAAGGGATGTCCTCTAAGGACACCAACAGAAATGACATCTCTCATTTGAAATCTGACATCCTCGAATGCACCTCATTAAGAAAAGAAAATGGACCTTAGGGTAAGAAGATAGTAAAATAAAGATGATAAAATCTTGACAATAAGGGCTTGTGTCATTGCTGCCATGTTTAAATGACTAGAAGCAGATAGATGAGAAATCTAAAAGGTTTTTAAGAAAGTTGCATTAACCAAATTAAATGTACTTGGTCTAAACTAGATTTCTGACTTATCAAGAATTGAAACAACCATCTGGCCCTTTACCATTTCATAGGTAGGGAAAAGGATGAATATGCTTTGCCATCTATAAGAAGGGCATGCTTCCCAACACCCACTTGTGTTCTTAATTCTTAGATAACCAAAGTGTCTACTGTTGCATGTTATGGAAACTGCAATGCCACCTTACCCAGAGATCCTGGAATTTAAACTCCGTCCAGGGACTGGATGTGATTTTAGGTTGAGTCCATGAGGTAGTGGTGAATGTGTTCTGGAGTGATCAGAGGGAACTGAGGGATATTTGGTGAGCAAAAGGTCAAAGGATGGTGAAGGTTTTTAAAATTCACTGAATGTTCATGTGGTTTCCTATTTCCCCAGTCACTTTGTAGTAATAATTAAGTGAAACTATGTGACTAGATCTGGAAGTAATATGACTCATGTCACTTTTGGGTCAATGGATTTAAGAACTGATACGTGATCTCCCAAATCTTGCTTCTTCTGTCAAAGCAACAGTGGAAGGATGAGGATTGTATGAATTCCTGAGTCATCATTATATGGAGGAAAGCTGCCCTAAAGAATCCCCTAGATGGGCAGCAATTTTTGAATAAGCAAGAAAGAAATTTTCATGTTTTAAGCCATTGAGTCTTAGGGATTACTTGTCATTGCAATATGGCTTACTGATAATGAAGCCTATTTTATCTTGATATAGAATTAAGAGAGATATTTAAAAAATGGCTCAATGGCACATAAAGTAGTGGGTTTCCCATCACTAGGGATGTAGAATCAGGAAAGATAAACGATAACCTTAGAAATGGGCATCTATTTATCACATGAGGGATTGAATTAAAGAGCTTGTAAGTTCCTACGATTTTAAGATCTTCTAAAACCCCAAACTTCTACTAGGATGACCATTCAAAGTTCTGATTCTTCCTCTATTTTTTTCCTTTTATTGTGATTGTCTTAATTCTATAAGCATAAAGTATGTAGACAGATATAGAATCCCTAATGACTATTCAGTTGCAGGGTATAGAGAGTTAAGACATAGTTTCTGAAACAGGCATTTAAAGAAAAGAGAAACACTTGAAGGCATAAAGACGAGAAGATAGAAATAGTATACAGGAAGAAACAGGTGGAGGAATGATTAAATATTTATATGTGTGGATGTGCATACACGTGTGTGTGATATGGTTAGTATACATATGCTCTGCTATGTCAGACAGCCTGGAATTAACACACCCCCAGAAACAACAAGCGCACCTAAGTTATGAGATCTTGGTTTCTAACACCAGTTCCCAATTAAAAAGCTAACTACGGTGTGGACATTAGTTAATAATAATATAGCAATATTGGTCTCTTAATTATACAAACATAACATACTAATACAGAGGGTCAATAATATAAAAAGCTGAGTGCAATTTTCATGAAAATTCTCTAAATTCCCTTCACATTATTTTAGTAAATCTAAAACTTTTGTAATTATTAAAGTTTATTTTAAAAAGAAAATAACTGAACAACCAAACAAGTAATGCTCATGCAAAATTTCATATTTGGGGGGAAACTCATCCATAAAAGCAAAACATAAATATTATCAACTTCCACTTATGTTTTGAATAGTCACTATACATGTAACTAATCTACCTGTGTCACTCGGTTACCTGGCCTTACCCTGAAACGAGCCCATTCTGAAAATATTCAATTTAGGTGGGAAAAAATGTCTTATTTTCTGGCAAATAACAGAGGATAAAATACGCCCTCCAAAAAGCATTAATGACTACAAATATCGCAACTTGTCCTGCTCACAGGAATACAAAAAATAGGCCCTGTTCCATCATCACCATAAGCCCTTTACCAGCCTGACAAAGAGCAGATTAGAGGGCATGTTTTGAAGTTCACCCTAGAAAATAAACTCTGTCCCTTTAGCCAAGCAGCTTAAGATCCCTTTCTCCCATGAAAGTTCTTATGTAAGCAGACAGTCTCTTAAATTACCTTTTGTTTGACCCAGTCACAATTGACTCTCACAATTAGGGATAAGTCACCAAATAGGAAGCTCAGGTGTCCACTGGTTTAGCTAACATAGAAGAATCCTTCACCTCAATTGATTAGTATCCCTTGAAGGTTTTTTTTTTTTTCTTCCATCCTCAAGGAGACAGAAGATAAAACTTAAGCTTTAGTAGATGAAATAACTTTGTAAGTAATTTGGGAGTAGTGGTGTCAGAAGTCTTGATACCTTCAAAAGGGATATGGAGAGGGATTGTTGCTGAAAAGCTGGAAATAATGGGCAGTGTGAAAACGGAGTGGGCATTTCAGCTTCTCAGCCCTCGAGCCCTCTTCTCTGATAGCATTCTGAAATGATCAGGCTGTGAGTGTCAAAGAAGTCATTCTGTAAATGGTAAACTCAATTTTAAGAAATAGAAAAGCTTCTCCAGGACCTCTTCAAAGTGGAAGAAACAGCTATTAAATGCAGGAGGAGAAAACGCTTAGGGCTTATTACTTGCAACATCATGGTTTAAACCTGCTTTATCAGCAACTTTATCTGGAATATGGAAGACTGGGATTACCAGAAATCAGTTCCCTTTAAAGAAGTTCAGCAAGATTTCTTACCATGTTGACTTCAATTTATAACTTAAGGAGCTAACATTTAAAAAGGCATAAATCTATAGAACAACATCCCATGAACAGCGATTAGAATATTTATAATTGTTTAGATGTCAAGACTTCCCCAGACAGTCCACAGATTCAATCCAATTCATATGAAAATCCCAGTGGTGCTTTTTTTCAGAAACAGAAAAATCCGTCCCAAAATTCATATGGAATTTTAAGAAATCCCAAATAGCCAAAACAATCATAAAGTAGAAGAACATACAGTATTCACATTTCCTAATTTCAAAACTTAGTACAGAGCTACAAAGGTGGAGACTAACATAGCTATTTTAATGACTGGTAGAATTAGTGAAATAGTAGTAGAAGTATAGAATATCTAAAAAACATAATTACAAAATTGACCAAATTGACAAAAAGAGCAAAAATAAAATACTTACCAAAAGTGGCCATACACTGAGTTATAAAGCAAGGCTCAGAAAATATTAAAAGATTGAAATTTTTCTCTAACCATGGTGAAATTAATCTAGGAATCAATAACAAAACAAAACATAACTAGAAAATCTGCAACTGGTTCGCAATTAAGCTATGCACTTCTAAATATCCCACAGCTTAACGAGGAAATCAAAACAAAAATTAGAGAATTTTTTAACTGAATGACAAGACAAAAAATCAGGAATGCAGCCAACTGAAGCACTGAAATAAATTTACAGCTTTAAATACACATATTAAAATGGAAATAATAGGGCCGTGCCTGTGGCTCAGTGAGTATGGCGCCGGCCCCATATACCTAGGGTGGTGGGTTCAAACCCAGCCCCAGCCGAACTGCAACAAAAAAAATAGCCGGGTAATGTGGCGGGTGCCTGTAGTCCCAGCTGCTCGGGAGGCTGAGGCGAGAGAATCACATAAGCCCAAGAGCTGGAGGTTGCTGTGAACCGTGTGACGCCACGGCACTCTACCAAGTGCAGTAGAATGAGACTCTGTCTCTACCAAAAAAAAAAAAAAAAAAAAATGGAAAAAATACTCCCTTTCCCACCCCCAACAATGAGCCAAGAATCAATGTCAAGAAGATAGAACAACAAATAAAATTAATCAAGCAAATCAAATTAATATCTTAGTGATTATTATTTACAAAGCAAAAAGGCAATTTTACAATATAAATCTTTGGCAGACATCTTGAGAACCAAGCGACAGAATGCACCAATAATGAAACTACGTAACATCGCCAAATTCAATTGCTGCCAAAAGCTTTTTTTTTTTTTTCTGAATCTAAAAATGAGGAAACAATTCTACATTGTAGAATATTGGACTATAAAACTTGAATTCTTTTTTTTTTTTATTTTTGTAGAGACAGAGTCTCACTTACTGCCCTCGAAGAGTGCCATGACGTCACACGGCTCACAGCAACCTCCAGCTTTTCGGGGGGGCTTAAGCGATTCTCTTGTCTCAGCCTCCCGAGCAGGTGGGACTACAGGCGCCCGCCTCCCAGCTATTTTTTGGTTGTAGTTTGGCCGAGGCCGGGTTTGAACGCTCTACCCTCGGTATACGGGCCGGCACCCTACTCACTGAGCCACAGGCGCCACCCAAAACTTGAATTCTTTAAAATAACTCAGTCATGGGCTCGGCACCTGCAGCACAGCAGCTATGGCACCAGCCACATGAATCCAGGCTGACGGGTTCCAACCCAGCCCAGGCCAGCTAAACAACGACAACTGCAACAACAAAAAAATAACTGGGCGTTGTGGCAGGCACCTGTAGCCCCAGCTCCTTGGGAGGCTGAAGCAAAAGAATAGCTTAAGCCCAAGAGTTTGAGGTTGCTGTGAGCTGTGATGCCACGTGACTGAAATATTCTAGGTCAGGGCTCAGCAAGCTTTTTTTTTGTAAATGGACAGATAGTTAATATTTTGGATTTTACCATATGACCTTTGTTGTGAGTATTAATTTCTGCCCTTGCAGTCCTGGAAGTAACTATGGCCAAAATAGAAACAAATGAGCATAGGCATGCCCTAACAAAATTTTACTTATGGACACTGAAATTTTAATTTTATAGAACTTTCACAGGTCAATATATTATATGTCTCCTGTTTTTGTTTTTTTTTTTAGTAATTTAAAACTGTAAAACCTTTCTTAGCTTTCAGGTCACACAAAGCCAAGCAGCAGATCAGGTGTGACCCGTGGGCCATAGTCGCTAACCTATGAATGATGAAAGGAGACTCCAGAGAGGCATGAAAATAAAATACAACATGTGAGTCTTTAATTCACCAGCTAAATAAATAATAATTACAATAAGGCATACTTTGGAAATGACTGGAAAAATTTAAAAGTGAACAGTATGTAACATATAAAATAAGCATCTCATTTTATCATCAGTAGGTATGTTGTGTGTAAAAATGATTTCATGGTAGTGGAGGAGGATATCATTGTTCTATATAAAGGCATGCTGAAGATTTGAGAGTAAAGGGTCATGACGTCTACCAAATGAACCACAGGGAAATAAAAGGTCCAGACAGATTCTTGTGTGTGTATGTACAGTCTTCTCTTGGTCTCTCCAGGGACTGGAGAAGACTTCCCTCCTCCCCTCAAGGATACCAAAATCAATGGATGTTCAAGACCCTTGTATAAAATGGTGTGGTATTTGCACATAACCCACACATACTTTCCTGTATATTTTATTTTGTATTTTTAAATTTATTTTTATTTCATATTAATATAAGGGCAAATACAATTAGATTACATTGTTTGCATTTGTCATGTAAAGCCCAGGTTATAGTCCTAGGAGATATGCCAAGTACCCCTACATTGTACCCAATAGGTAAGACCTTACCAAACCCACATCCTCCTCACCCCCTGCACCTTTCTTGAATTTAAATGTGTTTTTCTCTCATGAGTGTATAGTTCTTCATTACTGGTTTCATATTAATGTTGACTAGATTGGATACTTGCTCTTTCATTCTTATGATACTTTACTTAGAAGAATGTTCTCCAAATCCTTCCAGATAAATAGAAAAGATGTAAAACCTCCATCTTTCCTTATGGCTGAAGAGTATTCCATGGTACACGGGTTGGTGGGCACTTGGGTTGTTTGCACATGTTTATGATTGTGAATTGAGCTGCTATAAACATTTGAGTGAAAATGTCCTTATGGTAAAATGATTTTGTTTGTTTGTTTGTTTTGGGTAGGTACCTAGTAATGGGATTGTGGTATCAAATGGAAGATCTTTTAGTTCTTTGAGGTTTCTCCATACTTCTTTCCTAAAAGGCAGTGTTTGTTTGCAAGCCCACCAACAGTATATAAGGGTTCCCTCCTCTCCATACCTGATGAATAGGGACAATGAGTATTTTTTCATGTGTTTGTTGGCCATTCATCTGTCTTCTGCACAGAAGGTTCTGATCCTATTCTCTTGTCAACTCTTCCATTGTTGATTAGCTTGAGTTCTCTGCCAATTCTGGTTATTAACCCTCTGTGAGATTCAGAATGTGTAAATGTCTTCTCCCATTTGGAAGGTTGTCTATTTGCTTTAGTTGTTGTGCCCCTAGCTATGCAAAAGCTTTTTAGCTTGATCAGGTTCTATTTATTTGTTTTTTAGTTTGCTGCAATTGGAAATGGGGTCTTCTTCATAAAATCTTTTACCAGGCTGATCACATCAAGAGTATTTCCCACATTTTCTTCTAGAGTTTTCACTGTTTTGTGTCTTAGATTTTAATCTTTTATTAAGTATGAATCAATTTTTCTGAGTGGTGACAGGTATGGATTCAGTTTCAGTCTTTTACATGTGGCAAACCTGTTCTCCCAGCACCATTTATTAGTCCTTTCTAATCCTATATTGGACTTCATTCAAAACAATGATATTCCTGTTTTGCTCCAATGTCAGAAAATGTCCAATAATATTTTTTTTGTGCCTTTCATTCATTCCATGACAAGAAGTTGGTGACAATACTGAGTATGTTCTTTGGCCTTCAAGTACAGGTGATCACTGGTTATAAAAAGAAACAGCCTATTCAGTGTGAAAAACTGACAGCTATTTTGGAATACATAAAGTTTAAAGGAAGAATGGACAGAGATGATCAGTATTGTGGATGTTACAGATGTACAAGGAGGTCCTACAGACAGTGGAAAACATTATTCTTCTGGCTGATGGAAGTTGCCAGAAGAATAACCAGAAGGATACTTTTTCTAATGAAAACATTTGAGTGAAAAGGATACTTTTTTCATTAGATAAAAAAGAGAGTGGAGAAAAAGTGCAAATACACCTTTCTCATAGGAGAAATCTCATCATTTAGCTTGTGAGCAATGCGAGGAACAGAAATTCAAGAAAGAGGGGACGACCATCATCTCCTGACACTGAGGAAAGGCTAATTGGGAAGATGCATTTTATCATGCAAAATGGAAAAAAATCAACAAAGAATTACACGGTTTGCAGCAGAAAAAATGAGAAAAGTGGAAGGAAAGAAACCATTTTCTACCAGGAGACATGAAAGAGAAAGCCTAGACTTCATCCTGGAGATTGCTTCAAGAAGCATCACTCTTAAAAAACTTTAAAAAAAAAAAAAAAGAACTTTAATTATTTTATGTGACTTAAATAGATAATAAAATCATCAGTTGAGTTCATATTTATGTTTTTCTCTTTTAAAACTATAAGATAATTACAAGTAATACAACAACCTCTTTACCACCCCAGATAAATAGGAGCAGAGGAGTATGTAGGTAGCAGAAAAATTGGATAAGAATTGGTTAAATAGGGATTCTTTTTCCCACTGTATACTTTTGTCTGGTTTTTCTAAGCTCGGGTGATGATAATTAGGCTGGTTTCTTCCCTAGGTTCTCTATTCTGTTCCATCTGTGCAAATACCATGCTATCCTACCGTCTTGTAGTATAACCTGAAGTTTGATAACATAATGCCTTCAAGATTTGAAAGAAATCTAAGAATTGCATTGGCTATCCATGTTTTGTTCTATTTCCATATAAAATGAAGAACTATTTTTTCAAGTTTAATGTAGGAGAAAGAGAAAGTGTATCAGGGTCAGAGAGATTTAAGTTGTTATCTAAGCCTTGGTTTCTTTGTCTGTCAAATGTTGAGTAAGGTAAAGGTGGTGAAAATTTAGTTAGATAACCATAGACGTCTCACCAAAAAGGTGAATTTTGAAGTGGCTTTGAAACCAAGGACTAAAGAGAGAAGGAGGTACAAATAAAAAAATATACACATGTACACATATGAGGTCAGATAATTAAGTTCGCAAATCATCCTGGAAAAAGGGCTACATACCTCATTGCTGAATATCACTATGGTCACCTTCAAAATACTCCTCTTGGCCATCTAGTGACCAGAGTGATATTTGGCAATGAGGCACTTTTTCCAGGATAAGTTCGTGAACTTAACTGGCCTCATCTGTAACCACACACACGTATGCATGTGTATATGTGTGTATTAACACATATATGTGCAGCCCCTCCTTCATGGAGAATGTGTTTTAGAAAAAAGCTGAATTAAACAGTGCTCAGTGACACTGTTGATTTGGATTGGGGGACAGGCTCTTTATCCTGCAGAGCACCAGTGAGAGTTTGTTAACCAGCACTGACCACACATCACGTAGCTGTAACTTAAGGCACTGGAGGTCAAAGTCAGGCGTGGGGGGTTTACACTGAGTGAAATGGTGAACAACTGCAGGATTTGGCACAGAGGAACAACACATCTAATGTATATCTTAAAAGTTTTGCTTCTGCTTCAAAAAATTATATTTCCTGAGATTCAAAGAAAAAGGGTCTTCATGCCACCACCATCTCTTCCTGCAATATACTAAAAGGAACACTTTTACACTGCTGGTGGGACTACAAACTAATACAACCTTTTTGGAAGGAAGTATGGGGAAACCTCAAAGAACTCAAGCTAGACCTCCCATTTGATCTGCAATCCCATTACCGGGCATTTACCCAGAAGGAAAAAAAATCCTTTTATCATAAGGACAATTGAACTAGACTGTTTATCGTGGCTCAATTTAGAATCGCCAAAATGTGGAAACAGCCTAAACGCCCCTCAACCCAGGAATGGACTAACAAGCTGTGGTATATGTACACCATGAAATACTATTCAGCCATTAAACAATATGGAGACTTTACACCTTTGTATGAACCTGGATGGAAGTGGAACACATTCTTAGGAAAGCATCACAAGAATGGATAAGCATGAATTCTATGTGTTCAATTTTGATATGAGGACAATTAATGACAATTACCAACATGGTGGGGTGGGGCAAGGGGAGAGCAGAGAGAGAGAAGGAAGGAGGGGGTGGAGGAAAGGAAGAGCAGAGAGAGGAAGGAGGGAGGGGGTGGGGTCTCGATGTGTGACACATCTTTGGGGGGCCAGGCACTATTGTAAGAGGGACTTTACCTAACAGAGGCAATCAGTGTTTAAAAAAATAATAATAGGAATATCGAATGGATGTGTAAGGAATTTCTGAGAAAGACATTAGTCTGAGGAAAATATGTTGGGAGGTAGAAAAGTTTAAGGTACATTTAGGAAAAATTAGCAGATGGATTTGTCTCTATAATAGTTACTATGTTATTTGAAAACAATAATGCATAAAATTATACCAATTTGAACAAAGAAGCCTTCTGTAAGTTGGAGGTGTTAGCTAAAAACAGCCCTGGGCCTTGCCTCCTCTCCTTTGATAGCTGATGCCCTCATGACACATACTGCACAGATAAACTCTTCCACCTGTCATCTTCTGCAAGGAAGAACAAATTCTCCTTCCTAACCCTGAAAGGGTTTGCCTTTACCATGAGAATTACCTGAGGCCATAAAGGTCATCACAAATTTCTTTTCTTTCTTTCTTTTTTTTTTTAATTAAATTTATTTCGGGTTATTGTGAGGGTACAAACAACCAGGTCAAAATATTTGATTTTGTTAGGTAGAGTCCCTCTTGGGGTTATGTCCCATACACAAAAGGTGTGCCAAAATCCCCCACCCCATTCCCATTCAGTGAGAGAATGCCAACAACCCCTTTCCCTCTCTCTCCCTCATTACTGCTAACCCCAACATGAATTGAAATGAGTTTTTCTATGTGGGCATGCATTCGATTGTCTACTGGCTTCATATTAGTACTGAGTACACTGGATAATCGCCTTTCCATTCTCGTGATACTTTACTAAGAAGAATGTGTTTCAACTCCATTCAGGATATTACAAAAGATGTGACGTCACCATCTTTTTTATGACTGAATAGTATTCCATAGTGTGCATGTACCACAGTGTTTGATCTATTCCTGGGTTGATGGAAATTTATGTTGTTTCCACGACTTGGCAATTGTAAACTTATCTGTGAAAAACAATCTAGTGCAAATGTCCTTATGATAAAATGACTTTTTTTTTCTTCTGGGTAGATGCCCAGTAGTGGGACTGCGGGGTCAAATGGGAGGTCTAATTTGAGATCTTTGAGGATTCTCCATACTTCTTTCCACAAATTTTCTGTAGTCCTATTGAAACCACATTTTGTCCTTAAATGCACATAGTTTCAAATGTATGCAAATATTTCTATTTCATTTGTGGAATTCTTAGTATCATTTTGTCATTCTAATTTTTTTATCTAATCAACGATGCTAAAGCAGCTGTTTTCATGCTGGCAGGTTTGGGTTATTGAAAGGCCCTCCTCATTGTGTCTGAAATGCTACTACTGCCAAGACAAACAGTTTTTGTTTGCCTGGCCAATCAAAGAGTCTTTGCAGTCTCTATAGATTTAGAAATAGTCACTTTTTTCTTCTTTCATGGGAAAAATGCCATATTAAAATTATCCAAAAATCAGTTAATTAACTGCCTTTGAAGACCATGGTCCTTGAGTCAAAAAACTGACTTCAGGGCCATACTTTGGAAGTATGTACTTAAAGATGACAAATGTTAGATCCTGGATTGGAGTTTAACCTTCCATGGCTTTATTTGCTTTCTTTGAGCTTTCCTGCATAACTAATTTTTTCTTATTTATCACTCAAGCAGAAAATGTGCTAGCTGAGTGTACTCAAAGCACCAAAAATTTACTGTAGAAATTAGCCTCTTATCTCTACAGCTGGTCACTCCACATGGAACTTATAAAGTCAATCTTTGATCTCCCCACTTCTTATAACTTCTTAGTGAATGGTACATCTTTGTACATACCTACAAATATATTGTTGTTGCCCAGGTTTTGGTAAGAATGAGCACAATATACTTTAACCATGAGGTTGATTGAGCACAACAGATTTTAAGATTCAAAGATGTCTGATGTTTGCTGCATCTACTCAACCTAAGAAAACAACTGGTTCCAGAAAAAAAAAAAAAAAGCCGTGGTATTTTAAAAGATTAAGAAGAGCTATTTCAGTGCCTTCTCATTTGGTTCAACTTCTCTAGGTAAGTCTAGTTTAAAAATCATCTTCAGAGCAAAGAATCACAAACTGCAGTTCCCAGGGAAAGCTGCTTCTTAACAATCTTGGATTTAGTCCCTGGGCTTGCTGGAAAGCATTCCACCCAAAATCTTCATAGGCAGAGCCAGGTTCATTGACACAAAGCCTGAGAATTTGCACACAATCCTGTGCTTAGAAGGATCCTTCACTAAGTTTAATACTCTGCTGCCACTGTCTTGAAATTCCTAACAATTTTTGAATAGGGGCCCACATTTCATTTTTTCACTGAGCCCCACAAATTATATAGCTGATCCTGTTCATGAGAATATTGTATCAGAATGCTTCTGGCTACAAATAAACTCAGCCAAAATTGGCTTAATACATGGGGAGAACTTAAACAGCAAGATATCATAAATTAGGTTAACCTCAGGTAATACCCCCTTAGTATTACCAGGCACCAAAACAGTTATAAAATCTTTTATATACCTATTTTATGTCTTCAACCGTCCCATTAAATATAGAAATTATATGAAAATTACATGAAAATTATTCTCCAAGGTACTGGATGTGACAGTATTTTGAAGGCATGACCAGCTAACTAACCATATAGTCAAATCAGATGACAGAGTTTTCTATGACATTGAGTGTAGAACTAAAGAGATTTGGAACTTGAGTACCATTGCAATATTACTAGGTATCTGCACTAGATATACTTTACCTTCCTCGTGGAATAGTGGAAGAGATTATATAATCTCTCTAGTCAACTGATTGTGCTATCACAATGAGAAGTTATTTTCAACATCTTTGCTACTAACCTGAAAACCTTCTTATATAAATTTTAGCAACATTGTTCGAAGTATTATAATTACATAACCCCCTAGAATGTGGGGGCTATGTCAGGTGTAAAGTTATCTTACACATACACACATACATACACATAAACACATAAAACTTTTTTTTATATATTTAGGTATCTTTTAAGTCATTTTCCATATATAACACATTCTCTTATTAAGAGAGAAAGCCTGGCAGTGCCTGTGGCTCAAAGGAGTGGGGTGATGGCCCCATATGCTACAGGTGGTGGGTTCATACCCAGCCCTGGCCAAAATCTGCAAAAAAAAAAAAAAAAAAAGAGAGAGAGAGAGAGAGAGAAAGCCACCACTTAGCTACTGTCCTCTCAGGTCTCATTACTTAGAGTTTGAATGCCCTTTCATGCTTAAAATTGCTGCCTTGATTCACCCTGGAAACTAGGACAGAGGTCAAATTTCCTGAAGCACCAATTCAGAGAGGATAGAGGGAATGAAGGTTTTAATAGAAAATAGATGGGGTATCAGTGGTCACAGGAGTGACAACTCTTAGTCACTGCCTGCCCCAAATTCCTCTTCCCACACCAGAAAACATTCTTGGCAAAGTCAACTCAATTCTAGATACGCTTACTCTACAAAATCTGAGTAAGTCCATAAGTCATGGCTGGGAGACTGTATATTTGTGTTAGGAGAGAGAAGGTAGGGAAGATAGGTTGGAGACAGGTTATGAAGGGTACCATCAGACTCCCTGGTGGTCATTCAATTAATGTTAGGTCTTACCATTAGAAAACGGACAATAAGTAGCCATCAAAAGTATCTAAACTTGGCTTCACATTACAATCACCTGGGGAGCTTTTAAGCCTCCCAGTGCCTGGTCTCACTCCATTCCAATTTAAATCAAAGTGCCTTGGGGTGGAAGCCTAGTACTAGTACTTTATTTATAAAGATCTCCAGGTGACTCCAATGAATAGTAAAGTTTGAGAACTGTAAGTAGCTTAATCACAGCAGTATTTTAGTCCTGAGGGATAATTTTCCCTTGCTTAGGGATATTGAGACAATTTAGAGCACATTGCACACTTAGAATTAAAGTGATGGCCTCAGGCCACACATATAGCAGTGGAACAGGAGATGAAGGTACAAGTCCAAGGAATTTTGACTGAATTGCCTCATCACTGTTTGGAGTAGTACTCAAAGATGGGGCTATTTAAGAAAACACTGTCCCTTAATAGCTCATCTCCAAAGAAATTGTCTGTTTCATCTATAAAATACAGAGGTTGAATTAGAATCTTTCTAACATTACCTCCTTCCAGCTCTGGAGGTCTACTATTCTTTGAAATATTTCCTTTTGATAATGTAACTTCACTTTCTCTGTGTGCTTAGTAATGCCACCACACCCAGCATGCTGGCCCCATACGCATAAAAATGTGTGTGTGTTTCTAATTGTATTCCCACTTATACTGTACTCAACTCCGTCAAATATGTTTTGCCATGCTGCAGTGTGAGAATTTTTGACTATTGACTGCATTTCCTAGTAAAAGGAATCTCCTTACATGGAACCAGTGAGGAACAGAAATCGCTCATTGACCCACGTTCACCAGCAAGTACTATGTCAGAGTCTGGCTATTTTCTATTGATTAGCCTGTGTCGAGAGTTAGTCACTTGCAGACAGAGAAAATCACTGAGATAGTTTTTTTTTTTGTTTTGTTTTTTTAGATGGAGTCTCACTATGTCACCCTCCGTAGAATGCTGTCGCATCACAGCTCACAGCAACCTCAAGTTCTTGAGCTTATGCGATTCTCTTGTCTCAGCCTCTGTAGCTGGGACTACAGGCACCTGTCACAATGCCCAGCTATTTTTTTGTTTGTTTGCTTTAGTAGGCTGGGGCAGGGTTCAAACCCACCATTCCCGGTGCATGTGGCTGGCACCTTAACCAAGAGCTACGGGTGCTGAGCTGGGATGATGGTTGGTATTAAAACCTAGTTTCTTGTTCAGCCGGATGTCTCACACCTGTAATCCTAGTACTCTGGGAGGCTCATGAATTGCCTGAGCTCAGCAGTTTGAGATCAGCCTGAGCAGGAGTTTGAGACCTATACTAAAAATAGAAAAAAACAAATTATTTGCAGATACAATAGGTTTTAACCAACAAAAGTAAGGAAGGATAAGAGTGGTCACTTCATATTTGTTAAGGGTTATACTCAATATGATGAGATTTCAGTTATTAATATCTATGAAGCCAACCAGAATGCACCTCAATTTATAAGAGAAACTCTAACACACATGAGCAACTTGATTTCCTCCACCTGCATAATAGTCGGACATTTCAACATTCCTTTGGCAGTGTTGGATCAATCCTCCAATAAGAAGCTGAGAAAAGAAAATTTAGATTTAAAACTAACCATCCAACATTTGGATTTAGCAGACATCTACAGAACATTTCATCCCAACAAAACTAAATACGCATCAGCCCACGGAACATACTCCATAATCGATCATATCTTAGGTCACAAGTCTAACCTCAGTAAACTTAAAGGAATAGAAATTATTCCTTGCATCTTCTCGGACCACCATGGAATAAAAGTTGAGCTCAGTAACAACAGGACTCTGCATACTCATACAAAAACATGGACGTTAAATAACCATATGCTGAATGATAGCTGGGTCAGAGATGAGATTAAGAAGGAAACTGCCAAATTTTTGGAAGAAAACAACAATGAAGACACGAATTATCAGAACCTCTGGGATACCACAAAGGCAGTCCTAAGAGGAAAATTTATAGCACTGCAAGCCATCCTCAAGAGAACGGAAAGAGAGGGGGTTAACAACTTAATGGGACATCTCAAGCAACTGGAAAAGGAAGAACATTCCAACCCCAAACCCAGTAGAAGAAAAGAAATAACCAAAATTAGAGCAGAATTAAATGAAATTGAAAACAAAAGAATTATACAACAGACCAAGAAATAAAAAAGTTGGTTTTTTGAAAAGGTCAATAAAATAGATAAACCTTTGGCCAACCTAATCAGGAAAAAAAAGAGTAAAATCTCTAATCTCATCAATCACAAATGACAAAGACGAAATAACAACAGACTCCTCAGAAATTCAAAAAATCCTTAATGAATAGTACAAGAAACTTTATTCTCAGAAATATGAAAATCTGAAGGAAATTGACCAATACTTGGAAGCACGTCACCTTCCAAGATTTATCCAGAACCAAATGGAAATGTTGAACAGGCCCATATCAAGTTCTGAAATAGCATCAACTATACAAAACCTCCCTAAAAAAAAAAAAAAGCCTGTGACCAGATGGTTTCATGTCAGAATTCTACCAAACCTTTAAAGAGGAATTAGTACCTATATTACTCAACATGTTCCAAAAGGTAGAAAAACAAGGAAGACTACCCAACACATTCCATGAAGCAAACATCACCTTCATCCCCAAACCAGGAAAAGACCCAACAAGAAAAGAAAATTATAGACCAATATCACTAATAAATATAGATGCAAAAATATTCAACAAGATCCTAACAAACAGAATCAAGCAACACATCAACCAAATTATACATCATGACCAACTCGGTTTTATCCCAGGGACTCAAGGCTGGTTCAATATCCGTAAATCTATAAGTATAATTCAGCACATAAACAAATTAAAAAACAAAGACCATATGATTCTCTCAATTGATGCAGAAAAAGCTTTCGATAATATCCAGCATACGTTCATGATCAGAACGCTTAAGAAAACTGGTATAGAAGGGACATTTATTGAACTGATAAAGGCCATCTACAGCAAACCCACACCCAGTATCGTATTCAATGGAGTTAAATTGAAATCATTTCCACTCAGATCAGGAACCAGACAAGGTTGCCCATTGTCTCCACTGCTCTTTAACACTGTAATGGAAATTTTAGCCATCACAATTAGGGAAGAAAAGGTGATCAAAGGTATCCATATAGGGTCAGAAGAGATCAAACTTTCACTCTTCGCAGATGATATGATTGTATATCTGTAAAACACCAGGGATTCTACTACAAAACTCTTAGAAGTGATCAAGGAATACAGCAGCATCTCAGGTTACAAAATAAACATTCATAAATCAGTAGCCTTTATATATACCAACAATAGTCAAGTTGAAAAAACAGTTAAGGACTCTATCCCATTCACGGTAGTGCCAAAGAAGATGAAATATTTGGGAGTTTACCTAACAAAAGACGTGAAAGATCTCTATAAAGAGAACTATGAAACCCTAAGAAAAGAAATAGCTGAAAATGTTAACAAATGGAAAAACATACCATGCTCATGGCTGGGAAGAATCAACGTTGTTAAAATGTCCCTACTACCCAAAGCAATATATAATTTTAATGCAATCCCTATTAAAGTTCCACTGTCGTACTTTAAAGATCTTGAAAAAACAATACTTCGTTTTATATGGAATCAGAAAAAACCTCGAATAGCCAAGACATTACTCAGAGATAAAAAGAAAGCAGGAGGAATCACGCTACCAGACCTCAGACTATACTACAAATTGATAGTGATCAAAACAGCATGGTACTGGCACAAAAACAGAGAAGTAGATGTCTGGAACAGAATAGAGAACCAAGAGATGAATCCAGCTACTTACCGTTATCGAATCGTTGACAAGCCAAATAAAAACATTCAGTGGGGAAAAGATTCCCTATTTAACAAATGGTGCTGGGTGAACTGGCTGGCAACCTGCAGAAGACTGAAACTGGACCCACACCTTTCACCATTCACTAAGATAGACTCACACTGGATTAAAGATTTAAACTTAAGACATGAAACTATAAAAATACTAGAAGAGAGTGCAGGGAAAACCCTTGAAGAAATCGGTCTGGTCAAGTATTTTATGAGGAGGACCCCCCCAGACAATTGAAGCAGCTTCAAAAATACAGTACTGGGACCTGATCAAACTAAAAAGCTTCTGCACAGCCAAGAACACAGTAAGTAAAGCAAGCAGACAGGCCTCAGAATGGGAGAAGATATTTGCAGGTTATGTCTCTGACAAAGGTTTAATAACCAGAATCCACAGAGAACTCAAACGTATAAGCAAGAAAAGAACAAGTGATCCCATGGCAGGCTGGGCAAGGCACCCGAAGAGAAACTTCTCTGAAGAAGACAGGCAGGCGGCCTACAAACATATGAAAAAATGCTCATCATCTTTAATCATCAGAGAAATGCAAATCAAAACTACTTTGAGATATCATCTAACTCCAGTAAGATTAGCCTATATCACAAAATCCCAAGACCAGAGATGGTGGTGTGGATGTGGAGAAAAGGGAACACTTTTGCACTGCTGGTGGGAATGCAAATTAATATATTCCTTTTGGAAAGATGTTTGGAGAACACTTAGAGATCTAAAAATACATCTGCCATTCAATCCTATAATTCCTCTACTAGGCGTATACCCAGAAGACCAAAAATCACATCATAACAAAGATATTTGTACCAGAGTGTTTATTGCAGCCCTATTCATAATTGCTAATTCATGGAAAAAGCCCAAGTGCCCATCAACCCATGAATGGATTAATAAATTGTGGTATATGTACACCATGTAATATTATACAGCCTTAAAGAAAGATGGAGACTTTACCTCTTTCATGCTTACATGAATGGAGCTGGAACATACTCTTCTTAGCAAAGTATCTCAAGAATGGAAGAGGGCGGCGCCTGTGGCTCAGTGAATAGGGCGCCGGCCCCGTATGCCGAGGGTTCGAACCCAGCCCCAGCCAAACTGCAACAACAACAACAAAAAAAGAATGGAAGAAAAAGTATCCAATGTACTCAGCTCTACTATGAAACTAATTTATAGCTTTCATATGAAAACTATAACCCAATTATAGCCTAAGAATATGGGGAAAGGGGAAAAGGAGGGGAGGGGATGGAGGAGGATGGATGGATGGAGGGTAATTGGTGGGACCACACCTACGGTGCATCTTATAAGGGTACATGTGAAACTTACTAAATGTAGAATATAAATGTTTTAACACAATAACTAAGAAAAAGCCAGAAAGGCTATGTTAACCAGTGTGATGAAAATATTTCCAATTGTTTATAAAACCAGTGCATGATTCCACATAATTGCATTAATGTACACAGCTATGATTTAATTAAGAAAGTGGGGAGGGGAAGAGATGATATACAATAGATCCAGGCCATGACAGAAATTCAAATAGTGTAGTGTGGCTCATTTCTGTTTATCCTGAATATCCCAAATGGAGTGTCTCCCTCACTAAAACTGACTGTACTACTAAGGCTTCTGATCAAACCAGCTCCCCTAAAGCACTGGTGATCATGAGGGACAATCCAGGCTCCTGAAGCAAGAGCCCCTGAAGCAAACATCTTTCATGAACTCTTTTGTCAAGGCGATATCAAGGTAACTTAGTGATTCACTGTTTGTCTTAATCTAAAACTTGCAAGTTCCTCAAAGATAGACCAATCCATACATGACATATACACTTTGAAAAGAAACCTTCTTTTAATTTGCAAACAGTCTCACTTTGTCACCCTTGGTATAGTGCCGTGCCATCATAGATCACAGCAACCTCCAACTCAGGGGCTCAAGCGATTCTCTTGCCTCAGCCTCCCGAGTAGCTGGGACTACAAGTGCCCGCCAGAATGCCAGGCAATTTTTAGAGATGAGGTCTTGGCTCAGGCTGGTCTTGAACCTGTGAACTCAGGCAATCCACTGGCCTTAGCCTCTCAAGCGTTAAGATTATAGGCCTGAGCCACCACACCTGGCCTGAAAAGAAAACTTCTGAATCCTGCCTTGTTCATTTATTCAGCAAATCATGTATGGTAGGCACTGTGTCATGTAGGAGTGACAGCGGTGTCTACATGTGAAACAAGATAGCTGAATAATTGCAAAATGAGACATTCAGCCATTGACGTAAATAGCAAAGATGAATCATAGGAAAAAAACTTCTGGGACTTTCCCTGATAGGAAAATCTGGTATCTCATGATTTGGTATCAAATCATTATAAGGGCAACATCATATTTAAGTCAAATGTTATAATAACACAGAGACAACCTGGAAGGTAAGTTAATCAACATTTCTTTAATCATCTACGTGTTCATTTATTCACTGAAAACTTAGAAAATGTATTAAATACCTACGAGATAGCAATAGTTGTATTATGCACTAGGATGAATTTTGAACCAAATAGTCATCATGGGGGGAACCCAAACATCAAACAGATTATTTTACAAGTAATCATAGAACTGTGGTGGTGTGAAGCACCATGAGTAGGAAGTACGGGGTGCTCCAACAGGCTATGGCAGGGCTCAGCTGGGAAGGGAAGTTAAATAGGACTCTGGGTAGGAAGCAGGGGTGGGTTAACAGGAGAGGGCAGCCCAGTCAGCAAGCTCTGTACACCCAGAGGTCATGAGAAAAAGAGTCTGGGATGCCCAGGAGGGGGGAGATGGCTCAGAAAACTGGAGGACAGTTAGAAAGATGAGGACAAGCATGGGGTGACACCACCGAGAATAGTAGGAACCAGAAAGTAAGCCTTGCAGAGAAGCCCAGAGGTTTTGAACTTTTATGGAGAGAGCAACCTTTTTGTAATAGATTAAGAAGTTTCAAAACACTACATACCCTGTTTCTCCGAAAATCAGACAGTGTCTCATTTTAAGGTGTGCTCCCAAAGATGTGCTAGGTCTTATTTTCAGGGGACATCTTATCTTTCCTGTAACTAGGTCTTATTTTTGGAGGGTGTCTTATTTTTGGGGAAACAGGGTAGTTATTTCTAACTGTTCTCCAGTAAAAGTTCATTTTTAAAAGAGAAGGGAGCATTTGCAGACATTCTAATTTGAATAAATGAAAGTTGTACTACTACTGCAATTACATTTTATAATTTGCTCATGGAGAAAATAGATAAAATAGAACGCTACTCATTATTTCCTTTTTACTGTCCTGCCCCAGGCCTCCTGCAAATGCAGTACCAGAGGTCAGCCAACTCAAAAGTCTGAATAGCCCTGTTTGTAGCAAAGACACCACACCCATCTATCTACCCAATCTTTGTGCCTTAAAATACTGGGGCCAGAGGTGGGGTGCTATGGCTCACAACTGAAATGCCAGCACGCTGGGAGGCCTGGAGGGAGAATCACTTGAGGCCAGGAGTTTTAGATCAGACTGAGCAGCAGTAGCAAGACCTTGTCTCTATAAAAAAAATATTTTTAAAAAATTTTAAAAAACCAACGAAGCATTAGCTGAGCTTGATTAGTTGGTGCCTATAGGCCCAACTACCTAGGAAGCTGAGGCAGGAGAATCATTTAAGCCCAGAAGTTCAAGGCTGCACTGAGTGCCACAATACTCTAGCCCTCTACCCTGGGCAGCAGAGAAAGCTCTATGTCAAAAAAAAAAAAAAAAAAAAAAAAGAACAGAAAGAAAGAAAAGAAAAAAGAAAAAGAAAGAAAGAAAAAGGGTAGGGTCAAAGTGTTCCTGAAAATGAGTAAAATGACTTTATAAAAGACAGCTATGTATTTCGCTAAGTGAAAAAATTTAAGGAGTGCTTCCCTTCCAATTTCTAATAGATGAAGTGAAAACAATTCTACATACACACTAATTCCATCCGAATATTTGAATGTTTTTAATGGAGAATAGGTAGAGAAGTTGTGATCTATTGTGATCTATTCCCCCTCCACTTTGCTGTGTACTTTAGTTCCCAAAATGCTTTAAAACATTGGTGTTGTCAATATTAGAAATGGAGCACCAATGGTACAAAATTTGTACTTACTGCTCACAGAGAAATATTTACACATTTTAAGTTAGCCAAAGAAAGAAAATAATTTTATTTTCTATTAAGCTTATTTGTGGGAAAACAGCAAACTCTTGGCCCCAAAACTGCTCTTCATTTCTACCAACAAATCTTACCCTTGCCAAATTGCTTTATAATAATTATAGCTTTTCAAATGGTTTTTCAACAACACTCAAAGATCCATTTTCCTATGAGTACTCATTCACATTACAATAGTTGAAAAACAGTGTTAGTCTGGATGGATCTAAATGTCAACAAACCCATGGTATAAAAGTAGCATTAATTTTCTTTTGTTCAAAGAAATCAGACTGCCATCTTCATGAAATTCCTACATGCACAGTTTTCCAAATCCACTGGTTTGGGGTGATTATCTTATAATACCCATGTCTGTCCTGTTCACTGCTAACTAGAGTACGCTCTTTTAGCCACACTGCTCCATGCAACACTCAGATTAGGTTATCAGTACCCACCTACATACCCATGGCATTCACCCTTTGCTAACTGGAAGACAGCTTTGACTGTATGTGATTACACCTCTAAACTCAGTGCTTTCCATGGCTGCAGATGGATGCTGAACTTTCACATACAGCAGCCAGAATACCTGGGAAGTTTCCAATCCCAGGAATGACCTTCGACCATTAACACATAGGAGTTGGTGGCTTCCTTGCCCTCCACATAGGACAACTCTGAGACATAAACTGTAGTCTTGAGAAGGCCCACAGCAATAACTTTCTCATTAACTGACCTTGAACTGCCTTCCTTCCTATCACTGACTCAGCTCTTCATCCCCACACTTGTGCTTCCTGGGTTACCTTACAATCAAACTACTGGCTTTTATATTATTGTTTCAGATCCTTAGATTCTAGAGCACTTGCCTCATGCAAATACATTTTCCAAGTAAGTTTCAACTTGTTGATTTTACTCCAAAAACTATGTTTAATGTCTGTGCAGAAAACAATGACCTTTAAATTTTCATAGTCAATGGCCTCAAAGACATTAAATGACAAAATCTTTTTGGGATGGCAGAACTTAGAAATAAAATGATAAACAGGTGCCCAACCACTGCCCTGACCTAGAGATGGTTTTAACTTCATGACAATGAACCCCAGATTTCTTCTCTAAGGATTTCATAAGCGAGGAAAGGTCTTGCATTTTTCTTTCTAAAATCCCACTTTCAGGTCTTATATCCTCCTGTGAAAGACAGACCAAAGGTGATTACCTCGTTTGCTATCACAACTCTGATAACAATCTAATGATGTGCTTTCAGAAATATTCACGTATGTAGATGAGCACAACACAGAGCACACAATTGCAGAAATTGCCCAGTCTTCTAAAACCCAAAAAACAAATACTTTCAGAGATATTGAGACCCAGGTAAAAATCCCATTCCCCAGACCAGAGCCACACAGTGGAAATACAATAAAGGGTACATGTCATTTCATGTGTCCTTTTAGTAGTCACATTTTAAAAATGCAAAAAAGAAACCAGTGAAATTGAACTTAATACTATATTTTATTTATCCCTTTAAATTTCAGTGTTATAGTTGACCCCTATAGCACATCTAAATTCAGGCTATCTACATTTCAAATGCTCAGTAGCCACCTACACCCAATGGCTACCATCCTGGACAGTGCAGCTCTAAAGTAAGTGACCTTCCTCTTTTCGCTTTACAATGCCTTTCTGCCCTTAGACTCCAGGCATCTCTGGCTTGTGGGATCTGCCCAGAAACAGCCCCCATGAAGAGGTTAAAAGCAGTGGAGAAGTGGTAAGTGTTTGTATGTGTTCATTCAGTCTAATCCCGCCAGCAGCTTTAGGTACAGCAGCAGTGAGATTGCAAACTGAAAAGGCCTTACCTGTGAGCTATTTTAGTTTTTTGAACTTGGCACTCAGTTGCACTATGTTGGGAGAACGTGGGGAAGAGTGTGGAGGACTTTGAGCATTGTCTAGGGCCCCAGACTGAGCTGGTGAGCTGGACAGAGCTGATGGTATTTGGCTGTGGGCTGCACGAAGCCATGGTGGGAGAACTGCCCCAGCAAGCTCTACCCTCAGGATCACAGAGCAAGGACTGGGTGGGAGCGAGTAATCTAGTGACTGAGCAGCCTAAAGCAGGGATTGAAATGCCTTACAGCCTTAGCCTTCAGGGGTATAGAGTGAGACTGGTTTTGGCACACTGGGACTCATTGAAACCTTAGTCCAGAGGCATGGCAACTTAAAGATCAAGAGGAAGTAAAAGCAAAATTAGGGCAAGGAAACAGATAAATGAAATCACTCATGAGGAAGAATCAGCAGAAAACTGGCAATATGAAAAACCAGTCCAGAGCAACCCCCTCAAGGGACAGTGAGGTAGCAACTGCAGAGGATTCCACCAATAAAGAAATGTTAGAAATGACAGAAAGGGAATTTAGAATACACATGATAAAAACAACGAGAGAAATGATGGAAACAATGAAGGAAACTGCTGATAAAGTAGAAAATAACCAAAATGAAATCCAAAAAAAACAGAATCAAATAAGAGAGGAACAATATGAAGAATATAGAAAGAATATAGCTGAGCTGAAGGAACTGAAACAGTCAATTAGAGAACTTAAAGATGCAATAGAAAGTATCAACAACAGATTAGACCATGCAGAAGAAAGAATCTCAGAGATAGAGGATAAAGCTCTTGAGAAAACTCAGATAGTTAAAGAGGCAAAAAAGAAGAGAGAGAAAGCAGAACATTCACTGACAGAATTATAGGACTTTATGAAGAGTTCAAACTACTAGTTATAGATATCCCAGAAAGGGAAGAAGAATGCCCCAGGGGAATGAAAGCCATACTAGAGAATATTATAAATGAAAATTTCCCAAATATCCCCAATGATTCTGACACACTCCTTTCAGAGGAATATTGGACCCTAGGTTGCCTCCACTCTAACTGAGCTTCTCCAAGACACATTGTAATGAACCTTTCCAAAGTCAAAACAAGAGAAAAGATTCTGCAAGCTGCCAGGAGTAAGCACCAGTTGACCTACAGGGGCAAATCCATCAGAGTGACCGCAGACTTCTCTAATGAAACTTTCTAAGCAAAAAGACAATGGTCATCTACCTTTAATTTACTTAAACAGAACAATTTCCAGCCCAGAATTCTATACCCTGCTAAGCTAAGCTTTAAAATTGATGGAAAAATCAAATCATTTTCTAATATACAAACACTGAAGAAATTTGTCACAATAAGACCAGCCCTATAGGAAATACTTCAACCTGTTCTACACACTAACCAATACAATGGATCAACAGCAAAGTAAGAACTCAGAAATTGAAAGACAGAACCTAACTTCCACACTGATGCAAGAGATAAAACTAAGCAATGGACTCTCACAAAATAAGATGAATAGAACACTACCACACTTACCAATTATCTCAATAAATGTTAATGGTTTGAATTCCCCACTGAAGAGGCACAGATTGGCTAACTGGATTAAAAAACACAAGCCATCCATTTCCTGTCTGCAGGAAATGCACCTGGCTTCAAAAGACAAACTAAAACTCTGAGTTAAGGGTTGGAAGACAATTTTTCAGGCAAATGGAATTCAGAAGAAAAGAGGAGTTGCAATCTTATTTTCAGATACATGTGGATTTAAAGTAACTAAAAGTAAAAAAGACAAAGATGGTCACTTCATATTGGTCAAGGGGAAAAAAACAAGAAGATGTTTCGATTCTAAATATTTATGCACCCAATTTAAATGCTCCCAGATTCTTGAAACAGACCTTACTCAGTCTGAGCAATATGATATCCTATAATGCCATAATAACAGGGGACTTTAACACTCCTCTTACAGAGCTGGACAGATCCTCTAAACAGAAATTACACAAAGATATAAGAGCTTAAATGAAACCCTAGAACAACTGTGCTTGATAGACACCTATAGAACATTCCATCCCAAAGATAAAGAATATACATTCTTCTCAATGCCCCATGGAACATTCTCCAAAATTGATCATATCCTAGGACACAAAACAGACCTCAAAGGAAACAAAAGAATCAAAATTTTATCTTGTATCTTCTCAGACCATAAGGCACTAAAGGTGGAACTCAACTCCAAAAAAAACATTCAACCCCACACAAAGGCATGGAAATTAAACAACCTTCTGTTGAATGACAGTTGGGTGCAGGAATAAATAAAACAGGAAATCATTAACTTCATTGAGCATAACAACATCGAAGACACAAGCTACCAATACCTGTGGGATACTGCAAAGGCACTTTTCAGAGGAAAATTTGTTGCTTGAGATGCCTACATTTGAAAAACAGGAAGAGAGCGCATCAACAAACTCACAGGCCATCTTATGGAATTGGAAAAAAAAAAAAAAAAGGAAAGAAAATCTAAGCCTAAAGCCAGCAGAAGAAAAGAAATATCCAAAATTAAATCAGAGATCAATGAAATTGAAAATGAAAGAATCATTCAGAAAATTAATGAAGCAAGGAGTTGTTTTTTTGAAAAAATAAATAAAATAGATAAAACTTTGGCCAGAATAACTAGAAGTAGAAAAGTAAAATCTCTAGTAACCTCAATCAGAAATGATAAAGGGGAAATAACTGATCCCACAGAAATACAAGAGATCATCTCTGAATACTACTACAAACTCTATGCCCAGAAATTTGACAATGTGAAGGGAATGGATCAATACTTGGAATCACACCCACTCCCTTGACGTAGCCAGGAAGAAATAGAGCTCCGGAACAGAACAATTTCAAGCACTCAGATTAAGGAAACAATAAAAAAGTTTCCAACAAAAAAATACCCTAGTACATGTGGCTTCACACCAGAATTCTATCAAACCTTCAAGGAAGAGTTTATCCCCGTACTGCAGAAATTATTCCAAAAAATTGAGGAGGAAGGAATCTTTCCCAACACGTTCTATGAAGCAAACATCACCCTGATACCAAAACCAGGAAAAGACTCAACTAAAAAGAAGACTTTCAGACCAATTTCACTAATGAACATAGATGCAAAAACTCAACAAAATCCTAGCGAATACATTACAGCTTATCCAAAAAGTCATACATCATGATCAAATGAGTTTCATCCCAGGCACGCAAGGCTGGTTTAACATACGCAAGTCGATAAGCGTTATCCGCTGTATTAACAGAAGCAAAAACAAAGACCATATGATCCTCTCAATAGATTTGGAAAAAGCATTCAATAAAATCCAGCATCCTTTTCTAATTAGAACACTGAAGAGTACAGGCATATGTGGCTCATTTCTGGAACCGATTGAAGCTATCTATGACAAACCCACAGCTAATATTTTACTGAATGGAGTCAAACTGAAAGCTTTTCCTCTTAGAACTGGAACCAGACAAGGTTGTCCTCTGTCACCTTTACTATTCAACATAATGCTGGAGGTTCTAGCCAATACAATTAGGCAAGACAAGGAAATAAAGGGAATCCAAATGGGAGCAGAGGAGGTTAAACTCTCCCTCTTTGCTGATGACATGATCTTATACTTAGAGAATCCCAAAGACTCAACCACAAGACTCTTGGAAGTCATAAAAAAATACAGTAATGTCTCAGAATATAAGATGAATGTCTACAAGTCAGTAGCCTTTGTATATGCCAATAACAGTCAAGATGAGAAGCTAATTAAGGACACAACTCCCCTCACCATAGTTTCAAAGAAAATGAAATACCTGGGAATATACCTAAGAAAGAAGGTGAAGGACCACTATAAAGAAAATTATGAAATCCTCAGAAAGGAAATAGCAGAGGATATTAACAAATGAACGACCATACCATGCTCATGGCTGTGAAGAATCAATATTGTTAAAATGTCTATGCTTCCCAAAGCAATCTACCTGTTCAATGCCATTCCTATTAAAATATCTACATCATACTTTCAAAATATGAAAAAAATTATTCTGCGTTTGTATGGAACCAGAAAAAAACCCATATAGCTAAGGCAGTTGTTAGTAATAAAAATAAATCTGGGGGCATCACCATACCAGATTTTAGGCTGTACTACAAAGGCATAGTGGTCAAGACAGCATGGTACTGGCACAAAAATAGGGACATAGACACTTGGAATTGAATAGAAAATCAGGAAATGAAACTAACATCTTACAACCACCTAATCTTTGATAATCCAAACAAGAACATACCATGGGGGAAAGACTCCCTATTCAATAAATGGTGTTGGGAGAACTGGACATCCACACGTAAAAGACTGAAACTGGATCCACACCTTTCTCCACTCACAAAAATTGATTTAAGGTGGATAAAAGACTTAAATTTAAGGCATAAAACAATAAAAATCCTCAAAGAAAGCTTAGGAAAAACACTGGAAGATATCAGCCTAGGGAAAGACTTCATGAAGTAGACTGCCATGGCAATTGCAACAACAACAAAAATAAACAAATAGGACTTAAACTGAGAAGCTTCTGTACAGCTAAGGAGACAACAACCAAAGCAAATAGACAACCTACAGAATGGGAAAGGATATTTGCATATTTTGAATCAGATAAAAGCTTGATAACTAGGATCTATAGAGAACTCAAATTAATCCACATGAAAAAAGCCAACAATCTCATATATTAATGGGCAAGAGACATGAATAGAACATTCTCTAAAGAAGACAGATGAATGGCTAGCAAACATATGAAAAAATGCTCATTATCCCTAATTATTAGAGAAATGCAAATCAAAACCACCCTGAGATACCATCTAACCCCAGTGAGAATGGCCCACATCACAAAAATCTCAAAACTACCAATGCTGGCATGGATGTGGAGAAAAGGGAACACTTTACACTGCTGATGGGACTGCAAACTAATACCTTTTTGGAAGGAAGTGTGGAGAACTCTCAAAGAACTCAACCTAGACCTCCCATTTGATCCTGCAATCCCATTACCGGGCACCTACCCAGAAGGAAAAAAATCCTTTTATCATAAGGACACTTGCACTAGACTGTTAATAAATTGCACTAGACCATTTATTGCAGCTCAATTTATAATCGCCAAAATGTGGAAACAGCCTAAATGCCCACCAACCCAGGAATGGATCAACAGGCTGTGGTATATGTACACTATGGAATACTATTCAGCCATTAAAAAAATGGAGACTTTACATCCTTTGTATTAACCTGGATGGAAGTGGAACACATTATTCTTAGTAAAGCATTATAAGAATGGAGAAGCATGAATCCTATGTACTCAATTTTGATATGAGGACAATTAATGACATAGTGGGGGTGGAGGAAGGAGAGAGCAGAGAGAGAAAGAAGGAGGGAGGGGTGGGGAAAGGAAGAGCAGAGAGAGGGGAGGAGTGGGGCCTTGGTGTGGGTCGTGGTGTGTGCCACACCTTTTGGGGGCAAGACAGGATTGTAAGAGGGTCTTTACCTAACAAATGCAATCAGTGTAATCTGGTTTCTTGTACCCTCAATGAATCCCCAATAATAAATTAAAAAAAAAAAAGAAAGAAAAGAAAAGACAGCATATCAGCTACATGTTTCCTGACAGGAGATATTCACAGTATATCAGATGTTTTTTCAATAACCCAAAGAAATTAATCTTCAGTGAGGAATTACAGGGGTATTTGTGAAACTTGGTAAATGTAGAATGTAAATGTTTTGGCACAGTAACTGTGTACACAGCCCTACTATGAAACTAATTTGGGGCTCTCACATGAAAGCTATAACCCAGCTACAACTTAACAATAGGGGGAAGTGGGAAAGGTGGGGGGTGGGTAGAGGGAGGGGAATCGGTGGGATCACACCTGTGGTGCATATTACAGGGGTATTTGCGAAACTTGGTAAATGTAGAATGTAAATGTTTTGGCACAGTAACTGAGATAACGCCGGAAAGGCTATGTTAACCACTGTGATAAAAATGTGTCAAATGGTTTATGAAGTGAGTGTATGATGCCCCATAATCATATCATTGTATACAGTTATGATTTAATAAAAAAATTAAAAAAAAATAAAAAAAGTGTCAAATGGTTTATGAAGCGAGTGTATGATGCCCCATGATCATATCAATGTATACAGTTATGATTTAATAAAAAAAAAAGAAATTTCAGTCATGTGTACTTAGCAATTATTGGTCATTTCTGACCAATAATTGAATAAATGAATTATTATTCATTTCTGTCATCTGTTTTAAGAAATTTGTAAACTATGCAACAAATTAAGATATATTAATGTGGATACAAATTACAGATACTTCTTTAAAGGAAGAGTAAGCTGATTTATGACAAAGACAAGAACAGAATTTTGGGATAAATAGGGAGCTATGGGTCTATGGCCAACTTTGGGGGCAAACAAAAATCAGCAATGCCATTGGAAACTATTAAATACCTGCTAACCCCCCTGTTGAGTAGTTATGATGTGAGGCGCATCCATTCATCTGTTCTCTGATATGATTTTTCATGACAACCATTTAAAGTAGGTTGGAGAAGAGAAATTGCCCAATGGCCAGATGAAGACTCAGAGAACTGTGGAGTGATTAGAACTGGGGAGTGTACAAATACACAGGGACGCTGGGAAAATTCTTTCTGTTGGACTCCACCAATATCTCACTCCCTGCATCCTTTCCAAAATGGCAATGACTGATTGCTTACAGGAAGTTATCTTTCTACCTTGGTTTGGAAGATTTTGGAGTTTGAAACCCTACAAAATGGCCTTTAGTTCTGAAGAGGAGAATTAGGCCACTTAATTGGTTGTAATCATGGTAATTAAATCCATTCTTCTTTCTCCTTCATGTGAAAGGGGGTATTTCCAGGCACCATCCTCTCCTACCTACCCTCAGTCTGTCAATAAGTGAATTTTCCATTCTTCCCTATTTTTAGCTTTTTTCCTCATGGTGTGCCAGTGAAAAACATAGGTGAAAAGAAACACTTTGAGGTTAAAGAACCAGAAACATTTGCTTCCTGCCGAGCTAACTATAGACCATTCAGTGTAACAGAGAAGCAAGCAGAGCCCAGATGTCAGCTGAGTTCACTCAGTCCTTGCAAGTGAAATAAAGCAGTTAGAGTTCCGCCTGATGAACTACGGGACACCTACCTACCACCCAGAATGCTCTGGGAATGTCAACAGTGCTGCATGTATTTCCCACAATCGTCTGTCTGAACATTCCTTAGTCTAATGAATTAGTCCAGTTTATGGTTCTCTTTATGGCAATATTTTTTCTCCAGGACTCCCCATGACAGAAACCACTTCCTATTTTCTTTACCTTTCCCAATGCTACCAGCACTGGGCTATGTATATAGCAGACAAAGTTTTTTTTTTTTTTTTATTGTTGAGGATTCATTGAGGGTACATTAAGCCAGGTTACACTGATTGCATTTGTTAGGTAAAGACCCTTTTGCAAACATGTCTTGCCCCCAGAAGGTGTGGCACACATCAAGGCCCCACCCCTCTCCCTCCTTCTATAGCAGACAAAGTTTTAAGGCAGTGAGATAAAGAAGAAAATGGTTGACATTATAGCAACTAACTTAGAACAGAATGAGAGACAGCCCTAGTGGGGAGAATATAAGACAAAATTCCATGGCGAATTTTGTTTGATCCTGTATGTTGTTTAGTCCCACCTGTTTTTTTTTTTTCCTGCTTGCTTTTCTCTTGCTGTATGTCCATGCAAGTGGGACAGTTGAACTACTTTCTTTCAAAATCCCCTTGCAGACAATGCCCTCGTCCTTCAATATCCCCACCTCGTCAGCCTATTTTTTTCTCTCTCTCTAGAAAAAAAAAAATGATGTTCCCTTTCTAAAATGTATTTTCCAGTTCTGTTTAATAATAGAAAACTCTATTTTTATTTTATTTTTATTTATTTATTTATTTTTTTTTTGTGTGTGTGGTTTTTGGCCGGGGCTAGGTTTGAACCCGCCACCTCCGGCATATGGGACCGGCACCCTACTCCTTGAGCCACAGGCGCCGCCCAAAAACTCTATTTTTACCCAGCCTCTGGTCAGTTTCCCCAGAAGCAGACCCTGGGACAAGGATTTGTGTGCAAGTGATTTATTAAGAACGGGCTCGCAGGGGATACTGACAAACAGCACAGGGAGAGGGAAAGAGTCGGGCAAAAGTCAAATCTCATGCAGCATTGTTCAGAGGCTACCTTCAGAGTGATTCCATAGGGACTCTGGAGCATAAGCTATGGCTTAGAGCTGTCAGACTTGGGGTTAGGGTTAGGGCTATGGTTAGGGTTAGGGAGAACCATAAGTCATTGACTAAGGGTCATTGTGTTAGTCTATGTCCTCCAGAGAAACAGAACCAGTGGAAGATAGATAGATGGATAGAATTAATTGTCATTATCATATAAATTATATATCATATAGAAAGAAGGGTTTTTATTGTAAGGCATCTGCCCATATGGTTACTTGCAAAGTTCCAAGATCTGCAGTCAGCAAGCTGAAGACCCAGTAGAGCCGACAGTGTAGCATCAGTCTGAGCCTGAGTGGAAAGCTGAAGAAAACAGAGTTCCTAGCTCACAGATAGTGTGAGCAGATCTCCCCTGGTGCAGCCTTTTTGTTCTATTTTTGCCTTCAACGGATCAGATGGGGTCGCACACTAGGAAGGGCAGTAGTCTGCTTTACTCAGTCTACTGATTCAAATTTTAATTTCAACCAGAAACATCCTCACAAACACACCCAGAATAATGTTTAACCAAACATCTGGGCACCCTGTGGCTTAGTCAGGTTGACACATAAAATTAACTGTCAGAAATCCAGTCCTTCTCAACTTGGCACCCATATGCGTTTCCTTAAATCATATTTAATCCCCAAATAAAGGTAATAAAAGGCCATAATTTCACCTAACATGATACAACTACTCTGTGTACAACTGAAAAGACACTAACCCCTTCCCTGAAGTCCTTGAGATGTTTGCTCTTTTCCATGAAATACTGAAATAGTATGATATAAAACTAACAATACCTACATACTATGACGTAAAGGCAGTACAACTGTTTTACACAAGAAGAGAGTAAGAGGGAAGAAAACTATGATTTTTGCCACATATATGTCTGTACATCACACACATGTACATGTACATAGACATTCACAACAAAATTAGGAAATACTACCGACAATTACACTTCTCATTTCTATGACTGGTTACACAGTTGTAGTTGGTATTTGTAACTACCTTGTCCCATTACTCATTCTGTATTCCCTGTGCCTTTCGCATGCATAAAATTAACCACCACAGTCTTCAGGCTCTTTGTGGACATTTGTGAGTGCAAAGTGGCTCGAGTAGTCTAAGGGAAATCCTCCATAGATAAGCTATGAGTGCTGTTTGGTAGAGTCAAAATCATCCAGGAAAGGGGCCCACACGAAAGTTAAGCAGGAATCCAGTGGCAACTGGGTGGAGTGCCAACACTGTCCTTGACACCTGCTTCACAGGATGCTTTTAAACAGCTTACATTTTCTTGGCATCTCTTCCCTGGATATTTTCAGTACTCTCCGCTCCAGGTCCTCGGGTGCCACAGGATCAGGGCTGTGCTGTCCAGTTTGCACCCTCTCTGTGCTTCCTTCTATGGAAACATTCACCGTGTTCAGGGTGACATCACCCTGCGCAAGAGCTAGCTATCCGCTGCTCAATCCGTGCCCCGGAATAGGGACAGGTGCGCTTCCCAGTTAACGTTCATATTTTCATTAATGCTTACCCCAGAAAGTGTGTTGTAAGGAAATGACACTTAAATGGTTTCAACTTCTGGATGATGTAACACAAAATAGGAGAACAAGGACTTCTCTAACCCTGACTTTAAAGCAATAAACACTTTCTACCCACGGCTGAGCCCTAGGTAGAGGGAGCAAAAGGAATAATCGGAGCCGTGTACTGTGGTTTATAAGACACTGAACACAAGCATGATGCTAACACAACTGTGTCTCACTTCATCTTCACAAGGACCCTGGGAGGTAGGCAGTACCATCCCCATTTTACAGATATCAAGGAAAACTGAAGCAACTCACCAAAGAGTAGGATCTACAAAGGAGCACAGCTCAGATGCAGAGCTTGTGCGATGTGAAACCGAAGCCTGGTTCCTCTCCACTGTGCTGACCTGCCTCCCGCAGTTAACTTACATTACTCTCAGAGCTACAGAGCAAATCAATAACCAGGCATCGGGGTGAAAAGAAAGAGGCAGGAGAAGGCCCGCACCGTGAGGTGTTCCCAGAAACTCCGACAGACAACTCAAGTGTAAACATCTGTGCAGATAGAAATGTGCGCCCGTGTTGTCTGTTGTCTCTAGTTCATCTCTCCTCTTCTCCCACACCCACCCTGAATTCTCCACCCTCATCTCATAAGAATAAAAGATAAACTCAGATAGGAAGGGCGGGTTCAAAATAAGCTTTCCAGGAACACTTGTCCAGTCCTTCTTCCTCTAAGCTGACTAAGAGAAGCTGAAGAAAATGAGAAAACATATCCAACTTTTCCATATTTTGTTATAATCTGAATCAAAGAAAAATGTACTATAATCTCTAGAGTGTACAGAAAACTATATGAGCGCTTGTATGCCGTAAATGTCTATCCACTGTATAATTTCTCAGGACACAGAATTTCAGAAAAATTAAGTCCATAAAATACTATAAAACATGGAAGAAAGGAGGTGAGATGTTGGTTGCTGCTGGACCAGCAGCATTTTGCTGTTGGCTGGCAACTGCAAAATGACATGTAGAAAAAGAAAAATGATTTCCGGAGCCCTCTGAAATGACAGCCAAATGATAAATGTTTAATACAAATCACATCAATGGTAAAGGAATTGATTTTACTGTCTCACCTTTCACCTCAAATGGCCCTATTTTTAATAAATGTTTAAAACATTTCAGAGGGAGCATCAGAATATATTTTGTTGTGTGCCCTTTAATACTTTCCAGGAAAACCTTCATTTGGATGAATGGCAAAAGCAGAAAATATAGAACATAATTCTGAGTATTGTAATGACATTTCTATCTGCATGAGAAACAGCCACAATTACCAGCCCTACGAGACTGGAGACTGACACTTGTCCATTAGAGATTCTTACAGTGATTAAGGAACAAAAAGTAACTGTAAAATGAGATTTCTTGTTTTGGGAGATCTGGGAAGAATAGTTGAAACTAAAGTTTTCCTACATGGGCAAAACATTCTTATCTTTTCAGGCGAATCTGTAACTAATACTTGCTTTCTAAAAGGGAAATACAACTTCATATTCAAATGCTCAGGGGAAGCTATGTAGTCACGTCCTTGTTCTTTGTTGGAGTTTGAAGACTACAAAGGTCTGAATGGATGTGTGTGTTAGGGGAGGGAGGGACAAAGAAGAAGAAAGGTTAGATCTTCCAGTGCTTTAACAAACATAAGCCCTCTATTCTCCTGTGTTCTAGGCACTCTGACCACACAATACTTTTCAAATGTCATGTTATCAAGGAACCATTTATTTGCTCACAATTTATGCAGATTAGGAATTCAGATAGGGCACAGCAGGTCAGCAGGTATGGTTGTCTCTGCTCCAGTGCTCCAGATGTCTGTTTCTGACTTGAAGACTGGAACGCAGAAGGCAGGAGGCAGAAAATTTTTCTGCAAAAAGCCAGAGAGTAAGTGTTTTTTGGCTTTGTAGGACTTAAGTACAATCTCTGTCATGACTATTCATTTCTGCTGTTACAGGGTAGTAGAATCTACTGACAATATGTAAATGAATGAACATGAGTAAATCTCAATAAAACTTTATTTACAAAAACAGGCAGCTGTCTGAATCTGTCTCTTGGGATCCCTGAAGGCTTATTAGCTTATGTGTCAGGAAGCTGCTGAGAACTGCCAACTGGGAAGTCTCAGCCCTTCTACCTGTAGACCATTCCACGTAGGCTCACTCCTTTTGAGATAGTTTTGGCTTGCTGTCACCATGAAGGCAGGGGTCCAAGGATAAGAGTCCTAAGAGAGAGGAAGATAGTCAAATGGAAGCTCTACCATCTTCTATGACCTAGTTTCAGTCATCATGCAGCATGACTCCTGCCCCGTTCTATGCATTGAGGCAGTCACACGTCCAACCTGGGTTGGAGGAGAGGGGGAAGTGATTATCTCTAGAGAGGGAGGGTGTGTTTCTAAGATTCTAGAAGGGCAAGTAGGATGCATAATATCACTCTAGCCATTCATGGAAAATTTAATGGTCCACTGCCTTCATTTAACACACATTTTTTAATGAGAAACTTGCCAAGTGCTATACTTAGAAGATAAATACAAGTCAAAATTTGTCTTAGAAAAAGGTCCTGCCAGGGTGAAAAGACAACTTTGCAAAGAGATAGATTTGTAAAAATAATATGATATCACAGAGTAGGAACCAAAAGACTTAGACACACTGAAACAAGAACTTACAGCCCTCAAAGATATGAAAAATACAGTAGAATCCCTCAGTAACAGAATGGAGCAAGCAGAAGAAAGGATTTCTGACATTGAAGATAAAGTCTTCGAACGCTCCCAATCTCTCAAAGAGGAAGAGAAATGGAGAGCAAAAACGGATCACTCACTCAGAGAGCTCTCAGATAATTCGAAAAAAAATAACATAAGGGTTATAGGAATTTCGGAGGCTGATGAAGTGGCAGCCAAGGGCACAGAGGCCCTTCTACATGAAATTATGAAAGAAAATTTTCCAGACATGCCTAGAGAATCTGAATGTTTATTGCAGCCCAATTCATAATAGCTAAGTCATGGAAAAAGCCCAAGTGCCCATCGATCCACGAATGGATTAATAAATTGTGGTATATGTATACCATGGAATACTACGCAGCCTTAAAGAAAGATGGAGACTTTACCTCTTTCATGTTTACATGGATGGAGCTGGAACATATTCTTCTTAGTAAAGTATCCCAAGAATGGAAGAAAAAATACCCAATGTACATAGCCCTACTATGAAACTAATTTGGGGCTCTCACATGAAAGCTATAACCCAGCTACAACTTAACAATAGGGGGAAGTGGGAAAGGGGGTGGGTGGGTAGAGGGAGGGGAATAGGTGGGATCACACCTGTGGTGCATATTACAGGGGTATTTGCGAAACTTGGTAAATGTAGAATGTAAATGTTTTGGCACAGTAACTGAGATAACGCCGGAAAGGCTATGTTAACCACTGTGATAAAAATGTGTCAAATGGTTTATGAAGTGAGTGTATAATGCCCCATAATCATATCATTGTATACAGTTATGATTTAATAAAAAAATTAAAAAAAAAAAAAGATAAATACAAGTCAAAATTTGTCTTAGAAAAAGGTCCTGCCAGGGTGAAAAGACAACTTTGCAAAGAGATAGATTTGTAAAAATAATATGATATCACAGAGTAGGAACCAAAAAAAACAAAATGAAAAATATATATATGTGGGAGCTACAAATAAGCACCACCAACATACCTTTAAGGTACAACATTTACCCTGGGTCTAGAACCCTGGGTTCAGCAAACTAGAGCCCACAGGCCAATCTGCCTCATTTTATTTCTTTTCTAAATAAATTTTTATTAGAACACAGCCCTAATTATTCATTTATATATTGTCTATGTTTGCTTTTTCATTACAACAGCAGAGTTGAGTAGTTGCAACTGAGACTGGCTGGCAAAGCTAAAAATATTTCCTATCTGGTACTTTACTGAGAAGTTTGCCAGGAGATAGAGGGGAAGGAAGGGAGGGAAAAGCATAGCCAACGTCGGAGTCATGAGCAGCCCTGGGCCCAACACAAGTGGCATCTTCAGAGCCTGTTGCCTAAATTAACCAAGAACTGTTTATGTTTTTACTTTTTCAGGATGATGTTCACGCATTTTATTCATGCCAGGAGTAATGAACTTTTATCATCATATGGGCTAACTCACATATCTGTACAGAGAAAGATTCAAAAGATGGAACTCAGAAAGAAATAATTATATCTGCCAGAAATACACAAAGAAAAAAAGAAAAAAAATTAACACATCTGCATCTGCTAGATACTTACCATCTTGGACATATGTTTTCTTCCAGAAAGTTAAAAGGTTTTGTTGATTTAGAAAGAATCAAATCACATTTTTTCTACATATTTATGCCCCTAGTTCTTCAATATTTTTTCCTTAGGAAAAAAAGGAAAAAAACAGCATGAGTTCTGATCAGAATATAAAAGTTTAATTCTCAACTCTACTACATAATATGGTATAATCTTGGGCAATTCACTAAATTTCTCTATGCCTCAATTTCCTCCTCTCTAAATAGCAACAATAATACCATATTATGTAGATACTAAGTATTTAAAAATTAGTACCTGGCTTCAAATGAGCAGGAGCTTTTAGCTCACTGTCTTTCCTCCCTTTCTCCCTGTGGACACGCACTCTAGAAGTATAGGGAACTTCTTCCTTCTCATCAGGAAGTTATCGAAGCCATCAACTCTTAACTGAATGGATTTCTCCCTTATCCTTTTACTAAATCATGAGTTATTTCCCTATTAAGCCTTGCACTGTCCATTCAGATTCTAAATGATGATAAAGTTTCTGTTCTCTGAAAACATTTATAGTGTTTTAACATGAACAGTAGGCCCTGCCTCTTCTCCAGTCCCCGCACCCCACCCCAGCCACTGTGATGGCTTCCTGCAGCTGTACTAGCTGCCCTCGGTTCCTCCATCCCTCAGTGCTCACCTCCTTTACCCCAAAACTCTCTCTTTAATACCCAGAGAAAATGACTCTTCCTCAAAGTGGCTTTTCCTGACCTCTGGTGCTAAACTAGATAAGAGCCCCTCTCGCCCTCTCCCATAGAACCTATCTATATACAATAAAGAAATTTTTCTTTATTGCACTTAACAAAATGTGCAGTCACATATCTATACATATGTTAACTAATGCTTGTGTTTCTCACTTGACCAAGGATGGACAAACATCAGACTGTGGACAAATCTGACCCGATGCCCGTGTTTACACAGCATCCAAGCGAAGAATGGTAACATTTTCAGTGGTCATCTAACTACCCACATAAGGTCCTCTGTTTTTCTCCTGGCCTACAAAATCCAACATACTTACTATCTGGCCCCTTACAGAAAAGGTTTATTGATCCCTACACTAGGTCATACGAGGTCTGACATTTAAGGTCACAAACTCATCCCAGGAACAGTGCTACATACCTCACTGCTGAATATCACCATGTTCACCTTCAACGTGCTCCTCCTGGAAAGCTACACACTGATGCCAGTGCCCAGTCCACGCTTCAGAGCAATTTTCGAACTCTTTCTCTGCAATGGCACATCAGAACTGTTGTACATAATATGAAAATAGAGATTTTTCAAAGTCATCCCAGATAAAGTGCTATATAACCTCATTGCTGAATATCACTATGGTCACCAGATGATGAAGGGAGTACTTTGTAGGTGACCATAGTGATATTCAGCAATGAGGTATGTAGCGCCTTTCCTAGGATGAATTTGTGAACTGAATTGTCAGACTTTGTATGCTTCTGGGTTTTATTTTTAATTTATATATATCCAATCACTAACAGTGTCTGTCACAGAGTAAAAACAGATAAGATAGACACACAAGTAAAAATGAAATAATGTACAAATTTTGAAGTCTCTCATTCTGAGCACACTCCATGTATGGGATGTGTTGAAGGAATATTGATTGTATGGAAAGAAAGAGTTTTAGGCCAAACTATCACTGACTGGTACCATCTCTGAAGGAATACACCCTGAAGATTAAGGATAAAACTATCCTGATTTTAAAGGTGGCAACTGGCTCTCTGCCTCTGCTCTTCTGGTTTATATAAATCTTTGCCTACTGCCGAGATGCCTCACACTGCCCCTTCCCGCAGTTCCACTGTTCCTCCTATAGCGCTCCTGCAGGCTCTAGTGCTCTCTGATCCCAAATCTGCCTACAGATCATGGGTGGAAAGATGTTTGCCCTTAGTCAGAGCTTGTGTGCTGGATGAGTAAGGTCATGCTCAGTCTGAACAGAGGTCACAGCTCTGAAGTGACCCAGGGCCAGGGTCGTCACCACTTGGGACACTGCCAGAAATGCATACTCCCAGCCCCAGCCCCAGCCTTACTAAATAAAAAACTCAGCAAGGCATAGGAGAGGAGAGGACAGCATTTGATTACAAAGAAATAAAAACACTGGCGTCGCACAGACGCCTCTTGCGCCTGCTCCGCAGCCCCCTGGTAGCCACTTCCTGCGCCACTGCCGTCGCGGCGGTCCTCGCCGCCGCCACCGCAGCTCGCGTCCGCTTTCACACACACCGCCGTGGCCGCGCACGCGTGTCTGCGCGCTGGCGTCACTTAGCAACCAGACGACCGCGGGCCGGCGGGGTCCCGGAGTTCAGGGTGGAGAGGTCTCCTCCCGCCGGCTCTGCGGCTTTTCCCCACCCTCCCGACCCGCTGCCTCTCCCGAGCAGGGGGCACCAGGGTGTGGCTGCCCTGCGGCACTTGGCTCCGATCTCACCATCCCACCCTCAGTAGAGTGCCATGGCGTCACAGCTCACAGCAACCTCAAACTCCCGGGCTAAAGCGATTCTCCTGCCTCAGCCTCCCAAGCAGCTGGGACCACAGGTACCTGTCACAGCGCCGACTATTTTTCTGATGCAGTTGCCATTGTTGTTTAGCTGGCCCAACGTGCCAGCCTCGGTGCATGTGGCCCATGCTGTAATCACTGTACTACAGGCACTGACCCACTATCTAGTAACTTAGACCCCTATGGTTAACCCAGATCCTCTATTCCTGTTTTAGTGTTTTCCTCTGCTTCTCCCAGAGCAGAACCTGGGGTGGAAAGAGTTTTCTAGAGCTACGAAGCATGTAAACCTATTTAGTTTCAGAGTTTGGCATTAGGAAGCTCTTTGTCCACAGGTAATATCCAGTATCAATTTTGTCAGTTGTGTTATACAGAATAATGTCCCCTAAGATGTCTACATCATAATCTCCAGAATTTATATGAATATGTTGTATTGGCAATACATTAGCAATCTGCAGACGTGATTAAATTATGGGTCTGGGGAGATTATCCTGGATTATCTGGCTGGGCTGGAGGCAAGTGCATCAAAGTCAGAGAAAGAAATACAATCATGGAAGCAGAGGTCAGAAAGAGACTTGAAGACGTTATATTCTTGGCCTTGAAGATGAACCCAAGGAATGCAGGCAACCTGTAGAAGCTGGAAAAAGCAAAGAGATGGATTTTTGCCTCATGCCCTTAGAAGAATCAAAGCCTTGAAAACACCCAAATTTTAGGACTTCTCGTCTCTAGAACTGTACGTCAATAAATTTGTATTGCTTTAAACCATTAAGTTTGTGGTAATTTGTTACATCAGCTATAGGAAATTAATGCTGTCAGTAATAAAGAAAATATTTGGTTTCAAAAATAAATAAATAAATAAAAACACTAACCAGGAAATCACATAGTAAAATTATAGTACAAAAAGAAAAAAGTGTTTAAAGTATCAATAAAAGCAAAACTAAAAACACCAAATAAAATAAACTTTCAGTGATCGGGGTGATTAACCAGATTTTTGTTTCTTTGTTTTATTATTTTAACCTCCAATCTAGCACAGGTCAATAATTTTGTAAAATCTAATTAAAATCAACTACTAGAAGACTTACATTTAAACGTTTATCATCTGTACTGTCAACACAGGCCAACGGAACCTAAGTCTCCGCTGTTCCTTCTGAAAAGCTTAACCAAGTGACATCAGTGTGGGGAGGCCACACACGGAGTGTGCATCTCGGGCCTGCACACAGGTCTGGCGTTGCTGTGACCTTGGCAGCTCCTTCAAAGCCCCTTTCCATTTGGACGTCAGGACTTCTGAAACTTGGTTCCCTATGACCACCCACCCCCAATCCCTGCCTATGCCGCGCACCATTCATGTCACAATCAATGAGGTCAGCTCTTCAGAGGCGACACATCTCTGAGAGCAAGCTGCATCTACCTGCAGCGCTGGGGGTATTAGCTTTATGTCTCCATTCCACACGCACCTGAACTTCACCTTGCGCCCCACCCATGTACACACAGAGAAAGATACAATGTCGATGTCAGTTTATTGAAAATCTGCTAAAACTGTAAGACATGAAAGGAGGAAGCTTGGCCGCCCCACCCTGGCTGGTCTGGGCCTCAGGTCTCCAGGTTGGTCACAGGCAGCACCTTGTTGCGGCGGCGGATCTTCTGGGCCAGCGGGAGGCAGAACATCTTACAAAAGAAACTGGCAATCCTCCTCGCGCACCCCCTCCGGCCCTGGACCACTTCAGTGCTGTCCTCTTCCACTACCACTACCTGCCCAGACGCCGGGAGGGAGTGCTCTTGTCCGGGACGGGCCTGAGCTCCTGCGTCTCCCTCTGGGCCTCCCCTAAGGCGGCTGGTGCTGGGGGAGGGAGAGGACGCCGGACCAGGCTGGGGGGCACAAGTGGCACCGGGAATTGGCAGAGTGGCGGTCTCTGGTGGCATGTCTGTCAGTGCCGTGCGTGGCCTCTGGCTGTCTTGCCCAGCCTGGATCCAGGGGTCTTCCATCATCTGATGGAGGCTGGGCCTCTTGCTGGGGTCAGGGTTTAGGATCTTTTGGAGAAACGATTTTAATTCTGGTGTAGTGAAAGCAGGTGTCATATAGGTGGTACTTAAGACTGACCTTTTCAGTTTCTCCGAATCCCTTCCGAAGAATGGGGCGGTCCCGGCGGCCAACGTATAGAGGATGACGCCAAGGCTCCAGATTTCTGCCTCTGGTCCCTTGTAGTTCTGCCTCAGGAAAACTTCTGGGGCCAAATACCGGGCTGTACCACAAAAGGCTGTGAACGTCTCAACTTCGGTGAAGGTAATGGCCAAACCAAAGTCAGCTATTTTGACATTGTTTTGAGAATCTAACAAAATATTGTCAAGCTTCAGATCCCTGTGCAAGACGCCCTCTTCGTGTAGGTACTCCACGGCTTTCAGTATCTGCAAGAATATGGCTCGGGCCTCCCCCTCCTCCATCTGGCCAGATGTGTCTATTCTGTCAGCCAGGTCACCACTACCTGCATGTTCCATGATAAGGTACACCTGATCCTTACCCTCTATGACCTCCAGCAGCTTAATGATGTTGGGATGGTCCAAGCACTTCATGATCTCAGGCTCCGAAGACGCACAAACACGCTGTTTGCTGATGATCTTCACCGCCACCTTGGTCCCGGTTGGAAGGTGCCGAGCCAGCTTCACCTCACCGAAACTGCCCCGGCCAAGGGTCTTCAAGAACTCATAGTCCTGGAGGACCTCCTTGTCCAGAGACACGGAGGCCACCCCAGGCGCCATGGGGAGCCTGACTACTCTAGCACTACGCTAGATAAGCTACGCTTAATAAGTAATCAACAAAAACAACAACAACTAATGCTCACTATGCTAAAAAAGATATCAAACTATAGTAACTGGGGCACTAAATAGGCTAACACTACTAAGGAAAGCTAACTAGGATAAAAGTAATAGGTGAACTTATGCTAACAAAACAAATAACACTATGCTAAGAATTCTATCTACACTATGTTAAACTACTCACTGGGATAACTGCAAGAACTACGATCAAGGAAACACGCTATCTGAGGTCAAGTCCGCAGGTCACCAAAAGAGCTTCCTGGGCTGTAACGACCAAAGACCCAGGCCCAGACACGGCCTTATATAGGTGTCAGCCTCAATGGCTCTCTATGAAGTCAGAGGCAGGGGGAAATGGACCAATAAGGGTTGGGGATAAACAGGGTGGGTTTTTCTTTTCCTTATGTGGGTGCAAAAAACTTTTCCACTTGAAAGAGAAACAGGTGCTCTTTAATATCATACAGAAAATTAACTCCCAGTGAATTCAAGACTTAAATGTCAAGAGTTAACAGTATACAACTCCTTGGAGTAAATGGAAGAGGAAAGCTTCAGGACAACGTGGGTCGTGAAACTTTCTGCTGGTGGGTCCTGAGGGATGAAACCCAATATAGTGAATCTTGTCTGGAAAGTGTTGGCTTAAGGGAGCAGGGAGATATCCGAGTGGCCTCTTTGGGTTTGGACAGCCCTGAGACTTTGAGGCAGGGATCAGGACTGTGGCTGCTGCTTCAGTCCCGGGCGAGGCTCAGCCCCACCAGCATAGGATCCACCCCTTCTCTTTACCTTCCTTTCTGGATGTTCTTAGCTTTCTTTCTGTGTCATTTGCAGGAGGTATCAGGACCCACAGGACATCCTGTGAGGGTTTGTGTTCTATTTTCAATGGATGATCTAGAGGTGTGTAATGAAAGTTAGAGAGTTTATCTGCTGACCCTGGGAAATTCACAGAGGAATGTGATAACCTGGCTATTGTTTTTGATTTGACCTGAAAGGATGCGTGTGTCTTACTCTCACATTGATGTTTGTAGATGAGAGAAACAGGATTTGGGCAGCTGGGCAGCTCTAAGGAGACCAATTCTGTACCCTAGTCAAAGCTCCTGCCTGGGAATCAAACAGTTCAAGGGGATCCAGGGTGGAATCTCCATCTGTGTCAAAGAGGATCCCATCTCCGCAGCCAAATCCTAGTGTGTTTTGTAAGGACATGGAAGCTATTCAGGGGAAACCACTCAACTTTTCCTAAATTAACCGAGGGGTTCAGGGAAAGGAGGAAAGCCCAACAATATGTAGAGAAAGAATCACTGAAGCTGTCAGAAGGTGGACAACATGGACCCAGATCAGCCGAGGCAGAAATAGTCATTAATCCACGATTGACACCTCTGACTATGATAACCCATAGGAAACTCCAGAAGTTGGCCTTAGACCCCCAGAGAGTTCCCAGATACTGTCAGTGTCCTCCTCTGTCCTCAACAACCGGGATATGTAACATAGGGGAGTTCCAAAAGGCCAGATTATTCGGGGTGGCTTTTGCAGTAATGTTGTCCCCAGACACTCACTCCAAGGTGCCCTGGGGATGGTGGAAAGACCTGCCACCCTTGTGGGAAAGCTGGACACTTTTCACACCAGCTGTCACACCAGCCCCAGAAGGACCAAAGGTGAGGAGGAGAAAGCCCTGAAGCACTGGTGGCCCTGTCCCAAATGGGTAATTCATGGTTATTGGGCATGGAGTGTCCCTCGATCATGGGTAGACCAAGGGGGGGTGTCCAGACCCCGGTGGCCCTGGTCATAAAGGAAAAGGCCTATAGTAGCAGGGTTCCACACTGGATCCCACTCATCCCCTCCAAATCACACACAAAGAACCCTGGGTAACCCTGTCATCTCATAAAGGAAAAGGCCTATAGTAGAAGGGTTCCACACTGGATCCTACTCATCCACTCCAAATCACCCACGAAGAACCCTGGGTAACCCTGCCATCTCATTGTATAGCTGTGGCATTGATGGGTGCCTCAGCAGGACGCATTATACCCCACGTTATTATGTAGTTGGGAAAGCACTATTAGTCAGCTACCAAATTCTGCTTGTCTCAGAGGTTCTAATGGAATTGTTACAAAGATTGTGTTTACACAAATTGTGCCTCAATTGCAATTGCAACCCCAGACAATTATGAACAGCCTTGAGACAGCTGTAACAGGGAACAACAATGACCTGTAGTTGTAGAGGGCATGGACCCTGGGACCTGGGCAGAGGGAAGCCAGGGAAGCCTGAGAAGGGTTCTTCCAGTACAGCTGACTCTCAAATTACACCATCTTTTTCTGTTTGTGGAATTAGGCTGAACAACCTTGTTTTTATGGACTCCTGATTCCTGTTTCCCTGTGCTCGATCCCTAAACTGGTAGAACCTCCGTCTCTTACCTATGAGATGGGGAAGGTAAATTACAAGCCTGTGTGGATTCCACAGCTTCTCTGGTTGAGTTCAGCTCACTCTTTCTCTGGTGCTTCCCAGCTGTCCTCCTCCCTAACTGAAAAAGCTGTCCTCTGGATATTGCGACATTTGTGTCACTGTCTTGGAACTTTCCTGGGCAAGCCTCTGTGTTTTTTTTCTAGCTGCACTAATTCTGACTTGGCTGGGTTTGAACATTATTTCTCTGCTAAGGGAGAGGGGGGAGGGAAAGTGGAAACATAATAGTTCTCAGCGAGGTTTAGGAGCTCCCATATCCCAGTGTCTGACAAAATGTCAGTTCAAGATGGTATAGTGGAGCTTTGCATTGGACTCCCCACTAGACTGCCTCCTGAGCAACTGGAATGGTTAGGAAGGGTTGTGGGGGGAAATGGCTCATTTTTATGTCTCCTGACTTCAAGTTGGGGTAAAACACTGGATTTGTCTTGGTGTGATCTTTGATAAATAGGACTATTTATGCTATCATTGTTTGGGTGAGAGAAGCCAGGTCATCTGAGTTGTATGCATTGAGAAAGATGTTTGTGTGTTTAATTGTGCACGTCTTCTTAGTGTGAATGACTAATTTCTTAGGTCACAGGTTAATGAATTGGATAAATATAAATAAAACTGATACAATGTCTTCAGATTTTTCTATACCCTGCTAGTGAGGGCCATATGGTATGCTATTCGAGGAAAATACAGAGGTGGCCCTTCTCCTAACTATCTCTCTAGCCAGTCTGATTGCTTCTATTGCATGAAGACACCAAATTCTCAAAACATTATTTTTTTCAACTTTTATATCACTTAATAAGTTGTAACAAAAAGTTTGTGTAATTATTATGCTGAATGCCCATGTTTAAAAGTATACAGAAAGCCTTAGGAAGACCATGTCTATTTCATTCACTTTTATGTTCCTAGGATTCCAAATTCTTGAGTCCAAGAATATAATATATGCTCAAAAAATATTTGTTGAACATATGGATTTATCAACCATGCATTACAGGAAGATACACATAGCTTGAGTCCACAGATAACCCCAAATAATTTTCAGTTTATGCATTTCCCACAGCAGTTTATTTGATAGGTAGATCCTTTGTAATTTCAAAATCTTGCACTCACTCATTGGCCTTATTTGTCCTAAGTCATATTTGTCCTAAGTCAGCATGTTAAGTTCAAACAATTCAATGGAAGACAGAGCTGATTAGCGCTAACTTCATTTTTGAAGTGTCAGAAAAAGCGTCAGAAAAAACAGAAAGCAAAGGGTCATACATAAGCTTCCAGCTTCATCCTTGATTTCTATTAGCAAATGTATTTTTATGAAGGCTAATATCTCCTGGGCCTAGGCTAATTTTTTTATTACAAGTCCATATTAATTCATGTACCTATTTTGTAATACCCAGCAAGAGGACCCCTAAAGCCTCTTAACTGTCTCAGCCTGAGTCCCCACGCATCTCCAACTCCCCAGCCACGACAAAATCCAGTAACAGGTTTCAGAATAGAATAAGGAAGTTCTCAGTTCTCAAAAACCCTTAGCCACAGATAAAATAATGGTGAAAGCTTACTCAAGATTAGTTTCCCAAACTTAAGTTTGTCCCGGTGCCAACTGCCATGCTGTAGCCCCCTCCTGAGCCAACTCTGTAACCCCAACCCTGAACTAACTGGCCACGTTCTGCTCTGTGCTCACTGGCTTTCCAGCCAACACAGCACAAAAATGGTATCAAAATTAGCCTACTCCTCATTTCAGGGCTGTTTGCCCTTTGGTGCAGTGACCCGCCTGCACAGGTGTAATAAATCACCATTTGACTTATACCTGAAGTGGGGTCCAAGACGTTCTTACAGGTGGCAAATGAGTACAACATTTCTGGAGGCCCCAGCAAGATTTCCCACCTAGGCTGCTGCTGCCCAACATCTGCAGCGGAAGGCCTCAGAAAGACATTCCTCTGACCCCCGAGTCCTCAGATGTGTGGAACCAGGGCATAGTTTTCCAAAACTTTTAAATTGGTGATTAATCAGTAACATCCAGGTGAGTTTTATAAGTTTGTTTGGAACTCTAGAGGTATTTTTGGGGAAACTAAACCATTTGGACGCAACTACATGGTCTGTTTCCAGATGGGGGTGAGATGTCTCTCCCCGTCCTGGGTCTTGTGTCTGGCTCACAGGAGTGAGTCCTAGGTCTTGTGTCTGACTCATGGGAGTGAGTCCTGAGTCTTGTTTCTGACTCACCAGTGTGAGTCCTGGGTCTTGTGTCTGGCTTACAGGAGTGAGTTCTGGGTCTCGTGGGGGACTCACAGATGTGAGTCCTCACTGTGTATTTGTTTTTGTCTTTCTATCTCTTGGTAAACACCCTCTTCCATGTCAGTGAGATTGTGTGAAACTTGTCAGTCTTTTCCGTACCCAGTCTGTTAGTTTCTCTTCTTTGGACTCACAGAGTGTAGATCTGTTAGTCTGTCAGCCCTTCCTGTTAGGACTCACAGAAGGTTTTTTTGTTTTGTCTGTTTTTTTCTCTTCTGTAGGCTCACAGAGGGTGAGTCCCTAGTCTGTCACGTCTTCTTCTTAGGACTCACAGAGGGTGGGTCTTTGGTTTGTTTGGCTAGTATGTGTGAGTTGTTTGTCAATTCTGTGTTTGCCACTTCCGGTGGTTTGTCAGAATTCCTTTAAAAGATTTGTCAATTCAAAATTTAGGTGTCAATATCTCTGTTTTCTTGTTACCTGTCAACATGACAATGTACAATTTGTTTTAACCCAGGCTATGGCCACTGGTTGTGGCTAGAACATAAGAGTCGATTTTCACCCTGGGGGTGGCCGCTGAGAATTTCTCAGCCCCTGGTGAAAGACCGACTCTGTCCCCCTGCCTCACCCTGCCAACGAGCCTGTTTACCTTCTCTTACATCCTCTATGTCTCCCACTGCTCTTGACATCGCTTTCCGGGTGGGACTTAGATCTTTCTTACATGACCCTTTTGTACTTGCTCATTTTAAATTGACATTATAGTGTAAATAACCCACCTGCATTTTAAACCCTCTCTTTCCGGCAATTAAAGAGTGACTACAAAGTTTAGTAAAACTGTTCCTCCTTTTGACTGCTAAAAAACTAAGGTTGCTATGTTACAAATAGTCTTAACATAAGGTGCTAGCATTCAGCAAAAGACCCAAGGTCAATTACTCATTTAGAACAAAAGAAAAAGAAAAAAAAAAAAAACAGTCCCTTTAAAAAAACAGTCCTTTACCTTTTAATACACCAGCTGCTTGGCATTACTCTAGTTGGCACGCATTCTACCGATCCTAAGGTGGCCTCAAGAAGGGGGACAGGCTGTGGTCCCTGTTATGGGAGGCGCCACCTGGAAACATTCCAGGGTCCCTAGAGAACCTGGAGCCCCCAGGAAACTGATTGAGGATCACTCCTATGTTCACCTGAGAGTCCATTTCCAGAGGTAAGCCACTTTAAAATCTAATTTTGACTAGTGTCAGCAGACATTAATTTAATTATTCAGGGTATTTTGCTTATTTTTTATGAATTTTTAGAAAAATATGTAACTGATTGTTGAATTCAATTGTTATAATTTGTGTAGAGCCTCTGAGGGAAGGCCAAAGAGACCAGGACCTCAGGTTGCTGGGCTATTAGCCTGTCAAATGTTTTTAGATGCATGAGAAGCCTCAACCCTACTGGCCAGTCAGAGGCTCCCAGAAATTTATGTTTGCACCTGTCACCAGAAACACCATTAAAATGAAAGCAGGCGTCCAATCAACCCCTGCAGTGTTAAGTCACCCATAGACCTGTTAAAAACTATATGAGAAAGTGTTCTGGTTCTAGTTTTGAGAATATGAGAGTGTAAGAGTAAATGTGATCTTTTATTTATTTTTTTTAAATCTTAATTATTTAATCAATGTGCTAGAATCTCAATGTGGATATGGAAGAAAAGACTCATTTTATAAGCAGCAGGAGGAATATATTTTAAAGGCTGAAGTGTTTGTTTTTTACTTTTTGGTTTATTTTAAAAACACAACTTTTAGGTATTATTCATGTCAGTCCCTTGTCTACCGTGACATTTTATTGCATTTATTCAGTGTTTCTTAAAAGATTGGTCTCAGGGGCAGTGCCTGTGGCTCAGTCGGTAAGGCGCCGGCCCCATATACCGAGGGTGGCGGGTTCAAATCCACCTCCGGCTGAACTGCAACCAAAAAGTAGCTGGGCGTTCTGGTGGTTGCCTGTAGTCCCAGCTACTCGGGAGGCTGAGGGAAGAGAATCGCTTAAGCCCAGGAGTTGGAGTTGGAGGTTGCTGTGAGCTGTGTAATGCCATGGCACTCTACTGAGGGCCATAAAGTGAGACTCTGTCTCTACAAAAAAAAAAAAAAAAAAAAAAGATTGTTCTCAGCCTAAAACAATCTTGTATTAAACAAAAGACAAAAAAAAAAACAACAAAAAAAAAAAAAAAGAAAGGAAGGAAATAAGTATAAAAGAGTTTTAAAAAGATTGCCTAGGACTCAGCATTTTATAACTTGAGACACCTGAGTTCTAGTTCTTGTTCAGCAATTAGAGGTTTTTTCCTCTATATTGTTAGCATAAATGTTTGTCTGTTTTAATTCACTGTTTCCCTGTAACATCTGGTTCCCTGATGAGAGTACTCCCCAGCACCCTGACTGACACCATTCCCTAAGAGCCCTCCCCTAGTAATTACACGGAGAGGGGGCCCCAGCAGGGTGGCAGGAAGGGCCCATGGTAGTCCTCTGTGACAGCAGCCCACCAATAGAGAAATGAACATGCAGAGGAAGAGCAGATTCTGACAATAAACCTACTTTTGTTAACTCCATCTCTGAAGTAGAAGGTAAAATACAACCCCCTAGGTATTTCAAAACTTCCTCACCCTTAGGAAAATAAAGTTTAACTACCCTCCCCTACTGTTCATATGGAATGTTAAGGTTAAATTAAACACCTAACTTCTTTAAAGGCAAGACAAAGGTCAAAAATTCTAAAATATTTGTACAATGTCTGTGCATGTTAAACAAAACTTATAAAGAAGTTTTCGTGTAATCCAGTTAACTATGTATTTCCTTTAACTTTCATTGGAAAAATAACATGTCTATGAGTATTGCTAACCTAACTTCAAACAGAGCAGAAATCAGTTATGTGGACCTGGACTAGTTTGTAACGGCTTTTTATTTTAAATATGGTTGATTCTTTCTATGTTCTGTTTTCTAGAAGTCAAGAAAATAATTTTCTGACTTTTGAGCTATTTACAGCTTTTCAAGTATGTACCTATAAGCAAAGTTTGAAACAAGGTGTAGTTTTTCTCTCTTCTTGATTTCTCCAAAATTTAAAAGCCACTATTAAGTATTCTTAATTTCTGGAAATACAGTTATTTGCATAAGTTCAAAAAGAATCTGTTTTGTTGTATAAAATAATGAAGACTCTAGTTACCACTGCTTTGTCTGGAATAGCATTTCCAGAAGTGTCCAAACTGCACTGAGGAATTACAGTTGACTTTATCAAGCCAATAAAAAAGCCCTTTGAAAAAAGGAACTGGCCAGATACCCACCAGTAACATTTCCTGATCTGTAGTAAGTGACGAAAGTCACTTGCTGACGGGTCCAGGAATCAAATATGCTTGGGGACCACAAGAGAAGAGAAATTTACCCAATGCATGCAGGTATCTAATGGCATAAATCAAACCTGGGCTCATGAAAGGCTTCAAATCCAACTGAGATTCCTTATAAAAGGTTCCAGCAAAGCGAAATTTAAAAAAAGAACCTAGATAACTTATAATTAGTTATTCTTACTACACTCTATGCAAATAATTAAATCTAGTATACTGAAGGTACAGTTTATTTTAGCAACTAAGTTGGTTATGCTATATTTTGTTTTTAGTAAAGAGAAAAATTGGAGAGAAAAAAATATAGCTCAGAGAGAAAAGGCTGTAACCCACCTGTATTAAATGCCAGCCTTGTCTGTAATGTCAACTCATGAAATGAGACATAACTGTTTTTACAAAACTAATCTGTTCAATGGGGCTAAGAGACTGGTCAAAGAGTATAGAATTATATACAGTAGTGATATTTACTCTGAGACCTTAAGACTCAACTAAGATCACCTGTTATCTACACTGGAGAATTTGTATAGTATCAAATCTTATTGGTATAACTGTAACACTGCACCCTACTGTGCCTAATCTGTATACTCTGCTGAGTTTGCTGCTAGTAGAAGCCAAGAGGCCCACTTGCCTGGACTTAAAGGATGACATCCAGAGACAGCCAACCTGCCCTGCTCGGCCACATAGATCTGGCTGGCCAACACACGGTGAAGCCTGAGGAAACTACTTGAGGGACTTGTCTTAATTGGACTTTTGCACTTTGGGGAAAGGTGGGGAAATGTCACATGGAAAAGTAAAAACTTTTTAATATAAAAAATATAAAAAAGTAAAAAGCCCACCATCACAGTACTATTAAGCCCGAAGTAGAAAACCCAAGAAGAGTCACAGTCCCTACAACCTCAGTGCTAAAATATCAGCACCTTCAGAAACAAGCTGATATGAAGACCCTAACTCAACTCCTTGGACAGTAGACCACTGGCAGATCTGTTAAAAAGTGTGTGAGAGTGTGTAGGTGTGGTGTGACTGAGAAAACTCTGAGGGTGGAGTTAGACATCCCTTCACAGGATGGAGGAGAGTGTTAGTTTGCCTCCTATGGCTAACTGGCAGCTTCAGTTAAAATCGAGGCTGCTCTGGTTAAAAAATGGGTTGGGATTGTATACACGTAAATGCTTAAAGAAATACTGAGATGGGTAACAATGGGGGGCTTTGATCCCCCCCACTCGCATTCACAGAGTGAAATGAATGTGTGGATGTCCCTGCTCCAACTTTGTCCCCTGGCTATTCTGAGATGAATCAAGGATTTGATTCCCCAAAATACCAGTGGGGAATGTAATACCCAGCAAAAGGATGCCTGAAGGTCCCTAACTGTCTCAGCCTGAGTCCCCGCACATCTCAACACCCTCCTCCCGGCAAAATCTTGGAACAGGTTTCAGAATAGAATAAGGAACTTCCCTGAGTACTCAAAATCCCCTAGCAACAGATGAAACAATGGTGAAGGCTTACTCAAGCTTAGTTTCCCAAGCTAAGTTTGTCCCAGTGCCAACCGCCATGCTGTAGCTCCCCCTGAACCAACTGTGCAATCCAGTCCCTAGGTTAACTGGCCATGTTCTGCTTCTGAGCTTGCCAGGTTGCCTGCCAACACAGCACAAAAATGGTATAAAAATCAGCCTACTCCTCATTTTGGGGCTGTTTGCCCTTTAGGGCAACAATCTGCCTACACGGGTGTAATAAATCATCGTCTGATTTATACATGAAGTGGGGTCTGAGTGTTTCTTACAGGTGGCAAATGAGTACAACAATTTCTGTAAAGGAGAATTGAGAATGTCCTTTCTTAGAGTTTTCACTGTACTTTAAACTTACTGGCGATGGAAAGTCTGGGAGTATGGATACACGTGGTTTGGCATATGGGGTGAACCAAGGAGGAGGATGTGTTATGAAAAAGGCATGAAGTGGGTGGCGCCTGTGGCTCAGTGAGTAGGGCACCAGCCCCATATGCCAAGGGTGGTGGGTTCAAACCCAGCCCCGGCCAAACTGCAACAAAAAAATAGCCGGGCGTTGTGGCGGGTGTCTGTAGTCCCAGCTGCTCAGGAGGCTGAGGCAAGAGAATCGTGTAAGCCCAAGTGTTAGAGGTTGCTGTGAACCGTGTGACGCCACGCACTCTACCCAAGGGCGGTACAGTGAGACTCTGTCTCTACAAAAAAAAAAAAAAGGCATGAAGCATGCCCCTTTTGAGGAAATACATGTATAATACCATCTATATTAGAGGTTGTTTCAAATGTATGGATTCAATGTATGGATTTAAAGAAACAAATAAAAAGAGAGGTAAAACAGCTTATGAATATGGAAATGTGTTTTTGCAAAGAAAGGACTGAACACAGAAGAATGGTTTTATGTGGGACCAAAGGCCCATGCCTGGCTCAGGCCTCTTAGAGGGACCCACTTGTGCTACTTTTATAAAAAGGAGGAAAGATCACAGAGAAAAGTTCAAGTCTTACACTATTTAGTCAGAAAACCGCAGGACAAGTGATCCCCTAGGGCACTTTGGAGACCACAGCCATATCACTATCTGAATCCCTAAACAGTCTGGGACTGTTATACTACTTAGGATAATCAACACAGGCCAGCAAGATCTCAAGTCCCCATTGTTCCTTGTGAAGATGTTACCCAGGTGACATCAGGGTGAAAAGGTTACCCACGAGTGTGTGCACTGGGCTTTGCACACGGCCCAGAGACTCCTGTGTGGCTGTTGGGGTGACCTTACTAGTTCCCTCCAGGCCCCTTTCCACTGAGTGTTTCTTATTAACTCCAACTACTCAGCTCCTCCTGCAGCCTACAACAGGGTGTGCACAGCCCCAGCTGAGCAGGTAGGACCCAAAACAGCAAAATACCCAGGACTCAGCTTTCTGTATTGACATTGATTTGTACTGATTTGTAAGAAACGGGAATGGGATGACTAAGAACTTGCCCACCCCCCACACCATGGAAGAAAAGGCAGAGAAGGGTAGAGAGGGGACAAATGCCTGGGAGTCACAATACAGGCTCAATGGCTGTCCCATGGTTGGCTGTCCCATAGAGGCCGTGCTTCCGCTCACTCTACTGTGGCCATGAGTCCTCAGCAGGGTTCAGGGGTTCAACTCTGCCCAACTTGGGCTTGTGCCTTTCGGTCACATCAAGGCAGTCGCCTCTGTGTTCTGTGCTCCTGAGGGATGGGCACTTCCCCTTGGTTAAGTCCCTGGGTTAAGTCCTAGGTTTTTATCCTGAGTACAGTCTTCTTTCCATGTCTCACTGTGGCCACTTTCTAAACCATAGATGATAGAAAATGCACTTCCACTCATATTTTTAGACTTTGCTTGGGTCACAGGTCTGTTTAATTAATTAATGTCTTTTGGTTTCAAGGTGGTGCCCTGCAGGAACCACTCCTCTCCCGAGTTTGAGTGACTAAAAATGACTTCCAGGTCATGCTATTTCAACAAGTATGCATTGAGCACTTGCTGGATACTGGACACTGGACATTAGACCACTTAACTTTGTCAAAGAAATTTATACTTTTGGGGTTATAGCTTGTTGGCCAGAACAGATTTCTCCCTGGACTCAGATCCAAGGCTGCTGCTTATGGAGCTCGAGTGGATGCCAAGGACAGAGGCCAGAGCCTCTCCGGGCAAGGCTACGTTCTTTACTATGCAATGGTGGGGCTAGGATTTGAACAAAGTTTCATCCCATGAGGAGGCAGAGGAGCCTATGTTTGAGAGTGATAATCATTACAACATCTCTGAGGAGACAGGCAGATTCTCGCTGCCCACCAGGAGTAAAGGGAGCACGGCAGGTGCCCTCATCCCTGAGTATGTAACTGATACTTCCTGCAGCAAAATGGACTTTGGAGATGTGAATAAGGATCTTGTGGCAAACAGCCTGGATTGTCTGGATTGTCTATGGGTGAAATCACATGTGTCCTTCTGAGAGGGAGGCACAGAAGAGAAGGCGATGTGAGCAGAGATGGGAGTGCTGCACTGTGAAGATGCAGGAAGAGGCCAGGAGCCAGAAATACAGCAGGTGCTGGGACCTGAAAACAGTAAGGAAGGAAATTCTATGTCAAGCTTCCAGGCAGCCCTGCCTGTCAGTGACTTGACTTTGGACTGATCTGTGACTTCAGGACTTCTGGCCTCCAGAACTGTAAGAGAGCAACTGGGCGTTGTTTTAAGCTACTGAGTTTGCAGGAATTTGTCGGGCAACTATAGTAAAGAGCACACTGACACAGAGGAGAGAAACATTTGCCTGAGGCCCAGGGCTAGGAAGTAGCTGTTCTCCCAGATTTCAGCAAAGTTCTCACATCTACAGGCAGACATGACTGGTTCAAAGCATGTAGATGTGGGCCTTCCCCACTGCACTGAGGTCACATATCACTGACCTGTTCTGTTGATTCTATCTTTTGTTCTTTTCCTGCTCTGAAAGTGAGGACCAGACCATATTGCCATGATGCTCTAGGCAGCCATTGGCTGTTCTACCCAAGGATGCTCTGGAATCCATCAGTCCTTTTATTTTCCATCTCGGGACTGCTAAGAAGAAAGGTGGCACCATTCTTGAGCAGCTTTCTTCCCTCTTTTCCTACCCAAGATTATAATGCCAATTCACTGATCAGTAACAAGAATTCCTTAGGGACCACTCTGTGCCTTGCCCCGCACTGACCCCTGGTGCTGTGCCTTTATCAATCATAGTGAACAAGTGTTCTAGCACTAGGTGTTCGTCCTGAAGGACCAGCCATTTCCACAGCACCTGGTGTCTTCTTTTTTCACTGTCTTACTTCAGTTTTCCTGGAGCTTGAGATGGATTTGGATGTGTGTGATTTCTGGAGGGAGCAGGACAGCTGAGGGCAAGGAGCTGAACAAGGATGGAGGTCTGGTTGGTTTAGACTCACACTAGGGTGCTTTCCCCTGCCCAGCAGCAGCCACCTCTGGGTGGGGGTGTGCATGCGACATTCTGGGAGAGTTGGCTTGTGATACTTGAGGACAACTCTCTAGAGAAGGGGCCAATGTGTACCATCAGTGGCAAAACACCCTGTGGGCAGTGTGTGATGGTGGAGCAAGGGGGGTCCCTAACTGGAAAGGAGCTCTGGTGGGCACCACAGAGCCTCTGAGTAGCACCTGAGTAGCAAAGCTGAGTGTCTGCTTTCTTTCTTGTGGTATTCTATGAAAAAGTCATCTGGCCCTGAGCCCCTGCTTCTAGTGACTTTTTGTTGTTCAGAAACAAGGTCCTCTTGGTTGCCCAGGCTGCAGTGCAGTGGCACTATCGTAGCTCACTGCAGCCTCCTAATATTGGGTTAGAACCATCCTCCTCCCTCTGCTTCCCCAGTGGCTGGGACTACAGACATACACTATTACTCCTGGCTAATGGTTAAATTTTTGTAGAGACAGGATCTCACTATGTTTCTAGGCTGGTCTGGAAGAACTGGCCTCAAACAATCCTCTTGCCTCAGTTTCCCAAAGTGTTGGGCCTGGAGGTGTGAGCCATGTGCCTGGCCAGTTCTTGGGAGTTTTAACCTCAAATCAGGGACCTGCATTTCTTGCAGCTGCTTAGTCTGTGCCCAGTATTTGTGATCTCTGGTCTGTGTTTACACGAGACTCCCTTCCTAAATGTTTCCTTCTTTCTTCACGGTTTGTATCTGCTGCTACCCCATGCTCACTGGCCTTGGGTTCCATGAAAACCAATTTAGAGTCTGCTTTGTTCTCTAAGCATGGTTGAAAGTGTGGGCAAAATTGGGTGAGCTTCCCCTGCTGGCCTCTGGCTGACCACTGAGGTGAAGCAGCTGTTTGGAGTGGCTCCCATGATCCCTCCTAGCGGTATTCACATCCTTCTAGAGTCTCCATTTATTTCATCTGGGCTGGATCTAGGGGTCTCTGCAAGCTCATGTGGATCCCAAGTATAATCTGCTAATGTGGCTCCAGAGGCCAGTGGGCTCACCCTTAGTCCCAGGAAGGACCTGTGACACTGCCTACAAGGACTTTCCCAGGGTGACACCCACTAGCAGGTGCTTCTAGTGAATAGAATTTGACAGAAGTTATGAGATGTCCCTTCCAAATTCAGGCTCTAAAACACTGTGTCTCCCATCTTACCCACACTCGTCCTTGCCCTTTGCTTGCTCTGATGACACAAACTGTCATGGTGTGAACCTGAGCTCAGGGGAGAGGCCCACGTGATGAGGAACTGAAGTTGGCCTCTGGCCTATAGCCACAGAGACAGCGAAAGCCTGGAAGCTGATCCTGCCCTCATTGAGTCTTGAGAAGACTGAATTCCTGACACAGCAGCAGTGACATAATCAGAGGTGGTGTTCTAAGCAGCAAAGTCTGTGGATAATTCCCTACACAGCAGTGGGTAACTAATGCAAAGAGTTCTGGGAGGTGGAAACTGAGACAGAGCCTGTATCATATGTCCATAAAACTTTATATTATGTGGTAACATTTTCCCCAGATAATAAAAAGCCAGCCAGAACATGATTTTTCATAAATTAATCATAGTTTATTTAGCCTTTCTCATATTATCGGCTATTTTGATTGCTGTCCTTCTTTTCCATGATGAGTAATGATACCAAGTTTTGGACATGAACTTTCATCTACATCACTGTTTACTTCCTACGGGATTGTTTTCTAGAAATGGACTTGTTGCAGCACACATATTTTCATGATTCCTGGTAGATATTTTCTGATTCTCTTCTGGAAGCCTTGTATCTATTCACAGTCTCATCAACAGAATATGGTAATGCATGTAGGAAGCCCATTCTAGACTGAAACTCCCTTGTTCTCGATGACTAAGGGAGCTCCACATCTGTCTCTAGATCTGCAGAATCTAGCTCAGGGCCTGACACAGAGTAGGGTCCCTTGAGCGATCACTAGAGTATGGAAAAGCCTTCATAAAGGCTGCAAGAATCTTGAGACTCCTTCCAGGTGTGACTTCTCATTGGAACACTCCTACTCTTCACCTTGTGACATCTGACTGGTGGGCAAAGGTGTACACAGACTTTAGCATGCATCAGAACCACTGGCAGTCTTGGTAAAATATACGTTCTCAGCTCCAGTCCCAGGGATTCTGAATCAGGAGGTCTGTGAGCGTGCGTTTCTAAGTAGCTCCTGAGTGATGCTGAGGCTCCTGGTCCCTGGGCCTCACGTTCAGTAGCACTGGAGCAGGGGACATCTGCCATGCTTTGTTCTCTAAGACCCTTCTGAGTACCACCCCCTCCCCACCCTGTGCGGTGTGTGGGGCTGCCAACCAAGGGTGCCAAAACACCACTGCACAAGGGTGGACATGGGTCCTCTGTTGGTCAGAGAACCAGTAAGAGGGCCCAGATTGGTATGTGACTTGGGTAGGGACACTCAGAGGCATTTGCAGGGATTAGGTGGATGAGGAATGAGAAAGGAAATGTCCCATTTGAGTTTAAACAGAGAGGATCAAGTGAGCCTGGAGATTTCCTGAGAATGAAATTAGCAGAGCCAAGAAAGTGGAGAGAGATAGTCTTCTCACGGTGGAGTATGAGCCCCATGTCTACTCATACCTTGGGCTTCCTAGAAAAGGCCCAAATACACTGCTCTTCTGCTTAAGCTTGTTTGTGTCAGGATTTAGTCTTTTAGAATTTGAAGAGATCTAATTCAGGATTCCTATGATCTGGAATGCAGGAGGATGCGAATGTGGACATTAGCAAGAATGACTGCTCACGGACGTCTCTCTGTAAAGTTTAGGGACTCTCAGTGTAACCTCCTGGCCCTGGTTCTGGGACCATGTGCTAACCCTCAAGCAGAGGAAAGACTGCAACACTGCCTGTGAAGATTTTGAGCAGAAGAACACATGCCAGTAGCCCTCTGCACAGTTGCATCATTAGCCCAGTTCTCTGCCAAATATCAGGCTTGCTCTAAAGGTAAATATGTATGAGGTCTGAAAATTAAGTTCACAACTGATCCTAGAAAAGGGGCTACATACCTTATTATTGAATATTACTATAGTCAGCTTCAAAGTACTCCCCCCTGGAAGCTATGCGCTGATGGAAGGACCTACTCCACACTTCAAAGCAATTTTGGAACTCTTTTTTTTCTGGAATAGCTATTAGAGTTATTGTATTGCGCTTGATGTCCTGAATGGCATCTAAATATCTTCCTTTTAATGTTTCTCTTTGGGTAAAGAAAAAAGTCACTGGTGACCAGATCAGGTGAATAGGGAAGGTTCTAATTCAGTTATTTGTTTACTGGCTATAAACTCTGTCACAGACTGTGCCACGTGAGCTGAAGCATTGTCATGATTCAAGAACCACAGCTTTCTCATGCTAGGATAGTCAGTTAAGATTTTCCTGTTTCTTTATTGATGTTTACTTGGTCTGTTATGCTTCTCACAGTCAGCCAATGATTTTTGATGTGAAGTTTAACAAATTTTTGCAATGTTTTCATCAGTTCTGCTCATTATGGACCACCCTGACTTTTCTTCAGCAGTGACACTGTCTTTCCCTATAGAAAAATATTCAATCCAGTTGTACACTGCTGTTTTCTTCATGGCATTATCCCCATAAACTTGGGCTAACATGTCCCTGATTTCACTTTCACACTTGCCAAGTTAAGAAGAAATTTAATGCTTGTTCATGGCTCTTAATTCAAGTTCCAACATTCTCATGAAGTCATACCAAAAAGTACAACAATAATTAATGCCTCTCCTCAAGACATGTCACATATTGACAAGAACATAGCTGTGAGACCCTGATATATCAAGGTGATGAAACCTTCCTGAGTTGTTTGTACAGTGTTGCCAACGTAAGTGCGTGAAGTGCATGGTGGAAAGTACACAAACTTAATTGTCAGAACTTGTGTGTGTCTGCACATACACATACAGTAGTGTTTTTGTTTGTTTGTTTGTTTGTTTGTTTGCTTGTTTGTTTTTAGAATAAGGGTCTGGCTTCACTGCCTTTGCTGAGGTGCAGTGGTGTGATCATAACTCACTGCAGCCTCCAGTAACTGGTTTCAGGGAATCCTGCCACCTTTGCCTCCTGAGCTAGTGGAACCACAGGTGAGTCACCATGCCCAATTTTTAATTTTTTTTTTAATAGGATTTGGTCCCACTGTGTTTCCCTGGCTAGTCTAAAATTCCTGGCATCCCAAAGTGTTGGGATTATAGCCATGAGCCACCACTGTCAGCTCAGAAGAGATCAATTACATGTTTAAGGAATGATCCTCTGTTTACCTGAGTTCTCCTTATTAGGGGTAAAGTCTTTGATTCTACAATAGGAAACAAAGGTGCTGATGAAGAAGCTTCTGGGAGAAAGGTTGTATTACTTTGGTTACAGGGTGAATGGAATGTGATCAATCCAAGGTTTGACAGATGAAGGGGTGAGGTGGGAAGGGGGTGCTGTGGGGTCCTAGATACTCATGAAGAAAGAGTAGGGGGCAGAGACAGGCATCTGTGCATACTGAAGACAGAGGGCAGAGCCACTCTGGGTCTTGAGAGCATCTCTGTAGTCAGAAATACACTTGATCATCAAGCAGCATGGTCGCTGTTCTGTGCCAGTGCTCTTTACCCTGTAAGTAACCACTTCTTCTTCCTCCCAGGATTTTCCTCAGGATTATTATCTTAAGCCTTTGCAAAGTCTTTCAAGACCACTCCTTCCTTCTATTCATTTAGTTGTATCAATTAAAGAATGATGATGTTTATAAATTTGGAGAGGAGAGCTTCATTTCTCCTAAAGGGTTGCAGCCTGCAAGGTGGCCTTTCTGACAGTCTGGGAAACCACAGCCTTGGGCAGAAGCTCAGAGCATGTACTTTGAAAGGAAGGCAATGAGAGCAGGAAGTTATGCTGAGTGAGGTGGCCACTATCACTAAATATATGTATTTAACAAGTGATGGGAGGAGTCGTAAGCATTTATGAAAGGAGAAACATGCACACATGCGATTCAGCTTCCTGCCCCCTGCAGAGGTCACATGTGCAAAAATGGCAGTGTTCCCATGGTCTGAGTGGGTCTGGGTGCAGATTTTGGCCCTCTAAGTGTCAAAAGGCAGATATAAAAATCCTCACTGTGCATCCTCCATAGACTGGCCAGACCCACTCCATCCATGGTCAGGGGCCCCCTTTTAGGAAGGAATGCTGGTCAACTGGGCTGTAACTGAAAAAACGGAGGAGCAGCATTAGGTGGTTGGTGGAAATCAGTGGTGGAGCAAGTCTTTCCAAAGGGCTGGTTCTGTTTAACCCTTAGAGAAGAGAGCCTAATAGCAGTGAACAAGGGAGGGGGTATAATGTGGTGTGTCTCCAGTCCTATCATGGCTGAAAACTCAGCTTTTAAGGTTTTTAGGGGGTCCCTTGGCCAAGAGGGGGTTCACTGAGTCAGTTGTAGGGGTTTAGAATTTTACTTTTATGTTTTAGTTGTTAAACAAATATTCATTGCCAGACACTATGCCAGATTAAGTGTTGGGGTAAGAGGTGACTCAAGAAGCAGCTATAGCCCCTGCTGTCATGAGTTTGCAGCCAGGAAGAAGAGGGAGATGTTAATCTAATAACCACTCAACTAGATATTTACAAATTCTCATATGTGCTGAGAACTACTGTCAACTGAAGATTGATGAGGTTCATAAATTTGGAAAGGAGAGTTTTATTTCTTATCCTCAAGCACTCAGCTCAACATCTTCCTTAACAAAACTTTTCTATTGACTATCCACATTAACATGTTTTATCATTCCAGAAAACTCATGTGCTGGAAGCTGAAGATGCAAATAGCTATATCGTTTATTTGGGAAAATCCAATTATCCATATGGTAGATTTTCCAAGAAGGATACTTTAGGGTAAATATCCCTTCTCAGGATAACAGGTTGCTTAATCAGGCTCATCAAATGACTTTTCAAGACTGCTTGGAGATCCTTGCCTTTCTGTGTCCATCAATCCTAAGTGATTACTCTGTGAACTTTGTCCAAGCCCCATCTGACCTGGTAGTGAATGAACTGCCTGAAACCAGTGTCCTGAATCTTCTCAGTACCCCACCTTTGCCTTCTCCCTCAGACATGCTACTAAGAGTTTGACAAGGTTGTGCTTTCTCTTGGCTTGGTAAACAATTAACTCGAAGTTGGAAGTTGATAGTGCTCTGAAGAAGAGAACTACAATTCTAAGAGACTTTAAACAGAGAATGGAAGCCAACATTGGGGTTTTCCCTGGAGAAGTAATGCATGAGCTGAGTTGTAAAGGATGTAAAATAGTTACTGTGGCAAAAGGAGACAAGTGGATGAGAGAGGGCAAGGAATGGGATAAGAGGAGTGTGCAAAGGTACTCGGGAAGAAAGGCACATGGAACTTCAAGGGACAGAGAAAACTCAGAATGGCTGGAGCCCAGGGGCAAGGCCATCACAGTGAAAGTTTAGGCTGGAAATGTAGGAGGGTTCAGATCCACCCACTAAGGAAGTGGTTCTCAACCTGTGGGTCATGACCCACAGGAACTGTATTAAAGGGCTGCGGCATTAGGAAGGTTGAGAACCACTGCCCTAGGGCCTCATAAATTGCCCATGTAAGCAATTGTGGCCTTTATCCAGAGAGTACTGGAAAGCCCCTGACAGATTTTTTAATTCAATTTTTATTTTTAAAAGTGCTCTCAGTTTACAATCAGAAAGAACCATTTATTAGGAGGCTACTATGGGAATCAAAGAGTATAGACACCTGAGTAGCTGGGATGAGCGAGTCAGGGTGCTGGCAAGGAGATGGAAAGAAGTGGTAGATTTGGAAGTTCTGTAGAAAGTCAAAGTGAGGGCTGGAGAAATTAAGTAAATTGATCCAAGTCACAGAGTGGGTATTTAAATTTGTATTACTAAAATTATAGGAAGTAAGAAAAAATACTACGCGAAGTTACACATTCCCTTTTCTCAGTGACATCACAAAGGGCCTCCCTTTCCCCTTAGCCCCCAGAGCACCGAACAGAAATATACTACATAATTGCAAACCTCACTTGAAAGGTAACTGTGTGATGTTTAAATGATGCATGTCCAGTTGTTTATTCCTCGTTCATTAGTACATTGAGCCTCTTTTCTGTGCACCTCCCATCAGTTTAGCATTGGTGGCCAGAGGGGGTGTGTCTGTTTGTCTGGGGTGTCACTTTTGCACTGGTTTTGTCTTCACCATCTTTGTAGGTCAGATAAGAACTGGGGGAGTGGAGGAATTCTCAGGGCCCTTGTGTCATGTCTTGCCACTCCGGGAGAAGTGTCCCAGCCAGGTGACCTGTGTCCTCTCCTCAGGAGCTGATAGGAGACGTGGAAGACGCCGTCTGCCTCCACGCCTTTTACTGTGCCATATGGAGGCGCTGCGGTGCCCTCCCTGCGCGGTATAACTGGCGGCTGCAGGCCCCTGATGTTCTCTTCTACCCGCTGAGGCCGGAGTTGGTGGAGTCCACGTACCTCCTCTACCCGGTACTAGAGTGCGCTGAGCAGTGCTCTGTGTGGAAACGCTGGGAAGACTGGAGCCTCCGGTTCTTCATCAACACCTGCTGACTGAGGTAGAATTCTGTGGTTTCCTAATGACTCTGAGAGAACTGCCAGCTGTCTGTAGTCTCGTTAGTGCTCAGAACCATTCCTGGCCTCACAGGACAGAGAAGGTGTCTACAGTCAAATATATTTTTTAACCTCACATTTTGAAAAGCCGAATTATGTTTTTACCATAAGACTTACAACTCATATCTTTAAATATTCAAGAGCAATATGTTACATCCAGTTTTGTTCTACATTTATTTGATCAAAAATCCCTTTTGGGGGGATATAATTTTGTACTAATGTGCTATGGAACCCTGGTCTGTGTAGTAATTATTCAGACAAAAAGAAAATTATTTTTTTCTTGGTTTTAAGTGAAATAATCTGGGATTCATCTGAATACCCATCTCTGTTTAATTGTTTTTTTTAAGAAAGCAAACATACAGCGTTCATCTTTCATAAAATTACTTTAGTGCCAGAGGGAAAGTCGCACTGTGAAATGTATTTTCCATGGTGGTTGAAGGCAGATCCTTACACTTCTGTGCATGCCACACATGTGCACACACTGAGGTCCTCATCCCTCCACAAACACAGCAGCAGAAGCTGCCAGCTTTCTAAGAAGTTGCTTCAGTGCCCTCCACAGGCCTGCAACAGACTCCCACTGCACGGCTTAGTTCTGGTAGATGGAATGTGACTTGCCCAGCTCTGGTGGTAGGAATTGTACTGGGGTTTGGATTTATTAAAAAAAAGAAAGAAATTATACTGCATCTTTGCCATTTGCTTCTAGATGGAGAAAGGGGAAATCTTGTGAACCAGTAATGTTCCTTATGCCTAACGACTGACCTCATGAAATTTAGCGAATCTCTGAGAAAAGGTAAAAGATGATATCCTTAAATTTGGCCTCTCTGGGCCCCTATAGAGCAAGACTGCCCACACTCTGCCATCAGCCTGTCCGCTGCCCTCCGAGCGCTCCTCTTGAGATTAGTCCCATTGCCTGTGAGTTTTATTTCTTTGTTTCTGTCAGTGCCTCTTTGCTATTTTCAGCTTCTTCCTCACATTCACTAATTTCTTAGGATCTAGAGAATTCTGGCACTTTCCAGCTTTACCTTTCCAAGCCACACCCTGTGTTCTTTTAATTCAGAGACAGCTAACCTTATAGCTGTTTGCTTTTGCTGCTGCAAGTTGGCACTAGGCTTGAATTAAAAAGGCTTAAAAATATTACCCCCAGTCAACTGATCTGTGCAACCTAAGGCCATAGGTGCATAACCTATATCACCTTAGCGAGATGTCTCTGGAGTCATATGTCTAGGTTTAAATTCCAGCTCTCTCCTAAAGGACCTGTGGCCATAGGTGAATAATTTAACCACTTTAAGTCTCCAATTCCTTATATGTAAGAGGGGTGTCATATATTTGAAATCATGAAATAAGATCAAACATTTAAGGCACTTAGCAATTGCCTGGCACATCAAGTGGGTACCATTTTGGTTTAGTTATTCACCTAGAAAAATGTTCTTGATGTAAATCAAAGTCATACCTGGGCAGAACTACTGGCTTTTTTCACACCTTCCTCCTTCCAGGCCTTGCTTCCTTAGTGCTGCTGTCTGAAGTGGTTAATTCCAGGAAGGGAGACAACCACAGTAATATAATCTGAGAGTTGTAGGATGCTTTATAATTTACATAGAACTTCCTTTTATATTTTTTCATTAAATTCTTCAGAACAACATGAGAAATCAGGTTTATTTTTCCTACAGTCACAAGACAAGGAAGGAAGAGGTTTAGATTGTTTAAGCAAAATTCTACAGGTCCCAGGAGTTAGGGAGTGGCAGAACGAGAGTCTGGAAACCCAGGTCTTATGCCTGTGAATATGAGACTCCTTGCATTCTGATGTGCTCTCTGGGGCTGTGGTACAACTGGATGCTTGGTAGTTCCCATGGAGGATAGATGAGTGGTGGATTTCCATAGGTCCCTGACACTGCAACTATTTATTGTCTTCACTATTTAGTTTGCAATGATTCTGGTTTCCATCCAGAGACGTCCAACTGTGGCCTGTGGCTGGCTATGAATGCTTATCCAAGAGTTGTCTTGGGCCACACATTAAACACACTAGTGTTAATGAAAGATGATAGCAAGGGAAAAGGTCTGTGCATAAATTTCATGCTATCTTCCACCACAAGTAAGCATTCATAGCGAGCCATGGGCCGGGTTGGTCACCTCTGTTTGAGGCGATGCCTTTTTCTCTCACTCCATGGAGAAGAGACAACCGATGGCCATCATCAGTCCTGGGGAACAAGACTCTTTCTTTATCTAATCTGAGGTGTATCTCCTCCTGCTCACAGATCTCTTTTCAGCATGTTCTTTGTACACGCTTTTCTTCTCTTCCTCAGTATGTCACCCTCACATCTGCCACTATGCTGTAGTCCTAGTACTGAATGACAATGACATCGCTGGGATATGGAAGCACACCAATGCTGATTTTCAGTCTGTCTCTCTAAGAGTTTGTTGCTAGTTCAGTTTTAATAAGCAATCCAGACCTTAGACTTTTTGCTCTCAAGGATGACCATGACAAAGGGCATTTGAGTTCACTGTACCCTCCTTTCACTCCAAGTTGTTCAACAATCCCACAAAGTCATTCTTTTTTTCTGCCCACTCAGAACCTGTACTTTTAGCGCTAATTGCTGTGTCACTGAAAAGGGAAGCCACTTAGGAAAGAAATACTTGTAACAAATTCACCTAAAAACGTTTAGCTCTTTCTAGAAAATGAGTCTTGTGGTTTTTCTTTCCATTCTTACAAACTATTTCAGGATCTCTCCTTAGAAAATTAGAAAAGAGGATTGATCTGGCTTTGGTTTTTCAATTGACTTTCTTTCTGCCATTTTATTTTTGAAGGAATTACTCTGGACTCTGAGTAGTTAGAACTAGAAACCTGGAGATTAATTAATTCATTAAGCATTTATTGAGTTTCTAATGTTTGTCAGGCATTGTGTTGGAGGCTGATAAACAAAATAGACAAGGTCCCTGCCCATGATGTTGACAGGCTAGTATGTTCTCAGTGGTAAGCACAGGCAAGTTACTTAATCAGTGGAAGCATCAGTTTTCTTATCTGTCAGGTGGAGATCTTAATCTTCCTCTATGTAACAGAGTTACAAGGTCTAGGATACAGGACTATGTTTTTAAAATGTCAGGAGTTGCTGTCAGACTACTATTCATGAGATATCATGTTTGAGCTCCTTTGCTAATTTCTAAAAGCATTTTAAGTACTTAAGCATTAAGTACTAATTTCTAAAAGCATTTTAAGTAATACTCTCATGAAGTATTACTTAGATGTAAACTCAGCCTAGAAACTGTAACCCTAGAGTATAGCATTTATCTTCTCAAACTGGAAGTATAACCCTTAGGGTGTATAGTAGTAATGTACCTGTGGGTATAACATACAGGGCAGCAGCCTTATTTGATGCCAAATAGTTTAAGTCTTTTTTTTTTTTTCAATATAGATCTCAAATTTTAATATTTAACTAAGACAGCAAATCTACAGAGATACTTACAATATAAAACCATTTATTTAATATATGTTACATTCATGCATTTCAAATAAGATACTGCAATTCTTTAATTTTATGTATATGTTTTAAAATCTAAAATAAAACTAACAATATTTTAACTTTTTAAAAATTTGAGTAGCAATGCTTGAGAAAACAATCAGTGATACTGTCTTACTCCATTTTTTATTACTTACAACAGAAAACCTGAAACTGGATAATTTATAAAGAAAAGGGACTTATTTCATACAGTTACTGAGTCTGAGAAGTTCAAGGTAAAGGGGTCACAACTGGTGTGAAGGCTTTCTTGCTGTCAGGGGCTCTGCAGAGTCTCAAAGTAACACAGGACATCACATGGCAGGGTGCTGATATGCTAGCTCAGCTCTAGCTCTCTCTTTCTTTTCTTTTCTTTTTTTTTTTTTTAGAGTCTCACTATGTCACCTTGGGCACCTAGCTCACAGCAACCTCAAACACTTGAGCTTAAGTGATCCTCTTGCCTCAGCCTCTTGAGTATCTGGGACTACAGGCCTCTGCCACAATGCCCGGCTACTTTTCTTCCTCTTCTTATTACGCCACCACTTCCACTCCCATGATAGCCCATTAGTCCATTAGGCCATGAGTGCATTAATTCATTCCTGAGAGTAGGGACATCACAGTCCAATCACCTATTAAAGGATCTACCTCTCATTACTGCTGCATTGGAGATTAAATTTCAACATGAGTTTTTTGGGGGACAAATATTCAGCAGCACAGCAGCAGATTAAATGCAAAGTTCAAATAACTTTTTAAAATAAAATAGAAAATGTCAGAGACATTTCAAATTTATGATAGCCTACTATAAGCCAAGCCTGAGGAAACCTGAGGGGTAATTGATCATTTATACTTTTCTACTTTTAGAGATTCTTTGGCTAAAAAGTTCGAGGTGGATCAAAAGGAGCAATCCTACATGGCATAGATTAAATCAAGAAATTAGAAAGCTTCTCCTTCACAGACTCAATATTATGGTTTCCCGCCTGTGCCGATTGTTCTTTCCTGGTATTTCAATACAGAGTAAAGAGTTCCCTTAATGTATTGCTGACAAAACCTGAGTATAAAGCTACAGCTCCTCAGATACTATAAGGAGAGATGGATGGAACTCCTTCGTGTTCAGTTTAACTTCTGGATAATGGTTTATCTGCTAGCATGACATGTTCCCTTTTATAAAGCACCATCAAAATCAGCTAATAGTTTTAAGAATACAAATTTTGCCTTTCAAGTGTGATCAAGAACTCATTGAGAATTCACATGTCTTCAAGTTTCCATGTGGCCTAGAACAGCATTGGGTATAAAGAATTTGTACCTTTTTAATGAGTTAGCCAGATGAATCTTATTTTCTACAAGTATTTGAAGTGGCTGTGAGTAGTATAGGCATTCCATAAATAAGCCTAATTTAAACTTGTCTCTGCTCTTCAATAACAGGGTATTAACTAGATTCATTCCTGTTGCTTAAAAATTTTGGCTAAGGCTTCAAAAGTGAAATCAGTGGATCTTTGGAATCAATGGATCCATATCTCTTTGAGATATTAATAAAGATAGGAAAACCAGTCTAATGACTGCTACCCCCATCTGGGCTGGAAAAAAGGAGGCTAGAGGCTGATAGGAGGGATTCTTTGAAACAAATTCCTGTGATGAAAGGAGGGAGATACTTGCTACTCTTTCCTTCCCTTAGTATTTGCAGCGCCTGTGAAAAGGGCACCACATTTATTGACCAAAGCTCTCCATGATGTCAGGAAGGGAAGGGAGGCCTCCGCAGGTGTATTTCCATGGTTTTCAGCAGAAGAAAAGAATGAATTCTTGAGTATCAGATGAATCCCAACATGCTGACAGAATATTAACCAAGAGCTTCCTATCAAGGCAAGGGGACCCCTGAGGATAGAAACCACTAAAGGGGGTTCTCTGGAAGGTTGGCTGGAGAACCTATCACTTGAATCAGTATCACTGGGATATCTAAATAACTACTTATGCACCCTACAGAAGCTCCCAAATTTGATGACTCCTATAACAGAAACTATTAGACAATTAAAAAAGAACTATGAACCAGCAAGTAAGGAACATTTACCTGTTTTCTTTTCATTCTTTCACTTTTTGCCTCCTCCTTTCCCTCTTTTCAAATATCACATTAAATCAACATTCAAAGATCCAGAGCAAAAAAAAAGAGTGTCAGGGAAAAAGGAACATGAAAGAACAGACCAGGCCATTCTGCCAGTTATGTCTCTGAGCAAAGGCATGAAGCCTGAGCTAGGGCAGGGAGGAGAAGGGTTTGATTGCCTGGGAGACTGAAGTTTTAACTTAGGCCAGACCAAAAATTTTCATATTTGTACATGAGAAAACTATAGTGTTAAAAGGTAAAGGAGAAACATCCATTTATTGCAGGTAATAATTGAGAAGTTAAAGGTAATTCCTGATTATGTTCGACTAAATTCAAATGACTCAACAAATGAACTATAGTTAATTGATTCAAAATGTCACAGTCCTTTGATGATTTACCAATTAAACACCCAGAGAAACATATTGAGCTCTTCTCAGACCCTAAAATCAGAAGACCAGACCTTAGAAGATGAGGGAATGAAGGCTTTGACATATTATAAGAGTACTTTGGAGAGGACGAACAGCAACTCCCAGGAGGGCAAGAGCATCATCTTAAGGGTAAGTAAGATGCTCTTGCCGTCCTGGGACTTGCTGTTCATCCTGCTTTGTTGCCTTAGGATGCAGAGAAATAAAACTCATTCTGACTTTAAAGATAAGTTAAAAATGGAGTTTTCACTATTTATAATGACCCAAATGCCCACCACCACCAAGTGGGTACATAAATTGCAGTATCGCCACCCAGTGAAATGGGAATGAACTATTAGAATAACATGTGACTATGTGGATGATTCTCACATAGGTAACACTGAGGGAAAGATGTCAGAGCGAGAGTGCTTGCCTCGTGATTCAGTTTATGTAAAGTACAAAAACAGACAAAACTAAACTAGTGGAGGTCCGAGTGGGTAGCCTGGGTGGACAGCGGCGGTTTTCTGGGGTATGAAAGTGCTTCTGGGATGCTGCAAAGTTCTGTTTCTTGATCTGGATTTCTGGATGTTGTTAGTTTCTGAAATGCCAATTATACATTTATCATTTGTGTGCTTTTATATGCATATATTATAATTCAATAAATCATCCGCAATTTTTAACCCCTCCCAAAAGTAAATCAAACATTAGCAAGGTACGTGGTGGGCAGTGAGAGAAGGATCCTGAGCTATGTGGATATGCTCACTCTGTGAACATTCACTGAACGCATTTAGCTGTACTCTGCTGCGTGTGCATGTGTGTCTATATCTCAATAAATTTTACATTGAATTAATGGAGTACTTGAATATGTAACTCCAAACTTATTTCATAGGTCCTCCAACTAAAGTGCTACCTATTAGAACTTTTAGTAACTTAATTATTTAATTAAACATTTCTCACTTAACTTTTCACTAAAGTTCAAACACATCAGTGGTAATCAAATATTTATTCATTGGAATAAATCAATACATTTATTTCTCAATCCAACGAAATACTTCTCTGGATTTCTTATTGTGCTTTTCCATTGGCCTGTTGGGATATTACAATCACCGTTTCATTCGTGTGAGTGGTGACGTTCCACCTTGCACACCTGTAGTCCTTACGTATGACATACTCACATGGCTCACAACTGCCCTGCAAGTCTCATAAATATATCAAATCAAAGATTTGAGCACAGTATGTGAGAAGACTTCCACCAATGCATGCAAGTTGGAAGACTGTTCACCTTTCAGCTCCTAAAAACCAGGCAGGCACCTGGAACCACAGATGGCAGATCACTGTGACAGTCAGCAGATTAAGATCCCAGTCCTTAATCTACTAAATACGTACAGACAAGGAGAGCTGCGAGAGCCATTTTATCAGATCACTAATACAATTTTGTAAATAGAGTCATTTTATCAGATAACTACATACAAGATCTAAGCTGGCAAAAAATTTTTCTGTTGTTATTGGTTAGTTACCATTTTAATTAGGCTAACATTTTATTGAGGAAGGTAGGGAAATTACGCTATTCAGAATATAGATAGGATTTAGCAAACACGGATAGAGAATATTAATACTGCATGTATCTTATTAACTTTTCCATCTGCAAAGCAAAATCTGTTTAATGTGTTGCATCTGAAATCAGAAACCACTGAATACCCATGACAAATGGTGAGTCATGGGTCCTATTTCATTCACAATTACATTGAAACAATCACTGAAGGACAAAATAGTACACTGTGAAACAGAAATGGTGCTTTTTGTTATTGAGCAGCAAATACAAAGAGTCATGGAAGGAATAAGAAAACTATAGGAAAGTTCTTTCATTTTCTGCCTTAAGCAACATGTGTTTGGCAGCTGAAAAATATGGCTGATTTCAACCACATACAGCAAGCCTATTGAAATAATATCAATAAGAAGGAAGTGAATGAGCAGACGTGATTTTTCCCACACCATCTTGATCTTGTATTTTTCTTTTCAAATAAAAGCATTACTCTAGGATACAAAACAATTGTAAAGAACAGTTCTCAAAAGGTTGCTTTTAAGTTTTTATGGCAAGTAAATGAAATAGCTTCCAAAGGATATTATTAGAGGAAGCATTTTATTGTGGCAGAAAAAAAAATGATAGGAGAAAAATCCCCTTTCTGAAATTTTTAGGGCTGCGAAATCCAGAGGAAGCAAAAGTTCAAAGAGTTACTATGTCTATTATCAGGGAAGTCGGTGAGACATGAAACAAGGACAAACCCCATTTGCCTGGGCAAAGAGCCCAGGCAGGAAGTAATTGCTAGCTGAGGCGCAGCTGCAGATAGAGGTGATCAAATCCAAAGATCAAATGCTTATTTCATTCTGATAGAAATCATTAAATCATGAATCAACTTACCCCAGGCTCCTGTACACTCAGGAAATGACTATGTATACCATCTGCACATAACTGTCCTTTAATGCTTTAAAATGGAGACTGTCACTTTTATTACAATTTTCCTAGATGAACAATTTATCAAAACACAGGTAGCCATAATTCAAATTTTGCTTAGGCACAAGCATAAGATTCCATATTCTTTAGGATTCCATACTTACTAGGCGAAATTTCAAAACAAAACCTAAATTTAGGAGAACCAAGACTCTAAAATCAAAAGTTTGCTACCAACTTCTTGAATATAATATTCTTCATTTGGCTGTTCTTTATTCATATTGTGTTGACTCAAGATGAAATACCTAAAACATTATAAATTCCTTTATATAAAAAAAAGTAAACTTTGAGCCTATTTTCTTCACTTAATACTTTTATGAAAAGTATTCATAAAATGTCTGTGAAGCAAAGAGATATCTAAATACCTTGAGCTTTAGAAAATAGTAGCTGAAAAATAATTCCATATTATTTTCATATCTAAGAAGTTGGAAATATGTGGAAAGGTTTGAGTTGTTTTCACCCAAAGAAAGGATGTGAACTGGCTCTGTCTTATACCATCAGTTTTAGTTACTCTCAATTTGCAGATAACTCACAAAGATATATCTACAGTGTCTGAATTTTGTCTTGAACATCTCAAAGATAACTCCAACTTGTTCAGCACTGAATCAAGGGCTCCTGCACCTTTCATATATGTATTTCTCTTACCCTCAGAAGGTCTTTGCTCATGTGACTCTTTGCTTGTTTCTTCTTCATTTAGTTAATGCCTACTTATCCTTCAGACCTCAACTCAAACATGATTCCTCAGGAAAACTCTCCCCAACTTCATGGCTAGGTTAGATTTTTCTAGTATACATACACTATCATATCCCTGTGAAACTTGTCTTCATGGCAATTGTCGAGCTATAATTTTGCATTTACTTGTGCCCGTATTTGATTTGTATTTGACTCTGCCATGAAACTAGCATAGTATCTTGCACATACATGTACAATAAATGTTTGCTGATTGAATGAAAGAATTAATGACTGACTACGGGAATAAATTTCAGTGTCTTTTAGTCTGTGGTAAATACCAAGCTGAAGGTGATCTCTGTGCTTAGTTTTGGTGTAGCCATGAACACGTGCCTCTCACCCTTGGGTAATGAGTAGCATAATTAACTGATGGCTGTATATGGAAGATGCAATATTGAAGGCATTGTTGCTTTGTTGTAGTTCGTGTTTCTGAGAATATTTATCCATCATATCTATTCAATATTTTGTACATTGTCACTGTGTACTGTTCAGTACATAGCAACTGCTTTGTAACTTAATACAAGCAGAAAATACATAGTACTATGCAGTTTAATGCCGTATTTAAGATGAAGAACTTACCACGATGTCTAGAACATAGGGGGAGTATGGTACATGAGAGACAGCACCATCACTACGATCACCATAACCATTGCCACCCCTCTCTTCTTCAGTGGTCTCTGCCCGCCTTCACAGGTTGGAGCTAGGTGTGCAACAAAGGATGTGCCTATTCAGAAAATAGTGTGACCTCCAGAAAATATTGTGTGATTGTTTCTAGTGAGGGACACAGCTTGACTAAATGCCAGCCAATGTAAAGAATACTGCAAACAGCCATTTCATTTCATTCTATTATTTGGTCAAATGCAAGTCTAGACAAGAAGGGGTTTTTTTGGTCCATTTTTTGCCATTTTGAGCTGATCAAAATTTATGGCTATACTAAGCTGATAACAGTATTTTTGACACATGAGACATAATTTGTTAGGACCCCCTTTTATATAGAACAGTTTTTCTGTGATTTAATTCTGATTTCTGAGAAATCACACATTGTTTTTGGAATGAATACTTGGTTACTGTAGAATATTTCCGATATTTTCAAATATATCTCTCTGGCTATGGGGAAATACTGTTTAACAGACTTAATTACTAACATGGCTAAAATTTTGTAATCTATTTCAGTACTGTCAGAAGAGATAATGTAGCTTCTATAAAAATGACAAAACGACATTTATTAAAGTGAAATAATCCCAGTAAAAATAATTTAGCCCTTTACTGTTTTTTTGATTTTCTGCATCCGTGGCCTTCCTCTTAGCAGAAGGATGATCTCTTCTCTTCCCAAGTCCAGGAAAGTCACTTTGGGTACTGAGCTACTAATCAGAAAATTAAAAAAAAAAAAAAAATTTCCCATTTGCTTATTTGCCTGTGGACCATGAAGGTGTTACTTGCATCTTGTCTTCTTACTCCTAGAGAAATGAAAACACAGCAATTTATTTTTCTGAGATAATGACTGTGAACACCCGGTAGCAAAATATTCTGAATTCAAAAGTAAAAACAAAAAAAAGATTTAAGAGATTATTTCTTTTCATTAGGAATATTGTATGTGTGATACTAATTGAATTTTTAAAATGTTAAAATTATTTTCTGTGGGTGGTAGAAAAATGGAAATTTATTTTTCTTTCTTCTGTGTTATACATGCTAATCAGGAGGCAGCAAATTAGTAAGTGGGAAGAATTAGCATTAGGCCCAGAAGTAAAGAGTTTAGTAGAACTCAGGCTGTCAGATTAATTTTCTGCTCTTTCAAGGACTATGAAAGGATAAAGTTTGAAGTCAAATACCACCTCTTGGAAACAGTGGTTTGAAGCTCTGCTAGTTATAATCTCCAGACTTAATCTATGGCCAACAATATATTATTTCTCCTTCAAAACTCTTAGAACTATACATTGTATTTTTATTTAAAAAGAAAATTGAAATTTGGAAGAGAAAGAGCCAATATACATGGGATTAGGTTTTTTTGTTTGTTTTTACAGTTTTTGGCCGTGGCTCGGTTTGAACCCACCACCTCCAGCATATGGGGCTAGTGCCCTACTCCTTTGAGCCACAGGCATCTTTCCACACAGAATAAGTTTTATTTATTTAGTTTTTTTTGTAGAGACAGAGTCTCACTTTATGGCCCTCGGTAGAGTGCCGTGGCCTCACACAGCTCACAGCAACCTCCAACTCCTGGGCTTAAGCGATTCTCCTGCCTCAGCCTCCTGAGTAGCTGGGACTACAGGCACCCGCCACAACACCCGGCTATTTTTTGGTTGCAGTTCAGCCGGGGCCGGGTTTGAACCCATCACCCTCGGTATATGGGGCCGGAGCCTTACCGACTGAGCCACAGGCGCCGCCCCCACACAGAATAAGTTTTAACCAAGAATATGTTGCTCAGGTGGGGAATATATTTTTACTTTTTCTTTAATTTACATTCATGTTGGTATCATGTAAACATAAAAAAATGTCCGCTACTAATCCCATATGTTTTAATGTATATTATGGTAAATTCATACTTTAATTAGGACCAAGAAGCATAAATCAGTGAAGGTTGAATTATAGATTTCTTTTTTAGAATAAAGTCTTATTGACCAACTACTTGGAAAATGCAAAAAATAACCTCACTTCAGTCTTGGTTGAAGGGGAAAATTGAAATATAGTAAAAAATTATCTGGAAAGTAATGATGATAATAAAAACGGTACGACCTATGAACACAAATAAGGATATGCTCAGTGGAAGAAATCACAGACAAACACATCAGACCAGAAAGACTGAGACAAACAAGTCATCGTTTTAGCATTAAAAGTTCAGGAAAAATCCCCACAAACTAAACCTAATGAAAGCAAAAGTAAAGAAACTATGAATAAATATAAAGAAATTACAAAGATAACTGAAATAGAGTTAAAACAAAGAATGATGACCAACCAAGGAATAATGATAAGATAAACCATAGGTACACTAATAATTAAAAAAAAGACAGCATCAATAAACCCAAATGAAGAAAAGAAAAACACCCTAAGATGCAGTGTAAATAAAGAGAACTATATGGTATTTTAAAACATCTAAGCAAAAACCCCAACTATATATATATATATATATATATGCACACACATGGCTAAAATGAGTGATTTTCTAGTAAAATACAAAATGCAAGATTATCCCTAACAGAGGTAGGTAAGTTTAATAGAGCCATAGCAATGAATATAGTCTAGGAAAAAAAATCTGCAAATATTAGGAAATAGGATTCAGCATTAAATTTAAGGAGTTTTTCTCAGGAATGAAAGATTATTTCAACTCAAAGAAATTGATTAATACAGTTCATTAAATTCATAGATACAAAGAAGAAAAACTATGATCTCAATAATTATAAAAGCCAATTGACACAATATAAACACTATTCCTGATAAACTAGAAATACAATGTTCTTCACATTGAAGTATTACCATTTAAACATTTTTATTGTAACAGAATGATACTAAAGATCACCCAAAAAATAAACATGTGAAAATATCTAGAAAAGTTTTATAAAATAAAATACGGTTTTATCCCATAGGAAAGTATAACATTACAGAGCAAGAATAACTAAAATTTCTGTGGACTATGGAAGAAGCAGGTTTAACAATGAAAGCAATTAGAAAATCAAGAAACAAACATCTAGGACTTTAGTAGATGATTAAAGTTCAAATCAGGTGTGAAAATATGGTGGTATAATCATTGATTGAACAAGTGGAAAAACATACTGGGTCCTTCCCTGACTTGACTTCAGACTAAATTCCATGGAACCAAAGAAAAAATCTCATAAGCCAAAAATAAAAGTGTCTAATGTCAATTTTGAGATTGACTTGACAGCAAAATTGGTGTCCAGAATAATTGATCTAAAAATTATATTTAATTTATTTTAGTTACTAATTCAGACCTAGCTCTTCCTGAAGCTTTTAAGACCATCTTAAAATAGTTCTATAAGTCTATTAATTAATCAAGTTTATTTAAGGAGGTTTTTGCTTACAAATTAATACTTTCTAATATTTAAAATTACATTTATAAATTTGATATACCCTTTAAGGATCTTAAAAGTCTTATTAACATATGAAAACATGAGTCCTTAAATAAACCTTGAAATACAATGTTAAACTTTTAAGCCTGGGAAATTAAATGCTAATGACAGTATTTCAGACTATTTTACAAACATTTCCACTTACAATAGCAATTCATGATCAAAGGATAACTAAGATGAATGTTTTATTGGATCCACAAGGCAAATTTGTGACTCTCCTAGGTCACATTCATGCAGGTAAAGCCTTAAAAAAAAAAGCAAAAACAGAAAAACCTTTTGTTTTTATATACATTCTTTTTTTTTCAATATAGTTACTAGATTTTATTATTATGGGAGGAGAGGGCCACAAACCAACACTCCCCATGGCCCATGCAGCCCACAAATGACTAGTTACAGGAATAGCTGCAGCTACTTTTGTAGATTATGGACCATAGAGCGAGCTTTACTCCTTCACCAAAACTTCAGACTATTCATTTCATAATATTTATAAAAATATAGATAATATATTTATTTCATAATCTGTATATTTAATTTTACATTTTCCCAATGTTAAAAAAAGATTTTCCTACTAAAAAAGCAATGTGTCAATCAAAATTCTTCTGGGGTTATATATATATATATATATATATATATATATATATTTTTTTTTTTTTTTTTTCCTTCTGGGGTTATATTAACCAAAAAAGATTTTGAGGGGATATCATTTTAGTCAACTAAAAATGAATATTGGTCAGAAATTTGGGAGATCTGGAGTTGCAAAAACCCAAGGGATTTTTGTTTTCCTTAGGACAACAGGAAGCTCAGTTTAAAAAATTTTAGGTCCATAGGAAATCCAAATTCCCCCCTCTCTAAATGAGCTAGTCTGCAACTAGCATCCTTAAGATTTGAGTCATCTAATAATGAATTCTTAAGTTATGATGGAGCTATATTCCTTCAGATAGCCAGTATCTGAAACTCTTCACTCTAATTGAATTTTACTTTTCATTAAGCCTTTAACCATATTTAAATGACATACTCTTGGATTCTGCATGTGTTTCTTGATTTTCTTCAGTTTGGGGCCACCATTTTTAAGGGTCTTCCTCCCTAGCTTACTTGCCTAGCACACTTTCCCACTCTGGAGCACTATTTCATACCTTCTCCTCTGTTCTCAAAGCAACAAAGCTTGCTTCAACAGCTTCCTCTGAGTGGAAGGCCTTTCTTAGTACTTCACTGGGAGGAATGAAGTGCTCAGAAGAGAACTCTCAAGTCCCTCCACACACTCAGATGAGTGTCTATGCTTATTCAATACTAACCTCTTTGTTCTTGCCTTCAAAGATCACTCAAGAAATTCTCCTATTTCCATTTCTCATATGATTTCCCCCTCTCTAGTAGATATTTCCCATCAGCATTTTAAAATGTTGTGATTTTTTCCCATCTTATAAAAAAAGAACGCACTCAACCTCACTTTCTATGCCAAGCTAGCTAATTCCCTATTTATATGCTCTTCTGTAGAAAAACCTATTGAAATAATTGCTTATTTCTTCTCTAATGTTCTGTTAAACCCACTCCAATCAGGCCTTTGTCTTCACCATTTGTTTTAAACTCATTTCTCAATGTCACAAATGACCTTCGTGTTGCCAAATCCAATGAACAATTCTCAGTCTTCATCTAGATATATTATCAGCATGTGACACAGCTGATCCCTTTCTCCTCTCTGACATACTTACTCCATTCTGCGAACAGGGCACCATATGCTCTTGGTTTTCATCCCCACTCACTAGCTGCTTTTTCTCAGTCTTCTTTGCTATTTCCTTAACTTCTCCTTAGCCTCCTAATGTTAGAGTACTCGGTTTCCAGTTCTCATCGTGTATTTATCAACACTCACTTTCTTAATGAAATAATCCAGTCTATTGGCATTAAGCACTATCTTCCACAACCTGACTATTCAAAATTTGTTTCTTTAGGTCAAACTACTCTTTTAATCTTTAAACTCATAAGTCTACCTGCATATTTAGTACCTCTCCTAACTCCAAGGTTAACAGCAAAAACTCAACATGTCCAAAATTGAACTCCTGAATCTACTCTTAAACCCAACTCACCTATATTCTTCAACATCTCAGTTGATTATAACTCTAACATCCTCATTGTTCAGGCCAAAAATCATAGGGTTATACCTGACATCTCTCTTTCTCTCATACTTAAATGATACCTGACATCTATCTTTCTCTCATACTTAAATGAAATAATGCCAGCTATATATTTAAAATGCATCTAGAATCTGCCTATTTTTCTCCAATGTTGTTCCAAGCCACTGGAGAGAATACTGCAATAGTCTCTTACATATCTGTAGTTTATACTTTTGTTCCCCTACATTTTACCTCTATTTTCTTCTATTCCTGATGGATCTATCAATGTAAATCATTAATATCTCCTCATTTCACTCAGAATACAGTCATTAAACAGGCCTCTGGGCAATATGTGATCTCCCCAAATTCCCATAAAGTTTGGCTTCTAGTATATCATGTAACTTATTTACTGTTATTTGTAATGCATATTTTTAATACCCTCTTCTTCATTTAGGTAAAACTACATGACGTCAAGGATACTGGTCTTTTTTATTCACTGAAGTATCCTAAGCCCTTAGAATAGTACTTGGCACACAGTTGGCACTTAAAAAATTTGCTGATTAATTGATTAATTCTATTGATAGAATATCACATATTTAACTTTGAAGAAATTAAACTTATGATAAAACAATTAAAAGTACCAAGGACAAACTGGCACGATCACTTTCAGGTGGCAGAGCAAGATGGCTGATAAGAAGGATTGTTCGGCTGAGCTCTCCTAGAATGACTGGGAAAAAGACAGAACTCAGCCATATCTGACAAGGGACCTTACCCAGAGTCATAGCTCAGGGAGCACAGTGAGGAGGTGGGGAGCTGGATAGGGTGTATGATCTAGAGCAGTGGAAATCTGATGAATTAGACACAACTTACCAAAACCTGTGAAATACAGCAAAAGCACTCTTAACAGGGAAATTTATCGCATCAAATGCCTATATTTGAAAATAGAAAGATAGCTCATCAACAAACTCATGAACCATCTTATGGAATTGGAAAAAGAAGAACAATCTAATTCAAAACCCAGCAGTAGGAAAAAAACAACCAAAATCAAGTCAAAGATTGATGAAATTGAAAATAAAAGAATCATTCAGAAAATTAATGAACAAAAGTTTGGTTTTCAAAAAAATGTATAAAATCAATAAACCTTTGGCCAGATTAACTAGAAATAGAAAAGTAAAATTTCTTTCTTTTTTTTTTTTTTTTTTGTAGAGACAGAGTGTCACTTTATGGCCCTTGGTAGAGTGCCGTGGCCTCACACAGCTCACAGCAACCTCCAACTCCTGGGCTTAAGCGATTCTCTTGCTTCAGCCTCCCAAGTAGCTGGGACTACAGGTACCTGCCACAACGCCCAGCTATTTTTTTGTTACAGTTTGGCCGGGGCCGGGTTTGAACCCATCACCCTCGGTATATGGGGTCGGCGCCCTACCAACTGAGCCCAGGCACCGCCCAAAAGTAAAATTTCTAATAACCTCAATCAGAAACTATAAAGGGGAAATAACAACAGATGCCACAGAGACAAAAGAGATCATCTTGAGTACAAGAAACACTATTTCCAGATATGTTAATGAGAAGGAAATAGATCAATACCTAGAATCACACCCTCTCCCTAAATTTAATCAAGAAGAAATAGCTCTCTTAAACAGACCGATTTTAAGAACTGATATGGAAGAAATAATAAAAAATCTCCCAACAAAAAAGTGCCCTGGGCCAGATGGCTTCATGCCAGAATTCTATCAAACACACAAAGAAGAGCTTATACACACACTGCAGAAATTATTACAAAAAATTAAGAAGTAAGGAATTCTCCCTACCACGTTCTACAAAGCAAACATCACCCTGATACCAAAACCAGGAAAAGACCCAACTAAAAAGGAGAACTTCAGACCAATTTCATTAATGAATATAGTTGAAAAATTCTCAGTAATATCCTAGCCAATAGATTACATCTATACATTATAGAAATCATTCATCAGGACCAAGTAAGTTTCACCCAGTGATACAAGACTGGTGGTTTAATATACACATGTTCATAAATGTAATTCACCATATAAACAGAAGCAAAATAAAGACCATATGATCCTTTCAATAGATGCAGAAAAAGCATTCGAACAAAGTCATTATCTTTTTATAATTAGAACACTTAAGAAAGTTGTCACAGGTGGGACATTTCTGAATTGATCAAAGCCAAGATTGACAAACCCATAGCTCATTATTATACTGAATGGAGTAAAACTGAAAGCTTTTCCACTTAGAACTAGAACCAGACAAGGTTGCCACTACTATTCAACATAGTGCTAGAAGATCTAGTCAATATAATCAGGGAAGAGAAGGAAATAAATGGCATCCAAATGGGGGCAGAGGAGGTCAAACTCTCCCTCTTTGCCGATGATATGATCTTATACTTAGAGAACCCCAGAGACTCAACCACAAAACTCCTAGAAGTGATCAAAAAATACAGCAACGTCTCAGAATATGAAATCAATGTCCACAAATCAGTAGCCTTTGTATATGCCAATAACAGCCAAGAAGCTAATCAAAGACACAATTTCTTTTACAGTAGCTTAAAAAAACAAACAAACAACAAAAAAAAAAAAACGTAGGAATATACCTAACAATAGATGTTAAGGACCTCTACAAATAAAATTATGAAACCCTAAGAAAATGAATAGCAGAAGATTTTAACAAATGGAAGAACATACCACATACCATGCTCAGGGCTGGGAAAAATCAACACTGTCAAAATGTCTATCCTTCCCAAAGCAATCTACAGATTCAATGCAATCCCCATTAAAATACCATCATTGTCATTTCAAGATTTGGAAAAAATAATTCTTCATTTTATACAGAACCAAAAACTCCCCATATAGCCAAGGCAATTCTTAGTAATAAAAACAAAGCTGGGGTATCACCCTACCAGACTTTCAGCTAAACTACAAGGTCACAGTGATAATAACAGCATGGTACTGGCACAAAAATAGAGACATTGACATTTGAAACTGAATAGAAAACCATGAGATGAAACTACATCTTACAGTCACCTGATTTTTGACAACCAAACAAGAACATACACCGGGGAAAGACTCCCTATTCAATAAATGGTGTTGGGAGAACTGGATAACCACGTGTGAAAGACTGAAACTGGACCTACACCTCTCACCACTTACAAAAATTGATTCAAGATGGATAAAAGATTTAAATATAAGAAATGAAATAATAAAAATCCCAAAAGAAAGTGTGGGGAAAACATTTGAAGAGAGTGGCCTGGGGAAAGATTTGATGAGGAAAACTTCCATGGCAATTGAAACAACAACAAAAATGAACAAATGAGAATTAAACTGAAAAGCTTCTGTACAGCAAGGAAACAACAACCAACGCATATAGACAACCTTCAGAATTGGAAAAGATATTTGCATTGAATCAGACAAAAGCTTTATAACCAGGATCTATAGAGAACTCAAATTAATCAGCAAAAAATGACCCAACAATCCCATACATCACTGGACAAGAGATATGAAAAGAACCTTCTTCAAAGAAATCAGATGAATGGCTAACAAACATATGAAAAATGCTAATCACCCCTACTTATCAGAGAAATGCAAACCTGAGGCATCACCTAACCCCAGTGAGAATGGCCCACATCACAAAGTCTCAAAGCTACAGATGCTGGCATGGATGTGGAGAGAAGGGAACACTTTTACACTGCTGGTGGGACTGCAAACTAATACAACCTTTTTGGAAGGAAGTATGGAAACATTAATCTTACAATCACATTACTAGGCATCTACCCAGAAGAAAAAAAATTTTTTTTTTGCAGTTTTTGGCCACCTCCAGTGTATGGGGCTGGTGCCCTAATCCTTTGACACACAGGCACTGCCCCAGAAAAAAATCATTTTATCATAAGGACATTTGCACTAGACTGTTTATTGCAGACCAATTTACAATCGCCAAAATGTGGAAACAGCCAAAATGCCCACCAAACCAGGAATGGATTAAGAAGCTGTGCTATATGTATACCATGGAATACTATTCAGCCATTAAAAAAGGTGGAGACTTTGTATCTTTTATATTAACCAGGATGGAGGTGGAACATATTCTTCTTTTTTTTTATTTTTGAGGATTCATTGAGGATATAAGATGTATCACACCCTGAGACTCCCACCCCCCTCCCATCTTCCCTCTCTCTGCTCTTTCTTTCCCTCACCCACCTCCTTCTCTCTCTCTCTGCTCTCCCCTTTCCTCACTGCTACCGTGTCATTAATTGTCCTCAAATCAAGATTGAATACATAGGATTCATGCTTCTCCATTCTTGTGATGCCTTACTAAGAATAATGTGTCCCACTTATATCCAGGTTAATACAAATGCTGTGAAGTCTCCATTTTTTTAATGGCTGAATAATATTCTATGGTATGGTACATATTCTACTTAGTAAAGCATCATAAGAATGGAGAAGCAAGAATCCACTGTACTCAATTATAATATGAAGGCAGTAGATGAGGTAATACAGGGGGTCGGAGGGTTAGGGGAATGAGCAAGTGGGGAGAGAAGAAGAGGGAGGGGGATTGGGGTCATGGTGTATGGCACACCTCTTCGAGGTAGAACACAATTATAAGAGGAACATTAATCTAACAAATGCAATCAGTGCAACCTAATTCTTTGTACCCTAATGAATCCTAAACGATTAAAAAATTTTTCAATTTAGAAAAAAAAAAGAAAAGAAAGTTTGTTACATGGCTCACTTTACAGTTGCAAAGATGTGGAATCAACCAAACTGCCCATCAACCGATGAATGGATTATATATAAAGTGTGGCATATGTATAATGTGGAATATTACTCAGTCATGAGAAAATACGGAGACTTTACATATTTTGTATTTACCTGGATAGAGTTGAAACACCTTTTTAGTAAAGTATCACAAGAATGGAAAAGCAAGTATTCAATGTACTCAATAGTAATATGAAGTGAATAGTCAAATACACACCCACACAAGAGATAAATTCAATTCAAGTTGGGAGGAGAGGTGAAGAGTGGGGAGAGGAAAGGTGGGAGCTTCCCCATACCTTAAAATGGGCCAATTTAAGGGGATATGGCATACCTCCTGGGTGCAGGACAGAACCACAAGGGAGACTCTACCCAACAAATGCAAACATTGTAACCTAATAGGTTGTAGCCTCATATTAATCTGACATTTTAATGAAAAAGGAAGAAAGAAAAAAAACAACAAAGAAAAAGACCACTTTTCTTTTAATACATAAACAGCATTAAGTAAAGGACAGAGCAAGATGGCAGAGTAGGAGTTAACAACCTTCATTCCCCCAACAAAAAACAAAAATTTAAAAGCTATCTGTGAATGAAAATAACTCTGGAAGGGGTTGTGACTCCACCTAAGAAGCTATATAGCAATAGATTGGGGGAGGGGAGAATAATCACACACACATATAAAACAGTATCATTTCGCCTGCCTCCCCATTCTCCATGCTCTACATAGAGAGGGATTTCCTGAGCTTGCGATTCTCCCTCACAGATAACTGGAAAGTGGGGTAAGCAACCCACTTTCCAGGCCTTTTGAGGTGCTGCTTAAATGCCCAGCTTCAGTTTCACCTCACCTAGATTTCTTGGGAAACTGGCACTGATGAGACATCTGAAAAAGGTGAGGGACAAAATTAGAAATGAAAGCTATCAGTATCAACCACATACTGGGAGTCATCACAGTTGCTACTGCCCTTCTCTGTCCCAGACTCTAGCAGACTTCTCTGCTTAGCACCTTTATAACCATGAGAGACAATGTACACTCTTTGCAGCTTTTATCACTGAAGACACTGAAGTGTTCGGTGCTACAGACTTTAGCAGCTTGCTCCTCAGAGGACCCCAGTGCCTTGCTCCCTAGAGGACCATAGGAGAATTTTGCTGCAGACAAAACAGTCAGGATAGCCATAGAATAATCCCTGTAGCTTTCACCACTGAAAGCCCTGCAGTTTTTCACCTTTATAGTCTTCAAGTGCTTCAGTCACAACCCCTCTCCCTTGCCACTCCCTGATAGAGCCACACTATCTGTTGTCACAGTGGGAATCCCAGCCCAGAGACACAGCATAGTCTTATGGTGCCTATTCCATACACTCTCACTCCAGAGTCACCCCAGATATGTGCACCACAGCACCTCTGCCCAAGGTCACAATGCAGCCAATGTACATGTGCTGACAATTGGTCCTGATCTACCCACATCACACGCAATGCACATTGACCTCTACCACTGCCTATCATAAATCTTTGCCACTGAACACAGAGAAGCCACTGAGGAACCCAACAACTGTCACTCCCACTGTGGACTTCACATAGATCATCCCACCAAGGACTACCTAGTAGCTTATATTATAGAGCCCAGCTATCTCAGCTGATGAAATATTGCAAAACCCCTTAGACCTGGAGCAGCAGATGCCCCTTCCCCATAAGGTGCCCCAAATCACCAGAATTGGTGCACAGCATATACCCCCTCAACCCCTGGTGCTGAAATTCCTTCCTTAATGAAGGCAGTTCATAAAGTCTGGAAGATGTGAATTCCTCAAATCTGCACATACCTTCTCAAGGCTACAAAGGTCATAAAGAATCAGGAAAATGTGACCCTAGAAAAGGAATACAATACACTTCCAGTAACTGACCCAGAAGAAGTGAAGATCTACAAAGTTCTTGACAAATAATTCAAAACAATGATTCTAAAGTTTAGTGAATCAAAAGGGAAGACAGGTAAACAATTTAATAAAATCAGGAAATACAAGAACAAAACAAGAAGCTCAACAGAGAAAAAAAAATTAAAAAGAATCAAACCGAAAATTTGAAGTTGCAAAGCACTATGACTGAACTACAAAATTCAATACAGAGCTTCAACAGCAGACTAGATCAAGCATAAGAAAGAAGATAGATATTACTTAAAGATGGATTATTTGAAATGATCTAGTCAGCAGAGAACAAACAAACAAACAAACAAAATGAAATGGAATGAAGAAAACTTATAGGACCAGGCCTATGAGACTCCATCAAGAAGGCAAACATTTCATAATAGTAATTAGAGAAGGAAAAAAGGATAGAAAGCTTATTGAAAGAAATAAAACTGACAGACTTCCCTAATCTAGGGAAAGATAAACATCCAGGTATATCAAGCTGAAAAGTTTACAATGAGATTTAATCCAAAGAAGATTACAATTAATGTGTCAAAAATCAAATACAAGGAAAGAATTTTCAAAGCAACAAGAGAAAAAAGGAATCATATAGAAGAAATACTATAAAGTTGTCATAGATTTCTTAGCAAAAACTTTGCAAGCTGGAAGAAAGTGGTATGTCAAAGTTCTAGAAGGAAAAACACGCAATCAAGAATACCTTATTGAGCAAGTCTGGTCTTTAATAAAGAAAAACATAAATCCTTTCCTAGACAAAAAGAAGTTGAAGGAGTTTATCACCACAAGACCTGCCTTATAAGAAATACTAAAGAGTGTTCTTCAAGCTGAAGTACCACTAATAAGTAACATGAAAATATAAAACTTACTGGTAAAGGTAAACATATAGTCGAATTCAGAATACTAAAGCACTGCAAGGATAGTGTGTAAATCACTTATAATTCTAGTAGAAAGGTTAAAAGACAAAAGCATTAAAATTAACTATAGTTACATAGACTTATTAATTCATACACAATACAAAAATATGGAAATTGTACCATCAAAACTATAAAATGAAGGGGAGTAAAAAGGCAGAGTTTTTGCAAGTAGTTAATGTGAATTTATTATCAGCTTAAAATAGAGTGGTGTAACTATATTTTAGTTACAAATGGAAACCAGAAAACAAAATGGTAACCACAAAGGAAAAACCTAGAACAGATACAAGAATAAAGATAGAAGAAGCAAAGCATACCACTACAGAAAAATCATCAAAACACAAAAGAAGACAGGAAGAGAGGGGGGAAAAGGAAAAAAGGAGCTACAAAAAAAAAATCCAAAACAAACAAACAAACAAAAAAGACAGAAAACAATTTTAACCCGAGAATATGGGGAAAGGGGAAAGGGAAGGGAGGGGAGGGGGAGGATGGGTGGAGGGTGGGTGATTGGTGGGATCACACCTACCGTGCATCTTAGAAGGGTACATGTAAAACTTACTAAATGTAGAATATAAATGTCTTGGGCGGCGCCTGTGGCTCAGTCGGTAAGGCGCCGGCCCCATATACCGAGGGTGGCGGGTTCAAACCCAGCCCCGGCCAAACTGCAACCAAAAAATAGCTGGGCGTTGTGGCAGGCGCCTGTAGTCCCAGCTACTTGGGAGGCTGAGGCAAGAGAATCGCTTAAGCCCAGGAGTTGGAGGTTGCTGTGAGCTGTGTGAGGCCACGGCACTCTACCGAGGGCCATAAAGTGAGACTCTGTCTCTATTACAAAAAAAAAAAAAAAAAAAGAATATAAATGTCTTAACGCAATGACTAAGAAAATGCCAAGAAGGCTGTGTTAAGCAGTGTGATGAAAATATGTAAATAGTATATAAAACCAGTAAAAAAAATAAATAAATAAATGACAATAGCATATCTTTACCTATCAATCGTTATTTTATATATAGATAGATTAAACATGCCAATAAAAATACATAGAGGGGATGAATATACATATATATATTTTGTTGTTGTTGTTGCAGTTTTTGGCCAGGGCTGGGTTTGAACCCGCCACCTCCAGCATATGGCACTGGCACCCTACTCCTTTGAGCCACAGGTGCCACCCTGAATACATGTTTTAAGAAACATAACTATATGTCACCTATAAGAGATTAATTTCACTCATAGGGACATGTACAGAGTTAAAGAGAAGGGATGAAAAAAGATATGCCATACAAATGGAAACCAGAAAAGAGCAGGGTTATCAATACTTATATCACAAAAAATAGGCCTTACTACAAAAAGTGCCATTAGAGACAAGGAAGATCATCACATAACATTAAAGAAGTCAGTTCATTAAGAGGATATAACAACTGTAAATGTATATGCACTTGATATCAGAGTTCCTAAATAGACAAAGCATATATTAATAGAGCTAAAGTGAGAAATTGTGAGCAATACAATAACAGTGAGAGGCTTTACTATCCCCCATTTTATCAATGGGGTCATTTTTATCAATTAGGTCATCTGGACAGTAAACCAGTAAGAACACATTCAACTTGAGCCACACTTTACTAAGTGGACCTAATAGACATAGACACAACATTGCATCCAATAGCAGCAAAATACCTATTTTTCTCAGATGCACATGAGACATTCTCCAAGATAATTATATATTAGGCCACAAAACCAGTCTGAAAAAATTTTTGAGGACTGAAGACATCTCAGTTATCTTTTCTGATCACAGTAGTATAAAACTGGAAATCAATATTTTTAAAAAACATAGGCAAAAGGCAGTGCCTGTGGCTCAGTGAGTAGGGCACCTACCCCATACACCAAGGGTGGTGGGTTCCATCCTGGCCCTGGCCAAACTGCAACAAAAAATAGCTGGACATTGTGGTGGGTCCTGTAGTCCCAGCTACTCGGGAGGATGAAGCAAGAGAATCGCCTAAGCCCAAGAGCTGGAGGTTTCTGTGAGCTGTGACACCATGGCACTGTACTAAGGGTGGCAAAGTGAGATTCTGTCTCTACTACAAGAAAAAAAAAAGCATAGGCAAATAAATAAATATAAAAGTAGGACTATTTCCAATTAAAAAATCTTCACAGCAAAGGAAACAATGAAAACAATCATAAAATAAAAAGGCAACATACAAGATGAGAAGAAATATTTGTAAACCATGAATCTAATAAGGATCTGATATACATGAGGTACTCACACAACTCAATAGAAAATAAATGAATACATGAAAACCTAATTAAAAATGAGCACTGGGATTCCACAAATACATGGCAGGAGGCACACAGAAAAAAGGAGAGGGAAGTGGAGTGACTCATTGAGCCGGATTAGAGGTCCCACATGTGGGTAGAGGGTAGGTGAGAGACTCCCAGGACACAAAAATTCTACTGAAGACTTTGAAATCCTTGCCACAGGAGGGCCCTCCACCCTCAGAGGCCTTCAGAAAGCACAGGGAGGGGTCTAGAGACTGCATACCAACATTGCTTCAGAAAGGAGTTATATAAGGAGGGGAGGGCAAGATGGCTGACTGAGAGCAGCTTCCAAGGGAGGCTTCTGTCCAAAAGGAAAGATAATGCCCAGAAACAGCCCAATTAAGCTGAAGACTGGGAGCCCAGCCGAGAGAGAGATGATAACTGCAGGTTACCTCTGCTAAGGCAAGCTGCGACTCCAAGAAACCAAGCTTCAGGTACAAAATTCATCTGGAAGGAGGAGTGTCTGTCCCCTCCCCCAAGAAAGCTGTGGTTTTCGTTGTTTTTCTGTCTCCTTTTCTCTGTTCATTTCTCTTTTCATTTGCTGTTCATTTGCTCCTGCATGTTTTCTATGGACAAGCGGTGAAGTATGTACCTCTTGCCTCACCCCACGAGTGACTGCTGTGGAAATTGGGGACTACTTCTTCAGAGGGACCTTGCCATGAGTCTGAACAATCTCTTGCTAGGCAGAAATATTGAACTAAGATCTTCCCTGCCATTCTGAACTTCCAGTATGCCCTAACCCCCTTTACCTGATGAACCAGAAGACAAACCCCTTCTGAGACTGAGGGAGGAGGTTCTTGAGCAGTGCCCTTCTCCCTGTCTGCCAGACCAAGCGCCCCCCACCAGGAAGAGACTCTGGGGTCCGCACTGAGCCCCCCATAACCTGAATCTCCACTGGCAGCCGCACGGCATTGCACTCCATGCCTCACGCCGGCACTTACTTCCATACGAGCAGCACTGCGACCCGTGACCCACACCCACCAGGACCTCTGTATGAGCAGTGCCCACCAAGGTCCTCCATACAGCAGTGCCCTGACCCGTGACCCACGACCCGTGCCCACCCGGACCCCCATATTCCCTCCCCGAGCAAGGATGCCCTGGCCAGGGACTCACCAGTTGTCAAGCGGCACACACCCGGGCCTCCATAACCCCGCCACAGCCAGGGACTCACCAGCAGCTGCGCGACACTGCGTCCCATATCTCGCACCCACCAGGCCTCTGCACGCCCTGACCAGGAACTCCAGGAGCCGCACAACCACGTGTCCTCCCTCCTGTACCTTCCCTGCCTCCACAATGGTCCGCTCATCTGCCCAGGGACAATGGTCCTCTCATCTGCCCAGTGCACCCTCTGGAGCTATCCCTGCCTCTGCACGGAGCCCTTCTCCTCACCAGAGACTGCAGTGAGGAGACACGCAGACACGGAGCCCTTCTCCTCACCAGAGCCTTGGGCTCTCTGTGCCAAAGTCACTGGGCACCAGGCAGTCCCAGAACTGTGTACTACCACCTGCCATGTTGCTGGATCTAGCTGTGTCACACTTTGGAGCTGCTCCCACAACCAGAACTCCCTGGCTGGGGTATCCCCAGAGGAGTTACACAGGGTCACTCCCTACAAAGATCCAGAAACAATAGAGTGATCCCGCTGGGGTCTAATCTTGGAGAGACACGTCCCCAACTCTGAGGACGGCCAGAGGCAATGGTGAAAAACAATCATGAGGCAAAATCAACAGAAACACTCTGGCAATATGAATAATCAGAGTAGATCAACTCCCCCAAGGATCAATGGGGCAGACACAGCACAAGATCCCATGCACAAACAAATAGCTGAAATGTCAGAAATTTAATTCAGAATCTGGATAACAAATGAGATTGAATTAGAATTCCAAGCAGTAACCCAAAAGATGTCTCAAGTATTCAATGAATTCAAAGACCAAATGACCAAAGATTTTGACACATTGAGACAAGAAGTTACAGCTCTCAAAGATCTGAGAAACTCAGTAGAATCCCTCAGTAACAAAATGGAGCAAGCAGAAGAAAGAATTTCTGACATCTAAGACAAAGCTTTTGAACGCTCCCAAACTCTCAAAGAGGAAGAGAAATGAAGGGCAAAAACAATTCACTCTCTCAGAGAGCTCTGGGATAATTCGAAGAAAACCAATATTTGTCTTATAGGGATCCCCGGAAGTGATGAAGTGGCTTCACAAGGCACAAGGTCTCTTCTTCATGTGATTCTGAGAAAGAACTTTCCAGACATGCCAAAAGATTCTGAAATTCAGATAGCAGACAGTTTCAGAACTCCAGCACAACTCAACCCAAATAAGACATCCCCCAAACACATCATAATCAATTTCACTAAAGTTAATATGAAGGACAAATTCTGAAAGCAGACAGATGAAAGAAAACCATAACCAACAAAGGGAAGAATATTAGAATAACTTCAGATCTCTCTGCTGAAACCTTTCAAGCTAGAAGAGGATGGACATGGGCTTTTAATCTCCTAAAACAAAATAACTTTCAACCCAGGATCTTGTATCCAGCTAAACTGAGTTTCATTTATGATGGAGAAATTAAATACTTTAATGACATTCACATGTTGAAGAAATTTGCCATAACTAAACCACCTCTCCAGGATATTCTCAGACCTACCCTCCATAAAGACCAGTGTAATCCTTCACCACAAAAGTAAATGTGCCCAGAAACTTTTGATCAAATTCCAACTTCCACAGTCACAAAAGTATTAAAAATGTCCACTGCACTCTCAAAAGGCTTATCAATATTCTCAATTAATGTGAATGGTTTAAATTGTCCTCTCGAAAGGAAAAGATTGGCTGACTGGATACAAAAACTCAAGCCTGATACCAGCTGCATACAAGAATCTCATCTTACATTAAAAAATAAATATAGACTCAAGGTGAAGGGATGATCATCTATACTCCAGGCAAATGAAAATCAGAAAAAAAGCAGGCATTGCAATCCTATTCGCAGATACAATAGGCTTTAAACCAACCAAAATAAGGAAGGATAAGGACGGACCCTTCATATTTGTTAAAGGTAATACTCAATTAGAAAGGTATCTATTTTGAGCTTAAGCAAAGAGATTCTAGATGACAATAAATCAGCATAAGAATTGGGGCCAGATGCCGTAGCTCACACCTATAATCCTATCAATTGGAGAGGCTGAGGTGGGAGGATCATGTGAGGCCATGAGTTTTACACCAGCCTGAGCAACAAACAAAACCCAGTCTCTACAAAAATACCTATAATTCCGGCTACGTTAGAGGCTGAGGCAGGAGGATCATTTGAGCCCAGTAGTTGGAGGCTGCAGTGAGCTATGATGACACCACAACTCTAGCCTGGGCAACAGAGCAAGATTCTGTCTCAAAAAATAAATAAATAATGGAGACCAGGGGAGAAAACACCATAACCAAATGATTTATTTTGGCATCATCAGTAGTAAAACATGAATAGCATGAATCCTGTGATACAATGCACTGAGAAAGACATGCCATTTCTGTGGTATTCATGCACAAAATATATAACCAACTAAAATTGAGATCAGTTATTTTGTTGAATAATATTATTCAACAAAATAACTGATCTATTAATATTCTTCAAAAGTGACAAAAGTCATAAAGACAGGTAAAGATGGAGGAAATGTTACAGATTGCAGGATTAAGGAGAAATAACTGAAATGTAAGGCTCTGTATAGAATCCTAGAACAAAAAAAAAAAAAATCATGATGGGAAAATTGATGAAATTCAAACAAAATCTTTAATTAATTTCTAGTGTCAATTTCCTAGACCTGATACATGTAAATGTACTATGACTATATAAAATGTTTACATTAAAGGAAGCTGTGTAAGGGATATATGGAAAAAACAAAGAATGCTGAGAATATTAATAAACAGGCTTCTTTGATTCCACCCACAAAGGATCAAACTATGTCTACAATAGTGAATACTAACTAAATGGAAATATTGAAATATCAGATATGAAATACAAAATATAAATTGCAAGTAAGCTCAATGGAATCAATGAGGAAGTTTAAAACCAATAGTAAAAAACCAGAAAATAATTCAAGGTATGAATGAAAAATTCACCAAAGACATAGTTTAAAAAAAAAAAAAAAAAAAAAAAACAGGCCTCCTGGAAATGAAAGAGTCATGTAGCAAATTTCAAAATATAATGGGAAATTTTAGCAACAGATTATACTAAGTAGAATAAAAAATTTCACAGCTCAGAAACAAAGATTTGAAATTAACCTACATAGTAAAAATAAATACAAAAGGATCAAAGGACATGGAGAAAGTCTCCAAAAAATATGAGATTATATAAACACCCAAACAGAAGAGTCATATGTATCCTTGAGGTAGAAGAGGAAAAGTCTTATAGAATGTAAATATCTATTTGAGGGAATAATGGAGGAAAACTTCCTTAGTCTAGCTAGAGATTTAGACATTAAGATACAAGGTCAATACACTTCTGGAAGAATCATTGCAAATAGAACATCACTAAGGCATGCAGTCATCAATCTTGCCACAAGTGAAGGAGAACATCCTACAAGTTGCAAGTTGAACATGTCAAGTAGCTTACAAAGGAAAACCTATCAAGATAACAGCAGACTTCTCAGCAGAAATCTTATAAGCCAGAAGAGAGTAGGATCTCAACTTTAATACCCTTAAATGGAGTAACTGTCAGCAAAGAATTCTGTATCCTACAAAACTACATTTCATAAATGAAGGGTAAATAAATCTTCCCTGAAGGAGTAAACACTAAAGAAATTTGTCATTATCAGACCTGCCCTACAAAAAATGCTTGAAAGTGCTCTAAACACTGAAAATGGTGGTTGATGTGCACTACTGTGAAAACAATCAAAAGTAAAACTCCCAGGGTGGTGCCTGTGGCTCAGTGAGTAGGGCGCTGGCCCCATGTACGAAGAACAGCATGTTTGAACCCAACCCTGGCCAAACTGCAACAAAAAAATAACCAGGCGTTCTGGTGGGTGCCTGTAGTCCCAGCTCCTTGGGAGGATGAGGCAAGAGAATTGCCTATGCGCAAGAGCTGGAGGTTGCTGTGAGCTGTGACTCCATTAGACTCTACCGAGGGCGACAAACTGAGACTCTGTCTCTAAAAAAAAAAAAAAAAGTAAAACCCCCAGCTCCTAAACAACAGTAACACAGGGAAAATACAAACAAAATGGGTAACAATGAACATAATGACTGGAACAGTATTTCACATTGAATACAAGTGTTTTAAATTAACTAAAAAAACATAAAACAATCTAAATAGGCCTGGTGTACTGGCTCACGCCTATAATCCCAGCACTCTGGGAGGCCAAGGCAGGTGAATTCCCTGAGCTCACTGGTTCGAGACCAGATTGAGCTACAGTGAGACTCCAGTCTCTAAAAAATGGCTGGCATTGTGGCGGACACCTATAGTCCCAGGTACTCAGGAAGCTGAGGCAAGAAAATTGCTTGAGCCCAAGAGTTTGAGGTTGCTGTGAGCTATGATGCCACGGCACTGTACCGAAGGTGACAAAGTGAGACTGTCTGAAAAAAAAAATCCAAATATATCTGTTGTTTACATCAAACCTATTTAACTCATAACTACTCAGGTTCAAGTTAAAAAATATTCTGTGCAAATGGAAACCCAGAACGAGTTGCAGTAGCTATTATTATATATACAGATATACAAAGATGGAAATAGAATTTACCTACAATTCACTGTTGGTAAGATCACTTCAATTCACTGAAGACTTTAACATAGTACTGTTGTTTAAATAAACAACAGTGAAAAAATACAAAGATGGTCACGATACAATGATAATAGTATCAATTAAACAAGAAGGTATAACAATCCTAAATATATATATGCGCCCAGCGTCTTAGAGATGCTGTGTCCATCTTGAACTCCTGAGCTAAGGCTTTCCACCAATCTCGGTCTCCCAGAGTCCTAGGATTACAGGCATGAGCCACAGTTCTCAGCCTTTACCGTCACTATTTCTATTTAACATAGTACTGTAAATCCTAGACAGAACAATCAGGCAAGAGAAACAAATAAAGAACATCCAAATAGGAAAAGATCTAACTATTCTTGTTTTCTGGTAATACGGCTTTATATCTAGAAAACCTTACATATTCCTCCAAAGACTCCTAGAATTAATAAAATCAGTAAACTCTCAGATTAAAAAATTTATGTACAACATGAGTAGCATTTCTTTGCACTAATAACAGCCAAGTTGAGAATCAAATAAAGAAGTTCATTTACAATAACTGCAATAATAAAATACTTAAGGACATGCTTAACCAAGAAGGTGAAAGATTTCTACAGGAAGAACCATAAAACACTGATGAAAGAAATCAGAAATGATGACATAAATGGGAAAACATCCATGCTAATGGATTGGAACAACAAATATTGTTAAAATGTCCATTATGCCCAAAGTGATTTATAGGATTCAATGTAATTCACATCAAATAGCAACATCATCTCTCACATAATTAGAAAAAATATTCTAAATTTATGTGGACTCAAAAGGAGCTGGAGTAGCCAGAATAATCCTAAGCAAAAATAACAATCTGAGGGCATCACACTACCTAACTTAACATTATACTTCAAGGGTTTACTAAGTGAAACAGCATGGTAACTGGTGTAAGCACAGATACACATAGATCGATGTAACAGAATAGAGAACCCAGAAATAAAAACATATACCTATAATCAACTTCAACAAATCAGACAAAATCATACATTAAGGGGAGGATGCCCTATTCAATAAGTGGTGCTGGGAGAACCGGAGAACCACATGCAGAAGAATGAAACTAGATCCCTGTATCTCACCAAAAGATAATACATGATTGAGCAAAGATTTAAATGTAAGACCTATACCATAAAATAAGAAAGAAAAGAAAAGTTAGGAAAAACTCTTCTGGACATTAGTCAAGTCAAAAATTTATGACAAAATTCAAAAACCAAATACAATAAAAATAAATAAATGAAACTTTATTACACTAAACATTATCTGTACAGCAAAAGGAATAATTGACAGAGTAAAGAGGCAGCCTACAGAATAGGAGAAAATATTTGAAGGAAAAGAAAATATTTGTAACCCCAAAAAAGGGTTAATACACAAAATCCACAAGGACTAAAAAATAAGCATAAGACACAGACAGTTATCTTTCAGGAGGGGATAGACAATTTTCCAATGAACTTAATGGAAAAAAAACTCAAAAACACCAATTATCAGGGAAATGCAAGTTAAAGCTGCAATCAGATACCACCTTATCCCTGTCAAAATGACCATTATTAAAAAGTTAAAAAAAAAAAAAAAGATGTCCACACAGATACAGTGAAAAGGGAATTTTTATACACAGTTGGTAGGAATGAAAATTAGTACAACCTGTATGGAAAACGGTATGGGGATTTCTTAAAGAACTAAAGGTAGATCTACAACTTTATACAACAATCTCACTATGATGGATCTACCCAAAGGCAAAGAAATCATGTTATAAAAAATGCACATGCAGCTGCCTGTTTATCACAGAACAATTCACAATTGCAAAGGTATGGAACAACCTAAGTGTCTATCAATGGACAAGTCAATAAAGAAAATTTCACACACAAACACACACACACACACACACACACACACACCACAATGCTACTCAGCCAATGGAAGGAATGATGTAAGTTCTTCTGCAGCACATTGGGTGGAACGGGGGGCTGTTATTTCTAGAGATGTAACCCAGAAACAAACAAAACCCTCTGCATTTTCTCAGTTATAAAGAGGTAAACAATGCATGTGCATAATCGTACAGGGTGACTTAATGGACTTGGGGAACTCAGAAGGGGGAAGATGGAAGGTGGGTATGGGATGAATAATTACTCTTCACTATGCAATTCATCCATGTAACAAAAAAATTGTGTATGCCCTAAATCAATTTAAAGAAAAAAATTAAGGAAGAAAAACAGTTCAGGAAAGAAAAAACATAGGAAAAAAAGTGAGGGTAAGAGTATTCCCTTCTCTCCACATCCATGAGAGCATCTGAAGCTTTGGAACTTTGTGATATGGGTGATTCTCACTGGATTAGGTGATATCTCAAGATGGTTTTGATTTGCTTTTCTTTGATAATTAGGGATGATGAGCATTTTTCATGTGTTTTTGGCCATTCGTCTGTCTTCTTCAGTAAAGGATCTGTTCATGCCTCTTGTCCACTTACCCTTACAGTTCTGGTGGGATTGTAGATGAATACAACCTCTTTGGAAAAAAGTATGGAGAGTCCTTAAAGAGATAAAGGTAGACTTTAAATTTGACACCACAGTCCCATTACCGGCTATCTATCCAGAATAACAACAACAACAAAAAATGTATTCTACCATTAGGACATTCATACTAGAATGCTTATCACAGCTCAATTCTCTATTGCCAAGATGTGGAATCAACCAAAAGTACCCATCAACACATGAATGAATTAATAAGCTGTGGTATGTGTATTCCATGGACTACTATTCAGCTATAAAAAAGATGGAGACTTTACATTTTTTGTATTAACCTGAATGGAGTTGAAACATTCTCCTTAGTAACGTATCACAAGAATGGAAAAGCAAGTATCCAATGCACTCAATACTAATATGTAACTAATAGATAAGCAACTATATGCCCACACAAGAGAAAAATACAATTAAATTCAAATGGAGGGAAGGTGGGGGGATTGGTAAGCTCGCATCCAACAATGGGCATAATATACGAGTATATAGCATACCTCTTGGGTACAGAGCTCAACTACAACTTGGATTCTACCTAACAAATTCAAACAATGTAACCTAATCATTTGTTCCTGCATATGAATCTGAAATTGTTTTAAAAAGAAAAAATCAAAGCATTTTTAACTTTTTGAGATTTCTCAAAAATTTAAAAATATACCACCATATGATCTAGCAATCTCTTTTTTGTGTATATATCCATAGGAAATGAAATCAGGACATTTTAGAGATATATGTGCCCTATGTTCATAGTATCATTATTCACAATAGCCAAAATATGGAAACAACTGAAGCGTCTATCAGAAGATGAATGGATGAAGAATTTATAGTGTATACAGGGTGGTCATAAAGTCCATGTGCAATTTTAAATAGTGTGCAATTTAAAATTGCACATGGACTTTATGGCCACCTTTATACACCCTGTGTATACCCTGTGTATACACAATATTATTCAGCTTTTGAAAAGAATGAGATACTGTATTTATGACAACATTCACGATCCTGGAGGACAGTATGTTAAGTGCAAAAAGTGAGGCACACAAAAACAAGTACTGAATAATATCAATTATATGTTGAGTCTTGAAAAAGTTAAATACAAAGAGATAGAAAGTGTAATGGTAATTACAAGGAGAAGCAGGAGTGAGAGGATAGAAAGATGTAGGTCCAGGCCGCTGCAAAACTGGCCTCTAAAGAGGCACAGGTTAGCTGACTGGATACAAAAGCGCAGGCCAGATATTTGCTGCATACAAGAGTCACATCTTACCTTAAAAAATAAATACAGACTCAGGGTGAAAGGATGGTCGTCCATATTTCAGGCAAATGGTAATCAGAAAAAGCAGGTGTTGCAATTCTATTTGCAGATACAATAGGCTTTAAACCAACAAAAGTAAGGAAAAATAAGAATGGTCACTTCATATTTGTTAAAGGTAATACTCAATATGATGATATTTCAATTATTAATATTTATGCACCCAATCAGAATGCACCTCAATTTATAAGAGAAACTCTAAAAGACATGAGCAACTTCATTTCCTCCAGCTCCATAATAGTTGGAGATTTCAACACACCTTTGGCAGCATTGGATTGATCCTCCAATAAGAAGCTGGGCAAAGAAATTTTAGATTTAAACCAAACCATCCAACATTTGGATTTAGCAGACATCTACGGAACATTTCATCCCAACAAAACTGAATACACATACTTCTCATCAACCCTCAGAACACACTCCAAAATAGATCACATCTTAGGTCACAAGTCTAACCTCAGTAAATTTAAAGGAATAGAAATTATTCCTTGCATCTTCTTGGACCACTATGGAATAAAAGCTGAACTCAGTAACAGCAGGAATCTGCATATTCATACAAAAACATGGAAGTTAACTAACCTTATGTTGAATGATAGCTGGGTCAGAGATGAGATTAAGAAGAAATTTCCAAATTTCTGGAACAAAATTACAATAAAGACATGAACTATCAGAACCTCTGGGATACTGCAAAGGCAGTCCTAACAGGGAAACTTATAGGACTGCAAGCCTTCCTCAAGAGAACAGAAAGAGAGGTAGTTAACAACTTAATGGGACATCTCAAGCAACTGGAAAAAGAAGAACAGTCCAACCCCAAACCCAGTAGAAGAAAATAAATAACCAAAATTAGAACAGAATTAAATGAAATTGAAAACAAAAGAATCATACAACAGATCAATAAATCAAAAAGCTGGTTTTTTGAAAAGGTCAATAAAATAGATAAACCTTTCACTAACCTAACAAGGAAAAAAAGAGTGAAATCTCTAATCTCATCAATCAGAAACGACAAACACAAAATAGCAACAGACTCTTCAGAAATTCAAAAAATCCTTAATGAATATTACAAGAAACTTTATTCTCACAAATATGAAAATCTGAAGGAAATTGACCAATACTTTGAAGCACATCACCTACCAAGACTTAGCCAGAATCAAGTGGAAATGTTGAACAGGCCCATATCAAATTCTGAAATGCATCAACCAAACAAATCCTCCCTAAAAAGAAAAGCCCGGGACCAGATGGCTTCACGTCAGAATTCTACCAAATCTTTAAAGAGGAATTAGTACCTAAATTACTCAACCTGTTCCAAAATGTAGAAAAAGAAGGAAGACTACACATGTTCTATTAAGCAAACATCACCCTGATCCCCAAACCAGGAAAAGACCCAACAAGAAAAGAAAATTATAGACCAATATCACTAATGAATATAGATGCAAAAATATTCAACAAGATCCTAACAAACAGAATCCAGCAACACATCAAACAATTTATACATCATGACCAAGTCGGTTTCATCTCAGGATCTCAAGGCTGGTTCAATATATGTAAATCTATAAGTACAATACAGCACAAAAACAAATTAAAAAACAAAGACCATATGATTCTCTCAAATGATGCAGAAAAAGCTTTTGATAATATACAGCATACCTTCATGATCAGAATACTTAAGAAAATTGGTATGGAAGGGGCATTTCTTAAACTGATAGAGGCCATCTACAGCAAACCCACACCCAGTATCGTATTGAATGGAGTTAAATTGAAATTTCGACCCTATTCAACCAGACAAGGCTGCCCATTGTCTCCCCTGCTCTTTAACATTGTAATGGAAGTTTTAGCCATCACAATTAGGGAAGAAAAGGCGGTCTAGGGTATCCAAATAGGGTCAGAAGAGATCAAACTTTCGCTCTTTGCAGATGATATGATTGTATACCTGGAAAACACCAGGGATTCTACTACAAAAATCTTAGAAGTAATCAACGAATACAGCAGCATCTCAGGGTACAAAATCAACATTCATAAATCAGTAGCCTTTATATATACCAACAATAGTCAACCTGAAAAAACAGTTAAGGACTCTATTCCATTCATAATACTGCCAAAGAAGATGAAATATTTGGGAGTTTATCTAACAAAGGACGTGAAAGATCTCTATAAAGAGAACTATGAAACTCTAAGAAAAGAAATAGCTGAAAATGTTAACAAATTGAGAAATATACCATGCTCATGGCTGGGAAGAATCAACATTGTTAAAATGTCCATACTACCCAAAGCAATATACAATTTTAATGCAATCCCTATTAAAGCTCCACTGTCATACTTTAAAGATCTGGAAAAAATAATACTTCATTTTATATGGAATCAGAAAAAAACTTGAATGGCCAAGACATTACTCAGAAATAAAAAGAAAGCAGGAGGAATCACGCTACTGGACCTCAGTCTATACTATAAATCAATAGTGATCAAAACAGCATGTTATCGGCACAAAATCAGAGAACTTGATGTCTGGAACAGAGTAGAGAACCAAGAGATGAACCCAGCTATTTACCGTTATTTGATCTTTGACAAGCCAATTAAAAACATTCAGTGGGGAAAATATTCCCTATTTAACAAATGGTGCTGGGTGAACTGGCTGGCAACCTGTAGAAGACTGAAACTGGACCCACACTTTTCACCATTAACTAAGATAGACTCTGACTGGATTAAAGATTGAAACTTAAGACACAAAGCTATAGGGTGTGTGTCACACTTTATGGGGGCAAGACATGATTGCAAGAGGGACTTTACCTAACAATTGCAATCAGTGTAACCTGGCTTATTGTACCCTCAATGAATACCTAACAATAAAAAATAAATAAATAAAAATGCAATAAGAGAGTGCAGGAAAAACCCTTGAAGTAATCGGTCTGGGCGAGTATTTTATGAGGAGGCCTACCCGGGCAATTGAAGCTGCTTTAAAGGGGATTGGTGGGATTACAACAGCGGTGCATCTTACAAGGGTATATGTGAAACTTGGTAAACGGTCTGTGAAGCTAGTTAATGATGCCCCATAATCATATTGATGTACACAGCTATGATTTAATAAAAAAAATATAAAAATATATATACTACTGGTACCTGGTCAAACTAAAAAGCTTCTGCACAGCCAAGAACACAGTAAGTAAAGCAAGCAAACAGCCCTCAGAATGAGAGAAGATATTGGAGGTTATGTCTCCGACAAAGGTTTAATAACCAGAATCCACAGGGAACTCAAATGCATAAGCAAGAAAAGAATAAGTGATCCCATTACAGGCTGGGCAAGGGACTTGAAGAGAAACTTCTCTGAAGAAGACAGGCACATGGTCTACAGACATATGAAAAAATGTTCATCATCTTTAATCATCAGAGAAATGCAAATCAAAACTACTTTGAGATATCATCTAACTCCAGTAAGATTAGACCATATCACAAAATCCCAAGGCCAGAGACGTTGGCATAGATGTGGAGAAAAGGGAACACTTCTACACTGCTGGTGGGAATGCAAATTAATACATTCCTTTTGGAAAGATGTTTAGAGAATACTTAGAGATCTGAAAATAGATCTGCCATTCAATCCTATAATTCCTCTACTAGGTATATACCCAGAAGACCAAAAATCACATCATAACAAAGATATCTGTACCAGAATGTTTATTGAAGCCCTATTCATGATTGCTAAGTCATGGAAAAAGCCCAAGTGCCCATTGATCCACGAATGGATTAATAAATTTGGTATATGTACACCATGGAATATTATGCAGCCTTAAAGAAAGATGGAGACATTACCTCTTTCATGGTTACGTGGATGGAGCCGGAACATATTCTTCTTAGTAAAGTATCTCCAGAATGGAAGAAAAAGTATCCAATGTACTCAGCCCTACTATGAAACTAATTTATGGCTTTCATATGAAAGCTATAACCCAGTTATAACCTAAGAACAGGGGGAAGGGGGAGAGGGATGGGAGGGAGGGGGGAGCATGGGCAGAGGGAGAGTGATTGGTGGAATTACACCTGCGGTGCATTTTACAAGGGAACATGTGAAACTTAGTAAATGTCGAATATAAATGTTTTAACACAATAACTAAGAAAATGCCAGGAACCTATGTTAACCAGTGTGATTAAAATGTGTCAAATGGTCTATAAAACCTGTGTATGGTGCCCCATGATCACATTAATGTACGCAGCTATGATTTCATAATAATAAAAAAAGAAAGATGTAGGTCAAAGGGTACAGATTGCACTTACGTAGCATAAATAAGTCTAGAGATCTAATATACAGCAGTAAGACTATTATTAACTACAGTTAATAGTACTGTATTGTGTACCAAAAATCTGCTGAGAGAAGAGATTTTAGGTGTTCTTACAGCACACACAAAAAAGAAACTATGCACAGTGCTGAATATGTTAATTTGCATGAACTATAGTAATAATTTCCTATGTATATCAAAACATTTTAATCTTTGGTAAGCCTATCAGAAACTTAAACTGGGGGAAAGACTCCCTATTTAACAAATGGTGCTGGGTGAATTAACTGGTGACTTGTAGAAGACTGAAACTGAACCCACACCTTTCACAAAAATTGACTCTCACTGGATAAAAGACTAAACCTAAGACATGAAACTATAAAGATTCTTGGAAAGAGTGCAGGGGAAACACTTGAAGAAATTGGCCTGGGAGAAAATTTTATAAGGAGGACCCTCACAGGCAATTGAAGCAATACCAAAAATACATTACTGGGATCTGATCAAACTAAAAAGCTTCTGCACTGCCAAGAACATAGTAATAAAGCAAGTAGACTGCACTCAGAATGGGAGAGGATATTTGCAGGTTACGTTTCTGACAAAGGTCTGATAAATAGAACCCACAGAGAACTCAAACTTATTAATAAGAAAATAACAAGTAATCCCATTTCACTATGGGCAAGAGACCTGAACAGAAGCTTCTCTGAAGAAGACAAGCACATGGTCTACAGACACATGAAAAAAAGCTCATCATCTTTAATCATCAGAGAAATGCAAATCAAAACCACTTTAAGATACCATCTAACTCCAGATGGTACACTGGGAACAAATACTTCTTCATTGCTGGTGGGAATGCAAACTAATACGTTCCTTTTGGAAAGAAGTTTGGAGAACACTCAGGGATCTAAAAATTGACCTGCTGTTGGATCTTGCAATTCCTCTACTTCAAAAGACCAAAAATCACTTTGCAAAAGAGATATTTGCAACAGATTATTCATTGCAGCTCATTTTGTAATAGCTAAGTCATGGAAGAAGCCCAAGTGCCCATTGACCCATGAATGGATTAATAAATTGTGGTATATGTATACCATGAAATACTATGCAGCCTTAAAAAAGATGGAGCCTTTACCTCTTTTATGTTTACATGGAGGGATCTGGAACATATTCTTCGGAGTAAAGTATCTCAAGAATAGAGGAAAAAGTATCCAATGTACTCAGTACTTCTATGAAACCAACATATTTACTCATACTTTCTCATGAAAGATAGAACACAACTATAGCCCAGGATGAAGAAGAGAAATGCAGAGGGAAGTGAGGGGTGTGGGAAGGTTTGATAGAAGGAGGGTAAACGGTGGGCTCACACCTATGGAGCATATTGCAAGGGTACAAGTCAAATCTGTCAAGTGTAGAACATAAATGTCTTAACACAATAATCAAGTAAATGAGGCAAAAGCTATGTTGATTGGTTTGATGTAAGTACATCAGATTGTGTAAAAAAAAAATCAACACATTGCACCCCACGTATGCATAAATGTATTCATGATCTATGTGTATATGACTTAATAATACAAAAATTTCCTTGTACACTTTAAAAAATACAATAAAAAATGAATTAAAAATCTAAGAAAAAGGCAAATAGCCCAATGAACAAATGGAAAATAAAAGAACAGAAATGCAATGGGAAAAGTATAAATGGCCAATGAATTGTTAAAAATATGGTCACTATCACTCAATGAAAACAATGGAAAATAACTCAATTGTACATTTTTTCTTACAATTTTTTTAATTACCAAGGATTACACATTAAAATTTATACTGAAAATTAACAGTGTAAAATAAGACTTTTAATGTTTCTCTCCTTCTTTCTTTCTTTCCTTCTTTGTTTCTCTCTCTCTTTCTATCTTTCTTTCTTTCCTTCATTTTTGAGAGAGTCTTGCTCCAGTCTCCTGGTTAGAGTAAAATGGCATCATTGTAGTTTACTCACTAAAACCTCAAACTCCTGGGCTCAAATGATCAATCTTCCTGCTTCGGATTTTAGTGGTAACTACAGCTGCTTGCCGCAATGCCCAGCTGTTTTTTTTATTTTTTATTTTCATTTTATTTTTTTATTTTTAGTAGAGACAGGGTCTTGTTCTTGCTCAGGATGGTTTCAAACTCCTGAGCTCAAGCAATCTGCCTGTCTTGGCCTCCTAGTGCTAGGATTACTGGTGTGAGCCATCATGCCCAGCCAAGCAAATGTTATGAAGAAAACTATCAAGCAAAAAATAATTACTGTAAATAAAGAGGAGGAGGAATAGCACAAGTAGTATTAGAAGGCAAAGAACATGTGCTGGTGGTGAAGGCACCCACAGAGGCAGGGCCATGCCAGTGATAGGCAGATGAGGAGGTGGTAGAGAGGTAGCATGTGGGCAAGAATTTGAAAACTGGAAACTATCTTCTCCCGTTCTGAGGGCTGTCTGCTTGCTCTACTTACTGTGTTCTTGGCTGTGCCAAAGCTTTTTAATTTGATCAGGTCCCAGTAGTGTATTTTTGAAGCTGCTTCAATTGCCCGAGGGGTCCGCCTCATAAAATATTTGCCCAGACCGATTACTTCAAGAGTTTTCCCTGCACTTTCTTCTAGTATTTTTATAGTTTCATGTCTTAAGTTTAAATCTTTAATCCAGTGAGAGTCTATCTTAGTTAATGGTGAAAGCTGTGGGTCCAGGTTCAGTCTTCTACAGGTAGAATATAAATGTCTTCACAGAATAACTAAGAAAATGCCAGGAAGGCTATGTTAACCAGAATGATGAAAATATGTCAAATGGTATATAAAACCAGTGTATGGTGCCCCATGATTGCATTATTGTACATAGCTATGATTTAATAATTAAAAAAAAGAAAGAAAGAAAGTGAATTGCAAATGAATTAAAAAAGAAAACTGGAAACTAAGTATGAAGAAAGTATGCAACATGAAGCACAGAGAGAGCAAGAAGTGGAAAATATAAAAAAAATATATAGGGCGGCGCCTGTGGCTCAGTAAGTAGGGCACCAGCCCCATATACCGAGGGTGGCGGGTTCAAGCCCAGCCCCGGCTGAACTGCAACCAAAAAATAGCTGGGCGTTGTGGCTGGCGCCTGTAGTCCCAGCTGCTGGGGAGGCTGAGGCAGGAGAATCACGGAAGCCCAAGAGCTAGATGTTGCTGTGAGTCCTGTGACATCATGGCACTCTACTGAAGGTGGTAAAGTGAGACTCTGTCTCTACAAAAAAAAAAATATATATATATGTATATATATTTTATATATATATATATATATATAAAAGACAGGTTGATAGACATAGAAGATACTCTCTGTATGTGTGAATTTGATAAGCCAGGTATCTAGGTCAACTTTCTGCTAACAATTAAACAGGATAGATAAAATATGGTAAGGTGTTTTTATAAAAGAAATGTAGAGCTCACAAGAGATCAACAAATTACCAGAACGAAATCTAAGCAAAGGCATGAATCCTAGGAAATGAGAAGAGCACTGACACCACGTTAGCCACATTAGCCCCTTCTAATTCCATGAGAGCACAATGGAGGACAATTAGAAATCACCCCACCTTAGTCATCTTTCCCCTTCAAGGATGAGGACTTTCCTGATGGATTTTGGAGCAGGAACAACAAAATCCCAATCAATTAATCAATTAACCAATATCCACTAGCTGAGAAGACTGTCTCCTCTGGGGATTGCTGGGGAAGTAGAGCCTGGAAAGGGCCCATCTGGCAGGGAGGGCAGATGAATCTTCACGGAGAGCTGGACCAGTCAGGATAAATTGGGCTTGACCCCAGAGTCCCATTCATAGTCAGACCCTGAACCCCAGATGGTCACTCGAGAGGGTAAGCAGCCTGGGCATGGTGGGTAGCAGTGGAGGAGCTGCTCTCTGCCCCAGCCCAGGCAGGAGCTTGCTCTGCCAGCAAAACCTGCAAGTCATCCTGCGGCAGCTGCTGGCCTGCAGAGTTGGGCCCTGATGGCAAAAAGGAGGCATAAGGAGGAGGGGAGCCTCTGACAGTTTTTTGTTTTAGGCTAGAACTTCCAGCAAGGTTTCAGAGCAATCTGATCCACCTGCTGACTTCTCTCTCCTGCACTCCACTCCCCACAGGGCCGCAGCCATCACTCCTCTTTTCCTCAGCCCATTCTCTCCCTGTGGCATCAGGGCTGGTGGAATCATCTCTTCCTCTCTGGATTCTGGAGCACTGAGAAAGTACACTTCAGAGTTTGCTTTGGCCCATGAAAGTTTGGCTGGGTGACTTTGTTATTTTATTGCAACAAGTGGCCAACACTTGAAAACTGGGAAATTTAGTATGTAAGTCTTGTCTTCTTGCTTCACTTAAAAGTGGGAAATTCTAGCCAGGCGTTGTGGCGGGCGCCTGTAATCCCAGCTGCTCGGGAGGCTAAGGCAGGAGAATCGCGGGAGCCCAAGAGCTGGAGGTTGCTGTGAGTCCTGTGACATCATGGCACTCTACCAAGGGCGGTGAAGTGAGACTCTGTCTCTACAAAAAAAAAAAAAAAAAAAAAGTGGGAAATTCTGGTGACACTGAGTCCCTATGTGGTCATAGAAGGGGCATGTCATCTCTAGTGGCCAACCTCTCCCATTTCTTGTGCCCCATCTGTATGCCTTTGTGAGTTAGTGAACGCACGTCCTGGCACCTACATGAGTGGAAAGCAGAGCTGGAGGGTGGCATGCTGCACCTGGGCTGCCTTCCCTGGACACGGGGGCCCTCCTATACCTCCATAGCATCCAGGCCTAATCACCACCATCACCCTTCCTGCCCTGCATTAAAATGATTCCACAAAGAAAAGGGAACATTTTTACACTGTTGTTGGGACTGTGAACTCATACAGCCTCTATGGAAAGAGGTATGAGAATCCTCAAAGAGCTAAACCTTCCATTTGATCCTGCAATGTCATTACTAGGTATCTACCCAGAAGAAAAAAAAAATCATTTTACCACAAGGACATTTGAATCAGAATGTTTATCATAGCTCAGTTGACAATCACCAAGATCTGGAATCAACCCAAGTGCCCATCGACTGAGGAATATATTAATAAACTGTGGTATATGTATACCATGGAATACTATGCAGCCACAGAAAGATGGAGACTTTACATCTTTTGTGTTTGCCTGGATGGAGTTGAAGAACATTCTTTTAGTAAAGTATTACAGGAATGGAAAAGCAAGTGTGCAATGTATTCAATACTAATATGAAACCAATAGATAAACAACTATATCCCCACATGAGGGAAAAACACAATTAAATTCAAATGGGGGGAGGGAAGCAGGAGGGAAAGTTGGAGGGAAGGAGAGAAGGATTGGTAAACTCTCACCTAATGGATACAATGTAAGGGTACACAGCACACCCTCTAGGTCAATGGTTCTCAACCTTCCTAATGCCATGATGTATTTTCATTGTTACAAAGGTGTCCAAAGGTGTCGTAACCCACAGGTTGAGAACCACTGCTCTAGGTGAAGGGCTCAACTTACAACTTGAGCTTTACCTAATACATGTTAACAATGTAACCTAACCATTTGTACCTTCATATTAATCTGAAATTTAAAAACATGATTCCACAAAGATTACATCCATTTATGTGCATTAGTTTAATCTTTCTTTTGCTTGGTTTTCAAAGCATCTAATCACCTTTGGAAATGACCCAAGGAAGGCTAAGTGGATCTAGTGATTTTAACCCATTTTGAAGATGAAGAAACTGAGTCTGGGGTGGTTTTCCAGTGTGTGACATAGCTAACCTTTGTACAGGAGGAGCCTTCAGCACACGGCCTCCCTCTGGGGCACTGTCTACCCCCAGATGGACAACAGCAGGCAGGGGCACTGGAGGGGGAGCTGCAGAGGGAGAGTTTCCTGGGGTGCTGCTCCCAAAAGTGCTCTTCTCAGAGGGTGCACATGGAGGATGCTGTCCCTGCCCTGCCCAGAAACACTCACCCCTGAAATGGGGGTCGTTGGAGAGCCAGGTCATTGCCAGTCCAGTGTCAACGTACAGGAGCAGCTTCCTTTGCAGGCAGGAGAATGGGGAGTGGGCAGGAAGGGAGGGGAAATGGAGGAGGGAGAACTGTTTGCAAAAACTTCTTTCTGTCTCCAAAGCTACCTTCAGTGCCCTGCGGTCAGAAGGCAGGCCTTCCAGCTCTGGGCACGTGTTGGGATCAGCTTGGCTAGAGTGGATTTATAGCAAGGATTATGGGTCTGACAATTAAGTTCCTGAACTCATCCTTGAAAAAGTGCTACATACCTCCTTGCTGAATATCACCCCAGTCACCAGATGACCAGGGGACTACTTTGGAGGTGACAGTAGTGATATTCAACAACAAGGTATATAGCACTTTTTCTTGGATGAGTTTGCAAACTTAGTTGTCTGACCTTTCATTCACCTTTGGAAAGTGTCAGAGAGGGGCTCCTGGGACTCTGGTCTTGAATCACCAGTTTGCAAGGTCAGGGCCATGTGTGGTGTCTGTGTGTTTTGGTCCTGCCCTCAGTAGGACTGAGGGGCTGAGCTATCTCCAGGTAAACTTGAGGCGCACTCTGTGTAGGGCGGAATGGCTATCTCAGGGGGCACTGGTTAACCAGATGTCTAATAATAGGAAGCTCCATGTATTGGGAAAAATTAGAAAGGGGGTTTTAGCCCCACCTGCATTGTTTCCTAACTGTGGGGCATCAGGCAGCTCAGAGCCTCTCTGTAAAATGGGGACAACTTTTGCCATCCCTGCCCTTCCATTTCAGTGTGACCCCAAGTGACATGGTATTCACAGTGTGAAGGTGTTTTGTCAAGGGCTATGCCAGGTACAAACTGGAAGCCCCAAACCTCCATCACAGGCACCTGAATCTTGGCTGGCCTGGTAGGGAGGGGCCTTTCCTTGGAGCTATCTGTCCAGTCCCACTGTATGGACTTGGGAGTTGGAATTTCAGCCTTACATCTCTTACGTGGAGGCAACAGGAATCTGCACATCTTCCCAGAGTGTCAAGTGAGCTGGAAGACTCCAGAAAGATCATTTTTATATTAAAACAAACCCAGATATGATTGTGTGCCGTGCGCAGTGCGAGGGTTTGTGAATTTGAGTGTTGGAACAGGAGGAAAGAAGTACTGCGCTTGTGGAGAGGCACCAAACGGAGGCCACTTGGGGCTGTTTCCCAAAAGGACTCAGGGGGCATCAACATCGTCTTCTGCCACTAAAGGGATATTAGTGAGCTGTGAGAGAGACGCTTTCACGGTGAGGAGAGCACTGAGCTGGGCTCTGAAGGAGGGCAAGTGATGTTGAGGAGAGGGCCCTGGCCCTGTGGGAACCCTGCAGGCTCCGGGGGAGCACAAAGCTACCAGAGACAGGAGAGCTCAAGTCTGGTTGGAGGGAGGGAGGTGATCAGGGGAGACTTTCTGGAGGAGGCATAGAGGGAAAGGGAGGTGAGATGTCAGAAGCCTAAACACACATGCTCAGAAGCACAAGTCATGCTTGGTGACAGGAGAATCAGACCTGGGCCCAGAGCTGTGGGGAGATGGGACGTGGATGATGCAGTGGGACCCCTGGAGAGGAAGCAGGAGAAATGGAACAGGTTTCAAGAGTCCTGAAAACCATTTCAGCAGCCAGGTGACTTGGTCAAAGGTCGCTTTAGAGTGTCTATTTCATGTTGGTGACAATTTCTGGTTGTTTTCTTTTGCCTGGATAGTTGCTTATGTGAGGGGCTCCTTCGAGGTGTCTCTCCATCCAGAAGCGACAGATCCCCCAGAAAGAAATATCCTCTTAGCTCAGACTATAGCAACATTTTAGAACAACCTTTTTTCTTTCTTCTCATTTTATTCAAATGAGGATCTATGGACTACAGAAGGCAAGGCCCAGTGACTTACAGCTGGCGTTGAATAGCAAGAATCACAGATCATGGGGGCATATAGTTCCTGCATGCCCCCCAGAAAGATGGGCACCACGTCCATCCCAGAATATTACCAGAGGGCATCACGTCGTTTCTCTTCATGCATGAATATTACTTTAGGGCATCTGTTCTCTTCAGCCCACGGATTCCCAGGGCTGAGCAGATAAGAATGCAATAACCCCTATTTTCATTGCTTGTGGAGTGGTTTTACCCCTCAGCTCCTCTAGACCAGCAAGACTTCATGTTAGATTAGGGCTTGCTGAAGAATTATATCCACACCACACCTGGCACTGTCTGTTCTTTCCATCCAGAATAAAGCTAGAGTTAGAATCTGTAGCTGGCAGCATCCCCAGCAGGAAAGAGCGAGGGCTTCCTAACTAGAGAAATTGTGAACAGGAGGGAGGGGGTTGCGAGGAGACACTTCCAGATAAATTGCTATATCAACACCAAGTACAGCCTAGGGGCAGACAGAATGTGACTCATGTGGAAGTGCTTGACGTTTAGACCATGTCTTCTCAAACTTCAATACGTATGCAAATCTCATGACCATCTTGTGAAAGTGCAGATGCAGATTCAGTGGGGTGAGATGAGGCGGAGATTGTATTTCTTGCCCACTCCCAGGTGATTTCAGTGGTCCACAGACCAGTGTGCACAGTATGGGTTGGACAACACCATCCCATTTATACTTTCCTAAAAGGGAGGCTGCTACCCTCTGGAGTGGCCTAACCTGCATACCACTGCGGCAGCTACCTTTTGGATCTCTCTAATAAGAACCATCTCCAATCATTCTATATACATTTGCTGAGCACCTACTATATGCCAGGCCCAATGTCATGTACTCATTACTAATTCGAAACTAGTAGATCATCAACCACAGGTCCACACAGGAGAAAAACACAATTAAATTCAAGAATAGGGAAGAGGGGGAAGGGTAGATGAGGATTTGGTAAGCTCCCACCTATGAGGCACGATGTAGGGGTTTAGGGAACACCTCCTGGGAGAAGGACTCAACTATAGCTCAGATTTTACCTTACAAATGCAAACAATGTAACCTAAACATATGTACACTTGTGATAATCCTCCCCCTAAACAAAAGCATTGCCAAATTAGCACAAAAGATGATCCTTGTTTTAAACAACCAAGTTTTCTGGTGGTTTGTTACACAACAGCAGTAACTGAGACGGTGCCTACCTAACATCCATGATCTCATTTAGTGGGTGCAGCAGTTCTGGGAAGAAAGCATTTTTCTACCTTTGCCACAGCTCCTCATACTGAGGAAATAACTAAGATCATGCAGAGTGTCAGTGGCAACTCAGCTGGGTCTGCCTCCCTAGCGTCCACACTGACTCTTTTTCATGCTGAAAATAAGGTGACAGACTCAGTCACTACTATTCATGACATGGGGGGAACTGGCCTGCTTTTCTTTTATTGCTTCTGGAAACCCCATTGTCGGCTAAGGCCGCCCAGCTCCAACCCCACCCAGGGGCCATGCCTTGAAGCCTGGTTCAAGATTAAGGGGAAGTCTTGTTCCCTGTGTTCTCTGCCCGGTCTTTGTGACTCTTCTGTTATCTTCCCCCTTATTTGTATCTGCCACAAAGCACAGCTCCTTCTTGGGCCTATACCCAAAGCAGCCACAAGCACAAGGTGGTTGCTTACACAGAACCTTTCCTAACGATTTGCAGATTGTGAAGAGCCGTGTTAAACACTGCTCCCGACAATGCAGCGTCCTCTCAGCAGCAGTTCTCACAGCTGCCTCATCCCACTTGGTACCATGGGCTGTCATCTCTCCTCCCAGCCCTCGCCCCTCCTCCTGGCACTTAAGTCTTCTTCCCCCATCCTTCCCTCCAGACTCCCAAAGACAGCTCCAGGACGATCGATACCCAGGGGCCTCTTGCCTAACCAGAGGATTCCCTCCTCAGAAAACAGGCGTGGTTTTTTTTTTCATTAGTATTTTTTTATTAAATCATAGCTGTCTACATTAATGCAGTCATGGGGTACAATGTGCTGGTTTTATATACAATTTGAAATATTTTCATGAAACTGGTGTTATTATGTTAAGACATTAATATTCTACATTTAGTAAGTTTCGCCTGTACCCTTATAAGATGCACTATAGGTGTGGTCCCACCAATCACCCTCCGTCCACCCATCCTACGCCCCCGCCCATGACAGTTGTGGTTTTAAGTAGCAAAATCTCTCTCCATCCCATGACATACTCAGAGAAGGGACTCAGAGAATGAATGTCTCCCCAGATCTTATTTTATCTTATTTTATGACTGAAGCTCAGAGTTCAGAGCCCAGTGAGATGGGGTGACTTGTTCTCATCTTCCAGTTGTGGTTGGAGCTGGGACTGGAAGGCAGTGTCTTCTCCAGTGCGGGTGTGCTGAGATGTGCAGGGCACCGAGGCTGAGTAACCTGGGCTCTGTGTCACCCTGCGGGGTGTGGTCACCCAAGGTGAGCTGAGCAAACATGCTGACCTGCCATTCTCTCCAGCTTCACCCCTAGCTCCGCAATCCCCACGGTAATGCGCACGTGCCCAGCCCATAAATATCTTACTTTGTGTTCCTGCCAGCCCCCACTAAAAGGGCTAATGCTTCTTGAGGAGCAGCCCAAAGCTGCATTAGTCGCAGATGCTTGATTGATTTAAAACAAATAGCCTGACCACCAACCTCTCTCTATGGTTTCTCTTCCTGCCACTTTGCTTGCAGGGTTATCTCTGAAATGCAATGAAGGGGCTTAAAAGTACATTTTCAGGAAGATGTAGAATTGATAAGGAGAGCTGGCCCCTGTGGGTGCATCTAGATTTTTTCAGTTCCAGGGAAGGGAGCTGGACCTTCCCTGGAGCTGCGTCCATATCCACCAAAGTTTTGGGTCCCCAAAGCAAATAAGGATCCCCAAGGACCCCCAACAGATTCGGTGGGAGGGGCTGCCTTCCAGTGGAGCTTCTGCCTCTTCTTGGGTCCTATGTGTTTGGAGATCCAGCACCCTTGGCCTTGGCAAAGCCTCTGGCAGGAAGATGGGACTGCAGGCTGGGAGGCTGCTTGACATGGGGCGCCCCATGTGCTAGGGCAAAGGAGTCTGGGACAGCCTGGGTGGGATGGCCTCCTGCTCTCTAGGGAAGGCCAAGTGTCTTGCCTCTGGTAGGCTCCCTCTCGGACAGAACATTTTCCTCCTGATGCCCAAGTGGTGCCGTCCTGAGCATGCTGCAAGGGTCAGCACCATATTTCTCCCAAAGGCCTGAGCCCCCCTCAGCTGTCAAGGGTCAGTTCTGTGGGACCTTTCACACTGGCGGGGTGAGCCAGCCTGTGTGAGCGAGAGGACGAGAACCCCAGAAACAGATACAGTTGAATCTTCAAATGTTTTGTGAGCCTGAGTCTGGCTACCATGAAGGGGCTTTGGAGGTGAAAAGGTAGACTAGTGATGACACAGTCAAGGAGGAGAGAAGGGCGGCCCTAAATCAAGGGCAGCAGGGGAGACGTGCAGGGGCAGGGCTGGGGCAGGTGGCTCCAGCGGGGGCTAAGGACTGCTGACCTGTTGGAGCTTCCACAACGCACAGGGAAGGAGAAATTATATTTATCAGAATTTCTTTGAAGGAGAGGTTTGCACAGTTGGGAGGAGTAGTGTGTGGTTTGGGGAAAATCCTAGGGCCAGTGCAAGTAGCAACCGAGTATCGCCAAGGGGCATCTGCTTGGCCAAGCAGCCTGTTGGGCTGGGAGCTAGCAGTGACCTGCTGGGGCTGCCAGTTTAGGCTGTTTGCAACCTGCCCCTCCAGCCCCCCTCCGCACCACCCATTAGCACTGAACAGTCTGGAAAGGTCTGAATGTCAGGATTTAAAGGGCCCCACATTTTTAACCATATAGGCTGCAAACTCACCCCAATCCCATACTGGCAGCACAGAGTCGAGGGCACCATTGCCTTCTGCTGAGGTCACTGGGGAAAAGTTCACACTGGACTGTTCCACTTGGACAGTTGGAAGTGGAGAGAAAGTCTTTCTGATGAAGATATGCAGAAAACAGTGAGAATGTATGGAGTGGTTATGGATACCATAGATCTGAGGCTTGCTGAAGCACAATGGTAAGTTAGAGTAAGTTGGAGACATACCATGATGGATTTCAATGTCATGCTAAGAAGTCTGGGATCTACTTTCTGGGCAGTGGTAAGCCACAGAAGGCTCTTTAGAGAGATAGTAAAAAACATGAGGCTTCTGGAAGGTTACCTTGGTTAGGAATGGGGAGAGAATGTAGATCCTTTCACATTAGTTAACAGCTGCTTTGGGTTCCTGGAGACCAAAGATGATCTCAGTCTCTTTAGAACATACAGCTTAATGTGGAATGTAAGTGTCTTGGCACAGTAACTGAGAGAATGCCAGGAAGGCTATGTTAACCAGTGTGATGAAAGTGTGTCAAACGGTCTGTGAAGCTAGTGAATGATGCCCCATGATCATATCCATGTACACAGCTATGATTTAATAATAAAAAAAAGAATGCTAGTCTAGACTTTAGAAAAGAAAAATAGTAAAGGAAAGATGTAGTATAAAAATGAAATGCTCACCAACCTAGGAATGGATTAATAAGCTATGGAATATGTAAGCATTAAAAAGATGGAGACTTTACATCTCTTGTATTAAACTGCTTAGTAATGCATCACAAGAATGGAGAAGCAAGAATCCTAGGTACTCAATTCTGATATGAGGACAGTTGATGACCTAGTACACAGTGGGGGGTAGGGGAAGGGGATGCCAGGAAAGGGAAGGATGGTGGTGGGGGTCATGGGGTGTGACACACCTCTTGGGGATAAGACACAATTATAAGAAGGACTTTACCTAATAAATGCAATCACTGTAATTTGGTTATTTGTACACTCAATGAATCCCCAATAATAATAATAATAATAATAATAATAATAATAATAAAACCTTAATTTAAATTCTTAAAAAAAAAAAAGAACATACAGCTTTGATGTCAGTGGGACAAGTCCCTTGCCCATCAGGCCTGATGCTCACTTATCTCAAATACACCCTCTACCCCTTTATGCCTCCATCCCTCTGGAATCTTCCAAATGATTCCTTCTCCGGTAGCCAGCCCTGCTACTTCTTGAGGAGCTCGTGGTATTCAGCCGCTCCTCTCTGCTGTCATCTGCTGACTCTTCTTTCACTCATTCTGGACTGTGGTGACTCTTCCTCTTGCTGGAAGCTCCATCTTTGTCCTGGGAGATGTCTGCCTCCCCATAGATGGCCATCTCATTCCCAGGTCCTCAGCAACTCCACCTCTTCTTCAACAGTAGTTTCCTTTGCTCCTTGTGGCCACACCCTGGACCTTGCCCTCACGGGAGCTGCACCACATCCAAGGCCACCAAATCAAACCCTCCTCTGTATCTTAAACCCAGGCCCAGCAAACTGAGGCTTCAGGCCGACTGTTGTTTAAGTGAAGATTTATGTGACACAATCCTGTCTTTGCAAGGCTCTATCTGGGGCTGCTTTTGTGCCACCACAGCAGAACCTAGTAATTCAGAAAGAGCATGCAGCGTGCAAAGCCTAAAATGTTTGCCGCCTCGCCCTTTACAGGAAGCATGTGCCGGGCCCGTCTACTCTATTGGCTCTCTCCTTTCTTTGCTCCCCTCCTCCCTGGCCCAAGCTCATGATTTTGATGGCTCTTTCAGGCATTGGCCCCACATGGTCTCCTTTGGGGGAGTCCATCTGCTCATTTCTCTTCCCCTGCCCAAGAGCAACTGAGGGCTGCTATAGAAATGTACACAACGTGTGGATTGATTCCATTCTTCAACATTGGCTTCAAATGGGCCATCAGCATTCCTGGAAACCCTCCTATTTTCTTGGGTCAATTCACTCTCACACTCAATTATTTCAGCTTCTGCTAGAAACTTCAAATTTCTGGCTGGGCACAGTGGCTCATGCTTGAAATCCTAGCACTTTGGCAAGCCAAGGTGGGAGGATTTCTTGAGGCCAGGAGTTTGAGATCAAGGGCCTGGGCAATGCAGCAAGACCCCTGTCTCTACCAAAAAGAGAGAGAGAGAGAGAAACTTTACATTTCTAGCCTATGTCTCCCCACTTCCTTTTCAGAAAGTGACCTGGCCTTTTCCATTCCAAAGCATGTGAGAGACATCAGGCAGACAGGACTCATCCCTGTTCTTGATACCAAACACAGAAGCTTGCCTCTGTTAAACCCCACTCTCTTACTTTGCACATGTTACAGCTGGAAGATATCCATCCCTCCTGTGCCAGTGGGTAACCCAGCACCTCCTGCCTTCCTAGGAAATTTATCTGACAGCTTAGCTTACATTGCTCCTGCAGAAGACCCTGAGATGTGGACTTGAGCATATTTGTTTGGTGATCTCTAGAAGCCTAGGGAGAGAGTAGGAGAAGTGATGTAGGGAAAGGAAAAAAAGAGCAGTCAGTAAAGAGTAGTTAATGAGCCAGGCAAAGTGGGGGTAGGTGTGGTTTAGTGTCCTTTGGGGACCCACTGTGATACTGCATGGAGCACAACCTACAATCGTCCACCTTGAGGACCGGGGGGACAAGGCACTGATCTGTCCACTCCCCATCCCATGCTGAGTGTTGCCGCTGGGGCATCTCAAGCATTTTCCGGCTGCACAACTTAGGCAAGCAAGTTCCCCAGTGCCAGAGGAAGCCCTGGAGAGGTGTAAGGACAAGTGGAACACTGCAGTGTTGCAAGAAACTGGCTGCAGCGTCAGGGCTCTCTGGAGACTGGGGCACCCATAGTGCATGCTGCCAGAGCCCCTCACTAGTTGTTAAATGCTATCGCTGCTCTCCTAGACACACTCCTCACCCTCTATGCTCTTCTCCCTCCACTCTCCTCCTTCAGACCAAAGCAATTTACAGCAGTTCTCAACGTGCAGGTTATAACCCACAGAAACTGTATAAAAGGGCGGCAGCATTAGGAAGGTTGAGAACCACTGATAGAAGCACGACCTGTGGTCACAGTCTTATAGTCCCCATTTCCTCCCTCCTGCTGGGCTTCAGCCGTGCAGTCTGGCTTCGCCCCTCATTCTGACAAAGCTGCTCTCCCGAGCCCCATGTCACTCAGGCCAGTACACATTTCTCAACTGTCAGTGTGCCTGATGTTTCAAAACCATGGGACACTCCCACTGTCTCCATCTTCGAGACACTTTCCTCTTAGAATCCATGCCATTGCCTACTTCTGAGCTCACTCTTACCCCTCTTCTTAGGTGTTTTTCTTGGGTGGGCACATCAGCCTGCACAGGAGACAAGGCCACTCAAGGCCAGCATCCAAGCAGGACCAACAGCTCCAAGTACCAGCATAGTGGGGACAACTCTCACGCTGTTTTTCATGGCTTAAATCTTTTTAACCGCCTATTCATTACTCCCTCTTGCAGACGCAAAATCATTTCAAAATCTAAACTGGACACGTGATTCCCCAACCCCCCTCCCAAACCACAGCTGGACTATCCCTCATCCAGTTTATCCATCAGGTGCAAAGGCCAGAGACGTCTTTGGTACCTCTGCCCTTTCCCCCAAACAATGATGTTGTCTAACCCATCCCTGAGACTGGACAACTTCATCTCCTCAGCCTTCCTTATGTTGGTCCTGACTCTGTCCCCACTGCCTGCACACGCATGTGGCTGCCGTTATCTTGCTCTGCATGTTCAGCACCAGGCCTGGCTGGAGAGTGTGTGTCCTGTCTGGTTCCCTGCCAGTCCTTTTCGCGATGGTTTTCATCATTTCACAATGAAAAGTTCACCTCTGGTTACAACTAGTGTCTTCCCATTGCTCTTCTTAATACGGACTTCGAGACTCTGTACCTGGCTGCCTCCTGTCACCTCGCACGCGTGTACCCCTCACCCCTTCCCCTTAGTGGTCTGCGTTCGGACATGCCTGAGCTGGGTCCTCCGCCTGGAATACTCTTTCTTCTCCTCTTCCCTTGTTAGTTCTTACTTCATTTTCTGATTGTAACTCAGTCATCACTTCCTGAGGGTCTCATTCCTGAGATGAACTCTCATGACATCATGAGGCAATTTTATATCTGACTCGCGCTTATCCCTGCAGTAGACTGTGAGCAGAGGGCATGTCCAGTTTGGCTCCCCATTGGACCCCAGCATCCAGCTCAGTCTTTGGCTGCTGTAGGCCCTAAATTGATATGCACTGACTGAGTGAGTCCCTGTGAGAATAATCTAATCCAGTAACACTGGGGACTGAGTCAGCTTGTTGAGCAAAAAGGCAGTGGTTTCTAAAGAAAGGATTGGGGCAGATGTCAGAATCTCCTTGACAGTTTGAAGAAGAAAGTTGCCAATTTCTTTCTCTTTATCCCCAAGATTGCTTCATGAGGGAACAGGGTGACATGTGAACTTTTGTTCCTTTCCCCCTTGAAAAGATGAACCATATGAATTTTAAACCTATTTGATTGCAGTAAAGGGTCCTTTGAAGATGAAGGCTTTGGCATCACATTGTTCTGGGTTTCAAAGCCCAGATTTGTCATTTACCAGAACTCTTTTTTTTTTTTTTTTTTAATTTCAGATTAATGTGAAGGTACAGACAACTAGGTTACAATATATACGTTAGATAGAGTCCCTCTTGTAGTTGTGTCCCACACCCAAGAAGTGTGCCATATACCCTCCACTGTGCCCATTAAGTGGGAGCACACCAATCCCCCACCTTTCTTGCCTCTCTTCCCTTCCTCATCCCCCCAACTTGATTGAATTGAGTTTTTCCTCTTATGTGGGAGTGTGTTAGTTCATCTCTTGGCTTCATATTAGTATTGAGTACGTTGGATACTTGCTTTTCCATTCTTGGGATACTTTACAAGGAAGAATGTGTTTTTCTTTTGTTTTTTTTTTTAAAACAGAAGAAAAATATGTTTAATTTAAAGAAAATATGTTAACACACGTCATTAATATATTTGTCTTTATATCAACACAATCATAAAATAGACTTTTTAGTATTTTTTTAATGAAGGAAGGACCCTACAAAGGCAAAAGTACTTAGAGTAAAAACTTCACATGTCTATCAATGAATCCCCAACAATTAAAAAAAAAAAAAAAAAAACTTCACATGTCCAAATGTAGGTGAAAATCCTAACACAACCCAGGAGAGAGTTTAGACAGAATCTGGGCTGAGCTGGGAGAGTCTTACTAATTCATAAAGTGGACTAAGTAATTGCTCCCTGCTTTTTGTCTCCATTGGCCCATTTGTCATTGTTGAACTATGGCCTTCTACCCCGGTGCTCAGGGCCTTGAACCTTGCTAAGTGCAAACGATGAGGGCCTGCTGTCTGCTGTGGACCAGATGAAATCCCACCCTCCAGTCTCTCCCCATGGCCACTCACACCTTGCTTAGAAATCTCCACTCCTCTCTTGAGTGCAGTGAGACAAGACCAAAGAAAATTATACCCAAAGGAACCCAGGAGGTGAGACCTTCAGATTTGAGCATCAGTCTCATTCTAGCCAATTGTATACTCAGCTCTTAAAAAAAAAAAAAAAAACTTTCTATTATATGTGGCCACCTTCCTTGAATTAAGAAAACAGATTTTTTTTTCTTTTTTTTTTTTTATTGTTGGGGATTCATTGAGGGTACAATAAACCAAGTTACACTGATTGCAATTGTTAGGTAAAGTCCCTGCATCCAGGTTAATACAAAAGGTGGAAAGTCATCATCTTTTTTATGGCTAAATAGTATTCCACAGCATACAAATACTGCAGTTTGTTAAACCATTCCTGGGTTGATGGGCATCATGGTGACTGTAAATGGAGCTGCAATAAACAATCTAGTGCAAATGTCCTTATGATAAAATGATTGTTTTTCTTCTGAGCAGATGTCCAGTAATGGGATTGAGGGATTACCAGACCTCTTTGAATCTCAGTTTTCTAGTGTGTTAATTAAGGATCACATCCCTATTCCTCAGGCTATGAGGGAGATACTGGGCATCTGAGGGTTCCCTGTGGATGTTCTGCAGGCTGCCCTTCCCATCCTCACTCAAAATTAGCAGTAAGAAACTCACCGCTTTCAATGCCTTTTTAAACATTTTTATTGTCTTCATTATTCCTTGGAGAAGGTTGTTAAGACCTGAAAAGCTTTATTTTAAATGCCCCCTATTGCCTTCTAGGGTCTTACTTTGGTCTGTCTGCCATTCTGTAGATTTCAAAGAAGGTTGAAAAGGTTGTTTTATTGTCAGAGGTTTTGTTAACCACACAATTGGGTTTTAATAGAGTGATTCATGGTCATGCATTTGCACCTGAAGTTGTAGATCTGTTTTTAGAAATTATTAGCAGGCATTAAATAAAAACAGTCTTTATTAATAATTCACAAGAAAAAAGATATGGTCCAATATTCCGCAATAGTAATCTTTAATGCCGGAATAAGTACTCCGTTTGCTTTTTTTTTCCTTTCTTTCCTTCTGCATAACAAAGACCCAAATCCTCTGTAAACTGAAAACAGTCAGACATCTCAGAGGGCATATTTATCAGCTGAGCAGGGTCTGATTTCAGTTCTAGAATCCCCAGAAATGTACAGCAAATTCTTGGTGTTATAATTTAGAAATAAAGTGGAACCATTTGAAGCAAAAATAGGACATTAGGTTGATTTTGATAAAATGTAAATTTCTGCTTTGCTTTACTTTCAAGGCCTCCTAAACTCACAGATGCATCAGACCCCACTGGCCCCACCCCCACCCCCGCACCCAGGCCCACCCTGGAGGGCACCACCACAGTTCCTGCTTTCTGGCTCCTCCTGGCTGAAGGCTTTCTCCAGCAGGGGAGCACATGGGCACAGGAGTATCCTGGGGTTAATGCTCCCTCCTGGTGGCAGCTCTCCACCAGCAAGGGGTGAGAGTAGGTAGGCTAATCCCCCAGCTTCCCTGCCTCTCTGTGGGAGAGTGCTGGGGACTCCACACAGTCTTTCAAAAGCCTCCTCACACTCTGGACTCAACTTGCTCATTAACACATCCTTTCTGGGCTTTCCTCTCTTCCTTCCCCACAAATAAACCACCTGCACCCAAGTGCTTATCTCTGGCTTGCTGGGACCAGGAAGGGAGGAAAGATAGTAACTGTGATAAGGAGCTGGCTGCATCCTGCTGGGGACACTGTGCCATGCGAAAGGGAATCTGCCTCATAGGCCTCCCCCTAGGGGAGGAGGAGCCTGAAGCTTTAGCTACCAACCCCTGCCCCTGCCTCTGACTGAGGATTGACCTGAGGGCCTTAATCCTCCCTCCCCCACATTGCCCGTTGCTCTGACCACACTCTCCATGCCAGAAAAAGTCAGGAGGCAGAGAAGGACCCACTGCCAGAGGTGGGAAGGTATCAGCACACTCATAAAGATCTACCGCAGCTGCTGAGCATTCAAGAGGCCAAATGTAGGGTGCAGGTCAAAGATCTGCCCTCCCCTGGTCCAGTCAGTGTGGCCCAGGAGGTGGAGGGTGCAGGGCATGGGAAGCAGGGTGGAAATGCAATATTGAATTTGCTCCCTGTATAGAAGGAACAGGTTAGGGCTATGTCGTCTGCAAGACAGGCATGTGGATAGCTAGCATTTGATTGCCAGCCCTAATACAAACTGGAATCTCCAGGACATGGAACACAAGGTGGGCGCATGACACAGTCCACAGCAATCACAGTGGATCAACACAGGACGACTTCTCACGGCCACGCTTCCCTGCACATTTATATAGCAGGCGGCTTTCTCAGGTGCCCCCTTGGCCCTCCTGGGGGCCTCTTTGGCTATAACAGCACCCTCTCCCTCAGCCTCCCAGTGCTCTCTGCACATCCTCTGGTTGCCCAGGGCCCTGAAGTGTCTCATTCCACAGCTAATCTCTTGCTTCCAATAGTCATTCCCCAGACCTGATGTCCAGAGAAAAGCCACTGGCTGCAGGAAGTGAGCTAGGTCTTGATTCACACTGAAATATGATGGGCTGGTGATCGCAAAGCTCTCTTGGGGTTTATTTGTAGTTTAAAAGGGGAGCTTGCACACCCAAAGAAGAAATAATAGATTGCAAACCAGTGTTACAGCTAAATACATAAGCACAAACAAATAAAAACCCAAAGAGTCTATCATAATTTTTCTTGAGAAAGGCAGCATACCATTGCAGGGGGAGAAGATGGGCTCTGAAACAAGGCTCCTGGGGTCAGGGCTTTCTAGCATGCTCACCCCACAAAGTGCACTTAATACAAGTAAGAACTTGGAAGGCACTTAATTTTTCTATGCCTCAATTTTTTCATTGTAGAGTGAGAGAGTAAGACTCACCTCATAGGGCTGTGGTGAGGATTCAATAAGTTAACACAGCCAAAGGACTTAGCACTGCATCTGGGACACAGGTGAAGCTCAGTAAATGCCAGCCATTATTACTCTTTGGTCCTCCAAGACACTGCAGAGTGGATCTTCCCTCTACCCCTAGGCTGGATCACAACAGATGTCAATGACGAGACAATCTGACAGGCAGCATTGCAGGGAACATTGTTTCAGCCCTGAGGGCTTCTGGGCAGTTAGGATGACTCAGGCTCTCTGATTTCCACGTGTTCTGAGTTGCCATGGCAAGCAGGCCTTGGAAATGCCACCTTCCCGGACATGATGGGGAGGAGACCAGCTCTTTCCTGTTGCCCTGTGACCTTGGCAGCTGAAGAGGGACTCAGAAGTCCTCAGAATCCAGTCAATGCTCAGATTTGGGATTCAGGAAGGAACTGCTAAATAAATCTGACCAGTGGACTTGGGTCTGGCAGAAGGCCCAATGTTCAGTTTCCTTGGTGTGCACATGTAAATACTCCTCTTTACATACATTATGACAGTTGGAATTTCTGGAAGGTAATATTGCTGTTTCTTGCTTTTCCTCTCCTCATTCTGCTTCCTGCCCAGCAACCCTGCCCCTGTCAACTCTCAAGTCATTGCAGAAGGCCCCCCAAAAAGGCAACTAAAGGGCCCAGATGGAGGTAAATCTGGCACCTTAATTGCACATTCCAGCCCAATATTTATCAATTTTACTTGAATTTCCCAATTATTTAAAAAATAAATTACAATGTAATATACAGTTTTACTTTTGAAGGGTCTGAAGGATGGAGAACTCAGATTCTTGCTTAAAGACAGAAAACTTAAGAATTACCTTGAGATCTAAATATTTCTGTTATTATTAACTGTTTGGTACTTGCCATGAATTTATGACCTTGGGTCACAAGATATTCCTTTCCGTACAATGATTATTAGCCAGCCCCAAGGGTGAGAATGGACTGCCCCAAGGTTTCCAGGTTGTCCCAGGAACAGTGCCCCCTTCTTATTCTGAAGGGTAAAGCAAGGAGAACTGTAACTGGGTATCAGGTTCCCCTAGGCCTTGCATCTGGGAAGAGGAGGAGGAAGTTAATATCCCTGTATATATTAAATTTTTTCTTTATAAAGAATAAACTTACAGTAGTGGATTTACAATTCCATTGTCTCATTAGATTAGTAACTGCAAAGTTTCATTCAGAGATACTGATGCGTGTGCACCTTCCAGGACAGAGCACTCTGGGCTTATGATAATGCACTGAGCAGTTCTGGTCTCAGCACAGTGAGAGGCAGCATGGGTGGTAGAGAAGTGCCCAGAGAGTGAAACTGGCTGGTGGTTAACAGCCTGTGCTTTGGGCTGGGCATGGTGGCACACACCTGTACTCCCAGCTACTTCGGAGGCTAAGGCAAGAAGATTGATTGAGCCTAGGAGTCTGAGGTTGCTGTGAGCTATGACAACACCAAGCACTCTACCCAGAGCAACAGAGACTCTATCTCAAAAACAAAACATAATAAAACAAACAAAAAAACAAGCCTGTGCTTCGGAGTCAAATGGACTCGGCTTGTCCTGGTCAGATTCCTGGGAGCTGGACTGTGAGATGGAGATCAGCACAGGAAATTTACTGGGAGTTTATTAGGATCAACCGCTGTGGTGGAAGAGCGAGAGAAGCAGCAGTGGGCGAGGCGGGATTCTGGCTACGTGCGACGCAGCGGCCACAGAGACCTCAGCCCGTCCTGCAGCTGAGCCCTGGAGTTGCCCCCGTGGAAGCAAAGCTCCCCAGGAACAGGGCATGGCATTGAATGAGGCTGCGCTCTTTGGTCGTGGGAAACTCCTGAAGAGGGGCTCGGCTACGAGTCAACATTAGCTGTGGGAATGAGCGCCTAGTCCTGAAGGGAGACCGGGAAGGAGCACCGCAGGAAGCATCCAGTACGGGTGCTAAGGACTGAACAGCGCAACCTCCCGCGAAAACCTCGTAAGTTGAAGCTCCGATTTGCAATGTGACTCTCTTCTGAGACAGGGCTTTCAGTGAGATAATGAAGGTGAAAGGAGGGCATAAAGTGGGTCCCTAATCCAACAGGATTGGTGTCATTGTAAGAAGAGACACCAGGGAGACCTTTCTCTGCCTGGCACAGAAGAAAGGCCATCTGAGGACCCAGTGAGAGGATGGCTGTGAGCAAGCCAGGAAGAGAGACTCAGGAGCTGCCACCCCTGACACCTTGATCTGAGATGTTCAGCCTCCAGAACTGTGGGGAAATAAATAACTGTTGTTTCAGCTGCCTTGTTGTAGCACTTTGTTCTGGTAGCCCGCGCAGACTGATGCAAGTACTGATATTCACCGGCATCCCGTTGCCCTCCCCACCATGGGGTATATCCTCCCCCTTTTAAAGTCAGGCATATCATTTGAGTTGGTCTGTGAAACATGGAGAGGGGGACATGTGTGGCCGTGGTCATAGGACAACACTATTCTTCAGGGTGTCTCATACTTTGACCAAGGGTCAGTTCTGTGAAGACTCATCTCTTACTTCAATAAAATAGCTCGAGATAATTCCAGCCCAGCAGACGTTAATCTTCACAACAAAACAACCTTAAGGTTCCTAAAGAAGTGCAGACATCCAAGAATAATCTGAAAGTGGAGACAGTAAGGTTCTACTTACCTTACTCAATGGTAAAATATACTGCAAGGCTCCTTTTGCTAGACAGTTTGGTAATGGCAAAGCAGTAGGTGAAACAGAATAAGGACGCTAGAAATAGATCCTAGAATATACTGGAATCTAGTATACCAAAACAGGTGGTGTTTAGATTGAATGAGAAAATGATGCTTTATTTGATAAATTAGAATGACATAATTAGCTATTTTCAGAAAGGAAATAAAGTTGGACCCTACATTATACCTCATGCAAAAAATATATTTCAAATGTGCTGAAGATCTAAATGTAAAAACCAAAATGATGAAACTTCCATTTCTAGCCAAGGTGGAGTAGTGCCATTCCTCCTAGGTCCTCTCTCTTGTAGCTAAAAAACCCTGGACAGAGCATAAGTGACTGTAGGAAGACTGAGAGCTCCACAAAGGCAGCTGCCTAAGAACGTCTGTGCTCTGATTCCCCGGCGGTCAATCAGGGAATGGGTTCCCGTCCACCACTGGGTGAAAGCAGGAGGCGGTGCTGCAATTCACCTGCGGCCTGGGAAGAAGTAGGGAACAGACTCAGAGGTATGCAGTGCTCTGCTTTCCCTGTCTGAGTTATGGCGAAGGTCCAGTGGTGAGCTGATCCTCTATCCCCAACCAGCAGCACATGACTGGAGGTGATGCCAGGAATGCTTGTCAGCCCTACCCTTCCCTCTCTTGCCTTGGTATCAGCAGGCCCAACAGAGAACTGAACCTCCACATCCGTCTGACACCATGAAGTGGGCTGAGTGGTGGAAGGTAGAACTAGTCAGCACTCTGTTCCCTCCATCTCCTCTTCTGGTGTTTGTGGGGACCCAGGGGGTACCAAGTTTACACATCCACTTGGAAGCAATGAGGCTGCATAAGTGGGTACCCCACTTTCACCAGAAAGCTCGATGGGCAAGAGGGGGAAGCTGAACTCCTACCCCACCTTTCTGCAATGAGACAGTGAAAATCAGTGCTCTACTTTTGCTGACACAATGTCTGTGGAGCCCAAAGAAGAGCTCTGCGTGCTATAGCTCAACGTGGGGACAGCCCGTGTGGGGATGGTCTTATATACAAAAAGACTAAATCGGGTCTAGAGACTCAGAAGGTGAGATCCATAATACTCAAAACACGATTGAGAAAATCAGTCATCACCCCGAAAATCACAACTTGAATGAGAAAAAAAATCAAGAGACACCAACACTGAAATAAATTAGATGTTGGGATTATTTGGTAAGAATTTTAAAATAGCCATCATGAAAATATATCAAATATGAAGGAACTATTATAAAACAAATTTTCATTTTTATTTATTTATTTTTTTTTTGAGACAAATCTTACTCTGTCACCCTGGGTAGAGTACCCTGGTGTCATAGCTCACAGCAACCTCAAACTCTTGGGCTCAAGTGATACTGTTGCCTCAACCTCCCAAGTAGCTGGGACCATAGGCACTCACCACAATACCTGGGTGTTTTTTTTTTTTTTCTTTTTTTCCTATTTTTAGTAAATATAGGGTCTTGCTCTTGTTCAGGCTGGTAGAAAACAAATTTTTAAAATAGATAATCTCACTGAAGAAATAGAAGCTATAAAAAGAACGAAAAAGAAGTTATAGAACTAAAAATATAAATTAAAAAGTGAAAATTCTAGAGGAAATTTTAGGTGAACATGAATATTTTTTGTTTCTAGAGACGTGGTCTTGCTCTATCATCCAGGCTGGAGAGCAATGGAGTGATTCATAGCTCAACTGCAACCTCCAACTCCTGGGCTCAAGTGATCCTTCTGCCTCAGCCTCTAGACTAGTTAGGATTACGAGCATGAACCCACTACACTCGACTTCTTTTTAAATTTTTTTGTAGACATAAAAGAGGTAAAGTCTCCATCTTTTTACTTAATAAAAGGAAAAAAATAAAAATTATTTGTAGAAATGGGATCTCACTGTATTTCATAGGTTGGTCTTGAACTCTTGGCCTTAAGAAATCCTCCTACCTCAGCCTCCCAATCCTATGTTAGGATTGCAGGTGTGAGCCACCATACCCAACCTGTGAACATATGTTTAATTTGAGGAGTCTCTTTTAACTAGACAGAAAGTCCAGAAACCTAAAGCTTTTTGTTAAGTTTGTATGGTAGCCACAAATAACTTCATAGTGAAAGACTGAAAGCTTTCTCCCTAAGATCAGGAATTAGACAAGGATCTCTGCTCTCATTATTAGTTTTCAGCCTTATGCTGGAGATTCTATCCAGGGCAATTAGACAAGGAAAAAAGTTAAAAAGCATCCAGATTGAAAGGAAGATGTTAAAACTATCTTTATTTTCTGATGATATAATCTTATGTACAGAAAATCCTAGGCAATAAAAAATTGGAATAAGTGAGTTCAACAAGTTGCAAGATACAAGATTGATATACAAAAATCAATCCTATTTCTATGCACCAGCAATGAGCCATCTGAAAGTAGCATCAAGCAAACAATTCAATTTACACTAGCATTTGAAAGATTCCTTGACTTACCATGGGGTTATATCCTGGTAAACAAAACACAAGTTTAAAATATTGTATGTAAAAAATGTATGGCTACTTAGGAGCGGCCCAGCATTATGATAGAAGTACAGTTTCTACTTAATGTATAGAAATTTTAACACCATCATAAGGTGAAAAAATCGTAAGCCAAACCATCATTAGCTGGGGACTGTCTGCACTTAGGCAAACATTTAATAAAATAAGTGCAAAATTTTCATACTAAAAACTGCAGAAAATTGTTGAAATTGAAATGGAATGACAAGAGAACCTAAATAAATGGAACAACATTTTATGTTCATGGATCAGAAGATGTAATGTGTTAAGATGGCAATACCTCCCAAATTGATGTATAGATTCAATATAATCCTTATCAAAATTCAAGCTTACCTATATGCAGAAATTGACAAGCTGATCTTAAAATTCAAAATGGAAATATAAGGGATGCAATATAGCCAAAATAAACTTGAAAAAGAAGAAAATTCCTACTTTCAAAACATACTCCAGGCTCGGTGCTTATAGCTCAGCAGGTAACACACCAGCCACATACACCGGAGCTGGCGGGTTTGAATCCAGCCCGGGCCTACCAAAAAACAATGACAACTACAACCAAGAAAACAGCTGGGCATTGTGGTGGGTGCCTAGAGTCCCAGCTACTTGGAAGGCTGAGGCAAGAGAATCACTTGAGCCCAAGAGTTTGAGGTTGCTGTGAGCTGTGATGCCATCAGGGTGACAGCTTGAGACTCTGTCTCAAAACAACAACAACAAAAACATACTCCAGTGTTACAGTAATCGAGACACTGTGGTAGTAACTGGTGTAAGATAAACATATAGATCAATGAAATTGAATTGAAAATAAAGGTCAATTGATTTTTCACACCATGGCCCTTAATCCTCTCCCTTCTCCCCTCATTTTACTCCCCTGTCTTACTTACTTACTCCCCTGTCAAGTAAGCTTACTGGGCTTACTTGACATCGTTGAGGCAGAAATGCAAGATGATTCAGTGGGAAAAGAACAGTCTTTTCAACAAATGGTGCTGGGACAACTGGATATCTATATGTGCAAGAATGAATTTGGATCCTTATCCCATATGTGTCGGTTGAGATAAAGATCCATGTTCGTTCTTTGGATCATATGCCTAAATATAAGAGGTAAAACTACAAAGCTCTAGAAGAAAACATAGGAGTAAATCTTCATGACCTTGGGTTAGGCAATGATTTCTTAGATATGACACTAAAAGCACAAGCAACAAAAGAAACAATAAGTAATCAGACTTCATCAAAATAAAAACTTCTGTACTTCACAGGACATCATTAAGAAAATGAAAAGACAAACCACAGGATGGGAAATAATTTTTGCAAATCATATACCTGATAAGAGACCTGTATCCAGAATATATGAAGAACTCTTAACTCAACAATACAAAGACAAATAATCCTATTAAACATAGGCAATCATTTCAGCCAATATTTCTCTAACAAATACCCACACATGGTCAAGAAACAGATGAAATGTTGCTCAGCATCATTAGTCACTAGGGAAATGCAGCCAAAACTTGTAGTGAGATACCACTTCACACCTGCTTGGATTGGTATAATCAAAAAAATAGATCATAACAAGTATTGGTGAGTATGTGGAGAAGTTTAATGACTTCGGGAATGTAAAATGGTGTAACTTTAGAAAATACTTTTGTAAGTTTCTTAAAATGTTAAACATGGAGTTACCATGAGGACTAACAATTTCACTGCTAGGTACACACCCTAGAGAACTAAAAACTTATCCACAGAAGTTGTACAAGAACATTCATAGCAGTATTGGTTATAATAGCCAAAAAGTGGAAATAAGACAAGTATTTATCAACAGATGATTGTGTAAATAAAATGTGGTCTGCCCTTGAATTATTATTCAACCATAAAAAGGAATACGGTACTGACTGACACAAGAAACAACATAGATGAATCTTGAAAGTGCTATGGTACATGAAAGAAGCCAGTCATAAGAGGCCCAAGATTATGTGATTCCCCTTTGTATGAAATGTCCAGAATAGGCAAATCCATTGACACAGAAATATTAGTGATGTTAGGGACAGAGGCAATGGGAATAGTGACAATCAATTGTGGTAGGGAAATCCCAATGACATCGTTTTTCTCCTTCACCTAAATGATAATTCTGGTGGGGACTTGAAGTCGAGGATACTTTCCTACTTTCCTGGTCAAAGGGGAATTAGGACAGTTATTTTTGAAAGCATTCTGGAAATATTTATTAAAATTTAAAATGCACATGCTCTTTGACCCACAACATCTTTCTGGGGACTCTATCCCATAGAATACAAGCACCAGTTTGAACAAGGACATTTGTATACTTCAAAATTTATGTACAATGAAAACAATTGTTAATAAATCAATGTCCGTCAATAAGGAAATGGAATTTCCTGGTGTAATTTAAATAATACTGCAATATCACAGAATAGTGTGTGATCATTACCAAGAATGACATATATACTTCAGAAATTTCCAGGTGTGTTGATAGGCAATAAAGCAGAATGTAAAAATGTATACTTGTAAAAAAAATTGTAATACCAGTTATAATCCCCAAGTCCTCATATAGGGCTACTATTTACAAGTTAAATATAAAGAGGTGGAATCGGTGGGTCGTCCCTTACAGCCTTTGTAGTGACTGATGATACCAGGCTGCCTTCCCTGACTCCTGCTAGATGGTAATTGGTATCCTTGGCCCATTTGGCTATGAAGTTGTTTGCTATAGTTTTTAATTCATATATTTTCAGGCAGAAACAGGCCTTACAAGGGCACTGGTTCATTGTACCGATGAAATAACCCAATTGGCTAAGTGTAGAGTATAAGGGTTTGAACACAATCATTAAGAAAATGCCATGAAGGCTATGTTAACCAGTTCAGTGAAAATATTTCAGACTGTATATGGAACCAGCACATTGTACCTCATGATTGCATTATACACAGCTATGATTTAATAAAAATAAAAAAATAAAGAAATAACCCAATTGGTCCTTCATGCCATAGGCTCTGCTGTTTTGGGACCTGATACTGCCCAGGGACCTCTGCATGGTGTTCAGGGCCCTCTGTGTCTGGCCTTGGCTCACTTTTCCAGCCCATTCTCTCCTCAGTTCTTTCCAACCCCTATTAGATGCAACCGAGTTTGGGGATCCATGCTTCTACTCCAGCTGTTTCCTCCATCTGGAATATCTGCCCATTCTTTCCCATTTCTACCTATGCCAATAGGTGTCTACTTGTGACAAGAATCACTTGCTGCCTTTTAGGGGATCATGTAACTTCTCACCCCTGCTTGACTGTTACAGGTTTGGGGAGAATATATACAAACCTGTGTCTTCCTCTCAAGTTATTTATAAGGGCCTTTGCACAAAGTGGGAATTTGCAAAGTATTTGACTTGTGTTCGCTGTTCTTTGGGACAGGGTAGCTTTAGAAGCCCCTCCTGGCTAGGACTTGAGGAGAGCAGCAATGACTCCATCATCCTGGAGCTGGGAGGTGGCAAGGCTTAGCAGTGGGAACTGGCCAACAGGCAGCTTCTAGCCTCGCCTGAGAACTGCTGCAAGACAGTGGTGACTGGGAGCAGGATGAGAAGGGTGTGGGAAGAGAAGCAGGATGAACTTGTGGGTTGTGCTGGTGGGCTGGGTTGTGCATTCTGAATTTCACCTTGGAATGAGATTTAGTAGCTCATCCCCCAATGTGCCGAGAGCCTGGGCCCATTGTGGAGCCACTGTTACCCCCAGCTTTAGGGTTAGTCCAGATGACTAAAAGCATTGGAAGCTGGGTACAGTGGCTCACACCTGTAATCACAGCACTCTGAGAGGCTGAGGGGGAGGATCATTTTAAGCTCAGGAGTTTGAGACCAGCCTGAACAAAACCGAGACCCTGTCTCTATGAAAAATAGAAAAAAAATTTAGCCAGACATAGTGGCAGGCACCTATAGTCCCAGGTACTTGGGAGGCTGAGGCAAGAGGATCACTTGAACCCAGGAGTGTGAGTTTGCTATGAGCTGTGACACCACCATGCTCTAGCCTTGGAAACAGAATGAGACTCTGTCTCTAAATAAAAATAAACACACAAATAAAAGCTGTAGCCAAATAGTTTTTTAAAGAGCAAATGCTTTTCTTTTCTTTTCTTTTTTTTTTTTTTTTATTAAATCATAGCTGTGTACATTAATGTGATCATGGGGAACCATACACTGGTTTTATAGACTATTTGACATATTTTCATCACACTGGTTAACATAGCCTTCCTGGCATTTTCTTAGTTACTGTGTTAAGACATTTACATTCTACATTTACTAGTTTCACAAGTACCCTTGTAAGATGCAATGCAGGTGTAATCCCACCAATCACCCTGCCCATCCTCCCCCCTCCCTCCCCTCCCTTTCCCTCTTCCCCATACTCTTAGGTTATAACTGGGTTATAGCTTTCATATGATAGTCATAAATTAGTTTCATAGTTTCAAAAGTACATTGGATACTTTTTCCTCCATTTTTGAGATACTTTACTAAGAAGAATATGTTCCAGCTCCATCCATGTAAACATGAAAGAGGTAAAGTCTCCATCTTTCTTTTTTCTTTTTTTGTAGAGACCGAGTCTCACTGTACCGCCCTCAGGTAGAGTGCCGTGGCGTCACACGGCTCACAGCAACCTCTAATTCTTGGGCTTACGCGATTCTCTTGCCTCAGCCTCCGGAGCAGCTGGGACTACAGGCGCCCGCCACAACCCCCGGCTAAAGTCTCCATCTTTCTTTAAGGCTGCATAACATTCCATGGTGTACATATACCACAATTTATTAATCCATTCATGAATCGATGGACACCTGGGCTTTTTCCATGACTTAGCAATTGTGAATTGGGCTGCAATAAACATTTTGGTACAAATATCTTTGTTATAATGTGATTTTTGGTCTTCTGGGTATATACCTAGTAGAAGAATTATAGGATTGAATGGCAAATCTATTTTTAGATCTCTAAGTGTTCTCCAAACATCTTTCCAAAAGGAATGTATTAATTTGCATACCCACCAGCAGTGTAGAAGTGTTCCCTTTTTTCCACATCCACACCAACATCTCTGGTCTTGGGATTTTGTGATATGGGCTAATCTTACTGGAGTTAGATGATATCTCAAAGTAGTTTTGATTTGCATTTCTCTGATGATTAAAGATGATGAGCATTTTTTCATATGTCTGTGAGCCATACACTTGTCTTCTTCAGAGAAGTTTCTCTTCAAGTCCCTTGCCCAGCCTGAGATGGGATCATTTGTTCTTTTCTTCCTAATATGTTTGAGTTCTCTGTGGATTCTGGTTATTAAACCTGCAAAGGGAAATCTTGTTGCTACAGTGAGGTGGAACATGGAAAAGAGTGCTTCCCGCCTCCTACCTAGCCCGGGACTCCCAGGAAACAAAGGCATCTCCTTGTCTTCCTAGGGCCAGGGTGGGAACTACCCATTGGTTCTACTGCTAAGTTCCCATTGCTAAATTCCCACTGCTAAGTTCACCCTGCTCAGGTGATGGAGAAAGAAAGCAGCCTCTGTCTTCCTTCCTGGAGCTGGCCTGGTGCTATCAGCTAGGCTTGGTGTTGCTCTGAGCTGGCCTGGAACTCACACCTAGGCCTTGATATTCTCTTTTGAATATAAATATTTTCATAGACCATCAACTGTAGACAAGACCTCTACGGGACTGTGATGGCTCAAAATAAAAACAAGACTACTCTCTAGTTATGTCTGAATACAGACAAAACATCAACATTTTGCAAGCCACAAAAATGATCCAACATTCCCCTATCCAAGTCTACATAAGTGATGCTTTATTTTTTTAGTTGCATCTTGAACCTTGCTCCAGTCTGCCATTCCTAGAGCTGCGATTTAAGATACTCAGTCACGGACGTGTCCCCACTTCCTGACAGTGTGCAATCTAGAACAAAGCCCCTTTTCCATAAGCTTTTTCCAAGTCTCCTGAAACAAGCCCAAATACTGTTGCAAGTCTTTCCTAAAACCCTCTTCTTGAGATTCCCTGTGGTTCCACATGATGTTGAATATGAAGTACAGCTTGTTCAACTACAGGTGACCCTAGAGGCCCTTGGCTGCAGGACAGTGACAAGACTTCAGCCTGCCCTGAGCTTCCCACAGTGCCTCTCTGCAGGGAACCTGCCCCAGTATGAAACTTGTTTTTCATCCTTAGCAGGTGTTAACTTCAGCACATGAACTTGGTTTTGTAAGAAAAAATTCACTCTATTTTTCTATGGTAAATTTAGCTTCTGATTCTAAGCTTACATTCCATTGGGATGGAGGAATACTTCTAGTATCTCCTGGGATTCTCATGTTCCACTTAGCCATAGCTGTGTCCTTATTCTGGGGTTTCAAGACTGAGGGCATCAGGCCCTGGATCGGTACTGCACACAGGTTTCCCAGACTCCTTGGCCCTGTTGGCAAGGACCCTGGAGGGTGGAGCTTTCTGCTGCTGTTTCTGAGCCTTGCTTGTGTTTAAGAACATCTGGGAAGCTGCTTAGGTTTTCTCTAAGGAAATTCATTACTTTCTGTGCCTTTAGGTCCTCTGGGGTGGAGCTTTGAGGGTAGAAAGGAAACACCGTAATTATCCCTGGCATTCCCAACACATGCCACTTCACCTGTGGATTCCCTAGACTAGTTTTTTGTTGCTATGTGACAATATTACCACAAGCTTCGTGACGTAAAACAATACACATTCATTATCTCACAGTGGGTCCTCCAAACTGGGTCCTCTGCTTTCCTCTCAACATTTTCTTAATCTCACAGGACACTTGAACCTATAGTTAACTTCCACAGCACACTTAAATTATATTGATTCAAAAACAGAGTTAAAAAAGAATACATTTACTGTGCTTTAACTTCTTTCAAAAAGTTATTAATGATCTGTAAAAGTTTTCGAGGCACACCCAAGATCCTCTCATGGCACACCAGTTGAAAATCACTGGCTTAGGGTCTCACAAGGCTGTCATCAGTTTATGCTCTATGGTTCTCAGCTCTTTTGTTGGCCCAGGTTATATCAGGGAGACCTGGGGAGGTAATTTCAAGGGGGCAGTCTCTCACGGTTTAGGCACCACTGTGGGGGAGACTCAGGAGGACATGAGTAGAGGGGGCCTGTACATTGTGCTCTCCGGCGAAGGGTTTCAACCTTCACTCCACCAGAACCCCCATCCAGGTCTTTGATAGATCAGCCTGTAATAAGAATCAAAAGAAAAACACAGATTTTCTGGGTAGAAAAGGTCAGAGATATTGATAGCTGGACTTTAATCCCCAAACAGAGCGTGATCGAGGATCAGGTTAGCAGCAGCCATCAGATGGGATGATTCGAGTGGCTACATGATGGGAAGGAAGCCTGGTGTGGGAGAAGAGCTCCCACCATTCAGGCCCAGGGTGGGAGAGGGACGAGCACCCGAGCTCAGCCATGCAGCCACCCATGCCAAGGACCAGGGCTTCCCCTCCGACCGCTCCTCCAGGTCAACCAGATGTCACCACACAGGGTCTGGGAGTGTCCTAGGGTTTTGAAAATAGAGAAGGTGCCCACAGAGCAAGTCAGAGGGGAACCAGCAAAGTCAAGGGTCTCTCACAGGTGTCAGTCCTGCTGACCGTCACTGGGGACATGCTGGACACTTGTGAGAGAATAGGCAGGGCTGGTTCTCAGCCCAGCCCAGCAGGATGCTCTCTCAGGTGGACCCCAGGCAGGTGGTGGGCATTGCTTCAGACTCCACAGCACTCCCGGGCACTCACCTGACGGGGACACTGCTGGCCCGGCTGTCGACTCCACACAGTCTGTCAAAACTGTTCAGGTCTGGTCCCCCCATCTGAAACCCACGTGAAACTCCCTTGCCGCTTTCCCTCTGACTCTCTCTTGCTTTCCTTGAGTTTCCGAGGAAACCCTCAGAATTTCAGGGCCTAGAAAACCTACTAGTTTTCCTCATGTTCTTCTCAAATCTTTCTCCATGTTCTGAATCCTTCCTCCCTACAAATAACATTGACAAATAATAATAATATCAAAAATAATCCAAATAAGATTTAAAACCACTGCACAGTCTCTCCCCAACCACCACTGCATACACAGGGGCTGAATCCCGCCTGCAGGCCACCACTGAGACTTCTGGTATCCTGCGCAGCCGGTCATGTTAGGTTGGGATTCTAGACGTCTGCACCTGCAGAGGTGGATATTGCTGTGAAAGGGGTTTATTAGGAAGTGTTCCCAGGGATAGTGGTGGGAGGGGGAGGATGGGGGACAGGGAGGGAAGAAGGCCCAGCAAGAACGTTGTGGGCAGCAGGATCCTATGGAAGGGAACTGCTTCAGTCCTGTTGGGGCTCTGACGGCGATAGGTCTTAGCTCAAGGCATCTTGACTGGCGACAAGGGCGCTACAGAGATCTTATGCCTGTGGTCATCTGTCGTCAGCCAGGGGCTGTCTCTAGGGGAACACAAACATTCGGATGCTTCCTGCTCCCCATGCAGCCAGCCCACAGGGGGCTCCTAAGACCCAAGGGCAGTCTCCCGAGGAAGACTAGCAGATGCTGGCTGCTGGCACATGGGGTAGCCTGTGTGCAGGACACCAGGGAAGCCGAGCCCTGAGATGTGAGAGCCGCATCAATAGCACTTGCTGTACAGTGAAAATCTGTGTGTGAATGATGGCGGGGGTCGAATGGAAGAAACTGATCTTGAATAGAGTGAGCTCCTGGGATTGCAACTCCCTAGATCAATTGTGGTAAGACGTGGTGGGGCAGGGTGCACTAGTAACTTGTGATGAGTTCCCTCATGGCCAATCTTCGTAATTAGAGGCAGTGTCCACCTTGAGAAGTACTAATGATAACGACTTCTTGCCAATTGATCCAACAGCAAATGCACCCCTGAAGTCCAGAACAAATGACACTGCCTGGAAATCCGAGCCAGAAGACATAAAGGTTACTGCAGACTGAAAGAGATTAAAGATACGGTAGAAACTATGAGAAATGTTCTCAGTCTGGCTTCTGTTACAAAAGTGAGGGCAAACTCTTGGGCAATGTTTTTAGAAAAAAAAGAGGGAGAGTGGTGTGAGGATCCTCCTCTAATTCCTAGCTGCCACCCTAGACTCCAGGAAGGTTGGGACATAAATGACCCCAATGCCTTCACGGGTGAAGCTCTCCACTGTGTTTCTGTGCTGTGCCCAGGAAAGTGTCCTGCCATCTTGAGACCAGAGGATTTTGGATTTCTCATTAGGGAATATAATGGTTTTCTTGGCAGCCAAACAAATAGACAGGACTAAGCCTTTATTTTATGTTTTTTTTTTTTTCTTTTGAGTTAATCACTCTAGTCTGACTCATGTGTTCTGAAAGCCCAGATGCCCAGGCAAAGTCATCAATAAATATTGTCAGTGTGTCCTGGGGTTTAACCCAATAATGAACTTAGTATTCTTCAGTTCAGTTCCACAAACATTTATTGAGTACCTACTATGTGCCTGGAATTGTCAGGTCTTGAGAGTATAACATTAGTAAGATTTAGATGCTACCAGGAGGAAGTTTTATTTTAGAAGCCCAGTAGGAAACAGTTGCACACACAACTTAGTGATCAGTTAATTGTGCTTCGCACATTGTATAGGAATTATTTCACCAAGGCTGAGTTGGAAGTGAGTCAGGGTTTTACATATCTTTTTTTATTTTATTTAATTTTTTTATATACAGTTATTATTTTAATTAAAAATTAAATATATATAATAAAATGAATAGAAGTATAAAAAACAAAAATACAAAAAATATTTTAACAAAAGAGTATATCTCATCTCTAGGACCTAGAATAGCACTGGCATATTAGCTTTACTTGATAAATATTTGCTAAATAAATCTTGAACGAATAAAATTATCCACAACAGGTCTGACCTTAATTCTTCATGCTGTGTAAAATAGAAGTTTGAAATACACATTATTTAATTTCCAGTTTGTTCACTGTTAAATCAGAACCAACTGATGAACACATATGTCCACAGAGGGAAGTAAAACTCAATGCAAATCAAGCAGGGAGGAATAGGGGATGGGCACAGCACTACCTAACAGGTACGATGAACATTATCCCAGTGACGGACCCTACTAGTGATGGCCAGTGTGGTAAGAGCAATCGGGCTTTAAGCCTACAGAGAAGGGAGATGACCAATTACATCAGAAAACATCTTTTTTTTTTTTTTATTAAATCATAGCTGTGTACATTGATATGATCATGGGGCATCATTCACTAGTTTTAAACCATTTACCAAGTTTCACATATACCCTTGTAAGATGCACCCCTGGTGTAATCCCACCAATCCCCTTAATAATATTTGTACCAGAATGTTTATTGCAGCTCAATTCATAATTGCTAAGTCATGGAAGAAGCCCAAGTGCCCATCGATCCACGAATGGATTAATAAATTGTGGTACATGTACACCATGGAATATTATGCAGCCTTAAAGAAATATGGAGACTTTACCTCTTTCATGTTTACATGGATGGAGCTGGAACATATTCTTCTTAGTAAAGTATCTCAAGAATGGAAGAAAAAGTACCCAATGTACTCAGCCCTACTATGAAACTAATTTAGGGTTTTCACATGAAAGCTATAACCCAGTTACAACCTAAGGGTTTTACATTTCTATGTTTGTTAAGGAAAAGATAATGAGACGCTGTCTTAGTGATGTGAACCTATGTAAGGCTATAAAACTAGAATTCAAGTAAAACCCCTTAGGCCAGAGAGAAGGTGAGGAGAATTTTATTGAGCTGAAAGAACAAGAAATAATCTTGAAAACCTTTTGTGCCTGAGATAAGAAGCAATTTGAGAAATTAACTGACAGATATACACCACAATGTTATTAGTGGTTTTCTTCAGGGGTTGGGATTTTGGTTGAGTTTAATTTTCTTTTTTTCTCTTTTCCACCCTTTGTGTTTTAGTTCCTCCTTAGTTCCTCTCTCCCTTCTTTCCTCCTCTCCTTCTTTCCTTCTTTTTATTTATTTTTTTTATTTTTATTTAAAATTTTCTCCAGCTTTATTGAGATAAAATCGACAAATTAGAGTATGCATTCAAGGGATAAAATGTAATAATGATTTGGTATACAAATACACTGTGTAATGATTAACACATTGAATTAATGAATACCTCGCCACCCATCGTTAACACTTCATTCCCTCTGTCCTTCCTCGTTCTTCTCTTTTATGCTTTGTTAGTATTTGATACATTTCCTACCATATGACTTTAATTACTTTTGAAATAAGAAGGTCCTATTTTTACAATTAAATAACTGAGATTCTAAGGCAGGAGCAAGGTCAGCCAAACTGGTGCCAAAGGGAGGCTAACTTGGCCATGGGCCCCCAATTTTTCTCTGTCTCTTCCCATTCTCCCAGCATTTCACTATATTTGCTTCAGTGGCATCAGCTCAGGGAAACTAGTGTCTAATTAACCAAATACAATTTGTAAATGTCCATTAAAATAGCTCACAGACCTAAGTGCCTATTCTTACCATTTTTCTCCCCTCAGAGAGTCACAAAATAATCTTCTTCAGATCATTTCTTATCATTGAGAATGAAAATAATTAGAAAACCAGTTGGTCACTCTGACCAATTATTGACATGACTTTATTATTTTCTTAAATGAAGACTTCCCTTCAATAAGGTGTCAGTGGCCCATATGAAGCAATCACAGCCCCAGGGTTTCATTACATTCTACATGGTAGACAGTATGATAATGGCATCAACAATTACTCTATGTAGTAGAAACTTCCCCCCAAAATAAAAAAGTAAAGAACTCAGAATTATTTAGGTTTGTTTTATAATGAAATACTGGGGGTGCCAAAAAAAAAAGGCATATGTATTTTAAGCGATCTTTTAATCGATCATTCCCAAAAAGTATGAATTGCGGGTAAAATGGATGTGCATAACATGTCCAGGTACATGTGCCTAGTAATGGTACTGTCAATTCAACTTTGGGAAGTAATACGTAGTTAACATCGCTTAAAATGCATATGCATTTTTTGGAATCCTCTGTAAAAATAAAAATCCAGCCACACCAGAGGAGTTAAACAGAGAAACTGATGGAACATAAGTAGTTTTGTTACCTGTTTGTTTTATAGCCCTGTTTTCACTGTTTTAACACCTGAGGATTTAGAGTTTGTGCCCTGAGCTAATGCTTTTCAAATTTTAGGTCACAACTCATTAATGACCTAATGGTTGGGTGGGTAGAGACCATCAGTTTTTATAGTGAAACAGAATAGAAACTATCGGGGGCAATACACACGTTAAGAGTGAGTATTGTTTCAGGGGAGTTGTGTTTTTAGAAAAGAGAGGGAGTGTTTATGTGTATCTAGTGGGGCAGCCTGTAAATGCTTTCTCATTGTGGCTGTGGTTTAGAAATCATTGCACCGGACAGTCTCATGGTGCCACCGCAGTGGGGTGGGAGGGTTGTGTTGGCTCCATTCATGTATTTGCTGCTTATAAAGGCCTAGTGGGATGCTTCAAGGGGATTCAGATGGAGGAGAAGCATTTGCAATGGAGGACCTCTGAGACCCCTTCCAACCTTAGAATCCTGATTCTAGGTTCCAACAGGGTTTATCACAAGCTAGTCAATAGAATGTGGCTGTCTAAGTTTTCTAAAGTAAGCTATGTAGATAAATGATCAAAATCATGGTCCCATAATAAGCTCTGCAGTGACTCAAGATTTCTCTCTCAAGTACTGTAAGGCCACTACACGGGACATTAATATATTTCTCCAAGGTTCAGACCTATTCAGCTGCCTCCACATTATTGATCTGTAGGCTTCTTGGATGGCAGATTTTGAAGCCCTGGAATTGGCAGGGCAGTCCCCTTCAGGGTAGTGCATCCCCGCCCTTCAGCAGCTGGTGTGGGAGCTGGGAAGCCAGTGGAGGTCTACACAGGGAGTCTGTATAAAGGGGACGATCCCTTCTGTGGAGGAGTGCAGCCCAGCTGCCTTGGAGGAGGCTGTGTGGGCTTGCAGGCTCAGGAGGGAAGCTGTTCTGTCCTCCATCCTTCCACCTTCCACTCTCAGGACATGGCCTCTGCCCTGGTATCTAGGAATAATCTCCTTTGCCCTTCTGTTCCGTCAGCCAATTCATCACCATGTCCCATCTGCTCTACCTCAAACCAGAACCCCAGTCCATCTAGTCTTTTCTTCTCCCACTTGGGCAAGGCCACCACTGCTTCCTGTCTGGATGGCCATGGCCACCCTCTCCCTGGTCTCTCTACTTCTCAGCTCCTCACAAACCCATTAGGTACTCTGAGGCCTGAGGGGGCTTTTAAAAAGGCAAAGCAAATCCTGCCTCTTCCCTGCCAGACTCCTCCACAAAGAACCCTAATCACAAACTAGTGTCTTCTCTTTTGTTTCTTGTCTGATAAGTATTTACAAAAGGCCAGAATTCTGGGCACTACTGTGCACACCACTTTTACTTCAAGAAATCTGTGGAAATAGTGGCTGTGAGGGTCAGGAGTTATAAGAAGCAGCAGTCCAAGCACCTGGAGGTGTCCTACGCTGCCTAGCCCGGGCGTGTCCCGACTCAGCATCCTCCGAATAGGTCTTGACCCCCGTTTGCTGCCCCACAAAATTGGGCTTTCCCAATTGGGCTTTCCAGAAGCTTTTCTTCTGGGAGCTTCATGTTCCTGTCCACCGTCCTGTGCCACTCTCTGTTCTTGGATACCACTGGCCTGCATGTCAGCCCAGGGGGATTCTTTCCTGCCTGCCTCCCACCTGGGCCCATCTGCCTTGTGGAAATCCAGGTGAACGGGATCCAGGGGATCCAGTAGCTCCCCTGGACTTCTCTGTTAACCACTGGGCACATGGGCTGATGATTGAAGAGTTCCCATCATTGGGGAGGACTCCTCCAAGACAAGCCTCAAAATGATAAGGAGAAAAAATTTCAAGACCCAGGCATAAGTCCCCAGGATCAAAATCACACTGAGTTAGAAACAGGACTACAATCAATAAATGAATAAATAAATAAATTTTGCGATAATGTTAAAGTGAATCTGCGAAATAGAAAACAAAACTAATAGCTATCAGAGACACAAGATGACCTCCAAAGAAACAAGAATTGAATCTACATCTAGATTTGTTTTTATAATTAGGCTTTTCATCAGCAAAAACGTGATTGCTGGAAGATAAAGTTAACCTGCACATAGAAAGTCAAGAACAAATGTTTAGTCTACTTCTTACATCTATTACGAGATCCCCAGTTTACAGCACACAAGGGCGATTTCCGGATTTTCTGTCATTTATCAAAGGAACCATCCTTTGACTGGTGTGTATTTTAAGACAGGCCTGTGAATTCTTCTTAAATGATCATTAGAGAGCTTTTTACATATGGTGAAAATGTAAAAGATTCAGTGTTGGTGAAGATGTAAGAAAATGAGCCCTCTCATTCATACTTGGTAAGACTGTAATATCAATAGCTTTTTGGAGTCATTTTCGTTCCTGACCTCTTTTCCAGGAGTTCCACCTCCTGGGATCCACACTACACAAACACACACGAGCACGGCGTTTTGCACAGTACAAGGGAAATCACTGTGGCTTTTTTTGTAATTGTAACAAATTAAAACAGTAAAATAGCTATTTGTTGGTAACAGCAAAAATGACTGTGAGCTAACAGGGAACTCAGACTCATCAGATATGTTATGAAACCTCAATTCAATGAGATGTTATGTAGCTGCTAAAATAAGTGAAGATATGTAGCTGCTGAAATGGAAAGACACACGTAATATAGTGTTTTATGAAAAAAGGATTTGAAGATCAGATGTGCAAAGGAACCCTATTTAAAAAATAGTTGACTATTTTAAATTGCACATGAACTTTACACCCAGTATATATAGACATATGTTTTTCATGTGTGTGTGTATAGAGTATGTGTGTATATATTTACACATACACATACCTATACACAGTAGAATCTCTCCAAGTTGACCACCCAAGGGACTGTAACAAGCTGGTCAACATATGGAGGTGGTCAACATAAGGAACTAGGCCCTCATACTGATGTGTACATGTGGTGAGTGCCCTGTCTATGAAAAGTAGGTCAATTTAAGAAGGTGGTTAATGTAGGGAGGTGACCAACTATGGAGGTTTTACTCTATATTTATACAAGTTACCTCAAGGTCATGAGTCCTAGATGTTGGACCTGCTTTCAATCTTTTTTTTTTTTTTAGAGACAGAGTTTTACTTTGTCACCCTCAGTAGAGTGCCATGGTGTCAGAGCTCACAGAAACCTCCAGCTCTTGGACTTAGGTGATTCTCTTTCCTCAGCCTCCCAAGTAGCTGGGAGTACAGGCCTGCTTTCAATCTTTTACTTCATATACTTGTACATTATTTGCTTTAGTTTGTAATTTTAAAAAGCCAATAAAGGGACAAAACTCAACTGGCAAACAACTTGGTGCGTACAAAAATAAACAGAATTCCTTTCACTTATTTGTACTCTTATCTGTATTGGATCAAACAAGAGCGGTCATATTCAGACATTTCCTATTCTTTTTCTTTCCCAGAATAAATTTTTATTCTTAATTAAATGTTATGTGAAACTACTCCAATGTGTAAAACAGATCAAAGTAGGGCTGCTGTCTCAGACAAGGTCTAGCCGAGAAAATGGGAGCCACTCCAGGAGTTTTTAACAGGAAGAATTTACACAGCCAACAGAAGACTGTGAGACAATCCAGAGATTAACCGAATAAGAAGCTGCTACCCCGGGTCAGCCAGGGGAAGCTGGAATCACAGCGGGCTGGAGCCCTGAGGTAGATGCAGCCTCTGCTGAGATGCTCCTGGGGACCACTGAGGCAGACCAGAGATGCTCCCTGCCTGCTGCCCCACTGGCTAAAGCAGCCCTCCTACTGTCTGTCAAGGCCCAAGCAGGGCCAGCACGGGGCAGGGTCTGAGGGCAAACAGAGACACGACCAGTACCCTGATGGCTGTGGCCCGTACCCTTGGCAGAACACCTTGGAGCACAATTTCATAGCACTGGAAGCCATTTATGATCTTTATTGTTCCATGGCTTACTGTTCCTTTGAGAACTGAACAGAAACAACAAAACAAAACAAACTGAATAGCTTCAGAAGGATGCTTAGGGTTGCTTGTCTTTGTCCAGAGCCAAATCTAAAGGCCGTAGGAAAATAGGTAAAGTATGTTTCTAATGTCCTTTCACTTTTAATTACATGCCCCTCTCTTGCCATTCCTGCTAGTACCTCCTTCTTACCTCCCTGAGGTGTCTCACTGACACTAGACAACCCAAGCAAGAGCCCTACGTACTGAAATGGTGTCTTTCTCCACCCCTTCCCTCGGTGAATTAAAATTCCATTTTCCCAGCAGTAGATCCCTTCTGGAAGTGTGGAGCAGAGCAAGCCCGGCACTGGCTTGGAGCCGCCTAAGTGAGGTGGCTCTTCCATTACGCCCTGTATGCGGCAGCTGTCTGGACACCTGCCCACACACACCGGCGTGACTCTGCCCCACTCCTGCCAGCTCACCATCACCTCCATTTTGGGGCCTTGGCTCGTAGAGTCCCTGTTGAGGGGAAATTGAGAAGACATGAGCCAGTGGCTCTGAGCAGCCAGTGTGAAGTCAGCCCCACCATATGTCATGCTTGACTTCATGTACCATCCAAAGCCTGGGGTTCCGCTTTCCTCTTCCAAGTCAACCTCCACCTGTGCTTCCGGGAACTGAGGAGGTGAAAGCAATTGCTGAGGCCTCATGTGGCCTCCCCCACTGGACTGTATTTTTGCCTTGTCACTATGTCTTATACCTTGTGCTGTGACTTATCTCTTCTTCCCTCCCCCATGACTGCAGAGTATCCTCAAATGGCTCTCGAGTTCCCACAATGGGAAGATGATCACCGATGTTGCTTAAAGACACGAAGGCTACGCAAGAGTTTCTGCACCTTTCCCCTCCAGAATGTGGCCACGCTGAGCTACTGACATTATCATCTCCCAGACATTATCCCTCTGCCTATGACTTTGTGAGTTTGCTCCCTTCTAGTCTCTATCCATTCTTCTATCCTCCACTTATACCTACCAGCCATAAATTCACCACCATATGGTCAGAATCCAATTTATTAAAGGAATGGATGAATAATGCCACATCCACTGGCCTGGGCACCTTTCCTTCCCTTTTATATAAGCAGAAACATACTTAAGGCAAGTAACAAGGGTGGAAGTTTAGGGAATGTCAAAGCTTTGGATCCAGTTTTCTGAGGCCTCTCTTCCTCATCTCCCCATGTCTTCCTGTCTCCCTGGGTTGGAAAAACAAGTTCTGAAGTTGGACATGAGCACTTGTCTTGTCCAGGTCCTAGGGCATATCTACCATTTTTTTAGTCCTGTCCTGTTGCAGTTGCTGCTAGCTCATTCCCTGCCTGTCTAGGGGATCAGTTCCCTCCATCTGGGGAGCCCACAGGTTACAGGCTCCTGAGCCACCATCTATAGGAATTTAAACATGCTGACATTGGACAGGCCACATAACACAGAGAAAACCCAAGTGTTCAGCCCCCCTGGAAATCGGCAGGTGTCATTTACTTACAAGCTCTATCACTCCTCACCTCCTCCCTCAAGACAATGCCCCCTATTCTGGTTTTCTGTCCTGCAGAGTTCTCCAGGCCTGCTATGACTCCGCACACCAGATCCGTGGTGTGTGGCCCCTTCAGAAAGTTCTGGGGATGCTCGGTCACCTACTTTTCTTTCTTTCCTTTGGTTTTCCTGGCCATCTCGGAATGTGCCAGCAAAGCAGCATCACAAAAGTCATGGAGTTAGATATCTCCCAAGCACTCCCCACCCCTGAAGGTCGCTGTAGGAGAGACCCAGGGAAGCATGGTTTGGGCTGTGCTTGTTTGTACTAGCAGGATAGAAAAATCTTCAACAATAACAACAACCACCAAATAACCCAAGAATGTCTTTGATGAACCAGTACTTGCTCTTGATTTTACTGAATCACAATTCTTGAGTACACATCTTCTAAATTTCCAATGTGATGAAAGGGAAGTACACATAAGGACTTAGGCTGCACACCAAAGTGCGGTGCTCATCTCAAGGAGAAGCACTTGTGTGATTATTTGAGTTGTGAGATGAATGTGCTACTTTTTTCATAGAACACTGTTTTTACTTAAATGAACCACTTACAAACTTAGGCATTCAGCAGACGTTTCCTTGATCATGCAGTGAGTATGTTGTCTTAAGGAAAATAACTGACAGTATTTATTACCAATGATAGCATATGAGCTCTCGAGCAAAACTGGAATCTTGGAAAAATTTGTGTTTGCCTTTCTGAGCTTGATGGTATCCCAATGCTTTTACACTTTTCTCATGAGATTGGCACTGGTATTACCACTTGTGGCTTTTTGAAGTATAGTGAAATGTTTCAATATTTGGAAAATCTGCATAACTAACTAAATATTTTCCAAGTGACCAATGCAGGGTGCTACAAAATCAAGGCTTAGGTAAAAGGTCCATTTAAAATGAAAGATTTTAACATAATAATATATAATTTTAATCTTAGAATAATACAAGATTTTAAAGTGATACTATATGAAAAGTTTATTGATACAGTTTTGGATTATACATTACCACTAATCTTTAATAAACCACCCTTTGTTGAGTTTTAGTGTAATATCAAAGAATAGACACAATTTTCTGAAAAGGCTATTTTAATATGCTTTCCTTTTCCAACTTTATTTCTTCTTCATACAAAACCATGTATCACAGTAGATTGAATGAAGAAGCAAACATGAAAATCCAGCTATCTTGTATTAGTCAAAAATTAGCTTTGCAAAAATATAATTCCTGATGGGATTTCTACTGGGAGGCCTCAGACTACAGTTTCAACTCTCAGAGATATTGTTCCCACAGTTCCTACTCTCAGAGATAGCGTTCCTACAGTTCCTACTCTCAGAGATAGTGTCCTATGGCTACCTTTCTTTCTTTAGAGCCAGCAGACATTCTATTTTGCAGCAGGTGATTTTCCGTAGCTGCCATCCTGGGCTCAGGATTTGATGGTCAAAAAGAGTATCCAGGTGAGTGTGGCTCTTCCCACCTTCATTATATAATAGTTGTCTATTTTAAATTGCACACAAACTTTATTGCCTTGTATTTATGCAATCAATTGCTTGGCATGCTCTCCCCCCACTCCACCTTTCTGGAATCTTCTCCCCACTTCCTCCTCTTTCCCACATACCTGGTTACTACGGGAGCAGCCACAGTTGACTGGCCAACCAGATCATGTTTCTTTTTTTTTTTTTTTCTCATTAAACTTTGTTTTAATGGGTCTCAAAATTCTGTGACAGATTTTTGGTCATGTTGTTTCCATTAAAAAGTACTGATTTTAAAAACTAATAACTTAAAACTGCCACACAAAAAGAAACAAATGGTCCACAAAACATTTTCCTTTCCTTCTGAAGGTTTTACGATGCATTGTTATCATTAACCAGTCTTTTACTATTAAACTTAAATGGCCAATTGAAACAAACAGTTCTGAGACCGTTCTTCCACCACTGATTAAGACTGGGGTGGCAGGTATTAGAGATAATATTCATTTAGCCTTCTGAGCTTTCTGGGCAGACTTGGTGACCTTGCCAGCTCCAGCAGCCTTCTTGTCCACTGCTTTGATGACACCAACAGCAACTGTCTGTCTCATGTCACGAACAGCAAAACGACCCAGAGGAGGATAATCTGAGAAGCTCTCATGTTTCTATGAATTTTGGCTGGAAGACGCAGAGAGTCAAATCAACCTTGTTCCATTTAACTAAAGCTACAACATATAAAACTTTTTGTAGCCTTTATTGTTTTGTTTTCCTGGTGAGCATTTGATTTTATCCGAAATATATTACAAGAATAGTTGAGCTGCCCCTCATAAAGGCCACTGGTCACATTATTGGTTTTGCACTGATCTTCCAGCGCTCCAGCTGCCTGATGGGCTGGTAAACGTGGTGCTGTGGGAAGAAGGCCTCCACCCCTTCCACCACCACGTCCACACAGCTTGCCGCCGGCTTCTCCAGCGTGTGCAGACTTAACATGTGACATCCAAGTGTCTCAGTGTGAAGCTGACCCTCTTCTCCATGGAAAGAATGGCTGTGCAGGCATTTTTAAACCTGTGGGCAAGTCGGGAGAGTTTTGAACACAGCGTAAGTCAAGCTGTCAGAGTAAACACTTGGGCTGCAAACAGTACAGTGGTATGATCCTACAGGTCAGGAATTTCCTCCTCGGAACATCTGAAGGGGACCTCGGGATCTGTCCAGGGGTGGTCCTTCAACCAGTCCAGTTCTTTGACCTTAACTACACCACCTCCAGCAGCAGCCAAGTGGCTGTTGAGGACAATGTTTTGCTCACACGCGGCCAAGAGATCTGCACTGACATCTCTTCAAGAGGCGGCCCGAGCCACAGTGGCTGCCATGATGCTGGCAAGTCCTCTGCCGGCCCCAAGCCCCAGCACAGGCCGCAGCAGAAGAGGCCCGGTTGGAACAGGCAGCTGCGCCCCAGGAGCAGGGCGCTCTCCAACTTTGTCTCTCAGCCGCCCTGCTGAGTGGAGATCAGAGAAGCCCATAGTCTTCTCAACACGTCCAAATCCCTGGCCTTGTCTAAATGAGCTCCCACCTCTTCCTGGCCAGTGGGGTCCGCCAGAGCGTGTTGCTACCTCCTGGAGGGACCCTGTGCCGCCTGTCCCCGTGGGAGGAGGTGCTCTCCGTTAGCGTCTCGGGGATCGCCACCCTCAGCTGGAGTCTGTCCAGGAGTATTGGCTCCACAGAAGCTTAAACTGGGAAAGGAAAATGGGTTTCCCGGGGCTGTTTAACTGCACCACGAGGGGTCTGTGGTTCGGCATGTAGAGTTGGAAGTCTGCCAGCACAGTGCTGCTTCAAAAGGTGACCTTGTCCATGGCTGGGGCGGGGCGGAGAGGCGGGGTGTGAACTGCACGGTGGCCCAGACTCGACGTTAATCCTGGGTCAGGAGCACCCACTGCCAGTTGTAGCCTGGAGTCCCGCCCTGCCCCATCACCTCGGGACTCAGGGGGCCTCCATGGATGATCTATAGCCTTTATTGTTCGTTTTTCTGCCACACTGACTGAGAAGTGAGGAAAGCCAGTCTGCACCAAAAGATGGAAATGAAGAAGTGTGGAAAGAAGCCAGATTGAGAGAAGAAAGGGCAGTATTGTGCAGCCGACCCCCTAGCCCCGTCTTGCAGTTTTCTGAGATCCAGCCTACCCCGGCCTCTCCCGTGATTTGGCTGCTCTGTCTTCCTGGGTTTTGTGAGTCTTCTGGTGCCCACTCCAGCCATTTCCCTAACCCAGTTTTTGTTGCTTTGCTTGTTTGCTCATGCAAATCTAAGCTGCTAACTGACACCAGAGACTTCTCTCTCAGTAGCCTGAGTACAGCGTATTGTCGAGAAACAAATTAATTCTCTGTGTTAAACAGATGACAAGATAACTTTGCATTTGGTGGTCATGGGGAATAAGTTGTCTTTGGTTTAAGTAGAACATGCTGGGTATGTGTGTGCGTGTGTGTGTGTGCATGCATGTGTGTGTACACGTGTGTGTGTGTGCGCATGTGTGTATGTGTGTGCGTGTGCATACGTGATATGTGTGTACAGGTGTGTATGTGTGTGCATGTGCGTATGTGTGTGTGCACGTGTGCATGAATGCATGTGTGTGAGTACGTGTGTGTATGTGTATGTGCGCACGTGCATGTGTGTGTACACGTGTGTGTGCATGTGTGTATGTATGTGTGTGGGGGTGCATGTATGTGAACGTGTGCTTGAGCCAATGCTGACTCCCCAGGATAAAGCCCTTGGTGGCTGGAAAATGTAACTTTTAAAGAACTTTCAAAGGAGTCACGTATCTCCCTGTTGCTTATGAAATTCGGATTAATGAGTGGGTAGATGAAAACTGGTTTTCCTGACAGCTTCTATCATCTCTTTATGCTTTCGGAGAAAGATTATTTTCAGACTCAGAGTCTTTACTGATAAATGCAAAGCTATTCAACAGCCACACAACTGGTTAGTTCAGAATTCTTAACTGAGGTATGAGAATAGATTTCAGAGAGTCTGTGAATATGCATGGGGGGTGGGAAAGCCCTCTTTATTTTAACTAATCTCTAACCACAGAATTAGCATTTTCTTTACAGTTTCATGTCTGTAGCAAATCACCGTTGTACAAGTAGTCCCCAACTATAGAAATTACAGATATTTTTGTATCATGTTAAAGTGTCAACAGGTATCTTGAAGAGTTATTTGTGCTCATCATACTTTGAATCTGTGGTACCTATTAAATCCTCTGCTAGATTCTGTTATTTTGCATACACATTCCTTTATCAAAATTATAACTACATTTCTGCTTAATTTGTTTATTTTTACTTATTTTGTTTTATGCAATTAAAAGCATAATTTGGTAAATGGATTGATAAAATCCAGGGGTTCTAAAACACCAAAAGCAAAACAAACAAACAAACAAAAACCCCAAGGATATTTGGTAAAAATACTATTGATATGACTTTATTGCTTCATAGGACAGATTTTATTCATAGCGTTGTTCCAGTCATGTGTTACTGCATGGTAAGACACAGTGCAGTGTGTTAAACATACTGCGAATGGGTGCAGTATGTTGAAACAAATCATTTAGCCAGGGCTGGATGTGCACAGCTCCTCTGCTCCCTGTGGCTGCAGCATGGGGACCTTGGCTGTGGCTGAAATATCCACTTTGAAGATGGCTTCAGCAGGGGTTTTTGTGCCTCTCTACATGTCTTCTCTACTGAACACTGGGCTGCAGGCTGTCTGGTTCCTAAACAGTATACCAGATACCAGATGCTGCCAGTCTCTCAAGACTCGAGACTGGAAATTAGTGCAGTGTCCGTTCCACTACATTTTCTTGTTCAGGCAGTCAAGGGGCCCAGTCAGATTCAGGAGGAAGGGACACAGACCCCACCTCCTGCTGGGAGGAGAGTCAAATACATTTGTCTGCAGCAGCCTCTTACCACCACAGTGTGGACGATGACTTCCCTTGACATTACTTCTTTATCACACAAGACTTTGACACTCTTCTACTTTAAGTCTTTAAAGTGCACAATTTAATGGTATTTGTAAGTAAAATTTTTTTGGCAGGATGAAAGAAACTGTCCCTCCTTATTTACAGTCTTTGCTTCTTTCTCTTTCCTTTTCTCCAGTTCTCAAGCTTTCTCTTCCTTTGCTTTTCTCCATACTTTCCCCATCATTTTGAATCTTCTTCAACAATTGATAAGAAAAAGAAAAGGAAGCGGAGGAGAAAGAAGAAGGAAAAGAACAGGAGGGGAAGAGAAAAGCAGAAGAAAAAGAAGAGATGGGGCGGCGCCTGTGGCTCAATCGGTAAGGCGCCGGCCCCATATGCCGAGGGTGGTGGGTTCAAACCCAGCCCTGGCCAAACTACAACAAAAAAATAGCCGGGCGTTGTGGCGGGCGCCTGTAGTCCCGGCTGCTCAGGAGGCTGAGGAAGGAGAATCGCGTAAGCCCAAGAGTTGGAGGTTGCTGTGAGCAGTGTGACGCCAAACCACTCTACCGAGGGCGGTACAGTGAGACTCTGTCTCTACAAAAAAGAAAGAAAAAGAAGAGATGGGAGCTGAAGAGAAGAAGAAGGAGGAGAAAGAGGCCTTGAACGATATGGATCAAAGGTGAAAACAGCCACTCGGACACAGGCCTTTACTGGGTGTATGTTGAAGGGATTGTCTCATGAATGCTTATGTAGAAGCGATTTATTGGGACATGATATTTTTAAAGTGGTTTTAAAGTGGAAAAGTTGGAAACAATCTCAGTGTTCATTGGTGGGAAACTGGTTAAATCACACACGTACACTCGTGCACACACACGCACACATGATCCTCATTATTTGGGAATTCTATATTTGCAAGTTGGTCTACTTGCTAAGATTTATTTGTTTCCCTGAAATCAATATCACTGGTGTTTTTGTGGACTTCTGCAGAATAGTGGAAAATTTGAATTGTCTGTTCCTCCTGTTCCCAGTTGACGTTGAACAGAGTGACACACTGCCTTCCTATTTAAGCTCTCATACTGTAAACAGTGTCCTTCTGGAGGTTATTTAGTGCAATCCTGTTGCATCTTGGCCCTTTTTGTTGGTAATTTTGCTATTTAAAATGTCCCCAAGTATAGTGCTAAAGTTCTGTCGGGTGTTCAAAAGAACAAGAAGGGTGCGATGTTCATTACAGAGAAAATACATATATGTGTTAGGTAAAGTTTGTTCAGGCATGAGTTATAGTGTTGGCTTTTGAGTTCAGAATTTAAAAATTCAACAGTATATTAAATAAGGTGTTTTTAAAAAGAAACACACATAAAACAAGTTATATATTGACCAGTTGACTAAAATATTTTGACCTCAGGCTCTGTATTTCCCTATGAGGAATTCTTTAATTATTTGCAAAAGCAATGTTTCCAATGGCTTTGAAGAAGATAATAACCTCAAATAACTAGAATTAACTGTAAGTACACATGTGTTTATTTATGCAACTATTAAAATAATGAAGTACAAGCTCAGTGCCCATAGACAGTGGTTACGGTGTCAGCCACATACACTGAGGCTGGCGGGTTTGAACCTGGTCCAGGCAAGCTAAACAGCAATGACAACTATAACAAAAAAGAGCCAGCTGTTGTGGTGGGTGCCTATAGTCCCAGCTACTTGGGAGGCAGAGGCAAAAGAATCTCATGCCCAAGAGTTTGAGGTTGCTGTGAGCTGTGACACCATTGCACTCTACCCAGAGCAATATGGTGAGACTCTGTCTCAAAAAAAAAAAAAAAAATGAAGTAAAGACAGATTTATTGACAGAGATGACAGTGTTACTACATATGTGGTGAGGCCTCACAGAGAACTATCTGGAACTTTTGTTTGTTTATTTTTCCCAGTGAATAATGGTTATCTTTGATAAGGTTTGAAGTGATTTTTAATTTTTTTCTTTATATTTGTCTTCACCATTTGAAAATTTTCTGTGAATTCATGTTGAAAAAAGTAGGCATTTTTATTTTGAAAAACCAAGTATGTGTGAGACTACTTAATAGGTTAACACTTTGGAATCTGTAAGAGAGAACTAGTAGAATCTCTTTATTTTTCTAATTCTTATTTTCATATTCCCCACACATTTGTACTAAGAGCCTACATTGCTCAGAACACTGTTCTATATCTTGGGATCCATCACAGAAGAGAACACCAAATATCTTCCCTGTTGTGGATTTCCTGTCCTTGGAGGGCAGTGGCCCCTGGTGAGTGAAGTTTAGTTTTTCTTGTGGTCTGGAGTTGTGTAGGCCTGTCTAGAGAGAATTCCCTCAGCTGTAGGCTAAACCATCTTCAGCCTGGATGTTCCAAGGCCCTCACTACTCCAATCCTTCTCAAGGTTGCAGCTTTACAGAATGCAGATCTAAAGTTAGGAGGAGAGAAATAAAAATCTTCACACATGAAAAATAAGCAAAGAGGGGCGGCACCTGTGGCTCAGTGGGTAGGGCAATGGCCCCATATACCAAGGGTGGTAGGTTCGAACCCAGCCCCGGCCAAACTGCAGCAAAAAAAAATAGCTGGGCATTATGGCAGGCGCTTATAGTCCCAGCTACTCGGGAGGCTGAGGCAAGAGAATTGCCTAAGCCCAAGAGCTGGAGTTTGCTGTGAGCTGTGATGCCACAGCACTCTATCCGAGGGTGTAAAAAAAAAAAGAAAGAAAAGCAAAGACCCATTAAATTAAAAATAGATAAGTACCTATTTTTTTAACTTGGCATTAAATCAAAGTTGGAAATATTTTTAGCAAAGATAGCAGAGCAAAATATTTTCTTCATTTAAAATTTCATGATAACAACTTTGAGAATGAATATTGTACTGAGTGGAGATATAAGGGAAAGTTATTTTGCTAGTCTTTCTATCTTTGGGTGTATTTGAAACTTTAAATTAGAAAAATTCTAGTATCAATCACATTTTGATAATATCTCTAGGGTGACTGGCAAAGACACAAATACATTCTAGGAGAACTTGTGGTTAGGCCAGGACTCATAACATTTTCCTAGACACCCACTGAAAATGAGCTAAAATTCAAAATTCACCAGGAACCAACGTATTAAGAGTGAGTCAGTTGAAAAGACAAATAGAAGAATTGAATCCTGCAATTACTTTTAGATAATGTTGTAATTGGATATGGAATATAAACTGTTTAAATATTTAAAAAATAAAAAATTAAATAGAAAACATGAGACGAATAATATGCTGTCAGAAAGATTTTAGAATTTCTAGAAATTAATCGTGTAGAAATTAAAATCTCACTTGAAAGGTTAAGTAGATTAAACATAGCTAAAGAGAAAACTGGTAAATTGGAAAACAGATTAAATCATACAATACCGAGGGACAAACAGATAGAAAATATGAAAGAAGTTAAAAGACACAAGAATAAACTAAGAAAGCCTAATATACATCTAATTTAATACCAGAGAAAGCAGAAAACACAGCAGAGAAAATATTCAAAGAGATATCAACAGAAAATTTTCCAAAACTGATGAAAGAAATAGATCCTAAGATGCAAGAAGCACAGCAAAATCTAAAATAGCAAAATTAGAAACAACATTGGCGGAACTCCAAAGATAAAAACAAAAATAAATTTAAAAGCAAGCAAAATGATAGAACAGATTAGCTACAAAGAATAATTCTTAGATCAACCACATATTTCCTCATTAACAGCAATGAAAGCAAAAGACAATGAAATATTATCTTCAAAGAGTTGAGAACAAAATAACAATTAATGTAGAGTTTAAAACTACTTTAACCCATCCTTGAACACAAGGATGAAATAAAAACATTTATGAACTAACAAAAAGTGCCTGTCGAGATGTTAGGTTATCACTTAATATTATTAGATTTTTCTCTACATAATAGAAAGCCTAAGAATAGCAGCTTAAACAACATAGGGGTTTATTTATTTCTGTCACATGAAGAAAAGCCCTGTAGCCCTGTAGTATGGTAGCTCTACAGGGACGCAGGCTTCTTCTTATTGCTTTTCCTTCTTCAAGGTCACCTCATGGTTTTAAGATGGTTAATGCATCTCCAGCCATGGCATCACATCAGGAAGGGAAAAGGGCAAAAAGAGAGCCCCTTTCAGCTAAGAGCTTTTCAAAAAGTCCAAAGAATCATATTCACTAACATGTAATTGACCACTTATCAGTAAGGCAGCCTGGGAAATGCTAGACATATTGCCACGTCATCACTATAGGTTCTGTTTACAAAGAGCTCAGGGAGAAGAAATGTGACCTAGAAGTCTCCACTATGACAGGTAAATTGCCTGCTCTCATGTTCCAGTTCATGATCCAGCAGGGAAAATAAGATAACTAGGAAGAAAACAAATAAAGTAAAAGACAATTTCAGATAGCAGTAAGCTCTGTCAAAAAAACCGAATAGGGTGATGAGATATAGATGGTGGTGGGAACCCAATGTGGCCTCGGAAGTCTGAAAACCTCAGGAAGAACAAGTTCTAAAAACCTTTCTAATTCTGACATTCTGTGATTTGAGGTCAAGGAGGAAAATAATAAAGGGTGATAATAAGGAGGTTTTCCACAAGCACAATTGTCCTTTTCCCCCAAACTCTTAATTTCTCTTGTTACTTTGAGCCCCACGAGTGATGAAAGATGTATCATATTTTTTCAACTGCAAGAGGTAGAAAAACGAACTCAACATGGTTATCTTTAGGGAAAGATACCATCTGAACAGCGCTGGAAGCTCAGAGACAAGGATGGACTCAAAGGTTAGTTGATTTAGCAGCGCTGTAATGTCACCAAGGACACGGTCTCCTGCTTCTCGGCTCTGCCATCTTCAAGGGTTGACTCTGTCATCTGGTTGATAGAAAGAGGGCTGCAGCTACCCTAATCAACTTTCTGTTATAACAACATTGATAGGAAAGACAGACATTTTTTTCCTTGTGACCACTGATCTTACTTCAAGTTCACTGATCTTTCTTCTGCTATCTCAAATCTGGTTTTGAGCCCTTCTAGTGGATTTTTCATCTCCAATTTCCCTTGTGATTTCTTCCTTGACCAGCTGGTAATTTAGAAATATGTTGTTCAGTTTCCACATATATGGCTATTTCCCAGATAGCTTTCTGTTGTCAATTTTTAATTTAATTCAACTGGTCAGAAAAGGTCATCTGTATTAAATGAAATCTTTTTATATGTATTTATTAAGACTCTTACTAGTCCAGAATATGATCTATGTGGAGAATGTTTCACATGCATGTGAAAGGAATGTTCTGTTGTTAGATGGAGTGATCTACAAATGTCAGTGAATTCAAGTTGGTTGGTGGTGTTTCAACTCTTTCCTTGGCTCCGTGGATTTGTGTACTGAGAGAAGAGCACTGAAGTCTACAAACATAATTGTGAGTTTGACTGTCTTTTCAGTTCTTTTTTTGATTTATGTATTTTGAAGCTCTGTTATTGGGTGGATATGCGTTTAGTAATTTTATGATTTTTTTATGATTTGAATCTTTTATACTTATGAAAATTTCCAGTTTATCCCTGGTAATACTGTAATTGCTAGAAATGAATCCTACTTTGCCTGTATTATGGCTCCTTGAATTTTCTTAGGATTAGCAATGTTTGTGTGGCATCACATTTTCTAGTTTTTAACTTCTAATCTACCCAAGCATGTTTTTTTAAAGTATGTTTCTTGTAGATAGCACATAACATGAGATTTTTAGATTCCAGTCTAAGAATTTCTAATTTTTAACTGGAGTGCTTGGCCAATTTACCTTTTTTTTTTTTAGTCAGAGTCTCATTCTGTCTCCCTGTGTAAAGTGCCATGGCATCTTAGCTCACAACAATCTCAAATTCCTGGGCTCAAGTGATCCTCCTGCCTCAGCCTTCCCAATAGCTGAGATTATAGGCACCCATCACACCACCTGGCTGATTTTCTATTTTTAGTAGAAATGGGGTCTCACTCTTGCTCAGATCTTGAACTCCTGAGATGAAGCAATCTACCCACCTAAGCCTGCCAAAGTGCTAGGATTACAGGTGTGAGCCACCACACCCAGCTAGCCAATTTGCATTTAACATAATTATCCATGTAGTTAGATGTAAGCTACCACCCTGCTGTTAATTTTCTGTTTGTCCCCTTTGTTCTTTCTTCTACTTTTTCTCTTTTTTTGACTTCTTTTAGGCAGAGTATTTTTTCATGTCACTACTGGCTTATTAGTTACACTTCTTGGTTTTGGAGATTGAAAAAATACACCTTTCACCTGTTCCAATGTATCTTCAAATGCTTTTAAATCCCTTCATGTATAGCGTGAAAGAACCTTAGCACAGCATACTTCCATTTCCCCCACTTATCCTTTGGGATGTTACTGTCATACACCTGGCTTCTACATGTGCCATAAACTACACAGTATAGGGCAGTGCCTGTGGCTCAGTGCGTAGGGTGCCGGCACCATATACCGAGGGTGGCAGGTTTGAACCCGGCCCTGGCCAAACTGCAACAAAAATATGGCCAGGTGTTGTGGCGGGGGCCTGTAATCCCAGCTACTCAGAAGGCTGAGGTGTGAGAATCGCCTAAGCCAAGAGCAGGAGGTTGCTGTGAGCTGTGATGCCATGGCACTCTACCAAGGGCAACAAAGTGAGACTGTCTCTAAAAAACAAACAAACAAAAAAAAACCTACACAGTATACTTTCTGTTGAAGCTCCACTTTAGCGTTTTACTTTACACAGTCAATAAAAATAAGAAAAAACTACTCTTCATATTTACCCACATATTTACTATTTATAGCACTACTCCTTTGAGAATATTTGAGTTCCCATCTCCTATCTTTGATATCTGTCTGAAGACCTACTCCTAATATACTTTTGTAATGAAAGCTTGCTGGTAACAAATTATCTTGTTTTCTCTCTCTAAAAAAAGTCTTTATTTTGTTTCCATGTTTGAAAGATGAGGGAGGGTATAGAATTCTAAGTTGATGGGTTTTTTCCCCCTTTCGACATTTTAACCCTGTCACTCCATTGTCTTTTGGTTTGTGCAGCTTCTGAACAGAAGTCAAGGAAATTCATAGTACTGTTCCTCTCTAAATGATGTGTATTTTTCCTCTGTTTTTAAGATTTTCTTTTAATCATGGATCTTGAAAAATCTGATTGTAATGTCTTGGTATGGTTTTCATTGTGTTTATCTTGTTTGGCATTCCTTGAACTTTTTGCATCTATGGGGTTATAATTTTAATCAGATTTGCAAATTTGGCTATTTCTATAAACATTTCTCCTTCTGGGACTCCTATATACATATATTAGATTCCTTGATAATGTCCTAAAAGTCTCTGTTCCGATTTTTTTTTAAGTCTTTCTTTCCCTTTGTGCTTCATTTTGAATAGTTTCTATTATTATGTCTTCGAGGTTGGTGAACATTTTTTCTTCAACACATAATCTGCTACTAATCTCTGCTAGTGAATTTCTTTTTTTTTTTATTTTTTTATTAAATCATAACTGTATACAATGATATGATTATGGGGCATCATACACTCACTTCATAAACCATTTGACACATTTTTATCACAGTGGTTAACATAGCCTTTCCGGCGTTATCTCAGTTACTGTGCCAAAACATTTACATTCCACATTTACCAAGTTTCGCAAATACCCCTGTAATATGCACCACAGGTGTGATCCCACCGATTCCCCTCCCTCTACCCACCCCCCCCTTTCCCACTTCCCCCTATTGTTAACTTGTAGCTGGGTTATAGCTTTCATGTGAGAGTCCCAAATTAGTTTCATAGTAGGGCTGTGTACATTGGGTATTTTTTCTTCCATTCTTGGGATACTTTACTAAGAAGAATATGTTCCAGCTCCATCCATGTAAACATGAAAGAGGTAAAGTCTCCATCTTTCTTTAAGGCTGCATAGTATTCCATGGTATACATATACCACAATTTATTAATCCATTCATGGATCGATGGGCACTTGGGCTTTTTCCATGACTTAGCTATTATGAATTGGGCTGCAATAAACATTCTGGTACAAATATCTTTGTTATGTTGTGATTTTTGGTCTTCTGGGTATATGCCCAGCAGAGGAATTACAGGATTGAATGGCAGATCTATTTTTAGATCTCTGAGTGTTCTCCATATATCTTTCCAAAAGGAATGTATTAATTTGCATTCCCACCAGCAGAGCAGAAGTGTTCCCTTTTCTCCACATCCACGCCAACATCTCTGGTCTTGAGATTTTGTGATATAGGCTAGTCTCATTGGAGTTAGATGATATCTCAAAGTAGTTTTGATTTGCATTTCTCTGATGATTAAAGATGATGAGCATTTTTTCATATGTCTGAAGGCCGTGCGCCTGTCTTCTTCAGAGAAGTTTCTCTTCAAATCCCTTGCCCAGCCTGTGATGGGATCCCTTGTTTTTTTCTTGCTGATGCGTTTGAGTTCTCTGTGGATTCTGGTTATTAAACCTTTGTCAGAGTTATACCCTGCAAATATCTTCTCCCATTCTGAGGGCTGTCTGCTTGCTCTGCTTACTGTGTTCTTAGCTGTGCAGAAGCTTTTTAGTTTGATCAAGTCCCAGTAGTGTATTTTTGAAGCTGCTTCAATTGCCCGGGGGGTTCTCCTCATGAAATACTCACCCAGACCAATTTCTTCAAGGGTTTTCCCTGCATTCTCCTCTAGTATTTTTATAGTTTCATGTCTTAAGTTTAAATCTTTAATCCAATGAGAGTCTATCTTAGTTAATGGTGAAAGGTGTGGGTCCAATTTCAGTCTTCTGCAGGTTGCCAGCCAGTTCACCCAGCACCATTTGTTAAATAGGGAATCTTTTCCCCACTGAATGTTTTTAATTGGCTTGTCAAAAATCAAATAGTGGTAAGTAGCTGGATTCATCTCTTGGTTCTCTATTCTATTCCAGATATCTACTTCTCTGTTTTTGTGTCAATACCATACTGTTTTGATCACTATCGATTTGTAGTAAAGTCTGAGGTCTGGTAGTGTGATTCCTCCTGTTTTGTTTTTATTTCTGAGTAATGTCTTGGCTATTCGAGGTTTTTTCTGATTCCATATAAAACGAAGTAATGTTTTTTCAAGATCTTTAAAATATGACAGTGGAGCTTTAATAGGGAGTGCGTTGAAATTATATATTGCTTTGGGTAGTATGGACATTTTGATAATGTTGATTCTTCCTAGCCATGAGCATGGTATGTTTTTCCATTTGTTAACATTTTCAGCTATTTCTTTTCTTAGAGTTTCATAGTTCTCTTTATAGAGATCTTTCACGTCTTTTGTTAGGTAAATTCCCAAATATTTCATCTTCTTTGGCACTACTGTGAATGGGATAGAGTCCTTAACTGCTTTTTCAATTTGACTGTTGTTGGTGTATATAAAGGCTACCGATTTATGAATGTTGATTTTGTAACCTGAGACGCTGCTGTATTCCTTGATCACTTCTAGGAGTTTTGTAGTAGAGTCCCTAGTGTTTTCCAGATACACAATCATATCATCTGCGAAGAGCGAGAGTTTGATCTCTTCTGACCCTATATGGATACCCTTGATCGCCATTTCTGCCCTAATTGCGGAGGCTGAAACTTCCATTACAATGTTGAAAAGCAATGGAGACAATGGGCAGCCTTGTCTGGTTCCTGATCTGAGTGGAAATGATTCCAATTTAACTCCATTCAATATGATATTGGCTGTGGGTTTGCTGTAGATAGCCTCTATCAGTTTAAGATAAGTCCCTTCTAGACCAATTTTCTTGAGTGTTCTGATCATGAAGGGATGCTGGATATTATCAAAAGCTTTTTCTGCATCAATTGAGAGAATCATATGGTCTTTGTTTTTTAATTTGTTTATGTGCTGAATTACATTTATAGATTTACGTATATTGAACCAGCCTTGAGACCCTGGGATAAAACCAACTTGGTCATGATGTATAATTTGTTTGATGTGTTGTTGGATTCTGTTTGTTAGGATCTTGTTGAATATTTTTGCATCTATATTCATTAGTGATATTGGTCTATAATATTCTATTCTTGTTGGGTCTTTTCCTGGTTTGGGGATCAGGGTGATGTTTGCTTCATAGAACGTGTTGGGTAGTCTTCCTTCTTTTTCTACATTTTGGAACAGGTTGAGTAATATAGGTACTAATTCCTCTTTAAAGGTTTGGTAGAATTCTGACGTGAAACCATCTGGTCCCGGGCTTTTCTTTTTAGGGAGGTTTTGTATAGTTGATGCTATTTCTGAACTTGATATGGGTTTGTTCAACATTTCCACTTGATTCTGGTTAAGTCTTGGAAGGTGGCGTGCTTCCAAGTATCGGTCTATTTCCTTCAGATTTTCATATTTCTGAGAATAAAGTTTCTTGTAATATTCATTAAGGATTTTTTGGATTTCTGATGAGTCTGTGGTTATTTCGTCTTTGTTGTTTCTGATTGATGATATTAGAGATTTTACTCTTTTTTTCCTGATTAGGTTGGCCAGAGGTTTATCTATTTTATTGACCTTTTCAAAAAACCAGCTTTTTGATTTATTGATCTGTTGTATTATTCTTTTGTTTTCAATTTCATTTAATTCTGCTCTAATTTTGGTTATTTCTTTTCTTCTACTGGGTTTGGGGTTGGAATGTTCTTCCTTTTCCAGTTGCGTGAGATGTCCCATTAAGTTGTTAACTTCCTCTCTTTCCGTTCTCTTGAGGAAGGCTTGCAGTGCTATAAATTTCCCTCTTAGAACTGCCTTTGCAGTGTCCCAGAGGTTCAGCTATCAGCTGTATATCAAGCTATCAGCTTGATAGACACAAGCTATCAGCTTGTGTCTTCATTGTCATTTTGTTCCAAAAAATTGGTGATTTCTTTCTTAATCTCATCTCTGACCCAGCTATCATTCAGCATAAGGTTATTTAACTTCCATGTTTTTGTATGGGTATGCAGATTCCTGTTGTTACTCAATTCAAGTTTTATTCCATGATGGTCCGAGAAGATGCATGGAATAATTTCTATTCCTTTAAATTTACCGAGGTTAGACTTGTGACCTAAAATGTGATCAATTTTGGAGTAAGTTCCGTGGGCTGATGAGAAATATGTGTATTCAGTTTTGTTGGGATGAAATGTTCTGTAGATGTCTGCTAAATCTAAATATTGGATGGTTAGGTTTAAATCTAAGATTTCTTTGCTCAGCTTCTTTCTGGAGGATCGATCCAACACTGCCAAGGGAGTGTTGAAATCTCTGATGATTATGGAGCTGGAGGAAATTAAGTTACTCATGTCTGTTAGAGCTTCTCTTATAAATTGAGGTGCATTCTGGTTGGGTGCATAGATATTAATAATTGAGATCTCATCATATTGAGTATTACCCTTAACAAATATGAAGTGACCATTCTTGTCCTTCCTTACTTTTGATGGTTTAAAGCCTACTGTATCTGCAAATAAAATTGCAACACCTGCTTTTTTCTGATTACCATTTGCCTGAAATATGGATGACCATCCTTTCACCCTGAGTCTGTATTTGTCTTTTAAGTTGTGATGTGACTCTTGTATGCAACAAATATCTGGCTTGAGTTTTTGTATCCAGTCAGCTAACCTATGCCTCTTTAGAGGACAGTTTAAGCCATTCACATTGATGGAGAGTATTGATAAGTCTGGTGGAATTTTGGGTATCGAGTTTTTCAAAGGTCCAGTGGACATTTTTAATCCTTTCACCAGTGTGGAAGTTGGAGTTTGATCCGAAGTTTCTGAGTGAGTTTACTTTTGTGGTATAGGATTGGGTTGGTCATTGTGGAGGATAGGTCTGAGAACATCCTGAAGAGCTGGTTTACTTATGGCAAATTTTTTCAACATATGAATGTCATTGAAGTATTTAATTTCTCCATCATAGATGAAACTCAGTTTAGCTGGATACAAGATCCTGGGTTGAAAGTTTTTTTGCTTTAGGAGATTAAAAGTTGATGACCAGCCTTTTCTTGCTTGAAAAGTTTCAGCAGAGAGATCTGCAGTTATTCTAATATTCTTACCTTTGTACGTTATAGTTTTCTTTCGCCGGGCTGCTTTGAGAATCTTCTCTTTCATGTTAACTTTAGTGAAGCTAATTATGATATGTCTGGGAGATGGCTTTTTGGGGTTGAATCGTGCTGGGGTTCTGAAGCTGTCTGCTATCTGAATTTCAGATTCTCTAGGCATGTCTGGAAAATTTTCTTTCATAATTTCATGTAGAAGGGCCTCTGTGTCCTTGGCAGCCACTTCATCATTCTCCGAAATTCCTATAACCCTTATGTTGTTTTTTTTCGAATTATCTGAGAGCTCTCTGAGTGAGTGATCCGTTTTTGCTCTCCATTTCTCTTCCTCTTTGAGAGATTGGGAGCGTTCGAAGACTTTATCTTCAATGTCAGAAATCCTTTCTTCTGCTTGCTCCATTCTGTTACTGAGGGATTCTACTGTATTTTTCATATCTTTGAGGGCTGTAAGTTCTTGTTTCAGTGTGTCTAAGTCTTTGGTGGTTTTGTCTTTAAATTCGTTAAATTCTTGAGACAGTTTTTGAATTTCTCCTCGAATTCCTAATTCCATTTTATTAATCTTGTCTGCAAACCAAATTCTGAATTCGACTTCTGACATCTCAGCCAGTTGTTTATGAATGGGATCTTCAATCACATCTGCCGTATCTTTTCTTGGGGGGGTTGATCTATTCTGGTTATTCATGTTACCAGAGTTTTTAAACTGATTCCGCCCAATGGTTTACTCCCTTTGGTTTTTCCCCTGGGGTTTTATCGAGGGCCCGTACAGTGTTGTGGCCTGAGAAACTGGGGCCCTGTCTGGTGTGGTGGAGCAAAGTGGTTCTGTCTTGTTTTCAGCTGGTTTCTGTTCGATCCTATTGCAACTTCTACTCTGGCTTGAAGTCTCAGCTGTGTGGAAAAATCAGCAATTAAGTCACCCCGCCTGCCCACCTCTGGCCCCAGTTGGAAAAGGAGAATCAAACCTTCCTACAATCGCACACCCAGGGCTCCGCCTGAAGAGTCCTCAGTCTATTAGCCCAGTTCAAAAGGTCCGAATCAACTGTCTCAATCGGCACTTGTCTCGGGTGGAAGGGTTCAAGAGGTCTCTGGGAACTGGATCACAGGGGCCTGGTGACTCCTCTGACACAGCTCACCCCAGTGCAGCGTGGAGTCAGGAGGAGCCACCCAGCAAACAGAGCAGTCTGGGAAGGTTGACGTCTCCTTCCCCACTTTGCCCCTCCGTCGGACCCAGTCACTGGTATCTCTGCAGATGGCTAACCCAGTTGCCTGCAGTGAACAGACACTCCAGGGGTTTGCACCTGCCTGAATCGCAAGGAAGTCTGCCAGGCCCCCGAGACTGCCACTATCTAGCAGGAGGAGATGGGGCCTGACATCTTTGAGTGTTTGATGCAGGTGATGGGAAGGAGGTGTTCACTCAGGCTTAGCCCCGTCCCTGATGCATGCTGCTAACAGAACAGAACAGAACAGACAACTTTGTGAGGTTCTGTCTCTGTTCTGTCGTCGCCTACAGGAGACGGGCTGTTTTGAGTTCAAACGTCTTTGCTGCTGGGGAATTGCGTCTGAACACCTCTCTGGGTCGGCCCGCCCTGGAGGCTTCCGGGTTTGTGAGCCGTGTCACCGGTGGCCTCCTCTGGTTGACAGGGAGACAGGGGGTGTGGCCTCAGAATATCCAGAAGTGAGCGTTCTGCCGTTAAAGAAAAAACAGCTGTTGATCTACCTCCAGGGAACTGCTGCTCTGGTGTGGGCACTCAGGCGACCCTTTTCTCCTCTGTCCCACGCCCCAGAGTCAGCACTGAGCGGCCGCAGTTTGTGCTGGGTCCACACCCCTTAAGAGATCCCCCAAGAATCAGAACTCTTGGGGGATGGGCACCCAGACCCCGATTGGGAGTGGGGCGGGGGGAAGCTAGAGTTTCATTCAGTTTCACGCAATACTACGGTCCAGGGAGGGCTCCTGCACTGCACCGCAGGGAAGTGCCGCCAAGGCTTGATTTCCCCTCAGCAGAGTGCCCTCTTCTCGCTCACGTGTCCCAGAGTCAGCCCTGACCTGACGCAGCTCAGGCACTGTGCACTCCCCTCGAGAAATCACCCAAGGAGCCGAACTCCTGGGGGATAGGCCCTCAGACCCCGAGTGAGAGTAGGGGTTCTCAGCTCTCAGCGGGGAGGCCAGAGTCTGATTCAGTCTTGGGCCCCGTATGCCTGGGGAGGGTTACTGCACTGCACCGCAGGGAAGTGCCAGGAGGCGTGACTCCCCCTCAGCCCGGTGCCCTCTCCTCACTCGGCGCGCCTCAGAGTCAATGCTGACCAGTCGCAACTCGGGGACTGTCCACTCCCCTTGAGAAATCACCCAAGGATCCGAAGTCCTGGGGGACAGGCCTCCAGACCTCAGTGGGCGGGAGGGGAGCGCCGGGGATTCAGGGTTGCCGGCAAAGGATTCCCAAAGTTTTATTCAGCCCTATGTCCGGCAGGAGAACGCCACGGCTCCCCAGTAGGGGAGGTAGGTCCAGTTTTTAGAAGGTCTCTCCCGTGGAGTGTAGTGGGAGGGCCTTTAATTTCTGCCCGCTTGTTCAATTATGGGGCTCTAGAGCCGGTCTCATGGCGGAGGGGGACTCCCATCCGCTTGGTGGTGGATTTTGTACCTTTTGTTTGCGTCCTTGTGATCACAACTTGCCTCAGCGGTGTTGATGTGCGTTCTTCAGCCTTCTCTCTTGGTGAGGCTCAAGTCCACCAGGATACTTACTAAATTCATGTCCCTTAACTCTCCTTCTGGACGGGAGCCTTTGTTGAAAGCTGGCTTCAGTCCGCCATCTTGTCTCCCACTAGTGAATTTCTTATTACAGATATTTTATTTTTTTAATCTCTAAAGAAGTTTCATTTGTTATATCTTCCATTTCAATTCTTACTATGTTTATATATTCCTGTGAAACCTGGAAAATATTTACGACACATATTTTTTAAAGATCTTATCTGTTAATTCCATAATCTCTATTACCCCAGTTTTGTTTCCACTGTCTGAATTTTCTCCAGGATTTAGGTCACATTGTTATGTTTCTTCATATATCTATTAGGTTCCAAGTGGATGTTATATATTATGGATTTTACATTGTTAAATGCTGGATTTTGTTGTGTAACTTTAAAGGGTGTTAAACTTATTTATGACAGGTAGTATAATCACTTGCAGATAAGCTTGGTCTTTCTGAGGTTTGTTTTTAAACTTTTAAACTTTCTTAGGGTGGATCATGAGTAGCTTTAATTCTAAGATTAGTTTAGTCCCACTGCTAAAATGTGCCTTACCTGAGATCTCCACTAAAGTTCTGAAAGTCTGAGAATACTCTGCTCTAGCCAGTTAGAATTTGATCATCTCTCAGCTGTGTGTGAGCTCTGTGAACTGTTCAGTTTATAGCTCCCTGGTTGTTCTTTTCTCAGCTTTGTGGAGCTCCACTCCATGCTTATATGATTTAGAATTTAGCAATAGATTCAGGGGATTCTTTTACAATTTTCTGGAGCTATTTCTTTAAGTAGCTTCTTCCTCTCTACCACTGTGGTTTGCAAATTCCAATCCCTTCTGCTTTTCTGGACTCAGAAAGAGCTGTGCTGTCTGCTTAGAATCACCTTTTCTGCAGAAAGTGCCTCCAGACAGAAAGTCAAGGTGATAACAGACTCATTGTGTTTAATCTTTTTCTCAGGAATTAGCAATGCTGAAAAATCTTGCCTTATATTTTTTGTTCAGTTTTTTAGTTAGCATTAAGATGACAATTCTGATCCCAGTTACTCTGTCATGGCTAGAAATAGATACTTCTAATATTCTTTTAACATCAATATCACTTAACACAATTCTGGTTACACAGTTAAAAGATTTTTTAAAAAAAATGTTAACAAAACATTTATTTACTGAATTATTACTTTAAAAAATTTGTGCATTTGTTTTCTTCATGACATACTTTTAAAAATTTGTGCATTTGTTTTCTTCATGACATGTACTGACCAGCATGGAATTTTGCAGTTCATGGAACAATCTATTCCTAAAAATTGCATCTGATTAAAATTTGAGATAGATTAAAATGTATTCACAAAAAGTACAAAATAAGATTAACTGTGCATACAAGTGTAGTCTAAAATGCATTTTAAATGAGTCACACTTTCATAGGCATTTAAATAATTCTGATGGGGTCTCATAGGAGGTGAGAGAAGGGAATGAAAGCAAGTCATGTTGGTGACAGAAGTGAAAATAGAGTCAAGAATTGTTACTCATTTCCTTGGATGGTCACTTAGGGAATCTGGAGAAAACTACTCTAGAAAAATCAATTATTATGTTAAATATTTCTTCACAGATTCTGTTAGGCTTTATCTGTTCTGAGTTAACTACAGCAGCTGCAACATCACCCCCTTCGCGGAGGACCTTTGCTTACATATTCTTGGAACATCTGGAAGAATTTTCACTTTTGCTTTGTGTAAGAGTAAATAGACACTGTATGAATTTTTTAAAAACTGACCTTTTCAAAACTGTTTTTCTATTTAAGGAAATTAGGTGTAAGGTTTTCCTTCTCTGAAACCCAACACAACTTTTGCTGTCAGCAGGCTCCAACTACAAGCTGGCTCCACCCTCAGCTCTCACCACTCTCCTCTTCACGTTTATGCATAGCTGGTCTCAGGGCCTCTTCACATGCTCAAAAAGCTCTTCCTCTTCTGTCCTCCCGCCTCTTTTTACTTGGATAGTTCATTGTAATTTTCGGTGTTTCAACTTAACTGCCTCTCATAACCATATAATTTTTTTTTCATTTGTTTTAAGAGACAAGGTCTCTTTCTGTCACCCAGGCTGGTGTGCACTGGTGTGATCATAGCTCACTGCAGACTCAAACTCCTGTCTCAAGCATTCTCCTGCCTCAGTCTCCTGTGTAGCTAGGAATACAGGTGACTGCCACCATGCCCAGCTAATTTTTCTTATTTCTTATATAGATGAGAGGGATGGAGGTCTTGCTGTGTTGCTCAAGCTGGTCTTGAACTCCTGGCCTTAAGTGATCCTTCTGCCTTGGCCTCCCAAAGTGCTAGAATTATGGGTATGATCATTCTATTCAATAATCACTGGCACCTTCCTTTTCCAGGATTTATTCAATAAATATTAGTGCCCTCAATTCTTCCCCCAAAGATCATTCTTTTTACTTCTAGGAACAAGTGCTGGTCCTTTCTTGCCTGTTTACCCTCGGATCCATCACCCTCCCCTTCCCTGGCCTATCCTGTACCTCTGAGGATAGGCCTCTGTGGTTAGACTCCCTTGTTTTCCTGTTTACCTTGGTTTCTGACTTCTGCAGAGGCTAAGCCTTTGGGAAATGCTAATGAACATCAAAAGGACAGGAGGAGGGGAGAGATGGGATTTTCTTCTGTCCCTTGTATTTTCATTTTACCCTCACAAAGGCTGAAATTTCACTGTGTCTTCCGCTCACATCAGGCACTCCCTTGTCCCACAGCCCAGTTCTCTGTGGGCAGCTTTTATCTTGGTTCCAGTTCTCCCGAGATGGTCCCAGGTCCTGCACTCCGAACACAGCCCCCTCTCTTTGTTCCTTTGGGTTTTTTGTTTTTGTTTGTTTTAAATTTTGGATTATTATGGGGATACACACATTTTAGTTATATAGTTTGCTTTTGTATGGTTAAAGTCAGAGTTATAGTTATGTGTTTCACCCAGAAGTGTGCCATATACCTGTGCCATGTACCCATGGTGTGTGTGGGGGGGGATTTACCTGTCCTTTCTCTTCATCTCCCAACTTGAATTTCATTGAATTTTGCTTCATATAACCATATAGGTGTTGATCAACTGGTTCCAATTTAGTATTGAACACATGCGCTATTTGTTTTTCCATTCTTGTGATACACCTAGGAGAATGGTCTCCAAATCCATCAAAGCTGCTACAAAAGATACTAGATCTTTTTTTTTTTTTTTTAATGGCTAAATTTTTGTCCCTTTGTTGAATGACCTTCTACTGCTGATAACCTCCAGGTTCCTTTTCTGTCTCAGATTTTTCACCATTTCCATCACCCATGTAAGTAACAAATCCTCCCCTTCCCATGCAATTCCCTCTCCTCTGCACACTCAGTTTCTTCTTTCTGGTTGAATCCTAAATGATACCACATGTATCTCAAATTATAGGTTATCAATGAGTAAGTGTTTTAATCTAATGTCTGAATATAACCACACACACTCCATGAGAACAAGAACAAGGTCATTTTCTCCACTACAGAATCTCTAACACCCAGTACCATGCTTGTCTTGGGTAGTTGCCCAACAAATATTTATAGAATAAGTGTTTGAAATGGAAGGTGACAGTGATGTTATCAAATTTACCACCAATCCCAGGTGACCTGAGTATCTTCCTACCTTAGCGTAAGTCCTGTAGATGCGCTGCACATCTCATGGTGAGCAGTCCCTCATAGTTATGCAAAGGAGTTTTACTGAGGGGAGAACAGAATGATCAGCTTTGCTGCTATTATTAATTTCTCTTTCCTTTTTCTTTTTTTCAAATTCAACTTCAGTGGAAAGAAAACTTTTTCATTTCCCATTTCAGCTCACTGAATTATTCATCAAAAGGTTCTGCTGGTATTTCCTCCTCTGTCAGAGTTCTGCTGTTCCAGAAGCACTCTGCCCTGGAGTGGCAATCAGAGCAATTAGCAGCCCATTATGATTCTCAGGCTGACCACTGCTCTTAGGTTCCCGACCTGGGGCTCTGTTGATGGAGAGCCAGCTCTGCCCTGAGGCCAGATTTTCCTGCATGAGTGGGGTCATCCTGAGCCCCAAACCCCATTAGTTGATGGGGAGCCCAACAGGCACCCCATCTTCCTTGGCCAGGATGGTCTGATCAAGTAACCAAAGGCTAAGACACCCTGAAAGCTCAGAACTTCAGCTGCCACCATCCTCTTGTCTGAAGTTTCCTTGGCTCTAGAGTGGAAAGACAGTCCTCGTCTGCCTGCCTCCCAGCGTCTCTGTGGCTGTATCAGGCCTACCTTGGCCCTGAGCTCTGTCCACTGCTGAGCTTGGCAAATTCATATCATAAAAGGTTCCTCCAGAAATCAATTTGCCACTAAGGATGATTTCTCTCCTGAAGGCTTTTCAGTTGTGTTACAAGCTTGTACCTATTATATGACCTTCCTGCCTGGGAGGGGGGTCGATTCTGATGTCCTCCTAGCGTCTTTCACTTGCATGTATCCTCAAACCCATCCTCAAAGGCCCATGTCTATGTCACCATCAGATCACTCAAAGATGAAAGAACCTCACAGCTCTTCGTACAACATAGGAGAGAGTGTGCTTCCCACTGTTACAGATCTCTCTGAGCTTTGTCTGTGAGCTCCTGTGTGGTGCTATTAGCCAGCGGACACCCGGGGTGCCATGCTGAGCTATTTCTTCTTTTTTCTTTTTTTTTTTTTCATTGTTGGGGATTCATTGAGGGTACAATAAGCCAGGTTACACTGATTGCAATTGTTAGGTAAAGTCCCTCTTGCAATCATGTCTTGCCCCCATAAAGTGTGACACACACCAAGGCCCCACCCACCTCCCTCCTTCCCTCTTTCTGTTCCCCGCCCATAACCATAATTGTCATTAATTGTCCTCATATCAAAATTGAGTACATAGGATTCACGCTTCTCCATTCTTGTGATGCTTTACTAAGAATAATGTCTTCCACGTCCATCTAGGTTAATACGAAGGATGTAAAGTCTCCATTTTTTTTAATGGCTGAATAGTATTCCATGGTATACATATACCACAGCTTGTTAATCCATTCCTGGGTTGGTGGGCATTTAGGCTGTTTCCACATTTTGGCGATTGTAAATTGAGCTGCAATAAACAGTCTAGTACAAGTCACAACTCCCTTCACCATAGTCTTAAAGAAAATGAAATACCTAGGAATATACCTAACGAAGGAGGTGAAGGACCTCTATAAAGAAAACTATGAAATCCTCAGAAAGGAAATAGCAGAGAATATTAACAAATGGAAGAACATACCATGCTCCTGGATGGGAAGAATCAACATTGTTAAAATGTCTATACTTCCCAAAGCAATCTACCTATTCAATGCCATTCCTATCAAAATACCAACATCGTACTTTCAAGATTTGGAAAAAATGATTCTGCGTTTTGTATGGAACCGGAAAAAACCCCGTATAGCTAAGGCAGCTCTCTGTAACAAAAATAAAGCTGGGGGCATCAGCATACCAGATTTTAGTCTGTACTACAAAGCCATAGTGGTCAAGACAGCATGGTACTGGCACAAAAACAGAGACATAGACACTTGGAATCGTGCTGAGCTATTTCTATGGGATTCCCTCTTTCCCCCACCCACCCCCTCCTGCGGCTCTAGGGTGCGGGAGCTACTCTACAGGCCCCCGCTCTCCTGGGCCGGCGGCTCCCTGACAGGCTCTGCCATTACGGGGCACTGGAGAACATAGAAGGCTGCAGGAGGAAGCGGGGACCTGCTCCCACCTGTCTGCTTTCTGCTCCTGGGAGCACTGACTCCTCGCAGGGCTGCTCCGCCCTGGCAGCAGCTCCTTCCCAAAACACGTTGCAGTTTTTCTCCTTTCCATTTTGCAGAATGAGCTGCATCACCCACTCCCCGGCCCACAACACTGAATGACAGCCAGCGACACGGAGTGAGCCCTCCAGCATCCTCTTCTCCCCTGGCTGGATCTCAGCCCCAGGGGCCTTTCTGAGCTGGGAGACACGGACACTAGCTGGCTCCCTTCTCCAACCTCACCCCTAGATACCTGGGTCTCAGCTCTGCGAGGCCCCTCCCACAGCTCCAAAGTCTTTTAATAATTCTAACTTCTTCCCTGGGCATCCCCCACCAGAGGTAGTACATGCTTCCTACAGCTTCTACCTCTGTTCTGCCTTAGATTTCTCTTTTTATCATTTCAGTTGATCAGTTAACAATTCTTTGTATTAAATTCTCTCTGTTCAAATAACTGGTAGTTTCTACCTCCTCCCAGGACAGGGAGCTAGAAGTAGAGTCAAGGATGGTAGACAGGAGAGGTGATGGCGGCCGGCTGAGCCTGGGAACCAGAGGAAACCCGCTGGTGGGAGGATGGTGAGGTAAACCACAGGGTCTGTCTCCACTGCCAGCCAGGCTGGAGGAGCCACAGCAGAGATGCCTTCCAGGGACTGCTGAATGGATGGGGTGGCAAGTCAGGCTCTTGAAAGCAGAGCATGATTTTGGGAGGTGCAGACTCAGAGGGCCAGGGATCCTTGGCTATGGGGGCTTTGTGTCCAGGGAGCCCTTCTCCCAGCAGACTGTGTCTGAGGGAGCAACTGAAAAAGAGCCTGCTTATCACTTGACAGTCCTCTGCGGGAATACAGAGAGACAGAGGGATGCTTTCTTTAAGGGGGTCCTAGTTGGACTCATGTCTCCACAACTGTTGGCCCATGCTTCCTTCAAGGTCAAGCTTAGGTGCTACTGCACCCATGGGGCTTTTGTTATAACCCCCTCTCTGCAACATGTTCCTTGCCCTTAATGCAGTGGTTCTCAACCTTCCTAATGCTGCGGCCCTTTAATACAGTTCCTGTGGGTTGCAATACACAGGTTGAGAACCGCTGCCTTAATGCATGGGGAAAGGACCATCAATACCCTAGCAGTGACTGCAGACCAGCCACTCCATTGGTCTATTATCTGTCTGTCTATCTATATAACTAATGGTACCTAATAGGTGTTGGGTAAGTAATTATTGAGTGAATGAATGAATGAATGAATGAATAGATGGGTGGATCGATAGACATCTCCCCTAAGATAGAGAGGCATGCAAGCTGGGGTGGGGCCATCTGCTGCTGAGTTCCTAATGCCCAGCATACTCTCTGATGTGTATGTCCCTGGTGAATTCATGATTGGAACAGGACAATGAGCAAAAGTATAGATGGAGAAGGGAATGCTAGAACACATAAGTGATCAGGAAACTTGAATCCTAAACCAACATGCTCTCTCTGCCTCCTGGTATCTGCTCCTTGTGCCTGAAACTCAGCCCTGCAGACATTTCCCCTGGTTCTGCACTGCACACTCTGCAGGTCCTCTTAGAGCCCAGCCTCTCCAGCAGCTATGACATTCAAGCAGCTCCTGGACCAAGCAGCTAGGCCAGAGCTTTCTTCCTAATAGGAGGAACCCAGAGAAGTTCTGGGCCTTCAAGACAGGCTCTGGGATGGAAAATAAGGTGGATGAGGAGGAGAGTCCACTCTGGGCTACATGTTCCTGGCCAAGGTCCTGCCAGGTGGGTAGATCCTTAACCTTGCACCACTATTTTGTATAAAGACCACCCTGTATTGACAAGCCTTGATACAGAGGTCAAGGGGCTGTGCTATAAGGGTGGCTTTGCTCCCAAGCTCCACTTGGATAGGACCAGGAGTCAGGAGGCCAGCTGGGCCCTGTTGCAAGTCAGACTACCTTGGACACAGATAGTGAGGCCAGAGTTAGTATAGAGAATTTCATTAGGGCACGCTCCTGGGACCACCCTCTGTGGATGGGGTGAGGAAGAGGTGTCCCTGGGCTCTGGAGGGAGTAGTCTTGCAGTTGTTCTGAGTTGGGGTGTGGAGGTGTATGTGCCCCAGTGTTGATGAGGTATCTATGGGTTATTGGATGTGACTGCTCCAGAAGAGCAGTGTGACCTTGGATGAGGCAATGTTCTTTACCTGAGGCATCACCAGAAAAGCATCTCAGGGCATTTTTAGGCAGCACTACCTGCAGTGCCATGCTAGGGGAACAAGCCTTCATCACTAAGGGGATTCTGGGGGCACCTGGACATGCTCACTACCATTTCCTGAAGGACATCTACTGGCTCCTCCCTCTCCTCACCCACCCTACCGGGCCCTCTGGGTCTCCTCTTCCCGCACCCTGCCTCGGAGCCCTGCCGTCTCCACATCCACTGTCCCCTCCCGCCAGGGCCAGCCCTGCATTGCATTAGTGGCTGGCTGCTGCTGTCAGAGTCTCCGGGAAGATAATCTATCCAGAAAAGTGCATGGAAATTACTAAACCAATAGACACTGCTAACCTCTGGATTCACTGCTTCTCTGCAGAGAGCAGCTCAGCCCTGTAGCCTCTCACTTCAACAGAAGGAAAGTGAATATGCTTGGTGGGCACAACCCATGGCAGAAGGGAGGGAGCAGCCACACTCGCCTGCACCCCCTGGGCAAGGAAACGCCCCTCTTCCATCTCTGTTTCCCAACTTTCAGTGCTCAGGGAAGGCAGCAGCGAGAATCACAGGTCCTGCTGCACGCACACGCTCTCTAAACCTCAGCCAGACACCAGCATCACTCTCACCAAATCAGGGGAAAGGGTACAAACCTTCATTTGTTTAGGGTGGAAGTTTTATCTGCTTATCCAATGCTGTGTTACAGAAGAGAACTGTTTACAGCATACATATTCACATTAAAAAGAGTATGTTAGTGAATTACAACAGCAACAGCCAAAATCTGCCTAGAACTGGTTGCTTATTTCATGCACAACATTGTTTTAAGCTCTCTACATAGTAGGTTAACTCAGGTAATAAAACCACTCTATGGAGTGGTTATTAGTAGTAGTACTATTAGCTCCATTTTACAGATGAGAAAACAAAGGCACAGAAAGGTTAAATAACTGGACTGTGGTCACACAGCTAAGAACATGGAAGAGTCAGATTTGAATGCAGAGGCCAAACTCTAATAGTTTAGTTCTATTGAACACACGTTTGGGGCAGGATAACTTACAGATATTAATTTTTTTTTATCCTCCTCCCACTTCAAGAGGGAAATTCAGAGCCCTTTGTATTTCTTCTCCTGGGAGCTTTTCCAGGGCAGAAAAGTGAAACTGCTCCAAGGTAACCATTCCTTTTGCTTTTTGTGCACTGTCTTGGAAAAATTAAACCCTTGCTTTCTTACTGCTTACCCCTGTGAATGCGAAACCTGCAAAATAAAAGCTGGAGGAGGAGATGTCCTGAAGTGTGGGCATCCTGGTGTGTTTGGACCTGCCTCAACTGGCCTGTTTACCTGGGGGCTGCCCTTGGAGTCATGTTGCACACAAATGGCCGGTAGTGTTCCCTGACAAGTCCTTGGCCAAAGACTGACAGGTGAGTCCCTGATGGCAACATTCTGAGATGTGACCTACACCCGCTACACACAGCCTGACCTGGTCTCCTTCCCCACGCCTCCTAGTTGTTCCAGGAAACCCTTGCTCTAACAAGCACATTCACGTAGATCCTCAGCTCTCCCTCTGCTTCTGGGGAATCCTGCCTAAGACATCAACCTCAGGGCTAATGGGCCAGAGAAGAAACAGTGTCTTGGGGGTTCAGAAGGAGCTGGAGCTTGGAGGAGGGGTGGTCACTGCCAGGCCCGCAGCCCAAGGCAAGGAGGAGAAAGGGAGGAAGTATTCTAGCCTCTCTTCTCCTGCACCTTGGGCTCCTGCTGGTGTCTCCTATTGGTTACCCTGCCCCAAACGTGTGTTCAATAAAACTAACCTATTAGAGTTTGGCTTCTGCATTCAAATCTGACTCTTCCATGTTCTAGATGGGTCTAATGGTGCCTAAACCCTCAGCTCAGAACTGGCGCTAGTTCATTTCTGCTACAGTCTGCAGACCAAAGCAAGTCACAGGCCTGCCAGATTCAAGGGGTAGGGAAATAGACTCCAGGAAGTGGTCCATGCTTGGGGGCATTTTTATAATCTATCACACTATTTATTCCAATGTATCCCCTGGAAAGACTTTCTGCTCTTCAGTTGCAAAACTGCTGAGTTAACCAGCATAAATTAATCAAGTGCACCTGGCTAGTGAGTAGAATCCTGGGAAAGGATTCTAGGCAGTCTCATTCCACAGCTAAGGCTCTGAATCCATCAGATGCTGCTGTCTTCCTGAGCACCGGGCATGTAGCATGCAATAAATGTTCAGTGGTTTTAAATCTGTCACCACAAAGATGCAACAAACATCTTATTTATTCTTTAATAAATAAATAAGACTAGACTCCAAGCTCCCATGAGTTGAAGGGAAATTTATTCGCTTCCTCCAAAGGCATACTGGGATCCTGGTGTCAAGGGAAAGCATGAAATTCTTCAAGGGGATCTTGAAGGATCTTCCCTCAGGGGGATCTTCCCTCAGGGGCTCATGCTGTTCCTTACTGAGATCTCCAGTGAACAAGCCTGCTGAGGCCACCGGAGCCTGGCCTGCCCTGGGGCCTCCAAGCCTTGTGGGCCGGGCACCCCATGCACCCCAAAGTCCTTCCCCTCTGAGGTTGTGCTGCATCCTCAGGGCAAGTCTTTCATTCCTACCCAGAAAATCCCACCATGTCAGGAAGTGTCCCTAGTAGTCCCCTTCCCACGGTGTGCCATCTTTAATGGGCTGGGCCAAGTAGACTCAGGTGTGGGGATTGCTTCACTGTGTCTCAAGGTGTCCACTGGACAGGGGAGGGTAAATACCACTGGGAAGCCTCAGGCAGGCCTCAGCAACCCCTTCCCTAGGGTTCTGAAAGCAACACAGCCTCTGACAGACGTCTGCACCTCACCCAATGGCTGGCTGAGGCTGTATTCCCACTTACCCTGGCTCTGTCTCCATTATCTGCTGGACCCTGTGACAAAGAACTGGTGGCCCACTGGGACGTCCTTCATTAACCTCTGGGAACACAGTCAGACAAGCTCAGACAACCGTGAATATGCCTTGCACGCCCATTTCTCTGTGGTCTCACATGCCACCAACTGCTGGTTCATTAAAAGCAAGCATCATCTCTCCACCCTGAGAAGGTCATTACTCACTTGCCACCCCCAGACCCAGATCCACTCTTTGCCCTCCTGGGCCCTGCTCTGTGTCCTAGGAAGCTGGCTCCAGGCTCTCTGGCCCTCTGGCCTCCAGCTGGGTCTGGCCAGTGGGAGGAGCTGGCAGGAGACGGGGGGTGTAAGGAGAGAGGTTGGGGTGCTCCCGCCCTGAGGGCCTCCTGACACTGCCCCACCACAGCTCTGCTAACCCTGTTCCTGCCCTTGCCCTTTCAGCCCTGGGGATAGCAGCAACTTCCAGATGTTGCCAGTCTGTAGGGGTTTCAATGTCCCCGTTTGGTCCCTTAACTGAGCCCACCCCTCTGGGAGTATCCTTTTCGTTGAAGTTTCTTTATTTGAACATTTGGGGTGAATTTTGTCCTCTGCCCAACCTGCCTGGTACAATGTGCGGTGCCCCTCTCCTCTGACAGGGAAATAGGCAACAACTGTAAGTGAGGGTGGCTGCAGGAGCAGTGTAGCCCACCCTTCCTCTTCACCTGCAGTAATCCAAACCGGAATAAAGGTGGCCGAGGGTCAGAGTTCTGTTTCTCCCTCCTGCTGGCTGTGTGGCCGGGGGAAGCCACACCACCTCCTGAGCCTCAGTTTCCCTCCAAGTTTTCCTAAGGCAGCAGCAGGCAGAAGAATTGGCCCGATGGTCTCTAAGGAGACAGGTCCGGGTGCCAAAGGGGAGGACTAGAAAGGAGCAGGCCAGACTGGCCCACAATGGGTGGGGACAGACTGACTCCAGGGCAACCTCGGAGGCAGGTAACCTATTCGGGGCAGCCAGCAGGCAGGAGGGAGCAGCTGACAGGTGCTGGGCATTTTGGCAGGGGTGGAAGGCCCCGAAAACTCACGGTTCAGTCAGATGGAGCAGCACTCGAATCCCCATCTTATACAAATGAAAGTCATAGCATGTGATCCATGTGACGAGTGTTGGGTACAGGTGCAAAGTGCTCAGGTGTCCCCACGGAAGTGTCACAGAGTGGGTGATGTTCAAGTTGGGCTTTTCCACTGGGCTGAGAAATGGGGAAGGGCATTCCAGGCAGAGGGAGCTGCATTTACTAAAGCACAGCTGGGGAGAAGAAGCTTCACAGCAGAGGGAGGCAGGTCATTGAGAGTGTCTGGAATGTTGGGGCCCAGCAGTCTCATAGGGGCTGGGTTGGTTGGGAGGAGCCATGTGGCAGCTGCAGGGTTTCTCAAGTCAGGTTCCCCAGAACAAGGTTGAGACAGGATTCCTGGGAGGGGAGGTGCTGAGAGAGTGCTCCTTGGAGGAGGGCAGCAGTGAGTGGGCTGGGACAGCAGGAGCAGTAGACCCAGGATGTGCCCTCAGGGCAGGAGTCTGGAGCAGAAGTTAGTCTGAGCTTAAGACGAAGGGCAGTGGCTGCTGGGGCTGGGAGGGCAGGTATTTCTTGGTTCAACCTGATGAAGTTCTCCCAAGGGCAGCTGTGTCAGAGCCACACTCATAGCAGTGAGGGATGAGGGCGCTGGCCAGCAGATGGGATCCAGGTCGAACCTGTACACGCTTCACACACAGGGTCTTCCTGCGGAGCCCTCAGGAGAGGACAAAGCTAGTCTGAATCACCAGTTGCAGGGGCCTGGGCTCCTGAGGCCCCGTGAGTGGTCCAGATAAGCAAAGAGATGCTCTTCCCAGATTGGGGCAGATGGAGAGCAGGGAGAAGTTCGAGGAGGTATCTCTGACCTCCCAAGGAGCAAGCAAGGTCTCATGGAGGCTAGTCTGCCTGCAAGCTTACAGGCGGGTTTTCTGGGTGACCTAGAGGCCCTGCCTGCCCTGATGGGTTGGGGGCCATCTGCCCTCACACTGCTCCCTTTCATAAAAAAGGGTGCATGGGGCCTCCGATAGTGTTGACCTAGTCCTTTGTTGTGTGGCCTCTGGCCCAAGATTATCCTGTAATTGCAAATGTTCGACTCACTTGCGAAAGAGTCAGGAAGATCCTCTGCCCTACTGGTTGCTACCTCCAGTGCCACCACCACTCCTTCAGTCCCCATGTTAGCCTTTCTGAGAGATCCCCACCCACGCAGCAGGGAGATAACGATAGCCTAGAGGGAAGAGCTAGAATTCTGTCGATAGCTGTGCTGGGATTCACATCCTGACTATGCCCTTGGACAAGCTTCTTACCTTGTTTACAGACTGGGTCTGAAGGTCAGGTGAGCCTTTGCCTGGTGCTCATCAGGCACTTCCCATGAATCCTCTTGGAATCTGTACAACCACATTAGGAGGAGCCTTGGGAGGTTAAGTAACATGCCCAAATCATCTGAATAATAGGTGGTGGACTAGGACTGGGACCCCAGTAAGGCTCTGCATGGTCCTAGGGCTATTCAGAGGGCTGAACCAGATGTCACTTTTGAACATGCCTTAGCCCAGTGCATAGCAGTGGAGGAGGGGCTTGGTCAGAGGTTCCTTAGATGGCTCCCTTGCTGTGGAACCTCCCACTGTCACTTATCCTAAAACCAGCAGCTGAAGGCTCCAGCCTGTCTGTTCAGCATGACTGATGGCCATCCCTGCTCTCACTCCTTATTTCCTGGACCCAGTGGGTCCAGGGTGTCCCCTGATTACAGACTAACTCCCACTCAGCTCCAGCTCCACCAAGCTCAGCCTGCCCCAGCCTGCAGTTCTGTGCTCACCTCTGCCCCTTCCTCCACAGGATGTTGGATGGTCACGGTGCACTTGTCCAGCTCTCCTGCTAGACACCAAGCTTCTTGAAGTCCAGGCTGCCTTTCATGCCTATCTAGATGCTGTCATTGAAACCTGTGCAGGGCCTGCCACCTGGGAGTGCCCAACACACAGCAAGGTCCTTGGGAACAACCCTGAGAAAAATGGGTGACTGGCCAGGCCTCCAAGTCCTTTTCCTTCAGCTCAGGTCTCGTGCTGGGCTTCCCAAATAGGATCGGCCTCTGCAGAACCAGTAAAACCTTCAAGAGGCTCAAAGATGCAGCAATGAGGCTCACACAGGGCTGTGCTCACGATCTCTGGGCTGGTTGAGAATCCAGAGAGGGGAAAACCTCACCTTTGAGAGGAAAAGCAGGGAAAGGGATAGACTTCTGTATCCTGGGATGGCCACTTCTCTGGGTAACACTTCTAACCTGTGCCCACCTCAATCAACATCCCTCCTCACTCTCTGAGATATCTCAAGTTACGTTTCAAAAAACACCAATTCCCTTACTGATGCCATCCGTAAGCTTTTGTTGTTGACTGAATTCTGCAAGTGTGTTTTTTAAATAGGTGGTGGCTGTTGTTGTTATTTTAAGTAATTTTTGTCCCCGTCAATGCAACTAAAGAGCTTTTGACAAGACTTTGCAAGAACAAATCTGTTTTGAGAAGAAAGGGAAGGAAAAGGAGGAGGAAAAGGAGATGCAGGAGGAGGAGAAAGAGGAAAGGGAGAAGGCTGGCTGGTTCTTTCTTCTGTCAGCCAATGACAGTGCTCAGCCTAGCTGTGAACACACGGCACTGCGGCCTCGGCCAGATCTGCAGAGGGGGTGGACTAGAGCGGGCTGGGGTCACCTGGCCTGAGAGCCTTCCCCTCCCTCTGGAGCTGGCTGCTGGGGAGGGCAGGAGCAGGAGGAAAGGTCACCATGTGCCCCATAACCAGGTCAGGGTCCACAGTCCCCCACCCACATACAGCAAAAAGCTTACTGTCCTCTCTGTCCAGCCTCCCCACTGTACATGTGTCCCCCCACATCACCAAAAAGGGCCTGCCCCATGGCACAGAGCCCAGGTACACCTGCTCCCTGAGGAAATAAATAAGTAAGGTGAAGAACAAAGAGCTCTCAAGTTTCAGCCAAGGTGTGGGCTGTAATGGGGGCTAACTTCTGCCAGGAGGTAATGGCTGTAAATCAGACCGCATTGGATGGAAATTCTGCTACGTTTTGAAGTCCATTTGGACTTATTGCTTGTTCAGCTTCTCAATGCATTAATGATAAAACATCAGAGCTAATATGTATTTCAAAAAAATTACAATTAATCAATACTACACTTATTCCATTTGGCTATGACTAAGTGGTAAACAGCACTTAGGCAGGTTCCATGAGCATGAGGCTCTTCCATGTCTCGAGGCCTTTCCCAGCAGATTAAGGATCCAAGAGGGTATCAACTCCCAGGAAGGAAGCAGTCCAGAGGCCCTCTAACTATGGTCAGACATCCTAGGGAGAACCAGCATGTGAGCTGGTGCCGCAGACGGCCAGGCCCTGCATCGCCACAGGCCTGCTTGACCTCCCTGTCCTTAGGTTAATGTCTGCAATTTTCCCTCTCATGTGTGAAATGAGGAAGTTACACCCCCAGTGGAACTGAGGAATGCAGGGGATATTTGATCAAGGTGGGTGCCATTGTAAGAAGTAAACAGGTTTATAAGTGTTCCATGCTCACACAGGTGCTGGTCCTGGGGTGTGCTTCATGTGTGCTGGTCATTATGATTTCCATTCACTCCCAATCCCAGCCTGTTGGGCTATCCAAAGCATTGTCTTCAGCAAGCACTGCTTGCCTGGTTTCATGGAAAGCCTAGGACAATGGCTTCAACTCTGAGTCTTAGCTCCTCATTTTACAGATAAAAAAAAATGAAAGCCCAGAGAGATCAAGTCATTTGCCCAAAGTTACACAGCTGGCTAGAGGCAGACTTCAGTCTCCCCATCCCTGAACTCTAATGTCCATGCGGGACCTAAGTGATCTGGGATGGCAAAGAGGTCTCCATGAATAGGATATTCTGTAAACGTTTGTACAGCTGTGATTTAGGGCCAGATCTGAGCTCTGTTTGGGGAATAGAGAGAAGATTTTTAGCAGTGTTTCCCCCTCTCTAAAGCAACTAATCAAGAGATTCATTTCAAACTCATGCTTCCTGGCATCTTTGCTCTCTGAAAATTCCAGTAAATACAATCGGCTCCACTCCATCCCATTTCAAGTGCTTCCCACTACCTAGCTCCTTGGGCCCAGCTGGTGTGATCTGCCTCTGTACCCACCTCGACCCTGGGGCAGCAGGGCCCCACCATACAAACAATGGCACCTTATAGAGTGGCACGTTCACTGGCCAGGCTGTTCTCAACATCATACCAGGTGTTCTAGAAAATCCAGTGAGATCAGCAGCCCTAGGCCTGTGCTTATTATGGTGGGAGATACTAGTTAGGTGCTCGATAAGGCCTCCTCACTAAATGTCCTTTGGGTGACTAAGGATTGGATTCATGTCCCCTTTGAGCCAAGCCCTCCCCCATTCCTTCCTCTTCCTCCCTGGCTGTATTATCTTAGTCCTTCCTTCAGCATGACCCCCTGTGGGTCTTTCTCCAACCAAGAGGCTTTCCTTTCCATTCCTACAGCTGTCCATGGTGGGAGCAGTGAGGGTGTCACAGGATCAGGTTCCCAGTGCCACCAGTGAGGCTGGAGGAGGATGGGTGGGCGGCTAGTAAAACTGGTATTCCATGCAAAGCCTGGCTGTGCCTGCTGTTAGCCACTGCCCTGTGTGCCTGCCTGCCAAGGGCCAGCTCCTGATCTGGCCTGAAGAGATGAACCCCGGGGTGCCGCCAAGCCAGGGATTGCGCTCCAGCTACTCCTGAGCTGGTAATAACAAATTTAACAGTCCATTGTCTGGATGAGAAAACTCAGTGCTCAGCGCCTCGCTGCTGTCCTCTGCCCTCAGCAGAATTTGCTTCTCCTGGGCAGGACCATCTCCCTGCCAGGGTGAGGCACACGGCCAGGCAGGGCTGAGGCTCACATAGCCAAATCCATTTGCTAAGGTGGGGCCGTCAGAGCCACTATTTGTCTTCCTGTTATGCGGCAACCTGCCAGGGGAGTTGTGCTCTTAACTTTATTGTGGTGGTTGGGCAACTTGGGAAATCTGAACTTCATTGACACATGTACAGTGCTCTTGCCTCTTAGATGGTGAAGATAATCTATCTCATAGACCCAAGGTCCTCCTGAGCTCTGGGCCTCTTCGAGGATAAAGACGCCATCTTGTTGGATGGAAAAGGGGAGACTCCCTGGGCAAAATGACACCTAACAATTAGGACCTTTTTCTCTGGATTTCTTTTCCGCTTGGCTTTTCACCAAGAGAATGAGTCTGGAGTAGACAGTCCCTTGCCACTGCTCTTTAGAACACTTTGTTTATTTCAATCACCAGCATCAGAGCGATTTTCTCCACAGGGTCCACAAGCTTTTCAAGGGCTACAGGAATGTGGCATGGGACAGAAAAAAAAAAAAAATGTTAGCTACACGATGCTGAAAGAAAACTTCATTTGAAATTAACATGTAGATATTTAAAGAGCTATAAAATTTAACATTTTCTGGAGAAGTCAACTGCAGCTCAACTCATGTTATATTTTCAACATGTCAATTCTATTTGTGTGAAGGATAGACATGTTGCATATCATGTGAAATGAGACCCTGAAAAGTCAGTGCCCATTGAGGAAGACAGAACCCAGGCCACGTAGTTGAGACGAGGGGATTTAATGTGGGGTGGGCTTGTGGCACAGGGAGGGGAGAACTCTAAGGAAACAAAGGGAGGGGGCAACTCAGAGCTTTAGCTATAGCTGGAGCCACCACCACCTCTCATGTTGGGTTGGGTGCAAGGAGGAGGAGATGTTCCCAGACCCGGGTTCTAGGGGCCACTAGGCAGGACTTGGAAAGGAGGACACGGGGGTGTGGCCTGTGGAGACAAGGCTGGACTCACGGAGGACATTCAGGCATGGCCAGAGATGCCACCTGAGGCAGGGGTGCTGGAGAGATGGGTGTCTCTCTTCCTTTCCTCTTTCAGTTTCTTCCCAGAGCCTTCAAATAGCCAAACTTAGCTGGTTTGCAGGGACACAGAGAAGAATGAGGAAAAGAACTAAGCAGGGATCAGATAGCCCCCAGGCAAGTTGCCCTGACCATTGCTTCAGAGGAACACTGACAAGTACGAGTATGTTTGTAAGAGAGTGATGAGGGTCATGAGGGACTCCGGTGATGCTTATACAAAGAAAGGGCAGGAAGTGTGTTAGCTGAGCACAGACCTTCAGGGCTAAGTGTAGGGAAGACATCCTTTCTGTGGCCAGAGAGGATGTGGGCCACATCATGAGGCAAGGAGGCTGGATCTGAGAAGGCCCAGGTCAGATGATGATGCAGGTCCATTTCTTCTCCAAGACTGTGGTCCTGCACTTTGCCACCATGATGGTGAGAGCCAGGCCATGCAACATTGGCTAGATTAGAATGCTCTGACATGTAACAGTGAGCAGTTTCTGCTACTGCAACAAATAGACCCAACAGCTAGTGGCTCATAACAACTACCACTGATTTTGTGCCCACAAAAGTACACTGATTTTTTGTACTTGTTGGCTGTGATTTGTCTGGTCTTGGTTGGACTCAGCTGAGTTTGGAAGAAAGAAGTTGACCCTTAGGCCTCAAAGTGGGATCAGGTCTACCCTATAGGTCTTTATTCTGGGGTTCAAGCTAAGAGTCAGTGGCTTCAAGAACATGCTTTTCTCTTGGCAGAGAGTGGCAGAAATGGCCAGGCCTCCTAGGGCCTTTGCTCAAAATGGTGCACTCTGACTTCCATCCTCTTTCTATTGGACACAGTAAGTCACACAGCCAAAGCCAAAGTCAAAAGCAGAAGATCTGCCCAAGGAAAGGTGTTATCAAGGAAAAGGAGGGAAGTAACAACTTCAGACAAATAACATAGTCTGCCTAGATAATAGGAATCCTTTCACAGTGATGTGGCAGTACAGCAGAGTGGTTAAAGACTTATATGGGTTTGAGCTCTATCTGTGCTACTTCTGGACAAAATGATTGTGGGCAAACTCTCTGGGCCTCCAGTTTCCCCATCCAGGAAATGGGAACACCAGTATGCAGACCTTCCAGCATGACCATGAGGCTGAGCTGAGCTGACAGATGTGAAATGCTGAGCGAGGTGCCTGGCCATGTAGAAAGAGCCTAATAGATGCTGGCTGGTATGCTGTTAGAAGAATCTATTTAAAAGTGTGCCTTTTGGGGACAAGGTATGCAGCAAGATGAGGGGAGAAATATTTCAGGGAAATAATTTGAAAATCTCTGCATGTTAGGCTCATGAAAAAAGGAAATACCTCAGTAACTGAGTCATCCCCCTAAGCTTTGGGAACAGAAAGCCAGCGGGCTGGCAGTGTTCTCACTGCAGAGTTGACAGCTTGTTAGAGAAGGAATGGTACAAGGTGGAGGGGGACAGATTTCCTCTCCTGACAGTAGCCCCATGAGAACAAAGGTCCAATTTCTGGAAACAGCCTTAGCTGGCTGGTGGAAATGCTGAGTCCCAGGAACTGCCACTCTGCAAGTTGAGGAGTTAAATATATGTGGATGCTTAGTCTTTTCTTTTAAAGAAGGATACAAATCCTTCCAAAAATATACTGTCCTCAATCATTTTTTATTCTTGTGCCTACCCAAATCAAGCCCTAAGCTGTTGAAAGAGAGAAAGGAAATAATAAGGAAAGAGATCGGCCAAAACCGGATTGAAATTCCACCTGTTATAAGATGTCGTAGGTTGGGGGTGGCTGGGAGAGAGGGCGTGGCTTTGCTGGGTCCCTAATGTGGCACGGTGGTTACAGTCATTTTGCCTGAATTCCAACACTGTCTCAGCTGGTTCCCAGATATGTGACTGGATAAAAAAAGGCCCTACAGGGCGGCGCCTGTGGCTCAGTGAGTAGGGCGCCGGCCCCATATGCCGAGGGTGGCGGGTTCAAACCCAGCCCCGGCCAAACTGCAACAAAAAAAAATAGCCGGGCGTTGTGGCGGGCGCCTGTAGTCCCAGCTGCTCGGGAGGCTGAGGCAAGAGAATCGTGTAAGCCCAAGAGTTAGAGGTTGCTGTGAGCCGTGTGACGCCACGGCACTCTACCCGAGGGCGGTACAGTGAGACTCTGTCTCTACAAAAAAAAAAAAAAAAGGCCCTACAATTCAGAATCTTCATCAATTCGAAGGAGATGATGATAGCTCCTTCCTCACAGGTAATTGCAAAGTTTGCAGGGAATACTGGCAGCTCTTGAAGCACTTCCTATGCTGTGGCCACGTATTGCTTTATTTGTGAATGATCAACACAGTTCATAAGCACTCCATTACCCAAGGTCAAGAATTTTATTCCCACATGGAAAACAGAGTGTTTGCTGTGAAGGAGGACCAGCAGGAATGGGGAGGCATGCTGAACAAAATACAACTGCTGGCCAAATTCAGCCTTATGGCACAGGTCTGCTGGGCCTCAGCTTTGGAGGCTCAGCAATTAGATTTCTTAATATAACTATCTTAGGCAGAATTCCCCAAAAGCAGACCCTGAGATGAAGATCTGCCTGGAAGCAATTTATGAGGGAATGATTTATTAACAAGCGTTCCCTGGAAAAACTGGGTACTGGGGAACAAGAGTGTGATGCCAAGCTTGGGGATAACTTGGGCTCATTTCTTTAGGGGAGTTCTGGAGATGGTGCAGGTCGCTTCCTGGAGTGTCTCCATCAGGCGAGGGAGCTGGGTTGTTCAGCAGTTGTTGTCAGAGGTAGCCCCAGGAGGAGGCACAGTCCCAGGCATTTTCCTGCTCTCTTTCCTGCTTGACACAAGCAAAATGGGTTTCAATAGCCTGATTGCCCTCTCCCCCAGGCCAGCTGTTGGGGGCATCTGCAGGCACAAAAATGGTAAGGGGACCCAAAGGTTTGGGAGGACATAACAGCAACCAGTACAACCTCCACAGGACTGGCTCATGGGAGAAGCAGCTTCCAGCAGATGGCCACGTTTCCAGGGAGAAACAGAACCAGCAGATGCTCCAGGTTCTCACGCCCAAGGATCATCGCCCATATTCTGGGAGGAAAACCTCTTTTAGAGATGGGGGTCACAGGGTGAGGACGCGCACCCAACCGGGAGGTTGGTTGGATTTTATAACAGCCAGTGCTGGAGCTTCAGCGGTGATAAGGAAGGGGCAGGCATTCATGGGTCAGGACCCGACATTGCCCTAGCAGGGCTGGAAAAAGTGCCCCCACTTCATCTGCAGTGGCCTGGAGCAGTAAGAAATGTGCTAAATGTGGTTGCTGTCCTGGTTCTTCCATGTCCCTGCTGTGTGACCTGTGGGCCTCTCTGGGCCTAGTCACCTACCATCTGGCTGGGATGACTATCAGCCCAGCCCCTCAGGGTCAATTCAGAACCAGTGTCCCAGACCTCCCCCTTACAGAGGGGCAGCATTCCTGCCCCATGGAGGATCCTGCCCAGAAAAGAGCACATGAGAATAGTTACTGCCTGGGCCTTCCCTCTGAGGATTGTCACTGCCTGGGCCTTCCCTCTGAGGATTGTCACTGCCTGGGCCTTCCCTCTGAGGACTGTCACTGCCTGGGCCTTCCCTGGCTGGCCTCCTGCATTTGGATGCTGCCTCCCCCTTTCTTTTGGAGGAATAAGGTGTGTCTCAAGCTGTTCCTAAAGGAGCCTTTCCCGAAGCTCCAGCACCGCACTGGCTGCCGCCCAGCCCCTTCCCCTCTCCTTCCTGTAACCACCCTCTCCTTCACTTCCCTAGTACTGCTAGAATGCGGTTATGTGTCCTCGTGGAACTGCGTGAGACCTGGGAGTAGCACAGGGGGTAATGACAGAGCACAGGACCGGAAGCGCCTTTCCCTGCAGCCCTGGAGATGACGCCATTGGGAACTGGGGCCTCTCCAGCAGGGAGCTTCCACTCTTCCAGGAAGTCTCCCTGGGCCTCTCTCTTATGATAGCCTCTGTCTAGAGCACCCACCAGACTCCCCAGGCTGACGGCCTGAGCACAGGTCTCAGTGTCATGGTGACCCCATCATGGGCCAGTGCAGCCACTGTTTTGTTTACCTCCTTCCCCTTTGCTCCTGGTACACGGGTCTCATTTTTTCTCTACCATAAAGGAACAACAACAACAAAAAAAGAAGCCTCCCCCAATGTTTTGGTTTATTCTTCTTTTTAACAAAAATACATAGAGCCTAAGAGGCTATGAAACATCTGGTTGGAAGGGCAGCTCCATCCCCTCCACACCCTCACTGTTGCAACCATCACCAGAAGCCCAGTGGTTCCCTCTCCCCTCCGGCTGCATTCCCCACGCCCAGTACACAGGCACGGATTCCAGCCCTCGAATTCCTCCAATCACAGTGAGTCTGGGCTGCAGCCCTCCTGCGTCTTTAAGGTGACTTGGCATTTCTCTGTGTGGATCCATTTTTGCTTGCTTATATGGTTTAACTGGCAGAAGGATGTCTCATTTCTTGATCTCTGAACTCTCCCAGGCACGACTCTGTGGCTTCTCCCCCTCACCCCACCGTGGGTGACCTCAGAGCTTGTCCACAGCAATCAGCACCTACCCCTCCCCCACTCCCACTGCCCAGTGCTTTCAGATGCCACCCTTGGGTTTTACCCTGTCCACCACCTTCAAGTCTCTGGAATGCTTTGAGATATTTTAAAATATTTTTATGACAAGAATACATGTTCATTGTAGAAGAGAAATAGAAAATGTGGGTAAGCAAATACAAATATCAGTCTTAATCCATAATGCACAAATAGCATCTTCTAAGATTTTGAGAAATATTTTCCCAGATTTTATTTTCCACGAGTATGCATGCATATTAGTTAGGACTTTCTTGGTTGCAGGTGACAGAAACTCAACTCGAACCCCTCATATATAGGCAGAATTGTGCCCTCAACAAAATTCCTATGTTGATGTTCAAACTCCCAGTTAGAATGTGACTATATTTGGAGATCAGGTCTATAAAGAGGTAATTAAGTTAACATGAGGCCATTAAGGTGGGCCTTCATCCAACATGACCGGTGTCCTTAGAAGAAGCGACAAGGACACAGCTGTGTACTGAGGGAAAACCATGTGAAAAAGTAGGAGAGAGAAGATGGCCAATTGCAAGCCAAGGAGAGAGGTCCCAGAGGAAACCAATTTGCAGACACCTTGATCTTGGGCAGCCAGCCTCCAGAAATGTGAAACTACTTTTCTCTTGTTTAAGCCATCCAGTCTGTGGTAGTTTGGTATGGCAGCCCTACTAAAGTAATATACCCATCAACCAGCCGCAGCCTGAAGGGGAATTTGTTTGAAGGATCATACAACTGCAGGGAGGCTGGGGTGCAACAGGGCCACACGGAACAACCTCTGCTTCTCTGTGGCTCTGTCCTCCCAGAAGCAGCTTCCTCTACACGGCAGGACACAGCTCACCCATTTCCAACTTGCAGGAACCCTGTCTCACTTTGGTGCTGCTGTATTAGGCAGGGTTCTCCAGAGAAACAGAACCAACAGGATGTATACATAGAGAGACAGGGATTTATTTTAAGGAATTGGCTTACATTCTTGTGGAAGCTTGGCAAGTCCAAAATCTGCACAGTAGGCCAGCAGGCTGGAGACCCAGAGAAGAGTGGCAGCTCGAGTCCAAAGGCGGTCTGCTGGCCGAATTCCTTCCTGTTCAGGGTAGGTTAGTCCTTTTCTGTTAAGGCCTTCAACTGATTGGATGAGGCCCATTCATGTTGCTTTACTCAAAGTCTGCTGATTTAAATGATAATCTCATCTAAAAAATACCTTCCTGGGAACATATAGAAAAATATGTGACAAATATCTGGTACTATGGCCTACCCATTTTGACATAAAACATTAACCATCCTGGGTACCTTCTTTGATTGAATTCCTGATTGACATTTTATTTTCTATATGCATACATTCTTTTTCTTCAAGGCAAGAGAAGAAAACCCTGACTTTGGAAATAAGAGACTATTCATATTTTATCTATCTCAGCACGCTCTTGTGTTTTCTAACATAGTACTTAGCACAAAATAGATAATACATATTTGTTATTTGATGGCTAACGGTAATTTGGCTACTTTTTGGCCTCTGTTTTAGTTATTCATTTATTTATTTACCTATTTATTTATATGGGTAACAAGTTCTTAGAAACTTGTAAGGAAACTACAGTTATTTTTCAAAATCCAAGTACAAAATATAAGATCAGGTACAAATTTTCAAAAAATAGTCCGTCAAAGAATATTTTCTCTTGTTCTTTCAACTCATGGCTTAAAATCAGCCTTTAGCACTTGACCTTTGAGAGAGCTGTATGAGGAATCAAAAGCCCAGGCAGTCTTTATCTGCAGAATGTCGGCACTTCTCTTTTTTGCAATTTCTTTTCTCTAAAACTTAATCCTAAAAATAATGAAAGTGATTTATCAGATTAAGACACAAATTAATCCTGTCTGAACAACTTGATGTTATCATATTTAATTTCAAATTTAATTATTTTGGTATTTAATTACAATACAGTTACTTTATTGTAATTATGTATCTTTTTAAAGTAGAAAGAGGCCAAAATCATGGGAGGCATAGCCATTTTCCCACTTATCTCTGACTGGTATCAGCCCTGCTTCTTGATTTGCCTGTGCTTAAGCTTCTCTTTGACGGCCTTTTCAATTTCTCACTTCCTATTTGTTTTTGGTCTCTTCTTTACTCTCCTAGAACCAAGATTCAAAGCAATACTTCTGCTGCTTATGCCGATGTTTACAGCCAGATTCTCCGAAAGCTTTTTGTTTGAAAATACCACCTTAAACAGGATTGCTCTACTTTACATCCACCATCTGAGAGCCAGGAGCTTTTGTGTAATGCTTTAAGTCAGGGGTTGCAAACTAAAATATTTTGAGTATCACCCTGCTGGCTCGGGGCATGCACCACCAGGGCCACTGGGCTCGATAACTTCACCCCTTTGGAATGAGGGGTCCTGGAGAAGGCACCAGTCTGGCTGAGGTGTGGGTTCCCCAGGGGCTCCAGGAACTGGCTACTGTGCCCATAGGCACAGAATGATTTTGACATTTCCACAACTGGTATAATTTTATCAGAACCTACTGGTTGAGCCTCATTCCTGCCCACAAGGCCTGGAAGCTTAAGAGACGTGTGAAGCAGGCTGAGTGTTGCATGGTGGCAAGGCTGACAGGGAACAGAACCGTTCCCCACACCAAGGAAGCAGTCTGGGGGGTGGGGGGTGATTGTAGCCAGCAGTTTTTTCAAGAGAAACCAAAAATTCAGACTATATTGGAATTTTTAAATTTTGAGAAAATTTTGGAGTTTAAAATGTTCAAAGCCAGCTCAAGTTTTGTTCAAACACCCGTGGGTCAAGCAAAATACACCTAAAGGCTGGAGCTGAACCATGAGAGCTGCCTCCCAAACTCTAAGTCATCGCCTCTCCATCCCGCCCAGAGGCTCCTTCCTCCCATATGTACTCAATCTTGATATGAGGACAATTAATGACAATTAAGTTTATGGAGGGGGGAAGCAGAAAGAGGGATGGAGGGAGGAGGGTGGGGCCTTAGTGTGTGTCACACTTTATGGGGGCAAGACATGATTGCAAGAGGGACTTTACCTAACAATTGCAATCAGTGTAACTGGCTTATTGTACCCTCAATGAATCCCCAACAATAAAAAAAAAAAAAAATAGGGCTGGAAAAAAAATAAATAAATAAAAGTGAGGATCTGCTATTTGGACTCCTGTGCTGATATTAACTAAATTAACTACTAAAAGCAAGGGTGGATTTTTGGCTTCTACTTAGGACAGAGGGGAAAGCTGAAAATATCACTCTCAACCTTTTAACAAGAAAACAGTGGACATTGTACAAATTAATAACTTTTCTTGTGCCTGTAAGGGAGCTGAGGCCAGAGGGTAAACAGCTGACCCAAAATCTAAAGAAAGACAAGAAGTACCTCTAAGGAAAGAGGGATGGGAGCTGAGCTCTTGCTTACCACAACAGATGTTACCGGATGCCGTGCTAGTCTGTAAGAAGAGTTCACCCGAAATTTCTAATGACTTGCTATAAACTGGGGTAGTGTGAGGACTTGGAGTCCCTGGAGCCACAGACCAGGTGCTGTGTTAAAACCTCAACCAAGGTGATTGACTTGAAGGTGGGGCTTTGAGGTCATGAGGGCTTGAATTCAACCAGTGCCCTTCTAAGAGGACCCCAGAGAGAGTCTGTTTCTTTTGACCATTTTTTTTTTTTATTTTAAGTTGGTTTAGTTGTCCTAAGTAGAAATCAGTGGCAATAGATGAGCACATGAATCGCCAGGGCCTCTTAGCCAGGCACCACCTCACATCCCCCCTCACTCTTTCTTCCCCTCACTCTTCCTGCCCTGGTTCACACCCAAGTAGGGGTTGTTTTCTCCCTAATTGTTATCCATAGCAATTTTAAAAGTACAGTAAGCTACTCCCCTCACTTCAAAAGATGGCCGAGAGGCATACAGTGACCAGCTGGCACAGGCCCAGAGGTGGACCACCTGCTTGGGTAAAGAGAATCACAGCAGCCTGCTGTGCTGCTCAGCATTCAGTGGGCATCATGCTAGGCAGGCCACAGCCATCAAACCTGCAGGATGGCAGTGGATGTGGGTGGGGGTGAGAACAGCTGCCATGAACCCCACACATCCTCGCCATTACGGGGCTCTGGCTCTCCCTGCCCTGCTTGTGGGCTGTGGGCTGGCAGGAAGCCCCTGGGGATGGTCCCCTCAGGTGGAGGAGGGGCAGCACCTTGAGAACTTTGAACCCGAATCCTGATTGAATCCTGGATTAGACTAACATTTTTATTGGATTAGACTGGGTTTTGCTGGATTGACTGAATTTAGTGTTTCTGCTGCCAAGTGGGAATGAGAGCTCATTAAAGAAAGTACATGCAATTATTATTATTATTTAAGTGCAGCTGGACTCTCCCAGGCCCTACTTTAATTTGGCCAGAAGCCTGTCCTTGAATATGAACGCTGAGGCGAGCCAACCAGACTGGCACTTGGGCAAATGGGGTTTTTGTTTCTGTGGCTGGAATAACAAGGCCTCAGTTGTACCACCAAGATGCTATGCTGTGGTCTAGTCACAGGCACTGTCTGCTCGAGGGGTCCACTTATGTGTCATGAATGAAATGTCAGCACTATTCAAGTGCATTTTTAAATATGCTTTACTATTTCTATTCATTGTGAATACAGCCCCAATATCAGTTTGCTGGGTTTTGTATGAGTTGCGTGCGCTCGTGTGTGTGTGTGTGTGTGTGTGTGTGTGTGTGTGTGTGTGTGTGTGTGTGTGTGTGTCCGCGCGCATTGTGTGTCAAAGTACTGGTTAAGAGGTCAGGCTCTCTGATCAGACAGACCTGACTGGAGAACCAGCTCTGTCACTCACTAGCACTTCAGGCTTAAGCAACTTCTTAACCTTTGTAATGCTCAGCTTGTCATCTGGAAAGTGAGGTTCATTCATACTAACCTTCCTGGAGTGTCCTGAGAGCCAGGCTCCACCCACATTCACCATTCTCACCATTCCTGCCATACCCACATCCTGCCTTATGTGGGTCATCCTCTGCTCCCACTGTCCCTGGACCTAGATCCCATCTTTGCTTAATCTGTTCCCCTAGGGAAACTGACTCTGGGGGCTCCACCAGGGGCTCCTAGCCTGTTGGCCTCTGGGTGGGTTTGGTCCATGGCAGGTGCTGGCAGGGCTGAGGTTGGGGGATGAGGGGTGACTGTCTCTTCCTGCAGCTCCTCACTCAGGAGCCCAACCCTGTCCACATCTGTACCCACTTCATGGCACCTGCTCTCAGAGGACTCTAGTTTTTGGAGGCCAGGTTTGAACCCACCACTGCCCTCTCTTTGAGCCACAGGCACCACCTTCTCAAAGGACTCTAGTTCCCTCTCTGGACTCTTCAGGCCTCGGGTGGTGACAGCAGGCCCTGGGACAATTCTCTGGGGGTTAAGCATTCATTAAAGCTCTCTTTAACCTGTTCCAGGGAGCTGTAAATGTCCCTTTATCAACTCAGCACTGGAGACCTTTAGGGAGAATTCTTTTTTTCACCTAACCCTGATTGATAAGCTTCTGGATTTTTTTTATTATTAATATGAAGGTGCATACAATTATGTTACATTGTTTGTGTTTATAAGATAAAATCTAAGATATAGTTGCATCTTTCACCCAGAAAGTGTACCATATGCCCATGCATTGTACCGGGGATGGGAATTTACCAACCCGTCCTCGTCCCCCTTCTTGGATTTAATTAAGTTTTTCTCCTGTGTGGGCCTGTAGTTGTTAATCTACTCGGTTCAATTTAGTATTGAGGACATGGGGGGCTTGTTTTCTCATTCTTGTGATACTTCTTTAGGAGATTATTTTCCAGTTCCTCCAGGATTTTAACAAAAGATATGAAAGGTCTGTCTTCTATGGCTGCATACTATTCCATGTGTACATCTACCACAGTTTGTTAGTCTGTTCATGGTTGAAGGGCACTGGATTGTTTTCAGGCCTTTGCAGTTGTGAATTGAAGCTCCTGAATTATTAAGTGATGACTTTCTTAAGCTCACCTTTTAAAAAACTAAATTAGTTGTTTAACAGAGATTTTGTATTTCCACATCACGGTGGACTTGATATGCTGGTTTTAAGGAAAGCTTTAACCTTTCTTAATACACATTAAAACAAACACATACCTTTTAAAATCAAAGTGTTCACCGTGTTTTACCTAAGCTCACTGTTGGTACCGCGGTGCTTGTGTAATCCCAGAAAAGGACTGAGCTGCCGTATGTGAAGCTCTCAGCTCAGGGACACATACTTTCTGTCTCAGGACTGTCCTTAAAATTAGGACCCAAGTTGTCACATGGCAGCAATCCAGACATATGGCAAACCCACACCATGGAGGAACGTGTTTCCTTTTAAACTACCTATGCTTTTCACATCAAATACGACATATTATCCTGTGGATAACAAAGGATGAGTGCCTTCTGCTTCACAAGGACCATCTCTCCCCCATGCAGAAAGGGCAGGGAGTTCATTCCAAAACAGAAATGATCAACAGTCACCCCCAGTGCAAATATAAAGTCTTTCTGAAGTCCATCTTCGAATTATAAGCACTTTAAAAATAAACTTGGGAGAATCTTGCTGAGATTCTCATACCAAGAGGCTGAATAGTTAAGACAGAACATATTACTGGTTGTTAAAAAAGAATATGCCCAGAAATCTGTGTTTAACATCTTTTTTATTAAAATTTCAGATTAATATGAGGGTACAAACAATTAGGTTACAATGTTTGCGTTTGTTGTGTAAGGTCCCTGAGAATTGTGTCCTGCACCCAGGTGTGCTACATACCCTTACATTGTGCCCATGACATGGAAGCGCACCAACCTCCCTCCCGCCTTCTCCTTCCCCCCTCCCCTCTCTTTAAAAAAAAAAAATTTATGTGGCATTTATTTAAGCACAATTTTCTGTTTATTTTATTTTATTTTATTTTTTGAGATAGAGTCTCCCTTTGTTTCCCTGTCACAGCTCACAGCAACCTCAAATTCTTGGGCTTAAGCAATTCTCTTGCCTCCGCCTCCTGAGTAGCTGGGACTACATACAGGTGCCCGCCACACCTGGCTAGTATTTAGAGTTGACACCTTGCTCTTGCTCAGGCTGATCTCAAACTCCTGAGCTCAAGCAATCCGCCCACCTCAGCCTCCCGGAGTGCTAGGATTACAGGTGTATGCTACTGTGCTCAGCCTTGAGTTTTTCTCTTGTGTAGATAGATGTGTATTAGTTCACCTGCTGGCTTCATATTAGTATTGAGTACATTGGATACTTGCTTTTCCATTCTTGTGATATTTTACTAAGAAGAATGTATTTCAACTCCATCCAGGTTAATATAAAATATGTAAAGTCTCCACCTTTTATAGCTAAATAGTATTCTGCTCCTTTAGCCTCTGCATTCAACTTCTTAACTGGGTTGAGCTGGGTTCCCCTTCCTCTTGCCCCATCCCCACCCACCCTGAACACTTGCATACTCACCCTCACACCTACCTGCTCCCCACATCCACTCCAGTCTCCCCATCCCCATTACAGGGGTGGGAAGGCAGGTCCATCTCTGTACCCTTTAGCACCAGGGAACTTGCTGCCTTCTGCATAAATTGTCTCAGAACAAAGCAAGGTGGCCTGTGAGAGGATTTTGCCACATCTGCTGGAGCAGTGCCGCTTAGGATCAAGCAAGACTGATGACCAAACTTATTTTTAAACTTTTTTTCTTGCTATTTAAGTCACAGCAGATGATGAGCAGCACTGAGATGCACAGGGGGGTGCCCTGTGTGAGGGAGCAACTTCAGCTTGGTTATAGGAAAATGGAAGGGAAAATGCCTTCGGAGAAAAGAATCCCTATTTAACAAATGGTGCTGGGAGAACTGGCTAGCAACCTGCAGAAAACTGAAACTGAACTCTCACCGCTAACAAAAATTGATTCTCACTGGATAAAACGTTTAAATTTAAGACGTGAAACTATAAAAATTCTTTTTTCCCTTCAAGCAGGGAAAACACTTGAAGATATTGGCCTGGGAAAATATTTTATGAGGAAGACCTCCCTGGCAATTGCAGTAACACCAAAATATATTACTGGGATTTGATCATGCTACCAAGCTTCTGTACAGCTAAGGGCCCCACAACTAAAGCAAACAGACAACCTTCAGAATGGGAGAACATTTTTGCATGTTATGCTTCCGACAAAGGTCTGATAACTAGGATCTACAGAGAATTCAAATTAATCAGTAACAAAAGAACAAACAACCCTATTTCTTTGTGGACAAGAGACTTGAACAGAAACTTTTCTGAAGATCACAGATGAAAGGCCAACAAACCTATGAAGAAATGCTCATCATCTTTAATCATCAGAGAAATGCAAATCAAAACCACTTTGAGATATCACCTAACTCTGGTAAGATTAGCCCACATCACAATGTCCCCAAACTGCAGATGCTGGTGTGGATATGAAAAGAAGGAACACCACTTCTACACTGCTGGTGGGATTGCAAACTAATACAACATTTATGGAAAGAAGTATGGAGAATCCTTAAGGAACTAAAAGTTGACCTTCCTGCAATTCCATTTCTAGATATCTACCCAGAAGAATAAAAATCATTTTACCACCAAGACATTTGCACCAGAATGTTTATTGCAGCTCAATTCATTATTGCCAGGTTGTGGAAGCAACCCAAATGCCCATAGATCCATGAATGGATTAACCAACTGTGGCATATTTATACGATGGAATAGCATTTAGCCATAAAATGATGGAGACTTCACATCTTTTATGTTTGCCTGGATAGAGCTGGAACACATTCTTCTTAGTAAAGTATCTCAAGAATGGAAAAAGTATCCAATGTACTCAACACTAGTATGAAGCCAATGTATAAACACATACTCCTAGGAATGATAAAACACAAATATTGTCTAGCAAGGGGGAAGGGAGAGGAGAGAAAGGGGAGGGCAAATGGCGGGAGGAGGGGGAGCATCGGATGGGATCTTGCCTAATGTACACAGTACAAGGGTATATTTCAAAATAACTAAGAGTAAATTATAAATGTCTTACCACAAAAAAGAAGTAAATGAGGTAACGGCTATGTTAATCAGTTTGATTTAAACAGTCCACATTTTATATGAAATCATCACATTGTGCTCTGTAAATGTATACAGTTATGATTTTAATTAAAAATTAAATTTAAAAATAAGGAAAGAAACATACTTTGGCCATCCAGAATTTTTTTATTTTTTATTTTGAAGCTAGCCTGTCTTCTGCCCAATGTCAGAACCTCCTAAGCTCTGATAGGATAAAGACAGTGGTGTGGGTGCACAAAGGCTGGGTAAAAACTCAGCAAAATTCCTGCAATCTTGGTGTCAGCTTTTCTCTGGCCCTGTCAGATCAAGGTAAAAGGACCTCAGACCCTTGAGTCCCCTGTGAAGTTCAAGTCCTACATCTGGTAAGGGTTGCTATAAATTCCCAGCGCTTATCCTCCCCTCAGTGTCCCCTGCCCCTGGAATCCATAGTGCTGCTGCCTTCACCCCTTAGCAGCCCAGATGCAAAATATCAGCCTTCTGTTCTCAACTTGCCCCACAAATAGGGCAAAAGACAAAGGGGCATTTGCCGAAAGGCCCAGACCATTTATTTCAATGGTGAACCTTTAATCCATTCTAGTACCCAAAAAGACACACTAATTTTTCATATAAAATCCTTAGAAGAGAAATCTGTAGTTACATATAAGGCAAAAGTACCGATTTCTCATTTTAAACACTGGTTGTTTATTTCAATAACTAAAGCAGCATCAAAAACATTCTGAATCCAAGTTTCCCATGCACTAAATTTTTCCAGCCAAGTCCAGCATGAAGGCACCTTCCCTTTGTGGGCAAAACGCAGCAGAAGAACAGTTACAAACCACCACCACCATGGATGCGAGAGTAGGGTCTCTCCTGAGTGCGAGAGTGAGAGATGAAGTTGTAGGCAGTCGCCAGGTTACGAACAAGATAGGTTCTGTAGGTTTGTTCTTAAGTTGAATTTGTATGTAAGTTGGAACAGGTACTTTTACCTATTGCCTATAACAGCCTCTGTTCTGATAAATTGTACATAAGTCAGATGTTTGTAACTCCGGGACTGACTGTACAGAAATCAAAATGACTAACTTCTGTAACTCACAAGTCAGGATTCACTGAGAAAAACCAAAGGGGTTGTAGAGGAACGGGAAGAAAAGCTTCCCATGATGGCCAGGCCTGGTGCTCAGCATTGTTTGATAATTTAATCTCATTTCTTGAAAACAGCTGATACATACACATAATTCAAAAAGTCAAATACTATTAGAAGGCTAGTAAGAAATAGCTTTCTCCTATTCATATCCCCCCACTCCAAGTCCTAACTCTTTTTTGTTGTTGTTTTTCTTGTAGTTGTCATTGTTGTTTGGGAGGCCTGGGCTGGGTTGGAACCTGCCACCCCTAGTGTATGTGGCTGGCGCCCTAGCTGCAGGGCTACAGGCGCCTAGCCTAACTCTTAGCAAATAGTTTTTATATCTACCACCACCTTTCTGAATAAAAGACTTACACTATTTAGTCCTGCTTTTTTTGTCCTAGACATTATCTCTCGCCTTGCTGCCACGGACAAGCAGGGTTTTAGTGACTACCTTCACCCCATCTACTTGCCCTCCTACATCTGCTTGATGTCATCATATCACATTTTTTGTTAAATCAGTATTCAATGAACATATTATTTTTACTAAGTAAACATTGGTCCAGCAGCTTCAAGAAAATATCGTATTTCCTTTCATATATGACTTTTTGTTTTCCCTGGAGTTAATCATCGACTTTTTTCCTTATTGCATAATTTATGTGCTCATCACTTATTTTCTCTACTGACTCTCCAGAAGAGATGTAAAGTTCCCCTCGGTTCTATCTGTATTTTGGAGATGTCCCTCCTGACCCTGCCCTTCCTCCTGTTCCAGTCTGAGCTGGCAGTAATCATCCTTGCTGCCCGGTGGTCATCCTGGGGCTTGACTCACTAAATCTTGAATTCCCTCTGCCTCTTTTCTGTGTTGAATCCATTTTCTGGTTCCTACAGCTTCCTCTTTCTTTGTTAATTCCCTTATTTGGGGAGTATCTCTACTAGCTTCCAGAGGCCACCCTTGAATTCAGTAGAGTTCTAGGCTGGAGAAATACTTTCCCCAGCATTTTGCAAGTACTGTTCCTTGATCTTCTATATTCTTATGTTTCTGAGATGATTAATGTCACTCTGACCCCTCACCCTCACGTGTGACCCTCTGATCTATTTTTCTTGCCCTCCCCAAAGAGGTTCTTAGGATCTACTCATTATCCTTAAAACATTTAAATCTCTTGAATATGTGCTTTAGGCAGCTCTCTCTCCCTTTTTGTTTGAAAATTCATTATGTGGGCACTTTGGGGCCTGTTCAGTCTGGAAAACCATATTCACTTGCTCAGGGATATTTTAGATTCTGGGGGACTACTGGACAGAGAAGACTGAGTGGGGGTGGAGTCTCACAGTGTCATTGCACTTTGTTTCTGTCCAGGGAGTCCCCTTCTCTCCCAGCTGTGCCTGCAGTCTCTGAAGTGGAAGCACCCTGGATCCACCCTGTTCAGAGGGTGAACTCCAGGCTCCTGCCTGGGAGGGGAAGGCTGGCATGGGGCTGGACGGGATCTAACTGCTCTTCAGATGGACTTGTAAAGTCTCCTTTCTTCAGCTCCCCCACTCACCCCTGCTTTCAGATACCAGTCCTCTGATTCCTGAGTATTTTTCTAGGTATCTGTGGCACGAATGGTTTTGTTTCTTGTTGGCCTCCCCCTCTGCAGGCTCCTAACAGCAGAGAAAATTTGAGCACTAATTTGACTTTACACCTTCTCTTAGTCCCCATAGGTGCATACCCTTATTATTATTTTAATGCAAGCCCCATAGGTAGTTGCCTGAATGCTCAGCGATCCATTCTCACAACCCTGTGATGCTGTGTTGGTTCTGTTACTCACTCCCCTTATGGAGGAAACAGAGCCCCGGAGTGAGCAGGTAATCTAAGTTAGGGCCTTGCCCTTGCCCCACCACTATGTAAGCACCCTTATAGGAGGGTCCCCACAAGGTGCTAGAGAAAGGTGCTCCCAGGGGCTCCTCTGGATGTCTGCCATTGGGGCTTCCGATGAAGATTTGTTACACATACATCTTCAAGGACAAGGAGTAGTGCCTTTGGGGGAGGGCTAAGGTTCACCAAAGCAGCAAACTTTGAGGCCACGTACTTCACAAGGTGTTTGGGTTTAAACATGACTTGAAGAAGGAAGTGTTCTGAAATTAGGGGTTTTCAAACTTACTTTATGTTGGAACAAAACGGGGAGCCTTTTGAAATCTAGATGTCCAGGGCAATTCCCCTCTCAAACCAATTAAATTAGAATCCCTAGGCAGGGGACCCAGGAGTGTATACTTTGTAAAGCTCCCCAGGTAAGTCCAATGTGCAGCTAAGGGTAAGAACTACCGTAGACTAGTACTTTGCAAACTGTATCGTGCTCCAGAATCAATGGGGGAATCTTGCTGAAATGCAAATTCTGGGTCACAAAGTACTATGGTTTGAATGCTGGTGTGCCCCCAGATTTGTACTTGGAACCTAATCACCACTGTGATAGTAGTAAGAGGTGGGGTTTTTAGGAGGCACTTAGGTCATGAGGGATTGGTTCCCTTATAAAAGAGGCTTGAGGGAGCCCTCTGCCCTTTCCACCCTATATGGATACAGCGAGGTGCTATGAGGAAGGGGTCCTCACTAAATACTGAATTTGCCAGCAGCTTGATCTTGCACTTCCCAGCCTCCAGAAATGTGAGCAATAAATTTCTATTGTTCATAAATAAACCAGTGCAAGGAGTTTTGTTACTGCAGCCCAAACAGACTAAGACACTAGGTCTATCCAGCTCCCAGGTAGTACGGCTAACCCAGGAACACACTGCATGTGTCAGGGTCATAGATGACCCTGTGTAGGTGTAACTGAAGGACATTCTCTCCTGGCAGGCAGCATCCAAGCTTGGCACTGAGTTGTGAATGTCAAGTTAATGGCTAACTTCATTTTCATAATTACTATAAAATACATGTGTTTCAAAAAGAGATATACCCTGTTTCCCCGAAAATAAGACATTCTCCAAAAATAAGACATACTTACAGGAAAGATAAGACGTCCCCTGAAAATAAAACCTAGCCCATCTTTGGGAGCACCTTAAAATAAGACACTGTCTTATTTTCAGGGAAACAAGGTAGTTTTATAACAGAGTTTTTCTAAACAATGTAAGGAGCTGGCGCGGTAGCTTACTCCTGTAATCCTAGCACTTGGGAAGCCGAGGCAGGTGGATTGCTTGAGCTCATAGGTTCAAGACTAGCCTGAGCCAGAGCAAGACCCTGGTTATAAAAACAGTCGGGCATTGTGGCGGGCTCCTGTTGCGCCAGCTACTTGGGAGGCTGAGGCAAGAGAATCACTTGAGCCCAAGAGTTTGAGGTGGCTGTGAGCTATGACACTACAGCACTCTACCATGGGTGACAAAGTGAGACTTTGTTTCAAAAAATAAATAAATAAATACACAATGTAAGGAGACCATTAGCAAACACTTTTATGCTTTCAAAAAGTGTAGATGTTACTGAAGATTTCATAAGGGAATTGGGGGTGATCGGCTTCCACCTCATGTCAGGTTTAGAGCCTAAACAATCAACTGAGCACCACAGGCATCCCTGACAGAAGAATATCCAGGGGGCGACAGTGCCTCTCTGCGGTTTTATGCCCACTCAACTCTTCCAGCCACTTTTCCCTACTGAGTCCCCTTCAAGAGCAACACAAAACACCACCCCTTGGATAAAAAAGGATAACTTACTCTCTCCCTTGGAAGCACCTCCTCCTTGATGTTCTAAATATAGATCAATTTCTGTTTCCAAACAGAAACAGTACTGGTTCTTAGAGGAATTTTGATAAGTTAAATATCTCTACTTCATTAGGCCATGAGAAGAAATCTTGGTTTATAAAAATAATTATGTTTTGTGCATTTCTATATGATAAAGAATTCTAGATGCACCCCAAGGGATCCAAGCATTCAGGGAACTTAGGTACTATAAAACGACCCTTATTTATTTCTGCCACATTCCTTCAATCCTCACCTGGCCTCTCATAGTCTCTCTGCTTTTCTCCACTAACAGACACTGGTCTCACATATCAGAGAGAAAAAATAGTTCTAGAGGAAATCTGTATTGTCCTTATTTCACACATTGAGTTTTATAATTCATCTAAAAGAGAATTTTTAGAACAAGATTTGCATATAAAAAGGGAACATGCCTTCCCTAAATAGACATCTGCTACTCTTGCTGCAATGCTGAGTAGAGAGAAAAAAGGCCAGTCGGGTCCAAGTGCATTTCTCAAATTTGCTAAGGGCATCATGGTCTCAAGACTGTTAGGCAAAAGTGATTTTAGAGAAAGCTCTGCAAGGAAAGGAATTTAAACCACACCCCCCAAAAATCTCCTCTTTGTTACTGCAGAAATCCACCTAGAGGTTATTGCAAGAAACATGCATATTCCTAAAACATCTGCAGATTTTATGTCTGTTCATTTCCTGGTCATAAAATACCACCTGCCCTGATGTCCACCACTGCCTCAAATACCAAACCAATGCCATCTTGTGAGGTAGACAGCAGCAGGTTTGGGGTCTGCAGGTCTCCACGTGCACACACCAAAGCTGTTTAGGATGTCAAGAAAATCAGTCATTCACACAGCTACTCTGCTCATGTGTGACAGGCTGACTTTAAATATTTGCCACTCTAACCTGCTGATGTGAGGGAAGGGAAGCTGGTAGAATAGATAGGGGAAGAAAATTTACAGAAACCCTAATTGACCAGGTTTGCTGGTGGAACATTACTGCAGTAGCTCTGCGGCAGGAGGCACCGTGAACATTTTCAGACCTGACAATGGGAAAGTTGTCAAGGAGCAAAGGTCCAGCAAAAGAGACAATTAATACCTCCCTTTTCATTTTATGGACAGCATCTGTCTCACTGTCTTAGAAAAAAATGATTTGCAAACTAATTTTCCCATTTTCTTTTTTCTGAAATGTCCCTCTTTTACCATGCCCTTTGCTGAATCTCTGTTCAGTCTGGAGAATATCTGAATAAACTAAATTTCCTGAATGTTTCAAATATCTGCAATTACATTAAGTCTTTCTCTTGCAATTCAGGATAACCCAGTGAAATAACCAAGGTGTATTTTTTTTCTTGAAGGATGCAATTTGTATACTAATAAAGATTCTCTTGAGCAATGAAACCCAGAATTGAGAAAGAAAACAGCACATCTATTCTACCTGAAAGTGTGTGGACCAAGCCAACCTTTCAGGAGAATAGTTTGACCCCTTGAAAAGTGTGACATTCTTTGAGTTGGCAATTTCATTGCTACCCATTTGCCCTAATAAAATAATCACTGTGTATCGGAGATTACTGCATTCTGCTGTTCATAATTTATAACAAAAATCGAGGAGCAACCCAAATGTCAAAAGGCTAGTAATTAGTTAAATTATGACCAACGCACACAATAAAATATTCTGCAGTCACTAAAAACAGTTGCAGAAAAAAATTGATATGGGGAAATAGTTATAATGTATTAAATTTTAAAAGATCATAAAGCACAATGTACATTGTGCTAGTTTTACATTTATTTTAATGTTAATTTTAATTTATTATGAATTATATGCTTAGAAAAAATAACTAGAAAGATTTTCAACATAGAGTATATGGATGAGGGTGGCTGAGATGATAGGAAATTTATAGTTTTCTCTATGTATGTATTCTCCTGCTATTTTCCTGATATAATGCATCACTTACAGTCAGAAAAATAAGAATAAATCCAAAACAAAGAATCAAATGTGTTATCAAAGTACTATGTATTGTTACATTTTACAAGATGCGACAAATCAGTTTAAAACGCAGGTGCAAGATCCAACTTTGCACGCCAAAGTCAATGACTTTGACGTCCTCCATGCCTTCCAGTCACACCGTGAGCTGCCTCCAGTTTGGGCTGAACTGAAATGATGGTGTTTTAAATGGAAGGAGATGAAAAGGATCCCTTAACCAAGGCCTTTCAAGGAGGAGACCGGCGCTCTCGCGCTTAAGGAATAACGAGTAATGGGTGAAGATGCAGATTCTGGAGCCAGACTGTCTTGAGTTCAAGGTCTCCTAATAGCTGGGCGAGTTAACATCTCTGTGCCTCACTTCCTCGTGCGGAAATTGAAGATGCTAATAGCACCCACTTCCCAGGATTGTTGCTGACGGCCGCCTGAGTGAGACTGAGGACAACGCCGAGAGTGGCGCCTGGGCCCAGAGCAGTCGCAAGGTGAGTGGGGCTCCCGGGAGACACAGCGCATGGCCCTCCCGCCGCGGCGCACGCAGGGCCCGGGGAAACGCACACGCGCTCGGGACAGGCGCCCGCGGGCCCTGGCTCCCGGCGCAAACAATGCGCGCGGACCCGCCCACGCTCTCCACGCGCGCGGACCCTCCCCACGTGCGCGCACGCGCCGACACACTCCCCCCACCCCCAGCGCGCGGCCGGCCTGCGCGGCGCCCCAGGCCCGTCCTGAGAGTTTTGTGTTCTGACTTACCCCACACCCGGCAACCGGCAGGGAGAAAAGGAAAATAGATCAGTCCCAACGACATAAAACAAGCCTTCCCACAGTCTGCCGCCTCAAACAGCCGCCGGGTTCCCAAGGCTCTGTCACGGTCGCTACCGGTCTGAGAGAAGCCAGAGACGAAGGTCGGAGAGGACAAAAGGCAGCACTGAGGAAGAAGGGGAGGAGACGAGGGACGGGTTAACAGAGGCGGAGAGACCAAAGTGACCCCGTGGGCTTCTTCCCGCCCCACGCCTCCCGGGACACCCGCCCGGGTCCCCTGCGCGGCCTCCGCTGGGCCGTCGCGCCCGCCCAGTTGGTGCGTGAGAAGGTGGGTGCTAGAGACCCCGCTGGGCCACCTAACAGAGCAGCTGCATCGCTGGTCCGCAGCCACGCCCGCGGGGACAGCAGTGCCAGCGCCACACGCCACTTCCCTCCTCCCCAGGGACAGCAAGGTCAGTCCCGGGCGCCTTCTCCTTGGTCCAGGTCTCACCTGGGTGCTTCAGGAAGGCTCCTTTGGAAGAACAGTGAATTCGCCATTTAGAACAAACACAAAATTGATAATCGTTTTTGTTTCTTATGATGGAAACATCAGGCACACGCACACAAAAAATTACAACGATTTTGTAGAGGCTCAAGACTGCTTCCTCTCAGCAACCCAGAGCTCCTCAAAGGAAAAATGAAAATAATCTCTATAAAGTTTTGTCTTATGTGTCTTACTGAATTCATCTTAAAATCTGGAATGCTAAAACTCCATTGGGGATTTTAGTTTGCGTTAAGTGAATTTGACCAATAGGACAGACTTTGAAAAATGTTAAATGTTAAAATTAGTGGGAATGTTAAAAGCCCACTAAGTATTTTGTGGCTATTGGACCTGTGTTGGAAGCACGTTCCTTACCCTTTTTCTTCTTAGTGTCCCCACCCCCTGCACGGTAGTCTTACAATAATATGGTCTTCCTCTGGAGCTGATGTGAAACCATTCCCCTTTTGGCAAAACTTTTATTTGCATTTCCCTTGTGCTTCCAACAGGTCTGTATATGAACAACATGCCTCATTTTTGGCACAATGGTCTCATTAATTATGTCAGTAGAGAACTGGCACTGGGGCTCCTCACTGCCTGGTAGTTCCTCTTTCCTCCCTGCTGGCTTTGCTGTCTCTGAACCACCAACCAACCATGTGCAGCCCTGGTTTTTCTTCTGCCTTCCCTGTTCTCCTCCTCACTTACATTCCCCATGCCCTAGTCTGCTCACTTACCAATTCTGCACAGAATAGAACATGAAGTTTCAGAAGAATGGCACAGTAGAACTCTATTATTGTTGTTATTTTTATTAATAATCTGGCTGAAATCAATAGATTTCCTGGGCCTCTATCTCAGGTCCTTCTGGCTCTCTTTGATAAGCTTTTGATGGTTGATGATGATAACAATGGTAACCACTTACTGAGTCCCTACACATACCTATCAGGCCTTGGACTTTAAAAAAATGGAGGGGCGATTAACTCATTTAGTCCCTAAGGCAACCCTAGAGGCAGCTACCATTATGAATACCAAAGAACAGATGAGAAAGCCAACAGGTTCAGGGAGTTGAAATCATAGGACCAGGACTGGCAGGACCAGGGACTTTTAATGTCTGCTGTTACCACTGCATGCCAGGACAGGAGTTGGCCCCCTCTTTCACAGCATGAAGCAATGCTAGTGATAAGTGGCTGGGGACTTGGAGCTGTGAAACTCAGGAAAAGCACTTCAAAAAGTAAAATAGTAAGTAGTACAATGGCCAACCAAAATGTCAGGAAAGCCATCTTGGAGAGGGTCAAATCATTGTCAAAATAAAACTGAAAAAATCCCTGATTGTATATTTCGTTTTCCCAAGTTTGCAGTAAAATTCTGAGATCCCAGCTAGTAACTTTCCTTTCAGACCTAACCCATCTTCCCCAGTGACTAGGTAAGCAGGGCACAAGCAGTCGTATTCTCAGGTATTACTCCTAATTTTAGTTTTACACCACTAGTCAGACTACCACATTCCCTTCCCAGCTGCCTGTGGTATCTGGTACCCAGGGAATGAAACTTTTAAGACTTTAGGGCTCACCTCCCACCCCCTGAGGATTTACGGTGGCTGCCATACTAAATAACTCAGTGGTCATTACGAGGCCCTTGACTAATATGAGGGCTCAGCCATTATTCAAAACATTTATTAAGTGTCAACTTTATACCAGGCACTAGGCCCAGGCGCTGCAGATAAATAAATGTGGTTTCCATTCTAATTTTACTTAAAATTAGGGTTTTAAGACAAATTATAACAGCTGACTCACGGGGCAGATAGAAACCAGGGATGCAGGATGATTCATATTACGTTAAAGAAAGTTAATAGCAGAAAGGAGCCAAATGCAGCCCCAGAAGAGAAAAAGGAGACCTTAGTGATGGGATTTGTCTTTGGTCACCAAAAATGAAGAGATCATCTCAGGAATACATAGGACAGGTTCCTGGTCCACAACACAGGGCAAGGTAAATGGCTTATCACAGCAGCTAACTTACATTATTTTTTGGAGTTACCAAAACAACTCATGTTGATTTGAGAAACTCGAATCCTATAGAAATATTAAAAAAGTAACAATAGCCTTTTCCCAGTTCTCTATCCCACAATCATACTCTAGGGATAAGGTCTGTGAATGGTTTAGTGTTGAATCAAAGAAGTGAATGCTTTCTTCCTGAAAGCATTCCTTCCCCATGGGGTAGGAATGCCTGGTCCTTGACTTCCACTATCTGCACTATAAGTAAAGCCTAAGATGGATACTATTGGCCTGTTACTATCCAGGACTCAGTGACAGTCACCAGGCAAGCCACTATCTCATCCTCAGAATAGGGCATGACAGACTCTGGTTAGAGGCCAAGTGTGTTCATCTGGTTGCTGCCACAGTCAAGCTTTAGCCAGCACTGATGTCTCTATGTTAAATTAATTTATCAATTAGTAATGCACAGAACCTTGGGTAATGGAACCAGAACATTTTAGGGGATGGGGAGAAACTTAGGCTGAAAAGTCAATGCCTCTTTTGAGGCATGGTGTTAAAGGCACTGGGCAGCTGGCATTCTGGAAGGAGTTTGAAAAGGAAAGAAGGGACCAGGTCTCCAGAGACAGGTGAGGTTCAGGATATACACTTTATGTACTTTACAATTTTGCCTTGGAACAAATGCAGAAATCATTATAATATGAAGTTCGATTTGGGTTAATTTTGATTAATTTATGTCAGCACAGATTTATCAGAGGACTCCACAGACTCTGCCCTAAACATTGACCTTGAAGGCTAGAGTGAGGAGGAGTGGCCACAACTGCAACAGGCCCCTTGACATCCATTCTGCCCTGCGTGGTCCCTCACAGCAGGAGACTGCATGTCCCAGCCTCCCTTGTTCAGGATGGCCACATGACCAGACTCCACTCCAGGGTAATGCGAGTGCAAAGGATATGTTTCTATGGAGTGCCCTTATTTCAGGCTGGCTTCCCCAGAAACAGTGCCGCAGAGATTTGAGTGTAAGTTATTTATTTGGGAAGTGATTCCAGGAAACATCAGTAGGGGAGGGGGAATATGTTAGTGTGAGTCTTCTGAGTAGTAGGGGATTAAATTTGCAAGGATTTTATTTAGGGGAACTGTCAATCTGAGGACAAATGAGGAGAGAGCCACCAGACCAGGAGCCAAGTCTGACCCTGAGCGAAAGAGACAGGGAGGGAAAGTCTCAGACTGCCAGGTAGTGTATGGAAGGGTCGGCAAAGCCGTCAGGGAACGCTTGAGTCAAAGCCAGCATCAGAGGAGTCTGGCTTTGCCTGACAGTTACCTACATTCAAATGAAGTCCCTGTTTCGTTCAGTTGTTGACTGAGAGCAGCCTCTGGGAAGCATGACCTGGGGTTTCTCGGTGCAGCAGTGGTGGGGCTCTTCGTTAACTATTATTTCTTCTAATTGGAGGCAGGACTGTTAAGCACATTTGCACGGCCACCACCAGAAGTGAGAGTGGAGAGAGAGGAAAGTCATTATGGAGGGCATTGGTGAGCAGTTTACCACTGTGGGCAATGGAGCCCCTACCCTGCTAGACCTCTGGGAGGCTACAGAACCCTCATCACTTAAGGGGTATGGAAGATGGGACACAAACTCTCATCCTTTGGAAACCACTGATTTGTTGGCCTTCGCTATAGCAACTCAGCTAGTATTATAACTAGTGCAGGGTTCAACATCATGTGTGAATGTGCTAAAGCTGTGTACAGTACCAGTCTGTGGTCTGTTAGGAACCAGGCTGCCCAGCATCACCAGCTGAGTTCCACCTTCTGTCCTACCCCATTACCACCCCAATCTGTGGAAAAATTGTTTTCCATGAAACCAGTCCTTGGTGCTGCAAAGGTGGGGACTGCTGTCTAGAGGCAGGTTTTAAACTTCATTTTGAGAGAGCATTTCTAATTGCCTCTCCCTGGAACGTTTTTACAAGACCTGCTAACAAAATCAATGTATAACTGATTTGGGTTATGTTTCCTCTCTCTCCACACTCCTCTCCCCCTTCCTGCTTCCTTACCTGCTAGAGAATCAGAAATGTGTAACATTCCCCCAAAATGAGGAACACAGAGCAACATATTCTGGGTAAAACTAGAGAGAACAATCCATTCCCACCTCCCTCCCCTCCAGAGACATACTGTGAAGTCTCTGATTATAACCATTTCTCCTATTTACAACTCTGTGTGAAAATTTATGACCAAACAAAACAAAAGACTAGAAGGAAATACACCAAAGCAATAACTGGCTATAGTAAGGTGGTAGAATTATGAATATTTTTCCTTTATTTCATTTAACAATTTTCCATAATTAAATGTTTTACCCCTTTAATTTAAATGTGCATATTAAACCATTTTTTTTTTACTTTTCTGTATGCTCAAAATTTTCCATAATAAAAATAATGTTTTTAAACATCAGAGCAAATGTTTCTCTTATTTTTCTATATTATTCAGCTCAAGTGGCTATAACAAAACACCATAAAGCAGGTAGGATTCATTTTTTTAATTTTTTTTTTTTTTGTGTGTGTGGTTTTTGGCCGGGGCTGGGTTTGAACCCGCCACCTCCATCATATGGGACCGGGGCCCTACTCCTTGAGCCACAGGTGCCGCCCAAGCAGGTAGGATTTAAACAACAGAAATTTATTTCTCACAGTTCTGGAGCTGAGGAGTACAAGATCAAGATGTCAGCAGATTCAGTGTCTTGTGAGGGCTCGCCCTCTGTTCCAAGATGGCTGACTTCTGGCTGTAACCTCACATGGCAGAATTTTCTCCACGGGTTCTTTTACAAAGGCACTAATTCCATTCATGAGGGCTTTGCCCTCATGAGCAAATCACATACCAAAGGCTCTATCTCCTAATGCCATCACATTGTGGGTTAGGATGTTAGCATATGAAGTTTGGGAGGACACAAACATTCGGTCTGTAACACCTTCTCAACTTTCCACCTTTGCTACCTTAATATCCTCTACTCCCTGGTCTTCTCTTCATTCCCTAATTGTCCCTGCCACCAAAACACAAAAGATACCATCATCTGCAGATCACTGATGGGTTTTCTAGTTCACTTGTGGCCATGGTGCAGCCTTGGCTCTTCCTGGCTGATTCCCTGGCCCTAAAGGGTGATGGTGGTGGAATCTCTTCTAAGGGTATGCTCACAAATGAAATCTGATCTGGTTTATACTCAGTACTCTGAAAAAATGCCACTGCCTACAGCAGAAACCAGCTAGTCATCAAATGTATGTCATCTTATCTCTGGGATCACAGCAGGCCCACATTCCCCAGGTTCCCTTGCAGTTCACCATGTCCATGTGACAACTGCTGCCAATGGAGCATGAGTGGAAGTATTTGTACCACTTTCAGAGCTTGAGATGAAAGGAGCCTGGGTCCCTAATTACCACTTGGAGGACAGCTGCCCACCCAGCAGGAACACCTATTCTGGACTTTCTTTTGCAGAGTAATTACCTTCAACTGTGTTAAGAAATGTTGGGGTTGTTTTTTTCCAGCACTGAGCCTATCCTAACCAATACACCGTTGTAACTGCACTCTGAATCTGTGTTGTCCAAGGTAAATTTGACTGCAAAGATCAGGAGAGCTCCACTTCTTGAAGGACTTGTAACCTGAGTTCTTTCACAGTCATACTACAATAGGTGGTATTACTCTTGATGTTCCCATGAAATCTCATAACATTTTCCATATTTCTGTATCTTTATTCAGTGAAAGCAGCTTTGGATAAAGAGTCTAGATTGTCTCTCCTTAACTATCAGTAGAATGATGCATCAACCCCTACAAGCCTCAGAAAATATCCAATTCATTTTAGAGATAGGCACTAGCAACAATAGCATAAGATAATTGTGGTTGAGTTATAGGCCATGTTAATCTTTTAATAAATTAACTGACATAATCTGCCCAGGCACCAATGAAATGAGTGATATTATCACCATTTTAGAAATAGGAGAAACTGAGATACAGAGAGATTAAAACACTGCTCACAGCCACAGCTAGTAAATATCATTGCAAACATGGACAATCTAACTCTGAGGACAGGAACTAAATTCTCTGGATTCTAAAATGCTGAGATTTGTACCAGAAAGGAATTTTTCTGTGATTGTGATGATCTTGGTGCTGGCCTTGTGATATGCCTGAATTTGGTTGTTTCCTCATCCCGTCACTGTGTTCCCATCCTGCCCTTGACATCCACCCTTCTCCCATTGATGGCTCTCGCTCTAGAAATATACAGCTTTGCAAGGAAAAAGATGATCTCCTTCTTTCTTGATCTACTTAATCTGATTAGACACAAATTGTAATATGCCTTGAGTCAGAGAACTTCCTTTTGCCAAATTAAGTCCCCGAGACCTCTCACACATGAAACTTGATTTATGAACACTAGACTCCTTCAGACCTCTGTAATTTTCTTTATGGAAGCCATGCAATGCCAACTCTCAAGCAAAAGGGAGTTGGTGGTAAAATCTTGGTTTCCTACAAATTCAGGGAGTTTAGGAAACATCAGAGGTCATATGTTTCAAATGCAGAGTAAATCACCTGAACTTTATTCACTGAAATAACAATTAGGAAATGACAACCAATGAGCCCTGGGCTTTAATATAGGCCACCTGGCCTAGTATTACGCTACTAATGAAATTATTTGTTATGACTATTTCCAGTAATTTAGCATTTTACTTATAAAATGCCTCATCTGACAGGAATTTGTTGAAATCTCTTGTCTTGGGGGCAGAGACAAGATAGCTGACTGAAGCCAGCTTTGCAAAGAGGCTCCCATCCAGAAGGAGAGTTAAAGGACAGAAATTTAGCAAGTAACCTGGTGGATTTGAGCTGCACCAAGAGAGAAGGTTGAAGAATGCACATCAACATCTCTGAGGGGAGCTGCAACCACAAGGCTACAAACATAAGGTACAAAATCCATCACCAAGCGGATGGGAGTCCCCTCCCCCAATGAGAATGGCTCAGAGTGCTCCACAAACAAACAAGCAGAGTTCAAAGATCCTCCTGCTACACTCCACAGGAGAGACCCTCTAAAAACTGGACCTACCTCCCCTACTAGGATGCCATGGCATTCTCCTGCCAGGCATAAAACTGTATAAAACTGTATATAGTCTCTCCCTGCAACTCTGAGCTCCCAGCACTCTCCTCCACTCTTACTCTGAGGTCTGGAGGCCTGTGCTCCAGGAGTCCAGATTCTTGGGTGATTTCTTGAGGGGTATGGACAGTGCCTAAACTGCAGCTGGCCAGTGTTGACTCTGGGGCACGGGAGCAAGGAGAGGACGGTCGCCTAAGAAGGAACCACACCAGAGCAGCAGTGCCCCAAGGCACAGAGCAGCAGACGTCTTTTAGCAACAATACAGCTCACTCCCAGATATTCTGAAGCCACACCCCCTGTCTCCCTGGGCAACCAGAGGAGGCCAGGCATCTACACCATGGAACAGATCTGGGATGGAAACGCAGGCCCGGTGGGTAAAGGATTTGCCTGAGGCAGTACCCACCTGGGTGGAGCACAGGGACTAGAAATGCACTCGCAGACTTGGGAATTTCCCAGGGAGGGTCTGACCCAGAGGACCGCTTTAATGAGTCTAAGATGCACCTGGCCCTCAGGGGATCATCAGCCTATAGACAAAGGAAAGCAGCAGGATAGAACTGACAGGTAACCAAATTAAAACCTGCAGGAACAAAGACAGGGTCTGAGGCATAGGCTCTGTGAACTCAAAACAGCTTCTCTTCTGCCGGGGACTTTAGCAGGAATAGAAACAAACTCCTGCAAAGTGGTTCTGTACTGTTCTGTCAGTAACATCAATCAGGGGTGGGGCTGAAACTGAGTGAACACCCCCCAGCCTTCATCAAGCACCCAAGGTTGTTAGACCTCACCTCCTCCTGCTAAATAGAGGCTGAGCAGAGATAGATTTCCTTGTGCTTCAGACAGGTGCAAACCCCTGGAGTATCTGTTCACTACAGACAACTGGGTCAGCCAACTGCAGGGCTAGCAGTGACTGGGTGTGACAGAGATGCAAGGTGGGGAAGGAGGCATCAACCTTCCCAGACTAATCTATTTGCTTGGTGGCTCCTCCTGACTCCATGCAGCACTAGAGCAACCCATATCAGAGTAGTCACCAGACCCCTATGATCCAGTTGCCAGAGACCTTTTAAACTCTCCCACCTGAGACAGGTGCTGACTGAGACAATTGATTTGGACCTTTTGAATTGAGCCAATCACCTGAGGACTATTCAGGTGGTGCCCTGGGTGTGTGGTTGTAGGAAGGTTTGATTTTCCTTTTCCAATTGTTGCCTGTAGGGAGCGGGGTAACTTAATTGCTGATATTTCTCCACAGCTGAGACTTCAGCCCAGAGAGACTGTTTCACTAGGGTGGAACATAAACCAGCTGAAAACAAGACAGAACCACTTAGCCCCACCACACAAAACAGGGCCCCAGTTTCTCAAGCCACAGCACTGTACAGGTCCTCAACAAACCTCCAGGCCAAAAATCAAACGGTGTAAAACAATCAAGGGGCAGAATCAGCAGAAAAACTCTGGTAACATGAATAACCAGAATAGATCAACCCCCACCCCCACCCCAAGGAAAGATATGGCAGATTTAACTGAAGATCCCATTCATAAACAACTGGCCGAGATGTCAGAAATCAAATTCAGAATTTGGATTGCAAACAAAATTAATAAAGTGGAGGAAAATTTGGAATTAGAAATTTGAGCAGCAGTTCAAAAGTTGGAATTAGAAACTCGAGGAGAAATTTAAAAGTTGTCTCAAGAATTTAACGAATTTAAAAACAAAACCACCAAAGATTTAGATGCACTGAAGCAAAAATTTGCAACCCTCAAAGATCTGAAAAATACAGTAGAATCCCTCAGTAACAGAGTGGAGCAAGCAGAAGAAAGGATTTCTGACATTGAAGACAAAGCTTTTGAATGCTCCTAAACTCTCAAGGAGGAAGAGAAATGGAGAGCAAAAATGTATCATTCTCTCAGAAAGCTCTGGAATTATTTGAAGAAGGCGAATATCTGCCTCATTGGAATTCCTGAAACTAAAGAAGTGGCCTTGGTAGGCACAGAGGCTGTTTTCCATGAAAATATGAAAGAATTTTCCAGATATGCCAAGAGATTCTGAAATTCAGATAGCAGACACTTTCAGAAACCCAGCATGACTCAATCCCAATAAGACATCCCCCAGGCATATCATAATTAAGTTCAATAAAGTTAATATGAAGGAGAAAATTCTCAAAGCAGCCAGACGTAAGAAATCCATTACTTACAAAGGGAAGAATATTAGAATGACTGCAGATCTCTCTGCTGAAACTTGTCAAGCCAGAAGAGGGTGGTCATCGACTTTTAATCTCCTAAAGCAAAATAATTTTCAACCCCGGATCTTGTATCCAGCTAAACTGAGTTTCATTTATGATGGAGAAATTAAATACTTTAATGACATTCATATGCTGAAGAAATTTGCCATAACCAAACCAGCTCTACAGAATATTCTCAGACTTATCCTCCATAATGACCAGCCCAATCCTCTACCGCAAAAGTGAGGTCACTCAGAAACTTTTGATCAAACTCCAACCTCCACAGTGGTGAAAGGATTAATAATGTCCACTGGACTTTTGAAAAACTCAATACCCAAAGTTTTACCAGACTTATCAATATTCTCCATTAATGTGAACAGCTTAAACTGTCCTCTAAAGAGGCATAGGTTAGCTGACTGGATACAAAAACGCAGGCCAGATATTTGCTGCATACAAGAGTCACATCTTACCTTAAAAGACAAATATAGACTCAGGGTGAAAGGATGGTCATCCACATTTCAGGCAAAAGGTAATCAGAAAAGAGCACGTGTTGCAATTCTATTTGCAGATACAATAGGCTTTAAACCAACAAAAGTAAGGAAGGATGGGCGGCGCCTGTGGCTCAGTCGGTAGGGCGCCGGCCCCATATACCGAGGGTGGCGGGTTCAAACCCGGCCCCGGCCAATATGCAACCAAAAAATAGCCAGGCATTGTGGCGGGCGCCTGTAGTCCCAGCTACTCGGGAGGCTGAGGCAAGAGAATCGCTTAAGCCCAGGAGTTGGAGGTTGCTGTGAGCTGTGTGAGGCCACGGCACTCTACCGAGGGCCATAAAGTGAGACTCTGTCTCTACAAAAAAAAAAAAAAGTAAGGAAGGATAAGAATGGTCACTTCATATTTGTTAAGGGTAATGGTGAGATTTCACTTATTAATATCTATGCACCCAACCAGAATGCACCTCAATTTATAAGAGAAACTCTAACAGACATGAGCAACTTGATTTCCTCCAGCTCCATAATAATCGGAGATTTCAACACTCCTTTGGCAGTGTTGGATCGATCCTCCAATAAGAAGCTGAGCAAAGAAATTTTAGACTTAAACCTAACCATCCAACATTTGGATTTAGCAGACATCTACAGAACATTTCATCCCAAGAAAACTGAATACACATACTTCTCATCAGCCCACGGAACATATTCCAAAATCAATCACATCTTAGGTCACAAGTCTAATCTCAGTAAATTTAAAGGAATAGAAATTATTCCTTGCATCTTCTCGGACCACCACGGAATAAAAGTTGAGCTCAGTAACAACAAGAATCTGCATACTCATACAAAAACATGGAACTTAAATAACCTTAAACTAAATGATACCTGGGTCAGAGATGAGATTATGAAGGAAATTGCCAAAATTTTGAAACAAAACGACAATGAAGACAAAAATAATCAGAAACTCTGGAATAGTACAAAGCAGTCATAAGAGAGAAATGTATAGCACTGCAAGCCTTCCTGAACAGAACAAAAAGAGAGGAAGTTAACAACTTAATGGGACATCTCAAGCAACTGGAAAAGGAAGCACATTCCAACCCCAAACCCAGTATAAGAAAAGAAATAACCAAAATTAGAACAGAATTAAATGAAATTAAAAACAAAAGAGTTATACAACAGACCAATAAATAAAAAAGTTGGTTTTTTGAAAAGGTCAATACAATAGATAAACCTTTGGCCAACCTAATCAGGAAAAAAAGAGTAAAATATTTAATCTCATCAATCACAAATGACAAAGACGAAATAACAGCAGACTCCTCAGAAATTCAAAAAATCCTTAATGAATATTACAAGAAACTTCATTCTCAGAAATATGAAAATCTGAAGTAAATTTACCAATACTTGGAAGCACATCACCTTTCACAACTTAGCCAGAATCAAGAGGAAATGTTGAACAGGCCCATATCAAGTTCTGAAATAGCATCAACCATACAAAACCTCCCTAAAAAGAAAAGCCCAGGCCCATATGGTTTCACGTCAGAATTTTACCAAATCTTTAAAGAAGAACTAGTACCTGTATTACTCAACATGTTCCAAAATGTAGAAAAAGAAGGAAGACTACCCAACATGTTCTATGAAGCAAACATCACCCTGACCCTAAACCAGGAAAGTACCCAACAAGAAAAGAAAATTATAGACCAATATCACTAATGAATATAGATGCAAAAATATTCAATAAGATCCTAACAAACAGAATCCAGCAACACATCAAACAAATTATACATCATGACCAAGTCGGTTTTATCCCAGGGTCTCAAGGCTGGTTCAATATCTGTAAATCTATAGGTATAATTCAGCACTTAAACAAATTAAAAAACAAAGACCATATAATTCTCTCAACTGATGCAGAAAAAGCTTTTGATAATATACAGCATCCCTTCATGATCAGAACACTTAAGAAAATTGGTATAGAAAGGACATTTCTTAAACTGATAGAGGCCATCTACAGCAAACCCACAGCCAATGTCATATTGAACGGAGTTAAATTGAAATCATTTCGACTCAGATCAGGAACCAGACAAGGCTGCCCATTGTCTCCACTGCTCTTTAACATTGTAATGAAAGTTTTAGCCACCTCAATTAGGGAAGAAAAGGCAATTAAGGGTATCCATATAGGGTCAGAAGAGATCAAACTTTTGCTTTTCGCAGATGATATGATTGTATATCTGGAAAACACCAGGGATTCTACTACAAAACTCTTAGAAGTGATCAAACAATACAGTAGCGTCTCAGATTACAAAACCAACATTCATAAATTGGTAGCCTTTATAGATATCAACAGTAGTCAAGCTGAAAAAAATAGTTAAGGACTGTATTCCATTTACAGTAGTGCCAAAGAAGATGACATATTTGGGAGTTTATCTAACAAAGGACATGAAAGATCTCTATAAAGAGAACTATGAAACTCTAAGAAAAAAAATAGCTGAAAATGTTAACAAATGGAAAAACATACCATGCTCATGGCTGGGAAGAATCAACATTGTTAAAATGTCCATACTACCCAAAGCAATATATAATTTTAATGCAATCCCTATTAAAGCTCCACTGTCATACTTTAAAGATCTTGAAAAAACAATACTTCTATTTTATGTGGAATCAGAAAAAACCTTGAATAGCCAAGACATTACTCAGAAATAAAAACAAAGCATGGGGAATCGCGCTCCCAGACCTCAGACTATATTACAAATCGATTGTGTTCAAAACATGGTACTGTTTTGTGCATGGTACTGGCACAAAAACATGGTAGATGTCTAGGACAGAATAGAGAACCAAGAGATCATCCAACTACTTACCATTATTTAATCTTCGAAAAACCAATTAAAAACATTCAGTGGGGAAAAGATTCCCTATTTAACAAATAGTGCTGGGTGAACTGGCTGGCAACCTACAGAAGACTGAAACTGGACCCACACCTTTCACCATTAACTACAATAGACTCTCACTGGATTAAAGATTTAAACTTAAGACATGAAACTATAAAAATACTAGAAGAGAGTGCAGAAAAAACCCTTGAAGAAATCCGTCTGGGTGAGTACTTTATGAGGAGGACCCCTCCGGGCAATTGAAGCAGCTTCAAATATACACTACTGGGACCTGATCAAACTAAAAAGCTTCTGCACAGCTAAGAACACAGTATGTAAAGCAAGCAAACATCCCTCAGAATGGGAGAGAATATATTTGCAGGTTATGTCTCCGACAAAGGTTTAATAACCAGAATACACAGAGAACTCAAATGTATAAGCAAGAAAAGAACAAGTGATCCCATCGCAGGCTGGGCAAGGGACTTGAAGAGAAACTTCTCTAAGGAAGACAGGTGCACGGCCTACAGACATATGACAAAATGCTCATCATCTTTAATCATTAGATAAATGCAAATCAAAACTACTTTGAGATATCATCTAACTCCAGTAAGATTAGCCTGTATCACAAAATTCCAAGACCAGAGATGTTGGCGTGGATGTGGAGAAAAGTGAACACTTCTACACTGCTGGTGGGAATGCAAATTAATACATTCCTTTTGGAAAGATGTTTGGAGAACACTTAGAGATCTAAAAATAGATATGCCATTCAATCCTATAATTCCTCTACTAGGCATCCTCTACTACCCAGAAGACCAAAAATCACATCATAACAAAGATATTTGTACCAGAATGTTTATTGCAGCCCTATTCATAATTGCTAAGTCATGGAAAAAGCCCAAGTGTCCATTGATCCACGAATGGATTAATAAACTGTGGTATATGTACACCATGGAATAGTATGCAGCTTTAAAGAAAGATGGAGACTTTACCTCTTTCATGTTTATATGGATGGAGCTGGAATATATTCTTCTTAGTAAAATATCTCAAGAATGGAGGAAAAAGTATCCAATGTACTCAGCCCTACTATGAAACTAATTTATGGCTTTCACATGAAAGCCATAACCCAGTTACAACCTAAGAATAGGGGGAAGGGGGAAAGGGAGGAGAGGGAGGGGGAGGGGATTGGAGGGAGGGGTATTGATGGGATTACACCTGCGGTGCATCTTACAAGGGTGTATGTGAAACTTAGTAAATGTAGAATATAATTGTCTTAACACAATAACTAAGAAAATGCCAGGAAGGGTATGTTAAACAGTGTGATGAAAATGTGTCAAACAGTCTATAAAACCAGTGTATGGTGCCCTATGATCGCATTAATGTACACAGGTATGATTTAATAAAAAATAAAATAAAATAAAATGCTTCATCCACTCTGAACTTCTCCAATTGTAGTCATGCTACATCATCTTGGACCCTGATGAAGACAGAAAATGAATCATTTATTAAGCACTCACTAGGTTCCCAACCCTGTGCCAAAAAAGATCTAATTATCCTTTTATCCACATTCTAGATAAAGAAACTGACATTCAAAGAGGTTAAATTACCTGCCCAAGGTGTGGTAGGAAAAATGGTTCCCCAAAGATGTTCATGCCCTAATCCCCGGAACTTATGAATATTTTACCTTGGAAAGCAAAAGGGACTGAGCAGGTGAAATTAAACTGAGAATGCTGGCACAGGGAGACTACTGTGGATTATTAGTGAACCCAATGTAATTGCATGGGTCTTTATAAGAGAAAGAAGAAGGCAAGAGAGCCAGAGAAGATGTAACAATAGAAGCAGAGCTCAGAGTGATATGGGACCACGAATCAAGAAATACAGGCAGCTTTCCTAGTGTTGTAAAAGGCAAAGAAATGGTTTCCCTCCTAGAGATTCCAGAAGGAGCATAGCCCTATAAATCCACTTTGTTTTATGACTCCCAGAACTGTAAGATGAAAGGTCTGTGTTTTGTAAACCAAGTTTGTGGTAACTTGTTACAGAGGCAATTGGAAACTGCTCCACTGGTCACATGGATATTGACTGGTGGAGGCCAGATTTGAACTCTGCTCTGTGTGATGCAGAGACAATGCTCTTAATTTGGGGGTCAAATGCCCTTAAAGTTTAAATATTTGATTTTAAAAATACGATTTTTATAGTATTGCAAACACAATATTGTGAAACATAATGTAAAGCCCGAAAGATATTTCAGAGATAAAATATGAGATGCCCCCAAATGCAGTAGACCGAAAGGACAAAATAGAGGGCATGGAACCAGGCTCATCTCTATGTGGTAAGTTGGTACCACAAAGCCCTGGGAAAGGATGGGTTGCTAGGTCAGTGCTGCTTGGAAATTGGATCACTATGTGCAAAAACTAAAGCTAGAGCCCTGCCTGACACCCTTTGCAGTGGTTCTCAACCTTTCTAATGGCGCAATGTGTTTTCATTGTTAAAAGGGGGTCGCAACCCACAGGTTGAGAACTGCTGCTTTTGTGTTTTAATTTGTGTGTATGGCATTGGGTAATGGAACTTGCCCCACTGCTTGCCCCATAGACTCCAGGTTCATTACATTTCTAAGTGTAAAAGAAAGACAATGAAGCCAACCGGGGAAAAATATATAAGAATATGATCGTAACCAAGCAATAGGCAAAAAAAGGACAAAAATAATAGATAGATTTGACCATATTAAGTGGAAAGGATTTCTGTTCGATAAGCAAAACATTAAATAGGTGTCAAAATGGAAAACGATATTTGCAATGATTAAAAAGGATAAAATTTGGGCAGCATGGCTCATGTCTATAATCTCAGTGCTTTGGGAGGCTGAGGTGGGAGGATTACTGGAGGCAGGAGTTCAAGCCCAGCCTGAGCAACAAAGCAAGACCATATCTTTAAAAAAGAAAAGAAAGTATCTGGGCACAGTGTCTTCTGCTGGTAGCCCTAGCTTCTCAGGAGGATCACTTGAGCTTGGGAATTCAAGGTTACAGTGAGCTGTGATCCCACCACTGCACTCCAGCCTTGGTGACAGAGCAAGACTCTGTTGCTAAGAAAAATTTTAAAAGGTAAAGAATCAATTTTTGTACTCTACAAAGAATTCACTCAAATTAACAAGGAGGGAAACCTAGCAAAGAATAGGCAAGGGATATGTATTAACAAAAATTTATAGATGAAATTCTCACTAATCATCAGAAAAATGCAACCAAAACAGTGGAAATAACATATTACCCCCATAAGAAGGGAGGAAAAATAGAAAGATAATGAACAATAAGGGTTGATGGGCTTGCGGGGAGGTGGGTAATTTATTACACTGCTGGTGTGAGAGTAAACTGGAACAGTCATTTAGGAACCAGTGTGATATATGGGACTGTCTCCTGCAAGAAATATCCCAAAGACTTGCTCACTCAGGTCTGCAAGGGAGCATGTATACAGGTGTTCACATTTGTGTTGTTTGGTGGCAGAGCACTAGCTGCAATCCAGGGGCCCATTCCATGCAGATGCACCCCGCAGCATGCTCTGTAGCAGGTAGTAGAACACCAGCTGTACCCAGATGTGGACAATCTTAAACACAGTGTCGAGTGGAAAAGGAAAGCAATGGGGCAAGTTTCATTACCCAATGCCATACACACAAATTAAAACACAAAATGGCCCTAGGGTCAGCCCTTGAACAACACAGCTTTGGGTTGTGCAGGTCTACTTTACAGCACAAATTTTTTCAATAAACATATTGGAAAATTTTTGGAGATTTATGATAACCTGAAAAACCTCACAAACAAACTTCCACCCCTGAGACAGCAAGACCTACCCTCCTCTTCCTCCTCCTTCTCAGCCTACTCAACATGAAGACAAGAATGAGGACCTTGATGATGATCCACTTCCACTTAATGAATGGTAATTATATTTCCTCTTCCTTGTGACTTTATGGGTAACATTTCTTTTCTCTAGCTTACTTTATTATAAGAATACAGCATATCATACATATATAAAATACCTGTTAATCAATTTTTCATGTTATTGGTAAGGCTTTTGGTCAACAGTAGGCTATGAGTTGTTAAGATTGGGGAGGAATCAAAGTTATATACATGGTTTTTCAACTGTGTGTGGGTCACTGCCCCTAACCCTATGTTGTTTATGGATCAACTATATTCTACAAAGAAACAGACTTGTCCAAGGGCTTTTATCAGACACAGAAAGAGAATAGGAGAAGGGATCAAGAATAAAAAGGAAAATAAATTCAACTGGAGTAATGACTCCTCCAGAACAGTAATGCTGATGTTATGTAATCTGAGATCTTTCTGCCCCTGAAATAATAGTTTAAAAAGAATAGCACCCAGTTTTGCAAAAAGCCACACCAAATTATGGGAGCAGGTCCCCAGGGTAGCCACTTTTCCCTGTCATGTTAGTTAGAAAATGTGAAAAAGTTAGTTAGAAAATGTAAAGTGTTGACAGGTAGCTAATGTTATCTGATTCTCTAAAATACTCTGACAGTTATGAAGAATGAAACAGGGTAACTTGCATCTGGAAAAGGCCTCTTAACATAAATTCACTTAAAATGAGGTCTAAAATGTCATGTCAAGTAGTGACAAAATCAGAACAGGATCTTTTTAAGCTTGAAAAATGAGATTAAAATTATGAAGGTATGTTTTATCTCATATTTTACAAAATTGTATTTCCAGTTCAACACTGGGTCTTCTGTATTTCTAGTGTTCAAAGCCAGAAATTGTGCAATAAATATTTGTTGAATGAATAAATGAAAAAATGACCCGTTCTTAGAAAGAACAAAAAATTAATCAAATGTTACTTTTTTTCATAACTTCCAATCACTTTTTACATTTTTAACTTGTTTAACTCAAGATGTAATGCAAGAATTTTTAGTTGTTGGTAGCTTGGCATGTGACTATAGCAATTCTCCACCTTCACATTTATCACCTTCATAAAATCCTGCCTCTGTGCAGGGATTGGGATTTCTCTTTACTGTTGATCTCATGCTGTTTGCGCTGCAGGCACAGAGAGGGCTATTTCCACGGGAGCCGGTTAGCAGGTGCTGATCATTCAGAAATGACTATTTGATCATTAGTTTACTTCTGCTTGCCATGTTATCCCGATCTTCTCAGGAAGGGAAGAATACTCAGATTACAAAGGTGCTCTCTACTACCCCCACTTTGTAGATAAGAAAACTGAAGCTCCCCGAAGTTATGTGGCTTGCCTAAAGTCCATGGTTTCAAAGTGACAAACCACAGAAAGCACAATGGGAGGCCCAATGGGACAGATAGGTCATATGCAAAGACCTGCCAAGGGTATGAAGGGGGATGCGGTAAAGGTGCAAGCAAGTGTGTGCTCACTCCACACAGTGATAATAATAGTCTGGCAGGGAAAATGCAGCTTGTTAATCTCACATTGAGCTATTGCTCCTCTTGGGCCTTTTATCCTCTTGCAAGGAAACCTAACCTTGTCAATAAATGATATTTCAGTACTTCTGGGTCTAACCAGCCTCACTTGAGTTTCCACCGCCCTTCTTTCTCCTTCCCAAGAGGGATGCTGGACTCATGTCAAGTTTACTGTGTCCGGATGACAGAGGGGGAGAGGACCCTGACTCTGTAGACCTGGCATCCCCTATCCTCCAGGTTCATTGCCTGCCCTCTGGCATTGTCTGAGGCTGTGGCTGCTGGATCTTGGAGTTTTTGGCTGGGGCTGGGTTTGAATCCACCACCTCTAGCATATGGGGCCAGTGCCCTACTCCTTTGAGCCACAGGCGCCACCGGCTGCTGGAGCTTGGGATCTGCTTTGTCTGTTTATTCCAAGGGCCTGGTGGTTCCCGCTGCCTTGGCATAGCTGCAGCCCTGGTGCTGTTTCTGGCCCCAGAGTCCAGTCTACTGGCACCCATAGCTGGACCCCTTCTAGGCAGATCCCAGTCCTCTAGAGTAGGTAACACCACAAGGGCTCAGAGAAGCTCAGGGCCTCTCTGAAAAGACCACATGGCACCACCACCTTCCTCAGTAGTATGTCCCATGCAGGTCCCCAGGGAGGAACATTCTTCTCCTAGATGTCTGAAACAGTCAGTATTAAATCAGAAACAGAAACTCCTTGGGTGTTTAAAACAGAGAGATTTTAATCCTGGCCAGTAGTGACACCAATGATGGAAAAGCTAGGAGGCCACATAGAGCAGGGTGAGGTACCCAGAGATTAGCAGTGGTGGGAAGCTGCCACCACCCTCAGGCTGGAGTAACAAAGGATAAGGTAGTTCTTGAAGCCCAAGGCCCAGCGTCACCTGGGAAAGCTGAAACCACATCAGGCCTGTCCCGTAGGACCAGAAGCCATGGAAGAAATATGATGGCTGCTGTAGACCCAGCTGAAGCAGAGAAACAAAGAGAAGTCCCCCACCCTGCCTATCCATTCCACCCGATCCAGCCTTGCCCCAGGGCCTCCCATGAGCTAAGGCCAGCTGACCTGGATCCTGGGAAGCAGAGCTGCAGCAGACCCCTCAGATACACAGCAGGACAGGGAGGGGAGGCACGGACCTGAGCACAACAGGCCAGGGCCAAGGCAACCCCCAGAGGGAAGCACAAAGCCCTCCCGCTCTTTCTTTTCATAATGCATCGTCCCTCTTGCCCGCCAAGGCTTTTGCCTGAAAAGGGAGGACAGGACCTCTGTCCTTCACCGTCTGCTTCCTGTAATCCGCAGGAGTCCTGGTGGGCAGCTTCCCACTTCCTCTGTATCATATTCTGAGCTTCTCTACCCTGACCTTATAATAAAACCTCAGGGCACTTATCTACCAGGTTCTTCAGAAGTTTAAAAGGAATGAAAAGGTATTTTTCTCCCTGCAGCCCAGGTTTTAAGACTATTGTCTTAACACCGGTGAGCTAGCTTTGAGTCTCAGTGCTGATCAATGCCATCTTTTCCTCCTTCCTTGGGGCAAGAAACCTCATGGTTCACTTCAACCAGTTGGTAAGGCGCCGGCCCCATATACCGAGGGTGGCGGGTTCAAATCCGGCCTTGGCTGAACTGCAACCAAAAAATAGCTGGGCGTTGTGGCGGGCGCCTGTAGTCCCAGCTACTCGGGAGTCTGAGGCAAGAGAATCACTTAAGCCCAGGAGTTGGAGGTTGCTGTGAGCTGTGTGAGGCCACAGCACTCTACCGAGGGCCATAAAGTGAGACTCTGTCTCTACAAAAGAAAAAAAAAAAAAAAGAAATGGAAGTCTGCAAAAGGACATGATAAAGGAAAGAATGGAAATATATCTGCTAATAGCCCCTGGAAATAGTATACCTGTTACACTCCCACTTTGAAATGGCTCCGGTACCACAGCAAGAGCGCCAGCAACTATGACAGCTCTCACTCAGCAGGTCTCTAGGGGGCGCTTCTCCTATTTTAAAGATTTGGTGCCATCAAGGCTCAGAGAATTAATTGTCCATTCAGAATCTTAGTGAATTTGCATTTCTCTGATGATTAAAGATGATGAGCATTTTTTCATATGTCTGAAGGAACATACTCTTCTTAGTAAAGTATCTCAAGAATGGAAGAAAAAGTACCCAATGTACTCAGCCCTACTATGAAACTAATTTAGGGTTTTCACATGAAAGCTATAACCCAGTAACAACCTAAGAATAGGGGGAAGGGGGAAAGGGAGGGGAGGGAGGGGGGAGGTGAGTAAAGGGAAGGGGATTGGTGGGATTACACCAGCGGTGCATCTTAGAAGGGTATATGTGAAACTTGGTAAACAGTCTGTGAAGCCAGTGAATGATGCCCCATGAATATATCAATGTACACGCTATGATTTAATAAAAAAAAAAAAAGAATCTTAGTGAACAGAATGGGATTTGAATCTACATCACTTTTGAATTTTCATTTGCAGATGCTGCTTCCTCTCCCTTCTCCCCTGGCTTCCAAACTCTTAATTCTTGTTCGCAGTCTCATTCCTACCCTCTTCTCACCACCATTCTCTCATCAGGCTTTTAGAAATTTGATCGAAGGAATAGAGTTGCCTTTTCACAAAGTCATAAATATCACCATTATTCATACAAAGGATTAAACATTAACCTGCACGTGGGTCTCAGCCTGGGTTCTCCCCAGCCCAAAAGCAGACCCTGAGGTGAGGACTTAGACACAGATAGTTTATCTAGGAGGTGATTCCAGGGAGCAGAAGTGAGACAGGGAAGGAGGAAAAGCCACTGGAAATTGCCATATTTAGGTCACCACCAGGAGCGGTTGGGTTTAGATCACTTGGGAGCATAAAGGATGTTTCTCAGATGGGTCCTGGCATGGACAGAAGCATTTATCCATCATCTTCCAGCCACCATGGGTTGAAACTCTAAAATTAGGATTTCCTCTGGGCTATGCAAGTAAGGTGGGTGCTGTACATGACCCCAGGCCCTATCGCAGAGATGAGGACTCATTCCCCCAGCTGCCTTGCGGGGAGTGCTACTTCAAGACAGCCATCAGCCCTCCTAGAGATGCCTTGGGTGAAGATCACTGCCCCATCCACGCTTTCTTCCAAGGGAAAGCCCACATACTGGTCAATACTGGAATATAGAAGCTTGGCCCGCCCCCCCTAAAGGGGCCAACTCTGTGAGGCCATCTCAGCTCCAGAGCCTGAAGGGGTCGGCTCAGGCCTCTGGAGGAGCTGCATCACAGCCCAGCTTCTTCCTCAGCCTGCACCTGCCCCCATAACCACCCTTGCTCAGGGTTGAGCCTGACTCTTCCTCCCGGAGGAGGAGACCTGCCACAGGCGTGGGTGCTGCACATCTGCCCTTGAGATCAGGGAAGCCCTAGAGAAAGAAGCAGAGAACACGTGGCTCGTGGAGAGATGCTGGATGCACCAAGTGGCAAGGACTACAGGCTCACCTGGGCTGTCCCCACGGCTGTGGTTACACTCAGGGATAGGAGGACGTGAGGACTGGGACCAAGAAGCATCTGATGCAAAGTACAACTTGAATCAAAGCTGATTCCAAAACCACTAAACAAATCTAAGTCTTGCTCTGTTGAAGTTTAATAATAATATTAATAATACTAAATGGCTGTTAGTTTTTGAGCTCCTCAATGTACTCAGGTTAATTGATGTTCATGAGAAGGAAAAGTGGAAAATTAGGATTTCAAGGACACCTGTAATGAGAACAGACATATGCTAAAGATGTATTTGCCACTGACCAAAGCCGTGCCTTTTGTGAGCCTGACAGCTGCCACCAGTCCCGCAGGCCTGCCCCCTGCCCGGAAAACATCAGCATTGCCCTCACCGCCTTCCCAGTGGGGTGTGGAAAAGGCCTCGTCACCAAGAAGCGCCTGCTTCCAGTTCTTTTTCTCCCAAGTCGCTGAGAGGAGCTGAGGCCCACAATCAGAGGAAGCAAAAATTCTTCTCTGCTTTTTTGCGGAGGGAATCCTGCCAGAGGGAAGTTATGCTGAGCTGTGAACTAAGCATGGATGAAGGCCCAGGGACAGCAGCGCTAAGCTCGAGCGTGGTCACCCAGGCCTTGACGCATGCACCATGCTCCGTATTTTGTTGTTGTTGGAGGGTTTTAAATCACCGTGTCAGCTTATTTAGCAATTCATTTAAAGGAGCCCTCCCAATAGGTGAAAAGCCAGAAGAGAAAAAGACAATAGATTAGAAATTTTAATAGGGAATACAGATTCTTTCTTGTATTTGCCTAAGAACAAAACTCCAGGAAATATCATAATAATGAAAATAATCTCAGCACAGATAGTGGAAAAATTGACTGGACCAAGATTATGTTGAAGGACCATCAGAATAACTGAATTGTGTTCAAGGTACTCAGTCATTTGAATGTGGACCAGTGACTCCTCCTTACTGAAAATTTAGGAAGTCCAGGGGCGGAGGGGGGCAGTCTGTGAATATGGAGATGCTCCAAATTACATCTGCGGAAAGACAGAGTCACTTAATAAGGCAACGAAGGTGAACAATTGCACAAAGTATCTAGTGCATCTTCAGTCCTATTTGTTTGGCACAGAGCCAAACAGAGTGGACTATTCAGTCTCCTTCTTCCCTTAAACTAACGATTAAGCTAACAGTGTTCAGGAGAGAGAAGTTTCACGGACCTCGGGGTACCTGACTTGGCAAAAGCAAGACTCAGAATTTCCCACAGCCAAGTGAGTGGTGGTGGAAGCTTCTGGCAAAAGAGGCCTTGCGTTTGACAAAGTCAGATACCCACTGTTAAAGGAAAGCATCGCCGAGAATTACCCACATCATCCAGGAGAAAAAGGCAAAAGTGTGTGGCCGGCATGTCACTGCCAGTTCTCCAACGTACCCACCAACGTTGAGTAGATTAGTCAAGCAGCACAACCACTGCCTGATCCCCTTTCACTGGAGGAAATGAGCCTGCCCTAAATTCCTACTGCGAGTTTCTGAAGGGCAAGTCCCTCGTGTGACTGTGCTGTGGCTGGCACTGCACAACTCACGTCCAGAGGCTGGCCGCTAAGCAGGGAAAGGAAGCTGAGGCCGCTGTGAACGCTCAGCCTGCACCATCTTCCTCCTGCCCATCCTTCCTTCACTACTCCCTGCCCACAAGCTACTCGGGGTCTTCTTTCTCGGGACCCTATCAGCTCCTGGTGGGATTTGGTCTGGGCCAGGATTTTCCAGCTAATCGTATCCAAGAGATCTTCAAAATAAAAGTTTAATGGGAAATAAAGACGCAAAGGCACCGACATTCCAACAGAAGAAATCCTAAGCAATTAGAATGAAAATTCAGGAGGCAAAGCAGGGGGAGTGTTGAGCAGGCGGGGATCAGCAATACTGGTTTTGTAAAATTTAATAAAACGTATAATTGACCCTCATTAGATTCATTCACATTATAAAAAGAAAGCTGTTTGCTAATGAGAAAACCTTTATTCCCTAAATTTCAGATCATGAATTCATTTTCCCTCTTCCTTGCTGGTTGGGCACATTTTTAAATGGCTTGGTTAAAAAAATTATTAATCCTAAATTAAATATCCATAGCAATTAATCCCCTCAAGAGCCAAGAAAAGTTGCTACTGCTTCCTACCTCATTTTCTCTATCACCGAACAGTTATATTCTCTCTCTAATGATGCTTGTGAGCTGTATTAAAGCAGAAGAAATATACTGGGGATTAAAGGGAAGAAAATAAATAAAACTAAAACAGAGACAGTGAAAACACTTGTTAACTGGGCCACCAACAGGCATTTTTAGCTTGTTCCTGTGCACCTCCCATTAAAGATTATATTTAAAAATTAAAGAGCAAGTTTTATTATTAGCTGTCTACCTCATCTGTAAAATATGAGTCGTAACTGTAGCTCATACCTTGTTTCAAGGTTTAAATGAGTTAACCTATGGAAAGTGCTTAAAACAGCATAGAGCATGTTCTCAGGGCTGGTTCCCTCTCAGCTGTTATCATTAATTCTCCCTAGTAAGTTCTCACAAGGCCTTAGGCTACTATTCTGGCATGCCTTTGAATAATATTTTAAAAAAATATCCATTCAACATTCAATGTGTTGAGGCTCTGAGAAACTAACATTCTATGAATAAACACATTTTTTCTCTGTTTAAAATAAACGTGATTACACACATCGGTTATATGTAATTTTCTGCAAAAACTGGGCAGCATTTTAAATGGTTTAAATGGTTAGATAATAAACCATTCCTTCCATTATACACTTTTCTGTTTCAAGATTTCAGCAATAGTAGCTACTAAATTCATCCATGGCCAGCTGGATAGATTTGAAATTGGTGGTCCTACCACTAATATTCCATCTCCCACAAGTAAGTGACAAAGATACATAACAGAGTGCAGCCAGCCTTGGCCGTGGATCGCTGCTCAAGGTCCTGCCTTTCTTGGAGGGAATGGGGTCAAATGTTTGTCAAACATTAACAAACATTAAATATCCTCAAACAAGTTGAGGATATTTTACTTCCACTTGAAGACAGTCTTCCCCCAACACCCCAAGGAAACCTACCTTAAGTTTTGCCAGTCACACACAATGTTGTGTTTGGAAACTTGAGTTAAGAGACAGCACGTTTTCCAGGGCATGGTTAAGCATCCCTTCCTGATTACACTTGTAATCAGTGCCCTAATGGCCCAGATGACTCGCAGACCAACTCCTCCCTCATTAACACTCTCTTCAAATTCTCCATTTAATTAAGCCTTACAATTTTTGCAGAACTATCGTCATTTGAACACAGAGCCAAAGCTACCGGCAGAAAGCGAGGAGAGGAAAGTAGAGGCTGAGAGGGCCTGAGAGTGTGAGAGCAGGATTTCTGGATGCAGATTTCACTCTGAGCTGGAAATGGTTTGTCCTTTGGGTTCCAGTAAAATCTGTGCCATTAATCGGCGAACCGCTCAGAGGTTGCAAACTAGAGCATCTCCCTGCGGGTAGTCACCTTGACCGTGAAATGGGCAATTTCTATACTTGTCTCATTCCGTCCTTACAGTCACTTTGTTACAGTTTCATTCACCACGACTCAGAGAAACCCAAATGGAGTGATTTAACCAAAATAAGGATTTTCTTTTTTGTGTGTGACAAAGAGTCCAGACACGTAGCAGCCCAGGGCTGGTACAGCTACTTAGGAATCATCAGGAGCCCAGGACCCTGTGCTGCCATCCCTGAGCAGGCAGCTTCCACCCTCCTTGTGGAGAGATGGCTGCCCCTCCCCTACGAACAGCCTTTGTGCCCCAGGCAAGAAGAAGGGGCAGGGCAGAGAGTAAAAGGTATGTGCCAGCTAAATCTATCCCTATTTTTAAGGAAAGCAATAGCTTTCCTGGAAGCCATGACACCAGGGTTCTGGTTACATCCCAATGGCATAGGCTGGCCATATGATCCCCCTGGATACTAGAAGTCGGGATGGGGAGAGTCCTAGCCAGAATCAGGGCCTCTAAAAACCAGGTCAGGGGCCTACTGGTGGGGATTGTGGGGGAAATGGATATAGAGTGAAGAGTATGCCTGCCGGGGTACTGTTATTCCTGTTTTACTGATGAAGAAGCAGGTTTGGAAGCATTTTGAGACCTCTTCCAGACCATGCAGCTGGTTGGTCAGGGGCAGAACCAGACTTCTCATCCAGAAGCTCTGTGCACACACAGGTTCGTACGGCGTGATGCAGTGAAGAGGAGCACAGAAGGACCTATCCGTGTTTTTCCTCCACCACGTTATAGACACAGCTTAAATGCAAATGGCATAAATGACTTAACCTTGTGTGGCCCTGGGTAACCTCTTATTTGCCAGTGATATAAATGTAATCTGTGCTTTCCCTGTTTTACCAATGGAAAAAAGTTCAAATGACTTACTCCAATGCTTAGTGGTGGCCCCAGGAACAGTGCCAGCTTCTGCTGAGTTAAAGAAAGGCATGCCACCCTGTTGGAGATGCGACCTTGACCCATGAAAGAAACCCCAGAAAAAAAAAAAAAAAGAAGTAGAAAGCTAAGAAACATCTCTACGGTGTTTCTTTAATGAAGTTGGATCAAGAATTAAAAATTATTTCCAGGGGCTGCTGGGCTTGGGTTTATGACCACTCAGAGAGGTGGGAGCGTGATTGGGATGCTACAATTATCTGTCTACTTTCAGAGCCAAACTGGCTGCATATAGTGACTAAATTCCAGCACAAACCTTGGGCCTGAGTTTTCTAATTTTTTTCTGTTTTCTACTCTACCTAGCTTTACTCTCCTTCTTGACCATCTAAGTTTACTAGTCCATTGCAAAATCTCCCCTTCATCTTGTGTCATATATAACATATTTATAGCCGTGGACCCAAGCTCTGATCTGTAGCCACAAAATCCAAACACTAATCTACAGAGGTCATGGCCTCACAAAGGGGATCCATGGCCAAAGCTCAGTCCCTCATGTCCCAGTCACCTTAGCCTGGGTAAGACCCTCTGCCGGACCTTCCTACCACAACTTCTACCAGGTAAGCCCTTTCTCATCCTTCAGTCTCAGTTTAGCCATCCCTAGCTCTCTAGGATGAGGTCTGGATGCCCTCACAAGGGCTCCCATGGCCCCCAGTTCAAAAGTCAGAACCAACCATACTGGGTGGTTAAGAATTTCTAGATTGTCAAACCATTTAATCCCCAGACCAGAGCCCTTGAGAAGTAAAATTACATAAGAACAATAACACAGATGAAGACATGTGATTAACCCATTGACGTCAGAGCTGTTAAAATATAAAAGAAAAAGGGTACACTTTATAATCAGTAAAATACAGCATTTAACCTTTCAGATTCTGTTTAGACAAGTGCAAACCATGCCTTTACATAGTTTTTATGGGGGGCATTCTGCTGCTATTGTTGTTTGTGTATTTTGTTTTCTCTGAAGTAATAGACCTACATTTAGGAAGGCAACCACTCTGGTCCACTGTAAGGGTGGAGATTGGCTTAATGTATCTGGACAATGATGATGTGCATCAGAGCCTTAAAATCATTCAGATCCTTTGACTCAGCAATTCTGTCTCTGGATTATTCCACTCTCCTATGGAAATATTCAAAGTCCTACAAAATATTTGTTTACATTCATCATAGCATTAGTAAAAAAATACTTTAAATATTCAACCTATAAAGCGAGTTAAATAAATTATGGTACAATTCTTTTGATAGAATACAAGAAGCTATTCAAAAATTAGGTTGTGAAAGTTACTTTAATGGCATATTGCTAAGCAGGAAATGATTTAAAAAATAATTTATACACAATTCACTATAGGAGAACTATAGATGTTTTCCCTATAGAAGAAAAGACTTGAAGCATAAGTATAACAAAATGTTTATGATAATGCTTATAAATGTTTATAATGTTTTTTCCTTTATGCATTTTAATATTTTTCAATGTTAAACATAAATAACTTAAAATAACAAAACAACCCTAATAGGCACTTTTTAATAAAAGATATTTCAGGTTGTGTTTCTGTGTTTCTGTAATTCATCTGAATTTCAGAAAAGAGAGGTATTTTTTAAATGCATTCCCCCCACCCCCCCGAGGCTGGGTGCTGATTTGGGGTAACAAAGCCTCCTGTCTTATCTTACCAAACATTTTCTTTTTCACATACAAAGAGCTAATTCTGAATATAAAATCACATTTTTATGCTGTTTTCTTAAGAATTATTTAAAGGGAAAGTATAAGTTTTCATATTTGTCTTCTTTATGGAACTGTAGGAAATTGACTTCAGAACCACCTTTCACAACATGTAGTGTTATGAACTGGGTGTTCGTGTCTTCCTAAACTTCATATGTTGGAATCCTAACCCTAAAGGCAATGATATTGGGAGTGGGAAAGATGAAGCCCTCATGAATGGGATTAGTGTACTTATAAAAAAACCCAGCAGAGCTCTCTTGCCTCTTTCCACCATGTAAAGATACAAGATAGAAGTCACAGCCTACAACTTGGAAAGGACCCTCACCAGAACCATCCGTGCTAGCTTTTTGACCTTAGACTTCCAGTCTCCAGAGTACTGAGAAATAAGTTCTTGTTGATAAGCCACAAAGTTCTGGTATTCTGTTACAGCAGCCAAAATTAACTAATGCATACAGAAAACTCATGTATGCCTTCAAGCCAGAAAGCTGAGTCCCTTCAGGCCTTAGGGCCCAAGATTTCAGCTGCCCCGAAGAACGATGCTGTCACACCATGGTTAGTGGCAGCATTTCCAGTGCAGGTACCAATCCTTAGCAGAAGCTTTCTGAACAGAAAATCCGTGCTGACCAGCACAGATCAAAATTTAGGAGGGGGCTTTCATCTGCAGGTTATTTCCTGTTGTCTTCCATCTCCACCCTTCTATATATATTTGCTGCACTGCAAGTTCAGGGCTGGAAGACTGTAAACTATATTCCCAGAATCCCTGCTGGCAGGCTCTCTGTTAAGCTGGGCCAGTGGAGATATTGGCTGAAGATCAATAGGAGGAGAAAGATAGAAGCCATCTGCTTCTGGCTTCCATTCTGTGACAGTAGCTGGGGAGCTGTCCTAACAGTAGGATATGGCGATTCCACATTGGGCAGTGGAGCCAAGGCAGTTCTAGCCCTGGTCTAGGAACAGTTTTCTGCACGCTCATGGGTTCCAGCCCATACTGATCTCTGGGTAGCACTCCTTCTCCCCATTGCTCTTCTAGCCCTTCCAGTGTCTTTGTCATCAACTGTCTGTATTAAATTCTCCCTGTTTGAAATACCTAGATTATTTATCTTTTCTCAATTGGGCCAGGAGTGATTTACTAATAACAGCTGAGATGACCAAATTCCCAGTTTTTATATTTCAACATTCTGAAACTGATACTGTACCTCCAATGCCTTTCCAAAAAGTTGAAGAATCTTCCACTTCCCCCATGTTTTGAATGCCCTTTACTTTTGTGATGGAACAAAATCATGCTATGGTGACTTCTGGGTGCATAAGGGCCTGAGGGCCATAAGGGATTTGAGCAGCTATGTGCAGGTCACAGCCATCCATAGTGAGACTCTACCCATCCTCCCCGCAACCCAGAAAAGGCCTGCACAGAAGAAACACCATTGATATCCAACTAAAATATGCCTAAGGGATAGCTGGCAGCTGCCACGGGGGCTTTATGTTGGGCTGGTGTGGGTGGCATGTTCTATGGAAGGGAGCAAGGTGGGGCTTCTAGAGAAAAACACGGAAGTTGAGAGGGTTTGAATAGGTAGAATGGGAAATGGGAGAACACTCACATGGACACTCTGAAGCCCTGTTCTCCCTAAGGAGGAAAGTTAGCTGAACAAATCCTCTGCGTCTATATGATAGGAGATCTCAGACTGAAATTATTTCTAAAGATGTGTTTAAAACACCATCAAAGGTCATCTTGTATCCAGGATACAGAAAACTAACAAAGCAATATTTTAAAAAGGGTAACTCCTCATGCTTCCAACACACACACACGCCTCTGAGCTCAGGTGCACTCTGGTCCACCCCTCTCAGACCATCGGAAGAAACCTCAAGCTGGAGAGCACAGTCATTTCTTTTCTTTTTCCCACCTGCCCACAAGACAGTGTAGGGCTCCCCCAGTATAGTGAGGCAGAAGAGAGGAGCCCGGGACAGGACTTATGATCCAATGTTGGGGTAACTGAGGGTCAGTTCCAAGTCTCCCGTCATTTCTATAACCCGGCAGAATAGCATATAGTCAGCACCCAATACATGAGTATCGAATCACATTTGGTCTGCACTTCTGTGTATCCTCTCTACAAGTCTACCAACTGGAAAGCACCTTGCAATTCTGCTTCTGAGCCAATATACACACCATCATTTCTTTTAGCAACCTTCTGAGACAGGACTAGCTTTGAGAAATCCACTAGCATTAGGGAGTCCTATCAAAGGGCGTGAGGATAAAGAAAGATGTCAGTGATCAATATATTTTTGCTCACTGATGTGCAACTCAGATGTTAACTAGTACCAAGTGAGAGGTCTCATCAGACTTACAGTGGCAACAAAGTGGCTCACTTCTTGGGCAAGACTAACTTGAAATCTCTTTAGAAGAAAGAGGCTAGGAGACGAGCTTCTCCTTCCGAGAAGTAAGTTGGCAGGGCTGGCTAATTAACGTTAAAAGCAAATGTCTGAGTCACACTTCCTGGCTTTCTGGCTCCCTCCTTCTGGTCTCCCACTTATTTCTGAAACATGTGCACACTGTGAATAACACATTTGACACTAATGTAGACATGAATGATTTTAAGTTTCCCCAACCAAATCTGAAGATTTGTCTGTGATACAAATAAATATGTGCTTTGGGCTGTGATTTTTCCAGCTATGCTATTTAGAGTTATATACGCTTGTTTTCTCCTTTTTTTTTTTTTTTCATGTAAAGCGCCCAGGTTTTTCATAAATGCAGGGTATGTGCATTGGGGAAGGGATGTGGAAACTTACTGAACCCTGGGTTGGTAAAATCCTCTGGGAATATGAATGTCACTATCACTTTTCCTGCAGGTAAATGGGGTGGAAATTTCAATTCTTGGTTTCACAGCACACATTTCAAAAGGAGCCTCCTTATGGTTTTGTAATTGATTTTCAAATAGTTTTATTTTTAAGTGAAATAATACTTCAAGTCTGGCAATAAAAAGCAATGGTTCCTGTCCTCCCCATCCCCCACCCCCAAGTCCACTTCCCAGAGACAACCACGTAGTTCAGATGTTTGTCCTGAGTACTCATCCTGCTATTTCTAAATAACATACTTAGTTTACAATTTCTTGCTGTATCAGTGTCAGAAATGATCTATTGACTTCCTGTTAGGCTAGATGAGGCTTTAGAACTCTTACAGGTCAACAGCCCCCTTGCCATTTCAGGAATTAAACAAGCAGCCAATGGCTACATTATTAATGACTACGTAAATACTGATCACTGCTAAGGCAGGGCGGCACTTTCATCTTTTCATTTCTTGTACAAGTTTTTTGTTTTTCTTGGAATTAATCATTGCCCCAAACCCCCAATCTTTTCTGTTTACCTCATTTTCTATGTACTTTAATTTATTTTTCTTCCATACCTTCCAGTGGCTTGGCAAAGGGCCTCTGAGTAACAGTTTCTAAGGGACCAAGGGTGTCAGATGTTCTGTCGGTTCTGTTGATCTCTGTTGATGAGAGATCTCCCGTATAGCTCTACATCCTCCTTTTTTCTGGACTGGGTGTGGACTGCAATCCAGGTTTCCCCTCATGACCTTTCTGGGTTGTTGGATTTAGTATCTTCCTCTTTTCTTTGTTTCTGTTTCTCTCTTCTCTTGCTTAAGCACATCCTCCAGTAGCTTCCTGATACCAGTTGCTTGAGAAACAAATGGAGTTTGTATCCATCTGAAATACTTGCTTTCAAATTTGATCAATGGCTTGGGAATACAGATCCCTTGATTCAAAATTACTTCTCCACGTACATTGAAGTTCATTGCTCCATTGTTATCTGGCCTTCATTATGCTCTTAAGAATGTATGCCATTAAGCATCTTGTCCTTCAAGTGTGACCATTTGTCCTTTCCTGGAAGCCTTCAGGATCTTTAATTCCTTATGTGCCTTGGTATGGATCCTTTTATCCCTTTCCTGAGCTGGATGATTATTGGAATTTCTGGAAGTTCTTCTCGTAATGTTTCTTTAATAATTCTCTTCTTTCTCTTTTCTTTCATTTCCCTTTCTTGAATTTTTTTTTTTTTTTGAGACAGAGTCTCCCTATGTCACCCTTGGTAGAGTGTCGTGGCATCACAGCTCACAGTAACATCCAGCTCTTGGCTTAGGTGATTCTCTTGCCTCAGTTTGTCAAGTAGCTGGGACTACAGCCACCCACCACAATGCCTGGATATATTTTGTTTGCAATTTGGCCGGGGCCGGGTTCGAACCCAACACACTCGGTATATAGGGCCGGTGCCCTACCCGCTGAGCCACAGGTGCTGCCCCATTTCTAGAATTTTTAATTGATGATCTAAGTTTCTTACCTTTTCTATCCTATCATTCATTTTTCTGAATTTTTGTTTTATTCTCTGGGAGAGTTCATTTATTTTGTCTTCTAATTCTATCAAAGTTTTTTCTTTTTTTTTTTTTTGAGTTAGGCTGTTTCTCCGTCACTCAGCCTGGAGCAGCTCAGTCATAGCTCACTGAAGCCTCAAACTCCTGAGCTCAAGCAATCCTCTTGAGCTGCCTCCCAAGAGACTAGAACCACAGGTACACACTATTATGCCTAATTTTTTTTATTTTTTTGTAGAGACAGTGTCTCACTATGTTGCCCAGGTTAGTCTCTAACTCCTAGCCTTGAGTAACCTCCCACCTCAGCCTCCCAAAGTGCTGGGATGACAGGAATGATCTACCATGCCTGGCCATTTTGCTATTTAGGGTTTTTTTTTGTTTTTTTTTGGCCAGGGCTGGGTTTGAACCCGCCACCTCCAGCATATGAGGCCAGTGCCCTACTCCTTTGAGCCACAGGTGCCGCCCCTGTTATTTAGTTTTTTTAAATTTCAGTTACATTTCTAATTTTCATGTCTGCTTTTATATTCTCTGTTCCTCCTTTCCCATGACATTCTTGTATTTGGGGCTGTAATATTCTTCTCTCTCTGAGGAGATTAACTTAGTGAGCTATATATTTGTGCAATAGTGGGGTGGGGGTGTCACTCTCCACTTTGAGCCTGGCAGGACTTATGAACCGGGCAGCAGCAGCTGAGGGGATCAGGCTGCATGAAACCCTAGCCTTGCCCTCAAGGCCAAGAGCAGGGGACCTTTCTTTGACAGAAGAACCTTTCAAATTCCTAGTTTCTTGTCTGGAGTAGAGGCATAAGGAAAGAATGGAGGGCCCTGCTCAGGATGCAGACTTGAAGATTTTCATTTCACCTGTCTGCTAGGAGCTCCACACCACTCTCCACCTCTACTGTGCCCCTGCCCCTGAGTATGAAATGGCTGAAGGGACTCACTTTCTCCAGACAAAAAAAAAAAAAAAAAAATCTCTCATCTCCTGAGGGTGCTGTATAAGATCTAGGGTTCATCAGTGTATATAGATAAAACTGTTGCTTTACTCTCTGTTTCCCCTACAATTTCTGCAGTTTTGGTGTTTGAAGGCCCTGGACTTTTCCGGATCTCTGTAGAGTGAGCTTCTCATTCTTTCCTCATTGCCAGACATCCAAAAGAGGCAGAGGTCTGCCCTTCCTACATCCAAGGGGACTCATCAAATGTGAAAACGAAGCAGACCTGAAGAGCAGCTATCCCGGAGCTTGGTCAAAGTGGGAAAGGGAAGCCCCCGGTGGGTAAACAGAGCCCTCCTCGGTGCCCATACCAGACGGCCCAACCCTGTGTCATCAACCACCTGTGGCTTCTCTCTAGGACCACCACTGACCACATGGCCACTCACAGTTCCCACGGGTTCTGTGACCATGGGTTTTCCTGACTGTCCTCCTCTGCTACATCGACGACAAAGCTTCAGGCCAACACCCAACCTCTGCTGGCCTTGTGCTTTCTCTGTCCTTAGCCCTCCCGAGCACAGTGCTGGAGGGAGCAGAATGTGACTGCTCTAGTCTAGAGACCCTTTCCTCAGGCAAAGTCCCCATCCTTACCTGAGCTCAGAGGGCTGAACTGAGGATTAAATAAGACAGCATGTGGTAAGGCACATGGCAAGTACTCAAAAAAGTGGTGACAATTTTAACATCTCTTAAACTAAACTAGTTATCTTTTTTCCACCTCCAGATATAAATGGAACTAACAAACTTCAGTGATTTCAGACTTCATCTCCCTTGGAAATGTCTCCCAAAGCGATGCTTCTATCTGTTAGGAATGCTTTCAGACTATATAGAAAACCCAATTTACAGGGGGTTTATTAGATAATGAGCTATTTTTATTCACAACACTTCTGACATCAAATGTGTGGGCCATTCTCCACACCAACCAATTCTCCAACTCTCTGGGCACCAGCTGGGTGTCCTATAATTCGATTCAGTTCTGGCTCTAACTACCCAGAGTTAACGTCAGAATCCACAGGTTTAAGGGCTAAGACTACCCTTATTTCAGATGCCAGTCACAAGTACAGGGTCCCCAGTTTACTCACACTTCTTTCCAACTCACCTACAAATTGGGGATGACCATACAACCACCTCAGGTTTGTTAATTTGCTGGGACTCACAAAACTCAGAGAAACATTTTATTTGTGATTCCCATTTATTGTAAAGGTTTTTTTACAAACTCAGGGACAGCCAAATAGATCAGACACATAGGGCAAGGTATAGAGGAAGGGTGCAGAGCTTCCATGCCCTCTCTGAGTGTGCACCTCCACTTGTTCGCCATCGCAGAAACTCCCAAAATTCCATTGTTTAGAGTTTGTGTTTTACTGGTGTTTTTGTTTTTTTTTGTTTCTTTTGTTTTTTTGTCTAGTGGAGGGTTCATTACAGAGGCATGAGAGAGTAAATCATTGGCCATCAGTGATTAGCTCAATCTCCAACCCCTCTTCCCTCCATAGAGGTGGCAGGTGGAGGGTGGAGGAAGCTGAAAGTCCCCACCTTCTAATTATGTCTTGGTCTTTCTGATTACCAGCTTCTATGCTGAAGTTATTACCTAGGGGGCCCCAGACACTAGTAATCTCATTAGCATATAAAAGACTTCCTCTTGAAAGTCCAAGGGTTTTAGGAGCTATGTGCCAGGAACTAGGACAAAGGCCAAATACCTACATATATTGTTTAGTTTGCCCTAGATACAATCCATATTTTCTTATATAACAAGAAGACCTGAGATAGGTGATTGTAATCAGTGCAGCTACTTGACAAGGCCATTGTGGGACTTTGTTCTATCTTTCTGTTTTGCCATCCATAGCTCTGTTTAGAAAAGATTTCCCGGGCAGCACCTGTGGCTCAGTGAGTAGGGTGCCAGCCCCATACACCAAGGGTGGCAGGTTCAAACCCAGCCCCGGCCAAACTGCAACAAAAAAATAGCTGGACATTGTGGCGGGCACCTGTAGTCCCAGCTGCTCGGGAGGCTGAGGCAAGAGAATCACATAAGCCCAAGAGCTGGAGGTTGCTGTGAGCCATGTGACGCCACAGCACTCTACTGAGGGCAGTAAAGTTAGACTCTGTCTGTACCAAAAAAAAAAAAAAAGAAAGAAAGAAAAGAAAATATTTCCATTATGGGCACCAAATGGCTGCCACAGCTCCCAGAATCACACCTACATCCAAGGAAAGGCAAAAGAAGAAAGGAGTAGTGCAAGCAGCATTTGTCTTCTCAGCAGAGAAATATATTTTCTTCCCAAGACCTCCAAAAGATTCCTGCTTATATCCTATTTACCAGAACTATACCACGTAGTCCTTTGTAGCTAAAAGTCCCTCTAAAGCTTTAAATCATTCAGATTTTATTGCCTCTATACCAGAGACTCTCATAGGAGCAGAGAATTGAGATCAATGTTGGATTATCCAAAGAGGAGTATCTGCTATTGCCTCTTCTTTCTATAATACACAGAAAGGGTCAGGAAATCATATCTATAGGTAGATGATAGATCATTCAATCAATTGATAGGTAGATATACACCTATTATGTTTCTATAAATATAATTTCTATAAATATATACATATTTATCTGTACATGACTATATATGCACATACACCTATGGTCAGGTGAGCTGACATTTCCACTTTATTTATTAAGAAAAAAAGAAATAAAAACTTTTTTTAAGAAAAAAAGAAATTGTATTTTTCATTTTTGCTGACAGCTGTGTATTTCAGGATTTTATGGACACTATCTTAAATCCTTGCAAACTAGCAATGTAGACTTTGTCTCCATTCCATAGCTAGCGGCTAATAACACAAGGTTGCTTAGCCAGGTAGAGCAGGGTTAGTCCATACACCTCTCTGATTTCAAAGCCATACAGATGCATAAGGATTTCCCAGGGAGAATGTGTAATGCTGGGAAGAGTCCCTGCAACTCCCCAGAGAACTCACCCCACCCACGGGAAGGGGAAATGCATATTATGCTCCTGAGTATGGAACCAGAACAAAAATATTTCTTTGCAGTGTTTTTGGGTTGCCCCCTCTAAGGCTTTTCCAGAGCTGTCCAGGACTGTTGCGTGACCAGAGACGCGAATGAACAGCAGCTTTGCCGTGGGTGAAAACTCGCTCCTATAATTATTAAGTCAAGAAACAGACTACACGAGATGAGATGATGTGTAGCAAAGACCTTTATTTTAGGGGGTTGATTTTATACCTTTCTAGTCATGTAAACACTTATTCTATTATCTGTTAGTTTCACCATTACCTCAATTTACCTATCTGAAATCAACTAAAAAGGAAATATCCTGTTACTACATCAACATAATGACTTTTGCAGTAAACATCTTCTTTTAAACACTGACTAATCTTTGGGCAGGTGTGTAAACAAAATCATAAAGAAGAAAGTAGCCACAGGGGAACAGAGAATATCTTCAAGCATTCACTCAGTTTACTCAGTATGAAGTAATGACTGTGTCTTCTCCTCAGGACAGAGCACCTATAGACCTCTGACAATATGTTGTGAACATAAGTCAACCCCTTGGCCCATATCTCTGAGGAAAGGTGGCATGCCCTTTGATCTCAGGCTTCACGGGGTGTACAGCTTCAGAGAGATGGCTTAAGGAATTTATAACTCCAAGGAAGCCAACTCTGCGTGTAGCCCAGGGGGGTCCAGGTCCCTAAGCCTCTGGAAGAAAAGCAAGTCATTTTAAACTCACACTGAATTCACTTTGTGTGCTTGATGTAGGATTTGTTTATTTCTAAATATTATCCTACAAGGACCCTTGGACTTTTCTAAGTTTTCAAGCATAGAGTACATTTCATCTCAGGCACATTGGAAGCTTTTTTCTCTGGAGAGAAGTACCATGCCCTTGCTATCCAGATCCAATAAGCCAAGACTTGCGTCCACTCTAAATACCACATGAACCTTGTACCTTGAGCTTGACCTCTGCATGTTGGTGTGATGCTGAGTTGGATCCTGGATTGGGAGGAATAAACTCTGGCATAGAGGATGATACTGGCATGATTAACGAAATCTGAATATGGTATGAAATAATAGTGAAATAATAGTATTGTAGAAATGTTACATTTCTCAAATTTTATACTTGAATTGTGATTATGTAAGAAAATATGCTTTTTCTTAAGCGCTACATACATGTATAAAATATTTAGGGACTTGAGGTCTGGGTTTCTGCAATTTACTTTCAAATATTCAGCAAAAGAATAAAAATAGGAATAAGTGTGAATAATAATGATAAATATTAAAAATAAAAATATATGACAGAAAGGTATAAATAAAAAATCTATAAATGTGAGAATAACAATAGAAATAATAATAATAATAATAAAAAATATATTTCCTATGGCTCAACCTTCTGTCCTGAAAGAGAAGAAAGCCCCGCATGGCAAAATGGGAACAAGGGGGGATCCATGTGAAAAGCACACTGGAGTCAGTGAAATATTCTTACAACTTGTCAGTAGGTCTGACCATTTTTCCTAAATACAGCAAAAGAGTTAATTTTTAAACCTCTCTCAGGTGGCGTGTACATGCCGCTTTGATATAGGAGGCACACTGGAATACGCAGCAGAAGGAGGATGAAGTGGTGACGATAATTTTCAGGCTCTGCACAGGTGTTGCCTCCCCTTCTCCACAAAGCAGTTCTCCAAACAGATACTTGGATCCTGCCCAGATAATTTCAAAACCACCGGCAAGATTCTCAAAACCTGCAAGTCTCAGTAGTATTGCGAATGTGTTCATCTGCTAGAAGCTACATTTCTGGCTTCTTGACATTTAACTTATGACACTCCCTCTTTCTCAGTGGGCTTTGAAAGACTCTAAATGGTTTTCCAAATTTGGCAGAGTCTAACGGAAAGCTCTATGGGCTTGCACTTTGCCTCTAAAAGTTCCATTATGTTTTCCCAAGCTTCATTCCTTGGAGTTGCTCTACCTACTATGGCCATTAATATTAAATGGCTTGGCAAAGGACCTCGGAGTAAGTGTTTCCAGAAATTGGCACTTCAGGTGGATCTTCCCTGGGGCCTTCCTCAAGAGTGCATCTTCCTGAGCCTGCTGAATGATGACGACCAATAGGGGTTCGTGTAGTTAGAGCTCTGAGACCCATCAGCCCACTTGAGGGAAGCCACAATTCCCAGGATCTGCAGAAGGGTCCAGGACAGGCAAGGTCACCAGAACCCAAAGGGAGAGTGAGTTGGGTAGAGCAAGCTGCTTTGAGAGGAGTCATGACTTTCTGGAAGGTCAAGGCCAGCTGGAGGCACCCTCACTGAGAGAGGGCCAGGCAATAAAAGCCCTGACCTTCCACTCTCTCATCTCCTGAAGGGCTCATCTGCCAAACCCAGCCAAAAACCAAGGGCAAAGAACCAGGGGTGGGGGGAAGGCAAGAGCACACTGGGAAGCCCCCATAACAGAGTGCATAGGGAAGCTAGAATAGTAATGAATCTGGCATATTCCATTTCCTCTTCTGTAAAATGGAAATAACACAAATAATACCTGCCTCATAATGAGATGATATTAAGAGGGTGGGCCGAACTCAGGGTCTGTTGTTTTTATTATATGCCAGGAAGGAAGTCTTTAATGGGAGGGCTGTGTCAGGAGGGGTCTTTGTGCCTTTGCTTGGCTTCACCAGTCAGGAGAAAACCGACAATCCCACAAGTGTTGCTAGTTCGAAGTCTCCTACTTGCTCACTTCAAAACTTACTACAAAGCTACAATAATCAAGACAGAGTGGTTTGTATGGGCAGGAAGACAGGCACAGCTCAATGGAACAGAATTAAGAGTCCAGACATAAACTCTTACACTTTTATAGTCAATTGATTTTACACAAAGGTGCTAAGACAATTCACTGGGGGAAAGAATCGTCTTTTCAACAAATGGTGTTGGGACAACTAGACATCCACATGCAAAAAAAGGAATTTGGACTCTTATCTCATATCATATACAAAATTAACCCCAAATAAATCTAAGAGCTAAAACTATAAATTCTAAGAAGAAAACATGGGTGTAAATCTTTACACCCTTGAATAAGCAATTACTTCTTAGCTATGACACCTAAAGCACAAGCAACCAAAGAAAAACAGATTAATTTGACATCATCAAAACTAAAAACTTCTCTGCTTCAAAGAACACCATCAAAAAATTAAAAAGACAATGCAGAATGAGAGACTACTTTTTCAAATTACATATAAAATAGGGGAATTTCATCCAGAATATATAAAGAATTTTTACAACTCAAGAATCAAAGACCAGTATCTTCCTTTAAAGTGGGCAAAGAATTTGAATAGATATTTCTCCAAAAAAAGATACACAATAGCCAATTAAAAAAAAAAAACATAAAAGATGCTTACCATCATTAGTCATTTGGGAAATGCAAATAAAAACCACCATGAGCTACTACTTCACACTAGGATGATGATAATTTAAAAAGAAAGAAAGAAAGAAAAAGGACCATATCAAGTGTTGGCAGAGAGTCCCCCTCACTCTGCTGGTGGGATTGTAAAATGGTGCAGCCTGTGTGTGATAATTCCTCACAAAGTTAAGCATAGAGTTACATAGGACCCAGCAATCACTATTCATAACAGCCAAAGAGTGAAAGCAACCCAAATGTCCATCAACTGACAGGCTGATAAGAAAAATGTGGTCTAACCACAAAATGAAATCATCCATGTTACAGTGTGGATAAGCCTTGAAAGTACCATGCTAAACGTAAGTAGCCAGACACAAAAGGCCATATATTGTATGAATCCACATATACGAAATGACAAGAATAGTCAAATTTGTAGGCACAGGAAGTAGACTAACGGTTGCTGGAAGACAACGGAGGGGCAAGTACGGCATAACTAGGTACAGGGTTTCTTTGTGGGAGGTAATAAAAATGTTCCAGAATTAGATAGTGGTGATAGTTGTGGGAGACTGAGCACCGGGATTGTAAGAGTGGTCACCGGTTCTTGAGGGAGGCGCTGGGAGTGGGACAATCTCGGACCAGGCTTGGAGATGTTTTGCAGCCTGGATACAAGCCCTCAAGCAACTGCATGCCTTAATCAGATAAGATGGACGGGTTATACTTTGAACATTTGTAGTGCAACAGTGTAGGAGTCAAGCCCACAGGGAAAGAGCTCCTAGCGACCATTAAGCACGTGATCCTACTAGTGGGCCCCCCACACCTGTTGTATACTGCTTCAATAAAAGGTCATGACAGAGGTTACTCTGGGCTTCCCTGCACCTATGGGAAGTCCACCTCTTGCAAGCATGTCCTTCTAATTTGTGTCCCTGCTATTTCTTTCGTGCGGTGATGGGATGCCACAGGGGCACCAAAAAAGTTAACAGGGTGCCATAGAGAAACCAAAAAATAGTTGTGCAACTTATAATGAAGCCACTGAATTATGCACTTTAAAATGGTGAATTTTATGACATGAAAATTACTTCTCACTAAAAAAATATTTTTAAAAATTCAATGGACAAGTTCATATAGGGAAAGGAAAAAAAATAATGAAAAGAGAAAAAATTATGGAAAGAAAAAACTGAGGTAATTATCCAGAAATTGCACAGAGAGATGAAGAGATAAAAAAATATGAAAGAAGGCCGGGCATATTGCTCATGCTTGTAATCCTAGCTCTTTGGGGGGGGCATAGGCAAGAGGATTGCTTGAGGCCAGGAATTTGAGAACAGCCTCTGCAAAATAAAAAGTAAAAAATTAGCTGGGTGTGGTGATGTGCACCTGTAGTTCCAGCTACTTGGGAGGCTGAGGCAAGAGGATTCTTGAGCCCAGGAGTTTGCAGCTGCAGTGAGCTATGGTGATGGCAATGCACTCTAGCCCAGGTGACACAGGAAGACCCTCTCTTAAAAAAATGATGTGAAAGAAAAATTAAGAGATATGAACGAAAGAGTGAGTAGAACTGACATATCTTCCAGAAGGAGAATGTAGAGAGAATAGGGAAGAATCGTATTCAAAGAGACAAAGAATTAGACCAGGTGCTAATGCCTATAATCCCAATGCTTTGGAAAGCTGAGGACCAGCCTGGACAACATAGTGAGATTCTGTCTCTAAAAAGAAAACATTTTAAATTAGTGTGGCACGATGGCACACACCTAGATTCTTAGCTACTTGGGAGGCTAAGGCTGGAGGATCATTTGAGCCCAAGAGTTTGAGGTTGCAGTGAGTTGTGATGATAATGATACTTCACCCCAGCCTGAGCAACAGAGTGAGACCCTGTCTCTAAAATAAATAAATATATAGTCCTAAGTTCTTAGATTGAAAGGGAAGTTCATATCACAAATAGAATAAGGAAAAACAAATTTACATCTTGCTACAATATGATGAAACAGAGTACATCAAATACAAATAGGGTATCTTAAAAGCTATTAAAGATAAAAGAAAGAGGACTATCAGTGCGATGGCTGTTCCTTTGGAAGTAGGCTTCTTAAGAACAACCATGGACTCCCACAGACAAAGAAATACTCTAAAAATGATGATGGAAAACAATTCTCCAGCCACAGTTCTATCCCAGCTCGACTATTACATTGAGTGCCAGCAAAATCAAGATACGTGCTGATGGAACGACAAAAGCATGTCCTTTGAGCAGGAAAAAGAAATGAGTCTGAAATGGTGAGATGGAGAAACCATTGAGGAGCAAAGGTTGATTTAAATGCTGGTAAATCTGGACAAGTGTTTCTAAACTTGACCCGTTATGATCCCTTTGGGGAAATGGGCTGCTCTGCTCTGCTCACACTTGAAGTAAGACTCTAGCTGTCATTCTCCCAGGTTTTATACATGGCCCATTTTTGCAAAGCACATTAGATGCTTTCTTTCTTAGTCTTGAGTGCAGTGTCCCCTCAGCAGACTCTAAGCCCCATGAGGATGGACACTGTGTCCACCTCACTAACCTCTGCATCCCCCTTCCCAGGATCTGGAACCCAGTAAATGCTCCATGCACTTTTGTGGAAAGAATAAATGAACTTGACTAATATGTATAACCTTGAGTTTATTCATTTGATTTTTAAACCAACTGTTGTGCCTTTTACTATGCTTGTTCTGCCATTGAATGGACATTCTCCATAGGTCCCTTGGGATCTGACACTCCACTCCAGGCTGCCCCTCTGGGGGAGTGCCTTCCTCATTCTGGCTGTCCCCAGTGGAGGCCATCACCCCATGCCTGGTTCCCGACCTCCCCCCACACATGGGTGTCTCCCCAGCAGGCTGGGCATTGGCCCTCTTCTCTGGATCGTCATGGTCTCCCCTGGAACGGACGCCCACCCTTCTCTGCCCAACACGATGATGAGGATGGAATTGTTCAGAAATGGAAGGAAAAAATTGTGAAAGAAGGGAAGAAAGGAGAGAAGTGAAAGGAGAAGAGAAACTGTTTTTTTTTTCTCTAATTAACCTTGCTTCCTCCACAAAACTACTTTTTGCCTTGATCACAATGTATTTTATTCACTCAGACCCTCGATCTGGAATTACCCCTGCCTTTGCCTTCTGAAATTCTACTCTTATTCAATACAAAGGACAAGTATCTCTCTGTGGAGCCTTCTCTGATCACACATGCACACTCACAGATACATACGTGCTCACACACATGCCCACATACACAGCACCCGATCAAAAAAACCGCTCGCTAGTTCTCCTGGGTTCCTTCTGCACTGTGACAGGCTTCTGTCATAACACTTGAGAAATTATGCCACAGTGGATTGTTCCTAGTCTGTTGGCCCCCACTAGACTGTGAGTGCTTTGAAGCCTGGAGTCTTTCTTTGCTAGCATTTAGCACAAGGACAGCACATAGTGAGTGCTCGGAAAATGTGCCAAATTAACGTACAGTTGATTTGCCATTTCTGAGCAATCTCAGTGTTGAAGAGATGATGGGGGCTCTTGTACTCTTTGGGAGTGGTGTTCTGTTGTTTTAGGGTAAACTTCTCTGGGTGGCTCACAAATAACAACCAGGTTATTTCTGGACATGTTCTACAGGACAGTGGGGGGCTGATTTAACCCAATCTCATGGAGACAACCAGCAGCCACCAGAAACTCACCCACAGCATTCTCGGGCAAACTCCAGCACTCAGCAGCTAATTAATCACTGTGGCTCATCAGTAATAAAAATCTGTGCATTTTCAGCCTCTGTTAACTTATAAATAAATTATCATGACAAGATTCCCAATTCACAAAACAATGCCAAAATATAAAGAACTGCAGAAAGAAACCCACGTGCAATTAAAGAGGAAGAATCCAACATACCCTACAGGAATCTTTCTAACCCTGACTTCCCATGGCAGGAAAGATCCCTGCGTGTTCAACCCAGGAACTAATTTAAACCTCTCCCCCCCTGTAATTTTCAGCTCAGACGCTCAGGTTGCCCTGGCACTCATCATTTACCAGGCTCGGGGAGCATGGCGTCTTCCAGTGTGTGTGCACGGTTTGCAGTTAAATACACACACCAGAAGCAGCCCCGCCGCCCTCTGCACTTCCTCTTCTCCCTCCTGTTCCCCCCTCCCTTTCACAGACTGCGCTGGGCTGGCTGCATCTGGCTCTGTCCCAAGTTTCACTGAACAGCTGGAACAATTTTTCTATTGTTCTTGATCTGAATTTTTTTAAAACCATAAATAACTTTGCTAGGCACCATTTCCTCTTAACTTTTAAACCTACCTAGATTTCAGATGTATTTATCTCTCATGCTTCTGACTCATGTATACCTTACTCATCCAAGTACCTTTTTGGGGTTTTTCCAGTCTTTTAATGAGCTATTTACAACCTGAAATGCCTGGGCAATCTCTGCAGTCATTGTTAGCATCTTCCAATCTCTTGTTCTTCCAGGAAGGCAGATCATTGACAGAATAAAGGACATGTCATCAAGAACCCAGGGCGCATGTGTGCAGGCGCGCGCGCGCGCGCGCGCACACACACACACACACACACACACACACACACACACACACTCCCTATCACTCAAGCAAAGCTGATATCAGTTCAAAATACCGAAACCACATAGTGAATGAACATTCCTGCTTAGCAAAGTGGCCTTCCTGGACCCCGAACAGAGGATTACGTGTATTAGCAATATATGGGAAGAAACTGGAGTGATTAAATGAAAGGATTTCTGTACACAGAATGAAAGTATACATGACAAACACTCCTACTGAATGCCTTTTATCTAAGTGTTTTTGTTGTGGTAAATATGGCTCACATAACTTACCATCTCGGTCATCTTCAACTGGGACTAACATTGCTGCCCAGCCCGTCCCCACCCTCAACCTCTAGTGATCACTATTCCACTTTCTCTTTCTATGAAATTGTCTAGTCAGGTACTTCTTGTAAGTGAAATTATACAATATTTGTCTTTTTATGTCTGGCATATTTCACTGTGCCTAATGCTTTCAAGGTTTATCCATGTTTTTAACCAGAACTTGATTCCTTTTTAGGTCTGAATAATATTCCATTCTATGTAGATGCCGCACTTTGTTTACTCATTTCATCCTTGAACATTCGTTTCTCATGAATATGCCACTATGAAAAATGGTGTATGAATACCTGTTAAAGTCCCTGCTTTCAACTCTTTTGGTTACATACTCGGAGTGGAGTTGCTGGGCTGTTACCTCTATGCTAACTCTGTTAACTCTATGTTTAACTTTTTGAAGAATCACCAAACTGATTTCTACAGCAGCTGCACCATTTTACATTAACACCAATGTAACACATCCAGCAATAATGGAAGAGGACCATCTATTTGGACAGGAAAAGAGATGGGGGCCAAGGTAGCTGCTTCATCTCCCTTGTGTGAGGAACATCCATTAAAGAAACAGCCCTATAAGTGAACATAGGATTTGATTCAGAAAGTTTCACTAATTCTAAGGAGCCCATTGAATTCTTAGCAAGTATGAATTTACAGGCAGCCAGAACCTTTTTCTTCTTTCTTTTTTTTTTTTTTTTTTTTGACAGAGTCTCACTTTATCACCCTTGGTACAGTGCCGTAGTGTCACAGCTCACAGCAACCTCCAGCTTTTGGGCTTAGGAGATTCTCTTGCCTCAGCTTCCCAAGTAGCTGGGACTACAGGTGCCCACCACAATGCCTGGCATTTATTTTTAATTTATTTTTATTGTTAAATCATAGCTGTGTACATTAGTGCAATCAAGGGGTACGATGTGCTGGTTTCATATACAATCTGAAATATTCTCATCAAACTGTTCAACGTAGCCTGGCTACTTTTTGTTGTTGTTGTTGTTGTTGCACTTTGGTCGGGGCCTGGTTCAAACCTGCCACCCTCGGTATATAGGACCAGCGCCCTACTCACTGAGCCACAGGCAACAGCCTTCCTTCCTTCCTTCCTTCCTTCCTTCCTTCCTTCCTTCCTTCCTTCCTTCCTTCCTTCCCTCCTTCCTTCCCTCCCTCCCTCCCTCCTTCCCTCCCTCCTTCCTTCCTTCCCTCCTTCCCTCCCTCCTTCCTTCCCTCCTTCCCTCCTTCCTTCCTTCCCTCCCTCCATCCCTCCCTCCCTCCCTCCTTCCTTCCTTCCCTCCTTCCTTCCTTCCCTCCCTCCTTCCTTCCCTCCTTCCTTCCTTCCCTCCCTCCCTCTTTCCTTCCTTCCTTCCTTCCTTCCTTCCTTCCTTCCTTCCTTCCTTCCTTCCTTCCTTCCTTCCTTCCTTCCTTTCTTCCCTCCCTCTCTTCCCTCCCTCCTTCCTTCCTTCCCTCTTTCCTTCCTTCCTTTCTCTCTCTCTATATATATCCCACTACCCACTCTCCCTATCTTCCTCTCTCTCTCTCTCTTTCCCTCCCTCCTTCCATCCCTCCCTTCATTACTTTCTTCCTTTTTTTTTTTTTTTTTTCAGAGTCTCACCCTAATCACCCTGGGTAGCGTGCCATGGCATCATAGCTCTTAGTAAACTCAAACTCTTGGGCTGAAGCTTCAGCCTCCCAAGTAGCTGGGACTATAGGCACCTGCCACAATGCCTGGCTAGTTTTCCATTTTTAGTAGAGATGGGTCAGGCTGGTCTTGCTCAGGCTGGTCTTGAACTCCCAAGCTAAGGCAATCTATCTGCCTCAGCCTCCCAAAGTACTAGGATTATAGGCATGAGCCACTGTGCCCAGCCAAGAACCCTCTTTCTAATGTAATCTTATGGCAGACAATCATTCATAGCCAAACACAGAGGCATTCTAGCTAGATTATATTGTATTTTTGTTATATTTATATATCCAGTAATCATATTCCACCCAAAGTTCCTGGTTGGTACACTCTGCTCCCTGCCAACTAAGCCACCTGGTGTTTTTCATACCCAGGTAGGAAGCAGCATCTCATTCCTCAAACAGCAAGTAGCCCTTGGTCTCCTACTGAGGCTCACCTCTAGATTCCCCATGGCTCCTCACTTGTGGAAGGGTCAGTACTAACATTCTATCCTTAGCGAGCCCTAAGTGATGGGCACCCTCCTTGGACAAGTGGAAGGAACTTAAATAACCATAGTAAAGCCTTGTTTGGATGTGCTGGGCAAAGCCTAAATGAAGGCTGTGCTTTACAAGGTCATCTCTGAATCTGTCCCTTTGGTTCTCCCACATCACCATGATACCTTCATATACCTTTACCTCTAGCCAGCTCCTCTGAATCCCCCAGACACAGACCCCAGGGACAGACTCTCATCCTATTAGGGACAAAGAAGTGTAGAAGTGTCCCATGGCAGAGACAGCCCTAGGAGGGACCCAACAAGACCAAACCCATGGTGTCAGGGTGTTCATGATTTATCAAGTACCCTTGACTGCCCTGGTGACCCTCATAGAGCCCACAAAAAATATGATTGACTCCTCTCTTCAGAAATGTTCAGCTCTGGTTTTGATGCTTCTAGGGGAGGTGGTGAGGAGGACAGGATGTGTAACCGCAGACAGATGGGCCTTGCAGACTATAAACTGGACCAGGGTTGCCCATTTCAAAGGCATTGAGGAGCGGGCTGAGAAAACTAAGAGGCAGTTTCCTCTAGCCACATCACAGAAATGTTGGGCAGGTTGCTTCTAAACAATCACAAAGAGCTTAGAAACCTCCAGGCCACAGGCAAACCACAACCATGAATAATTAAACCCCTCAGTCTCAGCAGAGTGAGGGTTTCCCACCGTGTCAGAACAGCTCCCAGCTCGGCGTGTGGTCTATGAGCAAGGCCAGAAAGTTGCAGGGGGACAGGGAGACTGGAAACTAGATGCAGCCTTGGAACAAGGGGCACAGCCTCGTTGGGGACAGTACAGCTTCACAAGTGTCCGGACACACTGGGGGTCAAGAGACTGGCAGAAATGCTCATAAGACCCAGTCAGGGCCCCTTGCACATGGTGTGCTGGAAAGGTCATCATCTGGGGGCCGGCCAGCCAGCCATGGTTCAGATTCCAGTTCTGCCTCTGTCTTGTTTTGAGGCTCCAGACACCACACCCAGGGAATTCTTTTTATTTTGTATAGAGACAGGGTCTTGAATTCCTGGCCTTAAGTAATCCTCCTACCTCAGCCTCCCAAAGTGCTAGCATTAAGTGCCAGTGATTTTTTTGAAAGAAAATTATCAAATTGGTGTGGTGCCTGTGGCTCAAAAGAGTAGGGCACCGGCCCCATATGCTGGAGGTGGCGGGTTCAAGCCCAGCCCCGGCCAAAAACTGCAAAAAAAAAAAAAAAAAAGAAACATTGGGTTCAAGGAAAAATATTAGAACTGTAAGGGACTATATACATCAGGATTAAATTAGTCTATTAGTAACAAGAGACTCAAAACATCATGGCTTAGACAAGATAAAAGGAAAAGCCTGGATCTTTCTATCCAGGACTAATGGGGCAAGCATTCCCCAAAGGTCTGCACGGCACGACCTGGGCTCCTTCCAGCTCCCTGCAGTGGCACTTGGTGTTGTCCTCCCCTTGTGGTCCAAGCTGGTGACTCTCCCATCCTATTCCAGCTATAAGGTGGGAGAAGGGACCAAGAGAAAAGGCGGAGGGGCAAACGGCACCTGCCAGCTATTTTAAAGGCAGGGTCCCAGAAATCACAGGTCGCAACTCCAATTGATCCCACTGGCCTGTTCTAAATGCATGGCCATGCCCATCTTCAGGAGAGTTTGGAAAATGTCATGTTTCCTGTGTGACCACATGCTCAGCTGGAAATTTTTTTCCTGAGCAAGAAGGAGAAAACAATATTGGGTTCAACCACACAACTCGGCAGTGACCTTGCTAATCACTTCGCAGGTGAGGACACGGAGCCGAGGGTGGCTAAATTTATATAGAGAACATTGATTATATCCCCACAGGCTGTTTTCCAAGCAATAACATACTATTTGCCCAGTCCCATGTCCCCAACCCACACAGTGGCTCACCCTCGCTGCAGACATTATTGGTGCCCCACCTGATGTCCCCTCAGCCCGCCTGCACTCACCTGTAGCTGCAGTCAGTGACTGCATGACAGCTGCCACCTCCAGTGCCCACAAGCTTCCTTCTCCAGCTGAAACTTCCGCCAGCACCATGGGAGCTTGCTGTGCCACAAGAAGGCACAATTAAAGTCTGGAGGCATCCATGTGCCTACTGCAACCCTCAAAAGACGAGGCCGAGAGCCGGCTCCCGCATCCCCAGCCTGCGGTGTGGCGATCCTGAGGGTGTCCAGTGTGGTTTCTCAGGCTGCAGCAGGACTGAGCCCCAGGTCCCCATAGTTACCACACCCATTCTTGTATTCTCTCCATCCATGTCTCTCTCTTCTTCCCCCCTCACCCAGATAAACTCTGTGCACCCAGGTCCTCATTTCAGTCTGCTTTTGAGGGAACTCAAACTAAGACACTTTTGGGTATCTTCCATATGGCACCCAGATAGTGGCTAAATTAGAATTTGAACTTGGCTTCTTAGGCTTTTAGACCAAATATTCTTTGCACAGTCCTATAACAAGACTACGGGAGCATTTTTAAAAACAAATACCTTGTTAACAAATTGCAATCCTGAAGTCATTGACCTAGTTTCTGAATCAAATCCTAGGCCCACTAAAAGTGAATGGAGTAAATTAACATGCAATAAAGATTCAGTCTATGTATTAAAGATAATAACCGGGACTGGTTTTGTTAATGAATGGAGCCTGTGCCTCCTCCTGCCCCAGTGATTCTGGGAATAGCTGATTTGGCTTATTGGTTTTTCCTTATTAGGCTCCTGTTCACAGTTGCAGGAGGCTGGGTGCAGTTGTGCTCACAGGCAAAAGTTTCATTCTGTAAACACAGAGACTATATGCTTTGACAAAAGTCCAGGGCGGAGAGAGACCCTTCGGGGAACTGCCAAGGTCATCATTGACCCTGAACCACAGGAGGTAGGAATGGCCAGCCTCCCACAGCCAAATGCTGCCAGCCATTTCCTGTCAAATACATGTGCAAGTAAACTGAGGCAAACGACTGAGAACATGCCAGGAGCCTGGGGTGGGATTCCCGTGTGGGAGAGGAGCCTGGTGAGGTACAGTCTGAGTCCGGCCTCGCCTGTCCCCAGGCCCTGCATCCCTGGCTCTGGAGTGTTGCTCGGGCATGCAGGCTTCCACACTGGCCCCATTCTGATTTGGTGTTCCTAGCATTAATAATCATAATAATTTTATTGTAAGCATAATAGCAACAGAAACAACTGTTTCAGCTTTCTTTGGCTAATTTTTTATGTGACAATTACTTTAATATTCTCTTTAAGCCTGATTACAATCTTCATTTTACAGATGAGAAAACTAAGCCTCAGCAAGGTCACATAACTTGGGTAAGGAACGCTAGCTAATAATCCCAGCCTGTCTGCTCCAAGGCCATTCTTCCGACGCCATGCCACAGGGCCTCCTGGTTGGCTTTACGGGGCCATCAGCTATTATGTTGCTAAGGCCCCAGTGGAATCTTGGTTTTGACTCCCACCAAGGAAGGCCGGTTGCTGTTTCCCTACCTACCCCCCATCACCTTCCTGACACCTTAGAAACTCTCAGGGATGGTTCAAACCAGAATCACCTGCCATGAGGCCAAGCTGTCCAGGTTAAACCAGGCAAGGTCCTTCTTCCTTGAGCTTAGAGATTCTGATGCCGTGGCAGACCCAGCTGAGGTGGGTGAGATGGGAACAGGCTCCTCTCACCCTTTGGCCCTTCCAAGGACGCCTGCTTGCCACTCCCCAAGTACACCAGGTGATACCATGGGAAGCCCAGTCCAGGATTTCAGAGTGCATTTGAGGGGTCCAAGACCCCTCTGGTTGGCAGTCATCCATGCTCCTCAGGCAGGCAAGGTGGGCTTCCACATCAGGGCAGTTACAAGTGCCCCCTCTCTGGAGCATGTTGAGTGATACCTGTGCCCTGCTTACTTCAGAGCGTGTTCCCCCAAATAAGCCCCCCATATCCCTGGTGAAGCAAGGGTTGATGAAAGAGAAAAAAGAAAGAACAAAAGTTGAGGAGGAAGTATTTAAAAATGATCTGGGGCTCATTTCTGCAAGGCAGCAGACTCCTTAAATCTGTATGCATGCGATGTGGTGATTAAGTGCTGCTGCTGGGCGGCACCTGTGGCTCAGTTGGTAAGGCACCGGCCCCATATGCCGAGGGTGGCGGGTTCAAACCTGGCCCCGGCTGAACTGCAACCAAAAAATAGCCGGGCATTGTGGTGGGCGCCTGTAGTCCCAGCTACTCGGGAGGCTGAGGCAAGAGAATCACTTAAACCTGGGAGTTGGAGGTTGCTGTGAGCTGTGTGATGCCATGGCACTCTACTGAGGGCCATAAAGTGAGACTCTGTCTCTACAAAAAAAAAAAAAAAAAAAAAAGTGCTGCTGCTGCCAGCAGCTTACGGGAATGAGCAGAGAAAGGGAGCCAGGGGCAGAGGGTGGGGATCTGGCCGGGCATGAGTGACGGAGGCTGTACCTGCTGAGAGGCCTTGCACCAGGCCGGGACCGACTTCCACTGGTCTGAACCCCAAGGCCGTCTCGGTGCTCCTTCAGGCTCTCCCCTGCATTCCAAATCATCAGTCATAAATCTTCTGGCTCCTGCCTACTTTCTATTTAAAGTGTGTATAGCAGGGGGAGGGTGCAGAGGGTACTGCAGCTTGGCTGTTTCTTAATAAAATGGGTAAGTTGGTGAGTGTTTGTGACTAAGAGGGACCGGAGGAGATTGGAGCCAGAGTTTTCTTAATGCTATTAAAGGGGCAGTGAACAGAGGGCTGTCTGCTGGCCATGTCCACAAATTGAGCCTATGATGGATGGGGACTGACTCCCTGGCAGCTGAGTTGCAGTCCCAGAAGGGCCAGTAGCTGGAAGAAGGGACTTTTCTGCAAAAGTAACAGGTGTGAGCTTCCCAGGTCACAATGTAGCACATGCAGAACTAAGCTCAGCCCTACATCGGGGGTGACCTCTGGATTTTATGTGCCAGCCCCAAAGTACAAGCACTTTCAAGTCTCTGTTTGCAGAACATGTCCTAATGTCCCATTAGGCAAAGCCCTATGTGGCTGAGCCCAGGGAGAGAAATAAACACCCCTCTTTCTTGATAAGGAGTACCAAAGTCACATTGCAGAGGGGCACAGTACAGAGATGACCGGAATTATTTTTAGATGTCTTCGCAAATGATCTTCCACCTACCAGCTCTTTCCTCCAAGACTTCGAAGTACTCACAGATTATTTTTGTCTCACTCCAGTTCATCGTCCACTTCGGTTCAGATTTATGTTTAGAAAGGTCACTCGGAGTGTAATGAATGGCAGCAGTGTGACAAAGGATGGGGCGAGGATTTGAGAATACTCTGCTGTAAGATGCCTACACTATCTGGGAATCAGGTCAGTGTTATTTGAAAGGGGGCTTGGATTTGTTGTAAATGTATAAACTTCAGAGCAAAGACTAAAAACTTAAAAAAAAAAAGTACAATTGATGGGTTAAGACACAGGTAGAATGGAATCCCATAAAATGCTCAGTTAACATCAGAGAAGGCAGAAAAACGGGAAGATTTTTTTTTAATTTTAAAGCACCAAGAACAATAATAAATAGGAACAGTTATAAATACAATAGTAATTAGTCCGTCTGTGTCAATCATCAGTTTACATATGAGGCATAAATGTAATAATGAAAAGACAGATTAACAGAATGGATAAAAAAACAAGATGCAACTATATTGTCTACAAGAAATCCACTAGAAGTGTTTTGAAAGATCCCTCTACAACCTCCACTCCTGTGCTCAACACCATCAGCCTGCAGGATGAGGCCTGAGCTCCTCAGCATGACAGTTAGTGGGCCTCACACTTGGAGGCCTCCACCTGCCCACTCAACCCCCTCACCTGCACCCCAGAAACCGAACCTGCTGCCACACATCTGTGCCTCTACATCTCCCACCTGCTCCCTCCATCTGGAAACACTCACCCTTTGTTTGTCAGTTATCAGTGAACTCATAACATGCAATAATTTAAATGGCAAAAATTATCTTGCTAAAAGAGAGAGAAAAAGAAAATTTTAGACACTGCCAGGGATGCTAAGCTGAGCGGGAGTCTAGTACCAAAATCGCGCCTCCCAGTATAGGTAAGCTTTCACCTTTAATGCCAGCTTTGGACCTCCCCTCTCCCAGTGATGCGTCATTCCATGTCCCATGTATCCTTCACGACCAGCAGAAACATTGTCTCCCGTCTAGCTCCCTGCACGCCCAGCCTGAGTTAGTTGTTCTCTCCTGTGTCCTTAGAGGAGTTTGTGTCTTTAGCTGTCCTCGCATTTGCACAGTCATATGGGAATTACCTGTTTCATGTATAACATCTGACAATTAACTTGTGAACTCATTCTAGAAAAAGTGCTACATACCTCATTGCTGACTGTCACCACAGTCACCTTCCAAATATTCCCCTTGGGAATCTATGCACCGACACCAGCACCTAATCCACCCTACAAGGTAATTTTGGGACTCTTTTTCTGGAATGACCATCAGAGCTGTCATCATATGAAGATCTGATGATTAAGCTTACAAACTTGCCTTACATCACCAGCACTGTACAAACAACTCGGTAAGGTTTCATAACCTTGGTATGTCCGTGTCTCACAGCTGTGATCATGTCAACATGTGGTGTTTTGCTGAGCGATGTTCATTATTGTTGTTGCATGTGTTTGTATGCTATACAATGACAGCTCTGATGGTCATTCCATAAAGTGTTCCAAAATTGCTTTGAAAGGTGGACTCGGCACTGGTGTCAGTGTGGAGCCTCCCGAGGAGAGGACTTCGAAGGTGACCATAGTGATACTCAGCAATGAGGTATGTAGCATTTTTTCTAGGACCAGTTCATGAACTTAATTGTCAGACCTCATATTCTGAGAAATCCCTAGGAGAGAAAGAATATCCTTTCCAGCTTTGTACTATCTTGATCTCTCCCGTTCCTCCCCATGCCTAGTACAATAGCAGGGACCTAGTAGGCGGTCACTGTGAGACTGGGGCAAGGATGGATATGATCTTATTTGATTGTCCCCTAAGCGGACCGAATGTAAGGACTTAGGTCAGGTAGTTTTTCTAGGATGTGGTCTCAGGAAGCAGAAATAAATAAGGAACACAAGAGAGGAGAGAGAAAAAAGCCAATAAAGGTACATAAATGAATGGGTTCCCTGGGGAGAGACCAGCGACTCAACCCCACTCTTTCCCTGAGGCGGGGCCACAGAGCAGGCTAAGGAGCCAGGACATGTGCGCACTTCTTCCCATTCCCCTTTGTCTGGAGTAACTGCCCTCGTCTCCTGCACTTCCAGGTTTCTCCTGCTTGCAGCCGAGCAGAAGCTGGCGTGGGAGAAGCCCTCAGGCAGGGCATCACAGCGTCTGCTACAAATATAAATGTACCAGAAGACAGAGCCAGCAGCAGTGCTGAACTTTAGAGTGAAAAGATTTTCCTAAGCCCTTTCCAACCCAGACAATTTACTTTCATTGCAGATGATCAACAATTATTTACTTATTTGCTATCTGAAGTTCTGTACACTGATCCTGATGTGGTTAGAGAGGACATCAAGTCAACAAAACGGAGTGTCCAACAGGGAATCACATCCCCACGCAGCAGCATACACATGGCAACGGGGCTTAAACACGGATGCCCAGGCAGGAAGTGTCATTTTGTTACAGCACCTCTGTGTGGTTTGGCTGATTTTCCTCCTGGATTCAATGATCTTTCCAGCTGCGTGGAAGGTAAGGACGAAGAAGAGAAAGAGCAATGTGGGGGATGGGGGCAGAGCTGTATAAGAGCTGATAATAGAATTGCTGGGTTGAGGCAATTTTCTATAGTTTTGTTTTTCCTTTGCATTTTAGGATATAAGAGGAGGGGTTGGGAGTGTCATTTGAAAGGAATTCTTTTGAGCTTAGAAATGCGCTGTGGCTTTGACTTTGTGCTGTACTTCTTAGGAACTGACAACCTCTACTCACCTGGAGGCCCCTACATCGGGAAGACCAGCCTATTATGGGTTCACAAGTACCCGACCCACTGAACAGGGTCAATTTGTCAAGTAAAAAACAGTGCTCAGATCACTGGAACATAGCATTAGGATATTAGACAGAAGTTCAACAGAGCACATCTGAACCAGATGGGACTTCTTTGAGAAGACGGTTAATATTTTCACCTCAAAGAGGACTCTTGTGATGGAGACGCTCACTTGGAAGTGCTCTCAGGGGAGAATGGAGGAGCAGGGAGAGGGCTAAGCCAGGGTGTGGTCTCAGCTGGCCTGTCCCCAGGGGAGCTCTGAAGCATGGATTGCACAGAGTTGTCCCACCTTTAGGCAACAGGGCTGATCTTTGTAATTCCATGTCAATCACTGGTCAGGTTGGTGGGGGTCACTTGTAATGGGGAGCAGGACGGAGGGAGTCCTGTTTTTCAGGTTGAGGCCAGCGATGTGAGGAGTAACTGTGAGCCCTCAGCAGCCAACACTCACATCAGCTGGAGGCCAGGCGCGCTTTCACTGCAAAGGGATCGGAGTGGGTTACCAACAACATCCACCACGTAAGGATGTATCAAACTTTAGACTGTCTTTAACCACATTAATAGCCACGCCAATAAACACAACTAAACCCACTGTGAGGTAATTCTCACTGGGTAATTCTTTAACATTACTGATTCCCAGCTTGTCGTCAAAGTTTGGTTCCTAAACTGCCTAATCTGAGTTTCCTGTGAGTAAGTACAACACCCTCTGGACAGTCCCCATTCATTAGATTCTGATTTGAGTTATTTTCATCAGCAGCTAGACTATTTGGCTCCAGTGAGCTTTGCCATGTTGAAACGTGTGTGTTTCTGAGCTAGTATTTATGTGTTTCTGGGTCTCAACCCAATTGAGGACCAAACCCAGAAAAAAAAAAAATCAGTTTACTAAACTCAAATGGAGCCAAATCCCTAGTATTTTAACTGGAATATGAGTCAAAAGCCTAAAGCAGAAGCAAATTTATGTGCTTTCTGAAACTACTGAAACAAGGAAAAGCCTGAATGTCAAAATACTCTCAAAACTGAAAGTGATTTTTCTTTTTTAGTGCAATTTCATTTGGTTTGAGTCACTTGTAGACCTTTGTCCCCGATAAGCAGCTGACTCGGTTCTGTCACCATGTTCTCATCTCTGTTCTAGTCATTCAATATTCACTCAAAATCTCATCCTGTACCCTTTTGATTTGCCCCTTAAAAGTGAAGGAAGAAGGGAAGGGAGGGGCTGGTTCTAGAATTGGTGGAATACGTCTAAGCTGATGAGAAGAAATGGCTCTGGTCAAGCTGCAGACCTGTGTGGTTGTTTTTCCTGCATGTCAAACAAACAAAATTAACTCCTCAGTTTCATAACTTCCCTTCTGGCCTCTCTTAGCATCATCCTTTTTCCTGTAAGTAAATCACGCTAAAGCACATTTTGGAATTACGCTAAACACGTTCAATACCAGGCACGACCCTGGAAGGCTGCAGTGACATAGAGCACGGGCTTCTGCAGCCCAGGCTGACCGCAGCTGGCCTTACTGATCATTTCCAGGCAGGTGAGCAGGGAACTCAAACTGGCTTCATTTTCCTGAGGATGTCCAGGCTGTGCTGAGGCTGAAACTGGCAATAATTAATGTCCCCCTGGGCTACAAAAGACATGGGGCTTGTTGTTCATTTTGGGGTCTGGCAGGATTGCATTGATTATTTTATAATGCTGTTTAAAAATGAGCTTCCCCCTCTTTTCTTTGAAATATTTGCTGACATACATTTTCTAACTTTTCTTTCCGTCTTCCACCCTTCCCACATACACACACAGAAATAGCTCGCTTCTCCGGAGTGGGAGGCTGGGGCTCTACGCTCTCTCATCCCATGTGGGGCTGCAGAAGCCTGTGGTCTCTGGCATGCAGCCGGGTAAGAGAGGGGGTTCTGGCCTCGAACCAAGGACATAATTATCAACACGCTTAGCATCCAGCCACTCCTCTCCTGCGAGGGCTCTACTAATGAGATAATCTGCCACACGGGTCTTTGGCTGAATTCATTTTGCAAAGAGAGAGAGGAACACAGGGCCGGAGAGAGAGAGAATGGGGCCCAAAGATAGCCCTTCTCAGAGAGCCCTTGAGAAGGTTGCTGAAAAAAGTAAATCCCCTTGACTCAGCATGAAGTTTGTAAGGAACAAGTTGATTTCTGAATGTAGGCTTAAGTACCTGCACTCACAGTACACATTTATGTGGCAAAATTCTCACCTAGCCCCCTCCCAAAAAAAAAAGTTGATGGTGGCGCCTGTGGCTCAGTGAGTAGGGCGCTGGCCTCATATGCCGAGGGTGGTGGGTTCAAATCCAGCCCCAGCCAAACTGCAACAACAAAAAAATAGCCAGGCGTTGTGGTGGGCGCCTGTAGTCCCAGCTGCTCGGGAGGCTGAGGCAAGAGAATCACGTAAGCCCAAGATCTGGAGGTTGCTGTGAGCCATGTGATGCCACGGCACTCTAGCGAGGGCAATAAAGTGAGACTCTGTCTCTACAAAAAAAAAAAAAAAAAAAGATGAACTATTTGACTCTAAAATTAAGCAAACTCACTTACTTCTAAAGCCCTGGCCAGAGACCCATGCTCGGTGATGAGGTATGTGCTAAATGACATTCGAGGTCTGGTAACACCGTGGGAAATGTCTGGGGACACCAGTTGTGTTTATGGCATTGCCATGAACATCACCTGTGCAATGGTAGGTGTGCACAAAGCCCAGGTGTCTATGACAAGGTGCATGATGTGTCTGTGGGGCCTGGGAAATGGAGAACTTTGCCGGTTGAAGGGGGCACCTTCTGTGCCACTGCAGTAGGTTTAAGCCACATATTGAAACGTGGCTGGAGGCTGTCAAAAGCTGGCACTTTTTTCTAGGAAAATCCCAAATCCGAAGTTTTACATGAAATTTCTGATTTTTCAACATTGTGTCTAAATACCTTCTGAAGCTGTGCAGGTCAAATTACCTATCACTTATGAGCTGGATCTGACCCAAAGCTTTCGAGATGGTTTCTGTGTGTGAACAAGAGCGGCACAGAGAAATTCCTGGTGTTCGTGAGCTTTGTAGACCTTCACACTCTCTGTCCATATCACTCCAAAGGGAGGCTGGAGACACATTCACCTTATCTGCCACTGGAATTCTCCAACACTACTGCTGAACTCCCAAACTAAAGGAAGGCAGACCTGCAACTGAAGGCTGTTTCTCCATTAGCCCAAGATGCTGTAGACACCTGCTTTATCCTGGGGAGCCAAAGCCACTGCAGGCTGGCTCCCTCGGGCAGCTGCTTCACCTTGTGGAAGGGACTCAGGGATCAGGCCCCCACTTCCACCTGCCCACCCCTGAGAGGTGCACTGGGAGAGCCCCCACTGTGAAACCCTCTAGCCAGTGGATTCCAAGTGGAGCCCCCATATGAAGCAGATAGCTGGCTTATTTTGAATCAGAAACTGGCTTATTTTGTTCCAGCAGGAGCAGAGGAGCCAGGGCACCCCTTGCAAGTCTTCCCACTGCCCTGCAGACACCTGCCCTGAGCACCAGAACCTCACCCACCAGGCAGAGAACTGTGCAAACTTGGTGTCCAGTCCCGTCAACAGCCCTAAGCCCTCTCCTGAGGCCTCTGTGAATTTCTAAGGCCCACTTTCTTAGTGCCACGCAGGGGGGCCTCTGTCTTCTTCTACCTCCACCAGTTACTGAGTGTTTTAATGGACTCCAGTGCAGACAAGAGTGTAGTCACACAGTGCAGCACACGTTCCTCACACCGCCAGATCCCTCCTGCCATCAGGAGCAGAACCCGCCATCTCAGAGTGGCGTGCCTAGCGCAGCTGGCGGCACCTGCTGTTGTTTGTGCCTGCCCTTGAGGCGTCACCTGCTCACCACAGCTACTTATCCAGGGTCTATACTCAGGGCCAACTCCATGGGCCTGCACCTGTGTCATTGCTCAGAACCCCTTTCATTGAAGAGCCCTGAATTTGGTTTAATGCTCTGCTATCCGTGTCTGGAGATTCTTACTAACTTGAATAAGGGGCTCCTCATTTTCTTTGCACTGAGCCCCACCAATTATGTAACCGGTCTCAGCTATCCTTCCTTAAGCCACATGGCTCCCCGTGAGGAAGTTTAGTGAATGACAAATGTCTACATCTCTCCAGGCCTCATTTTCTTTACCTATAAAATGATATTGATCTCCAGGGAGTGTGGGAAGGCTTGCTATGATGACAAGTAGAAAGGGGTTGCCATGTCAACAGAGCAGGCTCACCAGCTCTCCGAAGGCAGGCAGAAAGGTGCTATGACAGAGAAGAAAATGTGGGCACACGGCCACTCTCCAGCATGAGGGGCTCTGAGCTGCAGGTCTTGGAGGAGGGTCCCTGTTAATGATAAAAAGCCACCAGCTGCTGTGTGCTGCGCCCTGCTCGCTCCCCGCAGCTCATCCTTACAGCATCCTGAAAGACATGTCATACACTCTGTCCCCATTTTACAGGTGGGAAACTGAGTCACAAAAGTTCCTGTGACTTGGCTCAGTGGCAAGAGAGGAACCCAGACCCCACTCTGACTGCAAAGCCCCTGCTCTCTCTGCCCTGCCGCACATGGAGAAGGGAGTGCAGGACAGCGGCCTCCTCTCCGCGTGGAGCAGCTGGACTGCCAGCCCTCTCGTGAAGGAGCTCAGAACCTTGAAGCCACGACAAATGTTTGACCAAGGAATGACAAGAAGCATCAAAGGGAGAGAAGCAGGGTACCCACATAATTCAGTCTAAACCAGGACACTTCTGGGGTTGGATATGATCAGGCAACAGGGACTGTCCCAGGTATACCAGGGGATCTGGTGTCCCTGGGGAAAACTGAGCTAACTGGCATTCGCATTTTTCCCAATCGATTTATTTCTACACTGCTAAAGGATCCCAAAAAGACATTCAACACACGTAAACCGTTTTCGTTCACATGTTTTGTGGCCTTCTAAGGGCCAGCCTCTTCTGCATTTGATTCCCGCCCTCCGCACCTGCCATCACAGCGGAGGCTTTCCTGTGCCCTAGACAGGCTCTGTGCCCACACTGCCCTTCACCCAGTGCAGGCGCGGATCTCCCCACCACAGACAAGCGGGGCGCGCTGGGCAGGGGGCTGACCGGCGGGATGTTTCAGTGACCAGCAGTGCCCTTTGTTCCCCTAGGCTCGCACAAACTGGCTTGTTGCTCCCGTGTACGGCGCCTAGCCAGCCCTCCTCAGAAGCCAAACCACCTGCTTGTCTCATAATCGCTGCTTCCCAGGAGATGCGGCTGAGCGGGCCGCCTGGTCAGGCCCAGGGCCGGCGGGGGGCCACCGAGCTTATCAGCTGCACCAGGCCAGAGATTGCGATTCCCAGAGAACCCCACTTCCTGTTCTGTTTCTCTTTCCACAAATTTTATTTTAAAAATTTCAAATGTAGAGAAAATGTACAAGGCTAGGACAATGAACATCCATATGTTCTGTATTCAGATGTACCAATTTTTAACATTTGGAACATTTTTCCCTTTTCTTCTCTCTCTTTCTCCCCCTGTACCCCCTGCATGTACATGGTTAGTGGGGTGTGTGAGTGAGCAGGTGGAGACAGAGTCAGGCACAGGTGTTGACGGGGAGGTAACACCTGTGATCGGTACCCGGGGAAGCAGCAGGGAGAACCCCAGCTTTCTATGCAGGTGCGCCAAACCGGTACTGGCTGATCCAAACTGAGTTCCAGAGTGAGGACTGCGTGTTGGGAAAAAAACGGTCAGACTGTAGGGCCCTCACCTTGCTAGTCATTGGCCAGAAAATATGTGGCTTTAATTTGGAGCTGAGGCAGGGGCTTAAGGCATTCCTAGCTAGGACCACTAACTCACTGCTCTCCTCCCAGCTGAATGGCAAGTTCTCTTTTGAAGACAGACCCAATCTCCACACCTCTTGGCTGCCACAGAAGGTGACTTTTCCTTTTCTTCCATTGAAATGAAAAACTTCTAGCTTGGCTCAGCACCTGTAGCTCAAGCAGCTAATGTACCAGCTGCATACACCAGAGATGGTGGGTTCGAATCCAGCCCGGGCCTGCCAAACAACAATGACAGCTACAACCAAAAAATAGCCGGGCTTTGTGGCAGGCGCCTGTAGTCCCAGCTACTTGGGAGGCTGAGGCAAGAGAATCACTTAAGCCCAGGAGTTGAAGGTTGCTGTGAGCTGTGATGCCACAGCACTCTACCCAAGGCGACAACTTGAGAGTCTGCTAAAAAAAAGAAAAAAGAAAACACCTTCTGAGGGGGAAGGCTGTGCTCTTCCCATGGCCACAACTGCCACATGAGTGGGACAGAGACACTGTTCTCCTTTTCTGCATTCTGAGCATGGCAGGAAAGGGATGGGGCTCCTTGGGCCATCTCGTCCCCCACTGCAGGCTCCGTGGACACATGGATCGCTTTGTATTCATTCTCATGCAACCAAACACAACTGTAGCACAATCATGGCAAGACCTGCAGCTTCCCCTCTGTGCGCATAGTCAAAATGTCCCTGATGCGTGTAGCAGACGTGATTGGTGTCCACTCGTGAAAGGTGGGGCTCAGGTGGACATGCCAGGTGAACACTCACAGCTCTGCCTGAGGACATCTTTCCAGTCACGGCAGCATGCTCTGTGCATGCACAGGAAGCTGGAAATGCTGGCGAGTCAGTGGCCCTGGAAGCAATGTGCACTCCACACAGAAGGGGAGTTGGTGGGCACATACCCAGATGCCTTCCTTAAAAGGTCTGTGGTGTGCCTGCACAGTCTCCCAGAGGTCCCCGCAGGACTGGGCCCCGGTTGCCCTCAGTGGTGACCTGCTCACAAAAGGCTCCTGCCTTGACTTCTCTTCCCTGAGTCACTTTTCTACCCCCTAGAAAGGCCTCCTGGGATGTCTTGCAAATTCACCACTTGCATTTGAATTCTTGTCTCGAGGAGCAGAATTGTACAGTTGTCTTGTCTTGGGGTCAGCCTCTGGGAGAACCCAACTTAAAACAACATGTATACATTTGTCCCTAAGGAGCACATCACTTAGGTAGTGTGTGGGGGCTCGCGGACCACATAGCTCCTCATCTCACCGAGGCCTTCTAATGCCTGTTCAAGGGTCTGAAGGGAGGCGCTTACATTTGTCACTTTTACTGTATTACATCCTGTGGGATTGTGGGAGCAATCCTTTGCACAGTGGATATGCAAGCTTGGGGATTCTGGAAGGGTCAGGATCGTAGCTCTCTAAAGTATCAACTGGTCCATGCTTGCCACCATTATTTTCCTCTATGTCATTCATTCAGGAATAGCTAGTGAGCACCTACTGATGCAGGCACTGCTCTGGGAACTGTAGACATACGATAAGTAAGATCAGCTCCTGCCCTCCAGGGGTTCCCCCATCTATGTCTATTTGTGCCTTGCTTGCATACATTAACATTTATTTACTTTCGTTTCTTTTAAAGATGGGGGCTTAGTGATTATGATATTAGATGGATGTTGAAAGGTAAGAAGACACTGCTTGACTTAATTGGCATGCTGCTTTATGCGGACAGATAGACAAAACTTGCTTCAATCGCCTGAATCCAGAAAATGTCTACTTGTGCTACAGGGAGACCTGAGAGCTTGAGCTTTAGGATAGGCTTGGTCAAGAGATAACACAGCTATTCAGTCAGTGCCAAGGCCTGGGGATGACCATAGGGCTGTTATCAGGTATACCTATTCCTGTTTAATGTAGCTCTGAAGAAGTTAGCAGGCAGAGCCGTGCTTGGAGGATAGTGTCTTTGAGTTGGGAACTTACTCTATGAGGGCTCAGAGTTCTGTCAGAGAGTAAGGGGTCCCAAGACCCCTGACCACCCACATCCCCAACAACTACATGTTATGAGTCTACCTAACACAAATGTGGCACAGTTTGCACACCGTCTCTCCAAATCTGCCCCTAAATGACTGCTCTGAGGAGAACACACATGGGAAATGGATCTGTGAGCAGCAGAATTGTACAGTTGTTGGACACATGGGCTCTGGGATTGGGTGGCCCCTGACTCCAATCCTTGTGACTTACCCACCAGTGGGGTGACCTCAGACACGTTTACGAAACATCCCTGGGTCTCACTGTTCTCAACTCTAAAGAGTAGTAATGGTCATCACTGTCATCATCATACTGTTGTTACAGAGGAGGATTAAGTGGGTTAGACACCATGAAGGTAGAACCAACAGAATTGGCTGGCAGATTGGATGCAGAAGGGGACAGGAAAAGCAGACAAGAGGACTATGACAAGGATGAGCAAGCTAAGTCCACTGATGGGCCTGGCATTGTTGCAAACACTTTTGCTTGCATTACCTCTTTCCATCCTCACACCATCACCAGGAGGTAAACACAAACTACCCCTGTGATGGGCTCCATCGGTGCCCTGCCCATGTCCCTGCAGCCCACCTGAAGGCAGTCCCCTAACCTGAAGACCCAAGCCTGAGGACTTGTGGCCCTAGGCCAGGCCCATGCACAAGACAGGCCAGAGTGATGCTGAACCAAGGAAGGAGGGGAATTTGTAGAATGCAACTCAGATCCGTCCTACTGATGGGCTAGGCACAGCAATAAGTACTGGGTATTTATTCCCACACTCTCCAACAGTCTCCTGTGGAATTTGCTCCTGTTACAACCAGGCTCTATTCTGACCTCTTCCCTGGTTTCCTCCCCTACTCCCTCTTCCTGGGATCATGTCCCAAATGCAATACTTTTGCCCAAATCTGTGTCTCCAGGTCTGTTATGGGGGCACTCAAACTAACACCTCCCATTTTTAAGATGAGGGCAAGGAGGGGCCTTGGTGAGATCAGTGGGGCACTGAGGAGCCTAAAGTTTGCACAGCTGTGATTGTACCTCAGGTAGTCTGGCTCCAGAGCCTGAGCTGTTAATCCATTATCCAGGGCTTCTCAAAATTAATCGTGCACTAGAATCACTGAGATTGCTGGGCCCCACCCAGGAGCTTCTGATTCAGCTGGGCTGGATGGAGCCCTGGAGTGTAGATTTCTACCAGTTTCAGGTGATGCTGTTGCTGGTCCAAGTGTCACACTTTGAGAACCACTGTTCCAGTACCTACTCAGTGATCAGCAATTGGAGCCCGATCATGATAGTGTTGAAGATGTGCATAAGGATGGATCCATCCTACCACAGGGTAGGGCCGTTCCTGCCCGGGTCTCAGGCCCCAAGGGAGCTGGGCCCTCTAGTGGCTGCGATACTATGCAGCATATTCACATATGCCATGTGTACGCTCCACTGTACACTGGAGTATACTTGCATATATTTCCTGGAGTGTCCAACCACTGCACTCCTGAGCTTACTCGCATATACTCTCTAGTGCAGGCATCCTCAAACTCTTTAAACAGGGGGCCAGTTCAGTGTACCTCAGACCGTTGGAGGGCCGGACTATAGTTAAAACAAACAAACAAAAAAAAAAAAACTATGAACAAATTCCTGTGCACACTGCACATCTTTTATTTTGAAGTAAAAAACAAAACAGGAACAAATGCAATTCACACCGCCTCATGTGGCCCACGGGCTGCAGTTTGAGGACGCCTGCTCTAGAGTGTCCAACCACCGCACTCCTGAGCATACTCGCATGTACTCTCTGTACATTGCTCTGCACTCTGGAGCGTACTCATATACACTCTCTACAGTGTGCAGTGACTGCACAGTTGAGCATACTCACATACACTCTGTGCACACCACTCTGCACTCTGGAGCATACTCACATACACTCTCTAGAGTGTCCAACGACTGCACTGCTGAGCAGACTCACATACACTCTGTGCACACCACTCTGCACTCTGGAGCATACTCACATACACTCTCTAGAGTGTCCAACGACTGCACTGCTGAGCATACTCACATACACTCTCTGCACACCACTCTGCACTCTGGAGCATACTCATATACACTCTCTAGAGTGTCCAGTGACTGCACTGCTGAGCATACTCACATACACTCTCTGCACACCACTCTGCACTCTGGAGCATACTCACATATACTCTATGTGCACTCCACTGCATTATGAAATGTACTAACATACTCTCTGGAGTATACAACCACTGCAGTCCTGAGCATACTTGCATATACTCTCTGTGCACTCCACTGCACTCCTGCCTATACCCACATATACTCTCTGTGCTATCCATGGCACTCCTGAGCATACTCCCCTATATTCTCTGTGTATTTGTTGCACTCCTGAGCGTACTTGCATATATACTCTTTGTACTTCTCTCACAGCTCCTGAGCAAACTCACATGTATTCTCTGTGTATTCCTTTGCACTCTGAAGCATAGTTGCATACACATTCTGTGCACTCCAAGGCAATCTGGAGCATACTCACATATACTCCCTGTGTACTCCATAGCACTCTAGAGCATACTCACATACACTCTCCGTGTACTCCAGGGCACTCCTGAGCGTACTCACATACACTCTCTGTGTAATCCACAGCTCTCTAGAGCATACTCACATACACTCTCTGTGCACTCCAGGGCACTCCTGGGCGTACTCACATACACGGTGCTCTCCAGGGCACTCCTGAGCGTACTCACATACACTCTCTGTGCACTCCAGGGCATTCCTGAGTGTACTCACATACACTCTCTGTGCACTCTAGGGCATTCCTGAGTGTACTCACATACACTCTCTGTGCACTCCATGGCACTCCTGAGCGTACTCACATACACTATCTGTGCACTCCACGGCACTCTGGGGCATACTCACATACACTCTCTGTGTACCCCACGGCACTCCTAAGCATACTCAAATATACTCTCTGTGCACTCTAGGGCACTCCTGAGCATACTCACATACACTCTCTGTGTACTTCAAGGCACTCTGGGGCATACTCACATACACGCCTTGTGCACTCCAGGGCACTCCTGAGCGTACTCACATACACTCTCTTTGCACTTCATGGCACTCTGGGGCATACACACATACACGCCCTGTGCACTCCAGGGCACTCCTGAGCGTACTCACATACACTCTCTGTGTACTTCATGGCACTCTGGGGCATACTCACATACACGCCCTGTGCACTCCAGGGCACTCCTGAGCGTACTCACATACACTCTCTGTGCACTTCATGGCACTCTGGGGCATACACACATACACGCCCTGTGCACTCCAGGGCACTCCTGAGCGTACTCACATACACTCTCTGTGTACTTCATGGCACTCTGGGGCATACTCACATACACGCCCTGTGCACTCCAGGGCACTCCTGAGCGTACTCACATACACTCTCTGTGAACTCCAGGGCACTCCTCAGTGTACTCACATACACTCTCTGTGCACTCCAGGGCACTCCTCTGTGTACTCACATACACTCTCTGTGTACTGCATGGCACTCTGGGGCATACTCACATACATGCCCTGTGCACTCCAGGGCACTCCTGAGCGTACTCACATACACTCTCTGTGTACTTCATGGCACTCTGGGGCATACTCACATACACACCCTGTGCACTCCAGGGCACTCCTGAGCGTACTCAAATACACTCTCTGTGCACTCCGGGCACTCCTGAGCATACTCAAATATACTCTCTGTGTACTTCATGGCACTCTGGGGCATACCCACATACACGCCCTGTGCACTGGAGCGTACTCACATACACTCTTTGTGCACTCCAGGGCACTCTGAAGCATACTCACATACACTCTCTGTGCATGCCATGGCACCCCTGAGCGTACTCACATACACTCTTTGTGCACTCCATGGCACTCCTGAGAGTACTCACATACACTCTCTGTGCACTCCAGGGCACTCCTGAGAGTACTCACATAAACTCTCTGTGTACTCTAGGACATTCCTGAGTGTAATCACATGCACTCTCTGTGCACTCCAGGGCACTCCTGAGCGTACTCACATAAACTCTCTGTGTACTCTAGGACATTCCTGAGTGTAATCACATACACTGTGCACTCCAGGGCACTGTTGAGCGTACTCACATACACTCTCTGTGTACTTCATGGCACTCTGGGGCATGCTCACATACATGCCATGTGCACTCCAGGGCACTCCTGAGCGTACTGACATACACTCTCTGTGTACTCCAGGGCACTCTGGGGCATGCTCACATACACACCCTGTGCACTCCAGGGCACTCCTGAGCATACTCACATACACTCTCTGTGCACTCCAGGGCACTCCTGAGCGTACTCACATACACTCTCTGTGTACTCCAGGGCACTCTGGGGCATGTTCACATACACACCCTGTGCACTCCAGGGCACTCCTGAGCATACTCACATACACTCTCTGTGCACTCCAGGGCACTCTGGGGCATGCTCATATACACACCCTGTGCACTCCAGGGCACTCCTGAGCATACTCACATACACTCTCTGTGCACTCCAGGGCACTCCTGAGCGTACTCACATACACTATCTGTGAACTCCAGGGCATTCCTCAGTGTACTCACATACACTCTCTGTGCACTCCAGGGCACTCCTGAGCGTACTCACATACACGCTCTGTGCACTCCAGGGCACTCCTCAGTGTACTCACATACACTCTCTGTGCACTCCAGGGCACTCCTGACCGTACTCACACACACGCCCTGTGCACTCCAGGGCACTCCTGAGCGTACTCACATACACTCTCTGTGCACTCCAGGGCACTCCTCAGTATACTCACATACACTCTCTGTGCACTCCAGGGCACTCCTGAGCGTACTCACATAAACTCTCTGTGTACTCTAGGACATTCCTGAGTGTAATCACATACACTGTGCACTCCAGGGCACTGTTGAGCGTACTCACATACACTCTCTGTGTACTTCCTGGCACTCTGGGGCATGCTCACATACATGCCACGTGCACTCCAGGGCACTCCTGAGTGTACTCACATACACTCTCTGTGTACTCCAGGGCACTCTGGGGCATGTTCACATACACACCCTGTGCACTCCAGGGCACTCCTGAGCATACTCACATACACTCTCTGTGCACTCCAGGGCACTCCTGAGCGTACTCACATACACTGTCTGTGAACCCCAGGGCACTCCTCAGTGTACTCACAGACACTCTCTGTGCACTCCAGGGCACTCCTGATCGTATTCACATACACTCTCTGTGTACTTCCTGGCACTCTGGGGCATACTCACATACACGCCCTGTGCACTCCAGGGCACTCCTGAGTGTACTCACATACACTCTCTGTGCACTCCAGGGCACTCCTCAGTGTACTCACGTACACTCTCTGTGCACTCCAGGGCAATCCTGAGCGTACTCACATACACTCTCTGTGAACTCCAGGGCACTCCTCCGTGTACTCACATATACTCTCTGTTCACTCCAGGGCACTCCTGAGCGTACTCACATACACACCCTGTGCACCCCATGGCACTCCTGAGCGTACTCACATACACTCTCTGTGAACTCCAGGGCACTCCTGATCGTACTCACATACACTCTCTGTGTACTTCCTGGCACTCTGGGGCATACTCACATACACGCCCTGTGCACTCCAGGGCACTCCTGAGCGTACTCACATACACTATTTGTGTACTCCACGGCACTCCTAAGCGTACTCAAATACACTCTCTGTGCACTCCAGGGCACTCCTGAGCGTACTCACATACACTATCTGTGTACTCCACGGCACTCCTCAGGGTACTCACATACACTCTCTGTGTACTTCATGGCACTCTGGGGCATACTCACATACATGCCCTGTGCACTCCAGGAGGTGCTGGGAGGTAGGGTAATGGAGGCAATAGTACGGGAAGAAGACACAATAGCGAAGCCTGCCACGGTAATGGAATGAGCACTGATCTTAGAAGAACTGCTGTTGATAAACCGAGGTCTTCAGGGTTAGGTAAGAGAGAGAGAGATGTTAGCAAAAGGGTGTAGTGTTACTGCAATTAAAGGCCCCAATACAGAAAGTAAGATTAACAACTAATTAGCACAAAGGATGGATTAATATTTTTAAAAGTTACATTTTAACTCTTCTGCTACTTTCTAAATGATTTCTGTAGTAGCTTTTGTCATAAATATGGCCAAAATTCATTTCCCCTGATTCAGCTATGTTTATCTATTAATGTTTCATTTGGCCAGGATAGATTCTTCACATCTCAAATATAAAGCTATTTCCTGAGCACTTAAAATGGCTCTTCAAAACAAGTCATAGAACATGGATTTATGGACAATCCAATGTTTCTGTACAAATAAAAAACTCATAAATAATTTGGAAACCATTACTGCTTTATCTACAACTCTGGGCCCTCTGAACTTTAATATTGTTTGGAGAAAACAAACAATGATGGTTTAGTGCTATCAGGGTGAAGTCTGATGACTCATCTCATGCAGTGACACCACGTGAATGCCAACAGAATATCAGTATCCTCCATCTTCTATTCACCATTCCCCCTGAAACACTGGATTTGGCACATACAGGGTGGGGCTGATTTCTCTGAAAAAAACAGATGTTTTTCTGCTGAATACTGGCACATTTGCCTTTATATCAACTCAGGATGGCTTTCAAGACCAATCACTGACTCTGACTGTGATTTATGTTTATAGAAAAGTTCCCTCCTATATGGCGGGCATACTCTCAGTCTCCTCCTCTTTCAATCCATGCTACTCCCAGTAAACAAGTTAATCTCAAGCATAGCTTTACTTAGGCAATTAACTACCTGAAACCTGAAATTGTTTGACAACTCCGGGGTGTGTGTGGGGGGGAGAATAACCAAACTGGCAAGAGATTCAAGTTCCCCAACAACGTAGACCCAACCTGCTTCCTAGGTCTAGGCCTTATTCTCCACAACCCTATCATAACTGTATGCTTTTGGATGCCTCCTGATCTGCCAAGCTTTCCCCCAATTCCTCTGATTCCTGAACAATCCTCCCTTCCTTCTGAAGAACCAAAATAGCATTCATTTATTCAGCCCTAAATCAATCACTGCTTCTGCTGATTATCCGTGTATTCTCAGTAGCCTCATCTAGATTAGGAACCTCAAGTACCAGATTGTGTCTCATACTTCTTTTCATTCCCAAAACACCTAACATATTGCCTGGCTTATATTGAAGGGAGTAAATCAGTCTCAGTTTGGATGATACCATATACCCTTCTTGGAAAGCATGTTTTGTTTATAGCATTCCATGAAAAGTTCATACAATTATCCCAAGCCTTTTTTTCTATTCAGTATTCCAACACAAGGCCAAGGGCTAAAATTTCACAACTCATACAGGAAAGAGAAAACTGAGTTTAACATCACACTCTTAAGTATCTCTAATTAAGTATATTTTTACATGCCTGACAAAAACTGAGCAGACACTGAGAAACACTGAGTAAATAAAGAAGTGGGTAAAAAAATACCCTCTGTGCTGACAGATAAACCAGGGCTGGAGTCCTGGCTCTGCAACTGTGTGACCTTGGGAAAGTCGCTGAACTAATCTACCAATCCATTTCTCGCCTACCAAATCGGAATCCGAATAGTGAAGTGGAAAGAATTAAACGTAGAAATGTATGCGAAGCGCTTACTGCAGGGCCGGAAGCTTGGTAAGCGCTTAATAAACGTTAGCTGTCACTATCGCTAAAGGGAATGAATCCAGGAAGAGTAATGGCTGCTAATCCGACCCAGTCCCCCAGTTGCAGAGCATTGTCTCGGAGCTATGCTCAGGCCACAAGGAGCATGAAGAGAACGGGTACACCCCACCCCCCCACACACACACCTTGCGAACGAACATCCCCCGCATCCGACACCGAGCAGGGTTGAGGAAGCTCCGTAACCCTTGTCTCCGTCTCCGGGCTGACAAGAAGCCGCTTCTCGGTGAGGTCCCCAGGGTCCCGCCCGCCCGGCCGCCTCCTCGGCCCTGCCGCGCCGCTAGCGTCTCCAGGGCTCAACCCCCTTCCCGCCACCGGGCACTGCCTCGGGCAGTTACCAGGCAGGAGCGGCAGGTGTTCGCCCATATTGTGCGCAGCGTCCTAGGGATCCACCTCGCCGTGTCTGTTTACCCGCTAAGGAGGATGGGACAGGGCGGCGCCGGGATGCGTGCGCACCGCGTGGTCTCCGAGCAGCGGGGCCACAGCGCCCCCTTGCGGCCCCAGGTGGCGGCGCCTGCCGAGGCCAGGAAGAGAAGCCCCAGGCGGGAGGAACAATTGACAGGACTGTGTGGTTCAGCCACCCTCGGCAGACTGCCCGGTGCTGCCGCCTCTTAGTGCTCGCTGTACACGTTACAAAACCGTCGTCCTGTTAACAGCCCCTGCCATGACTCATTTAATAATGACATTTCATATACGGAGAAACTGAGGCTCGGGGTCTTTATTCTCCACCTAGTTCTCAAAGGAGGGGCCAAATAGAATCATGTTTCCACAGCCTTAGCTCCAACTCCTGAAATTTTATGTATATAAAATTTTATATATATATATATATATATATATGAGCATATATGTGAAGCCTGAGAAAATACATTAGTTTTTCCAAGAGTGGTTGAATTAGAGATGATATTTTCCAACAATTTCAGTAGTTTCAAAATATGTATATTTCAAAATTAACATGTATTAATCAGAAACAAATACTTGAAGTGATGATTATACAGAATGGAAGAATGCCTATTATTCGCTGTTAGATCAACTTGTCAGAATGTAAACTAGCCTGCTCATCATGACTCTAATTAAAAACAAGTTGTTAGATAGCAAACAACAAAAAACAAAGATAAAAAACTACAAAGATGAAAATAATTCTGTTATAATGGTGGGATTGTAACCGGTCAGATTTTTTCCCTTTTAAAAAATTTTTTATTAAATCATAGCTGTGTACATTCATGCGATCATGGGCACCATACACTGATTTTATATACCATTTGACATATTTTCATCACACATTAACATTAACATAACCTTCCTGGCATTTTCTTAGTTATTGTGTTAAGACATTTATATTCTACATTTATTTAGTTTCACATGTACCCTTGTAAGATGCACAGTAGGTGTAATCCCACCAATTACCCTCCCTTCACCCATTCTCCCCCCCTCCCTCCCCTCCCAGGTCAGATTATTTTTTGGAGGATGGACAAAAATTAGTCTTTTCAGCATCATTTTTTCCAGCAAGGGAGAAAACCTAAGAAATTCTTAAGTGAAATAAGGGGTGGAGAGTAAGAGAAAGAAATAGCCTTGCTTCTCATAAAATGCATGAATCTGAGATTTCAAACCATGTTTTTTTCAGTGTGCCTCCCTGAAAAGTGACAAGCTAAAAATCTCCTTGTGACAGAGGCTTGTGAATCAATTCTGCTGGTTCTGCTTTCTGTCCCTGAATCACTGTGTGGTCTTGGCAAATCATTTCTATCCCCAAGCCACAGTTACCCATTTGTGAAATGAGAATGACTGACAGTGGTCCCTATTTGCTCTAGTGCAGTGGTTCTCAACCTTCCTAAAGCCTTTAATACAGTTCCTGTGGGTGGAGAACCGCTTCTCTAGTGAATAATGTCTGCAGTATTAACGACAGCATCACCTTATGATTAGATTAGTGACAATTATGTATAATACACATGTTAGTTTGATGAGTTAAGGAGTTAAGGTGATCACTCCAGTGTCAGTTGCAGGGTGCTGATTCTATGCCAGAATGCCAGAGAGCATAGGCAGCATTGGACGCTGAGGGAATGGCTGGTGTGTCAGACAGAGAGAGAAAGAACTAAAGCAAGTGTGTGTGAGGGAGAGAAATATTACAGCATTATCAATCTCACTGCATTTGTAGAATTTCAATAAAAACTGTACTTACCTGCGTTAGAATTTTCTTTACAGGACAAGCATCTGGCCTCTAAACAGGGAAACTCTCTCTTTCCAGTGGTCTTCCCAAGACTTGGCAGCAGAATTGCTGCCTGATCCCTGGGTCAGTCAAGAACTCTCTGAACAAGAAAGGTAGGCCTGGCACATCTGTGGATCTGGCAGGAAAAGCACTATTTCTTTCTTTCTTCTTTTGCGCATTGCTGCAGGCTCATAAGAGCTCCCATCTGCGTATCTTCTACTCCTCATTCTCCTCCTCTCCTGCCCTCCATTCACATTCACCATCTGCTCTCTCCTTCCTTTCATCCCTCCAGGCCTACCCAGTTACCCAGAGCCATGTCTTTTAATGGGCGTGACAACAGATGATTATTGAACAAAACATATCTGAGCAAAAAGGTTTCTTGGATTAAGCCCTGGTTATTAAAATCCGAAAAAGGAAAACAGGATCATTTCCCATTTATTTTTAATGTGGTAAATTTAACCTGAAACAAGATACCATATCGAGTTCCTCGCATTTCTTCCTGGTTGCATGAAGTATTGACTGATAAGGAGCTCTCAAACCAGAGGGAAAAGAAACATACAGGTTCATAGATCATTGTTTCATAGCTCAAGAATGAACTTGTATGGTACATAATTAAGGAAGGTATGACACGAGAGAAGATGAGAATGAAGAAGCCAATTGCTCTTTCAATTTCTGGCTCTATACAGTATTAGCAGCAAGGGACACACATCCTGGGAGAAGACATTCCTGCTTAGCTCCTAGCTTTTGTATTTTCTCTATTTTTTAACACATTGAAGAATGCCTCTACTTGGTCAACACAGTTGATTATCTCTCGCCTGGATTGTTGCAGTAGCCTTACCATTGGTTTCTCAGCTTCTATCCTTGAGCTCACTCTCCGCAAAGCATTCTGAGTAATCCTGTTAGAAACAAGTCTAGTCATGTGACTCCCTACCCAGTATCCTCCCTGGGCTCCTCATCACCCTGCAAGCCAATTCCTTGCAGTGACCTTTGTAATGCACAGTGGCCCCCATGTCCTGCCCTGGCCTCACCTCACTACTGCTCTGTAGGCTCTCACGCCCCTCCATCAACCCCAGCTTTCTTTTTGCTCCAAAACCATGTAAGGCCCACCCCCATCTGGAGGCCTTTGCACTTGACTTTCCCTTGGCCTGGAATACTCTCCCCACATGGATGCATGACTTCCTCCTTTATATTTTCCAGGCCTTTGATCAAATGCCTCACCATTAGCGAGCCCTTCCCAGACTCCTTGATATTAAACTGTGGCCCTATTCCCAGTTTTACCCACTCTGTCCTTCTCTGCTTCATTTTCCTTCAAAGCATGTATCAATTTCTAAAAGACTATGAGCCTTACTTTTTAAAATGTTCTCATCACCACTCCCTTAAGAATGTAAGGTCTAGGTGGGGGACAGGGATCTCTGCTCCACAGCACAGGTTCTGACATTTAAAAGGTGCTCAAAGAAAATTTACTGCACAAATGAATGAATTGCACAGTTGTGGCAGACACTGTTGATTTCCCCAACGGCAATTCCTCCTTCTTCCTCACCAAGAGCTCTGAGCCTGTGGCAGCTGGCTCGTTCCCTCCCATGTTTTCTTACAGCAGACTGTGTCATGAGACCCAGTTCTGGCTGATGGCACCTAAAGAAACTCAGCTTGGTGGGCTCTGAGAATCGTGAATGCAGAGGAAACTTCTGGGAAAGATTTTCCTTTATAAGTGAAAACAAAGGTTTCATTCCTGCCCGCTTTCTTCTGGGATGATGAGGAAGATCCGTATTTGACAGATAAAACCAGTGCAAACAGTCAGATTGCATTTAAGGGAAACTGTGGATTTTTAGAAAACAGAGCACTCCATACTGAGCTTCAGAGTCAAAGCATTCTGTAATAGACATACTCTTAACTGACAAAGTGAATGTTACTTTCTTTGCATTATTATTATTATTATTATTATTATTGCTTAATATTTCAATGCAGCAATCGTCTAATTTCTTTTCTGAATGTATTTATTGTCATTCATTTTTTTTCAATTTTAATACAGCTTTAAGACCCTGCATTTTCCACTCACAATACACTGCTTTTTTTTTTTTAAATACACTGCTTTTAAAGTGCAATGTTATTTCCTTCCCCTGTGCACATGTTCCATATTCAAGTACTGAGAATGCCCAGTAATTCGCTATAGCAGCCCAGCGTTAAATCTGCCACATAATTTGCTACAAATTTGGATCCTTCAATATCTTACTGTGTGGCGCAATGCTACATCTACACTTGGGCTGGCTTAATCAACCTCTTCAATGGTGGGGCCAGAGGAAGCACCACCAGAAGGAGGAGCGCCACCACCAGGGAAGCCCCCAGGCATTGCTCCAGGCCTGCCCCCTGGCATTCTCTGGTACAACTTGGTAATGACGGGGTTGCAGACTTTCTCCAGCTCCTTCTGCTGATGTTCAAACTCTTCCTTCTCTGCAGTCTGGTTCTTATCAAGCCACTTGATAATTTCATTATACTTGTCAAGAATCTTCTGTTTGTCCATATCGTTGATCTTGCTTTCAAGTTTCTCATCTTCCACAGTGAGCTCAAGGAATTCACCTGCCTTGGCCTCCCAGAGTGCTAGGATTATAGGCGTGAGCCACTTCACCTGGCCTATTTGTATTGTTTTATGTTTTTTTAGTTAATTTAAAACACTTGTATTCAATGTTAATATTGATCAGTGAAATACTGTTCCAGTCATTATGTTCATTGTTACCCATTTTGTTTGTATTTTCCCTGTGTTACTGTTGTTTAGGAGCTGGGGGTTTTACTATTTATTTATTTATTATTTTTTTTTTTTAGAGACAGAGTCTCAGTTTGTTGCCCTCAGTAGAGTGTCATGGACTCACAGCTCACAGCAACCTCCAGCTCTTGTGCTTAGGCGATTCTCTTGCCTCATCCTCCCAAGGAGCTGGGACTACAGGCACCCAAGCAGAACGCCTGGGTTATTTTTTTGTTGCAGTTTTCCAGGGCTGGGTTCAAACATGCTGCTCTTCGTATATGGGGCCGGCACCCTACTCACTGAGCCACAGGCACCACCCTGGGAATTTTACTTTTGATTGTTTTCACAGTGGTACACATCAACCATTTTCAGTGCTTAGAGCACTTTCAAGCATTTTTTGTAGGGCAGGTCTGATAATGACAAATTTCTTTAGTGTTTGCTTCTTCAGGGAAGATTTTATTTACCCTTCATTTATGAAATGTAGTTTTGTAGGATACAGAATTCTTTGCTGACAGTTACTCCATTTAAGAGTATAAAAGTTGAGACCCTACTCTGTTCTGGCTTATAAGATTTCTGCTGAGAAGTCTGCTGTTATCCTGATAGGTTTTTCTTTTAAGCTACTTGACATGTTCAACTTGCCACTTGTAGGATGTTCTCCTTCACTTTGATGGTGGCAAGATTGATGACTGCATGCCTTAGTGATGTTCTATTTGCAATAATTCTTCCAGAAGTGTATTGACCTTGTATCTCAATGTCTAAATCTCTAGCAAGACTAAGGAAGTTTTCCTCCATTATTCCCTCAAATAGATATTTACGTTCTACAAGCCTTTTCCTCTTCTACCTCAAGGATACATATGACTCTTCTGTTTGGGTGTTTATATAATCTCATATTTTTTGGATACTTTCTCCATGTCCTTTGATCCTTTTGTATTTATTTTTACTATGCAGGTTAATTTGAAATCTTTGTTTCTGAGCTGTGAAATTTTTTATTCTGCTTGGTATAATCTGTTGTTAAAATTTCCTATTATATTTTGAAATTTGCTACATGACTCTTTCATTTCCAGGAGGTCTGTTTTATTTATTTATTTTTTTAACTATGTCTTTGGTGAATTTTTCATTCATACCTTGAATTATTTTCTAATTTCCTCTTACTGGTTTTCAACTTCCTCATTGATCTCATTGAGCTTACTTGCAATTCATATTTTGTATTCCATATCTGACATTTCAAAAATTTCCATTTAGTTAGTGTTTGTTATTGCAGATTTAGTTTGATCCTTTGTGGGTGGAATCAGAGGAGCCTGTTTTTTAATATTCCCAGCATTCTTATGCTGATTTATTGTCCTCTAGATCTCTTTGCTTAAACTCAAAATAGATACCTTTCTAGCTCACCTGTTCTCTGCTGGGAACTCTGCTGCTCTGGAAGAATACTCAGGCAGGAAAAAGACAGATGCACTGTGAGCCTGGGACAGGAGTGATGGATACAAGATTTGCAGAGGCTGACAGCTATGGGACCACAGCCACTTATGCCTCTCAATTTCGGCTATGTTCTGTATGTGTCTGTTAGGTCCATGTGGAGCTTCTTCAGTGGTCTCTGTCCTGCAGGGACCCAAAAGCACCAATATGCCATTCCCACCATGGCAGAGCTGCAGCAGAGGTGATGGGGGCAGCTCAGCCTGTTGTGTGCAGTGCTGTCAGGATGGTTGTGGAATGCAGCTGAAGTATTCCAGCAGAGGAGATGTGGTTCCTGTCAGATAGGCTCCTTCCAGCATTCACTTGGAGGGAAGTCTTGGAGAGAAGACTGCTAGCCCTGAGGGAGGTGGTAGATTTTGTCCTTGAGTCACTCAAAGGCACTTTACTGACTCAAAAATACTTTTCAGAGGGAAAGGAGCAAACCCCAAGCTCCATGGAATTCTGTTCCCTATGGCTGCTGAAGTCCAAGAGGGCACTAAGAATCAATGGGTGTGGACCCAGAGAAATTGAGACTCCAGAGCTGAGATTTCTGGTTTGGAACCACCATGACAAAGCTCATGCTTGGGAGCTAGGTCTCAGCTCTGGATGGTTAGCAGACAAGAGGTCCCTATCTCCACATCTCTTCCCAAGTTCTGGTGCAGCTTCTGCTCTGGGGTGAGCACACTCTTCTCTCGTATAACTCCTCTCTGCACTTGCATAAGTGGGGTGCAGACAACTTCAGATCATGAGACAGGTATTCTCTGGTGCAGGAGAGTGGGTTCTCTGCCCTCCACTGACCTAAGAAGCATTCGCAACACTTCCTAGTCACCTTGAGGCAGCCTACCCTAAAAGTTAGAACTCTGGGAAAGATGCTCCTCTCCTACGCCGCACCCCTAGATCCCTGTGGTTGTCACAATGTAAGCAAGCTCTGGTGGATGTTCTTGTTCTAAGCAAGTTCTGGTGGATGTTCAGGCAGGGAAAGAGCAGGACCCCCTAAGTGGTGGCAGTAGAGGCTGCGGGTTTATGGGGGTTTGCTCCTGCTTGGTTCTACAGCAGCAATGCTGAATGGGCAGGCCTGTATAAGTGGTGGCAGTGGAGGCAGGGAGGCATGGGGTTTTGCTCCCACCAGGGTGCCACAAAAGGAGCAGTTGTAGTAATGGAGCAGTAGAAGTAATGGTGGCAGGTGACTGTCAGGTTTGCCCTCACCTGGATTGTCCAGCAGCAGCAGCAATGGCAGGGTTTGCCCTCTTCCATAGCAGGGACTGCTCAGATGTGAGAGAATTTTCTCCCACCTGGGTCCCACAGCACCAGCAGTAGCAACAACATGGCTGATAGGCCCTGCTGTGTGCTGGCAGTAGAGGCAGAGGTTCTTAGGGGTTTGTTCCCACCTGAGTCCCCAGCAACAACAGCAGTAGAGTGGGCCCCTGTGAGCAGTGGCAGCAGAGGCACGTAGCCATGGCAGTTTGGTGTCTGAGTGCCTGGCCTCCTTACTCCCTCTCTGGCTCAGCAATGGTGGTGAGGATTTGGCAGTGGCAGATCTCACCGCTGGGCAGTTGCAAAACTCCAGGGCTGGGCTCTCAAAGCGACTCTGGCTGCAGTACTCAGGTCTCCAAAGCCTACAGGATTCTGCTATAACTCCTTTCTTTTCTGTTCTTTTCTTTCTTTCTTTTTTTTTAAGTTATTTAAAGCAAAGCCAAGTGTGTGATTTTTTTGCTTATTTGAATGGCTGATTTTGTTTTTAATTATTATTATTATTATTATTATTTTTTTGGCCAGGGCTGGGTTTGAACTCGCCACCTCCGGCATATGGGACCGGCACCCTACTCCTTGAGCCACAGGTGCCGCCCAATTATTATTTTTTTTTTGTGCTTTTTTTTGGCCGGGGCTGGGTTTGAACCCGCCACCTCTGGCATATGGGACCAGCACCCTACTCTTGAGCCACAGGCGCTGCTCTTTTTTTTAATTTTTTTAAATTATTGTTAAATCATAGCTGTGTATATTTGTGCAATCAAGGGGTACAAAGTGCTGGATTTATATACAATCTGAAATATTCTCATCAAACTGTTCAACATAGCCTTCATGGCATTTTCTTAGTTATTGTATGTAGACATTTGTATTCTGCATTTAGTAGGTTTCGCCTGTACCCATTCTAAGATGCACCGTAGGTGTGGCCCCACCCATTACCCTTTGTCCACCCTGACCTCCCCCCTCCCTTGGCCCTTTCCCCATATTCTTGAGCTATAGTTGGGTTATACCCTTCATATGAAAGCTATAAATTAGTTTCATAGTAGGGCTGAGTACATTGGATACTTTTTCTTCCATTCTTTAGATACTTTGCTAAGAAGAATATGTTCCAGCTCCGTCCATGTAAACATGAAAGAGGTAAAGTCTCCATCTTTCTTTAAGGCTGCATAGTATTCCATGGTATACATGTACCACAATTGCTAGTCCATTCATGGGTCGATGGGCACTTGGGCTTCTTCCATGACTTAGCAATTATGAATTGGGCTGCAATAAACATTCTGGTACAGATGTCTTTGTTATATTGTGATTTTTGGTCTTCTGAATATATACCTAGTAAAGGAATTATAGGATCGAATGGCAGGTCTATTTTTACATCTCTAGGTATTCTGCAAACATCCTTCCAAAAGGAATGTATTAGTGTGCATTCTCACCAGCAGTGTAGAAGTGTGCCCTTTTCTCCACATCCATGCCAACATCTCTGGCTTTGGGATTTTGTTAAGTGGGCTACTCTTACTGGGGTCAGGTGATATCTCAAAATAGTTTTGATTTGCATTTCTCTGATGATTAAGGATGATGAGCTATTTTTCATGTGTCTGTAGATCGTGCATCTGTCTTCTTTAGAGAAGGTTCTCTTCAAGTCCTTTGCCGACCCTGAGGTGGGATCACTTGTTCTTTTCTTGCTAATACATTTGAGTTCTCTGTGGATTCTGTTTATTAAACCTTTGTGAGAGGTATAACCTGCAAATATTTTCTCCCATTCCAAGGTCTGTCTGCTTGCTATACTTTTTATGTTCTTGGCTGTGCAGAAGCTTTTTAGTTTGATCAGGTCCCAGTAATGTATTTTTGATACTGCTTCAATTGCCTGGGGAGTCCTCCTCATAAAATATTCACCCAGGCCGATTCCTTCAAGAGTTTTCCCTGCACTTTCTTTAAGTATTTTTATAGTTTCATGTCTTTAGTTTAAATCTTTTATCCAGTGAGAGTCTATCTTAGTTAGTGGTGAAAAGTGTCTTTTACAAATCGCCAGCCACTTCACCCAACACCATTTGTTAAATAGAGGATCTTTTCCCAACTGAATGTTTTTATGGCTTGTCAAAGATCAAATAACATTAAGCAGCTGGATTCATCTCTTGGTTCTCTATTCTGTTCCAGACATCTACTTCTCTGTTTTTGTGCCAGTACTATGCTGTTTTGATCACTATCGATTTATAGTACAGTCTCAGGTCCTCCTGCTTTGTTTTATTTGCTGAGTAATGTTTTGGCTATTTGAGGTTTTTTCTGATTCTATATAAAACAAAGTATTATTTTTTCTTTTTCAAAGTATTATTTAACAGGAATTGCATTAAAATTGTATATTGCTTTGGGTAGTATACACATTTTAACATTGTTGATTCTTCCCAGCCATGAACATGGTATTTTTTTCTATTTGTTAACATCTTCAGCTATTTCTTTTATTAAAGTTTTATAGTTCTCTTTATAGATATCTTTCATATCCTTTGTTAGGTATACTCCCTAATATTTCATCTTCTTTCGCACTACTGTGAAATGAATAGAGTCCTTGACTGTTTTTATGGCTTGCCTATTGTTGGTATATAAAAAGGCTACAGATTTATGGGTGTTGATTTTGTGGCCTTAGACATTGCTGTATTACTTGATCACTTCTAAAAGTTTTCTAGTAGAATTCCTTGTGTTTTCCAGATATATGATCATATTATCTGCGAAGAGTGAAAGTTTGATCTCTTCTGACCCTATGAGGGTGCCCTTGATCACCTTTTCTTCCCTAATTGCAGTAGCTTCCATTATAATGTTAAAGAGCAATGGAGACAATGGGCAACCTTGCCTGGTTCCTGATGTAACTGGAAATGATTTCAATTTAACTCCATTCAATATGATATTGGCTGTTGGTTTTCTGTAGATGGCCTCTATTACTTTTTATTTTATGAAATCATAGCTGTGTACATTGATATGATCATGGGGCATCATACACTAGTTTCACAGAGCATTTGACACACTTTCATCACAATTGTTGACATAGCCTTCCTGGCATTTTTCTCAATTATTGTGCTAAGATATTTACATTCAACACTTACTAAATTTCACATACACCCTTGTAAGATGCACCGCAGGTGTAATCCCACCAATCCCCCTCCCCCTCCCTCCCCTCCCTTTCCTCTCTTCCTCTATACTTAGGTTGTAACTGGGTTATAGCTTTTGTGTGAAAGCCATAAATTAGTTTCATGTAGGGCTGAATACATTGGATACTTTTTATTCCATTCTTCTATTACTTTAAGAAATTTCCCTTCTATGACAATTTTCTTAAGTGTTCTGATAATGAAGGGATGTGGAATATTATCAAAAGCTTTTTCTGTATCATTTGAGGAAATCATATGGTATTTATTTTTTATTTTGTTTATGTGCTGAATTACATTTATAGATTTATGTATATTGAACCATCCTTGAGACCATGGGATAAATCCCACTTGGTCATGGTGTATAATTTTTTGATGTGTTGTTGGACTCTGTTTGTTAGGATCTTATTGAGTATTTTTGCATCAATATTCATTAGTGATGTTGGTCTATAATTTTCTTTTCTTGTTGGGTCTTTTGCTGGTTTGGGGATCAGGGTAATGTTTGCTTCATAGAATGTGTTGAGTAGTATTCCTTTTTTTCCTATATCTAGGAAGAGGTTTAGTAATATAGGTAGTAGTTCTTCTCTAAAGGTTTGGTAGAATTCTGACGTAAAGCCATCTGGTCCTGGGCTTTTCTTTTTAGGGAGATTTTGTATAGTTGATGCTATTTCAGAACTTGATATAGGCCTGTTCAACATTTTCACTTTGTTCTGGCTAAGTCTTGGTAGGTGGCATACTTCCAAGTAATGGTCAATTTCCTTCAGATTTTCATATTTCTGAGAGCAAATTTTCTTGTAATATTTGTTAAGAATTTTTTGAATTTCTGAGCAGTCTGGTGTTATTTCATCTTTACCATTTCTGATTGATGAAATTAGAGGTTTTACTCTTTTTTTCCTGGTTAGGTTGGTCAAAGGTTTATCTATTTTACTGATCTTTTCAAAAAACCAACTTTTGGATTTATTGATCTGTTGTATAAATCTTTTGTTTTCAATTTCATTTAATTCTGCTCTGATTTTGGTTATTTCTTTTCTTCTGCTGGGCTTGGGGTTGGAATTTTCTTCCTTCTCCAGTTGCTTCAGATGTCCCATTAAGTTATTAACTTTCTCTCTTTCCGTTTTCTTGAGGAAGGCTTGCAGTGCTATAAATTTCCCTGTTAGGACTGCCTTCACAGTATCCCAGAGGTTCTGATAATTCATGTCTTCAGTGTTGTTTTGTTCTAAAAATTTGGCGATTTCCTTCTTAATCTTATCTATAACCCATCTATCCTTCAGCATAAGGTTATTTAGCTTCCATGTCCTTGTACGGGTATGTAGATTCCTTTTGTTATTGAGTTCAACTTTTATTCCATGACATTTTGAGAAGATGCAAAGAATAATTTGTGTTTTTTCTTTAAATTTGCTGAGGTTAGATTTGTGGCCTAGGATGTGATCAATTTTGCAGTATGTTCGGTGGGCTGATGAGAAGAACGTGTATTCAATTTTGTTGGGATGAAATTTTCTGTAGATGTCTGTTATGTCCAGATGTTGAATGGTTAAATTTAAATCTAAAATTTATTTGCTTTGCTTCTTTTTGGTGGATCTATCCAGCACTACTAAAGGGGTGTTAGAATCTCCAACTATGGCTTTTTTCATGTGGATTAATTTGAGTTATCTATAGGTCCTAGTTATCAAGCTTTTGTCTAATTAAAAATATGCAAATATCCTTTCCCATTGTGTAGGTTGTCTCTTTGCTTTGGTTATTGTCTCCTTAGCTGTACAGAAGCTTTTCAGTTTAATGAAGTCCCATTTGTTTATTTTTGTTGTTGTTGCAATTGCCATGGCAGTCTTCTTCATGAAGTCTTTCCCCAGGCCAATATCATCCAGTGTTTTTCCTATGCTTTCTTTAAGGATTTTTATTGTTTCATGCCTTAAATTTAAGCCAACAATCCCATATATCAATGGGCAAGAGACATGAATAGAACTTTCTCTAAAGATGACAGACGAATAGCTAACGAACACATGAAAAAATGTTCATCATCTCTATATATTACAGAAATGCAAATCAAAATAACCCTGAGATATCATCTAACCCCAGTGAGAATGGCCCACATCACAAAATCTCAAAACTGCAGATGCTGGCGTGGATGTGGAGAGAAGGGAACACTTTTACACTGCTGGTGGGACTGCAAACTAGTACAACCTTTCTGGAAGGAAGTATGGAGAAACCTCAAAGCACTCAAGCTAGACCTCCCATTTGATCCTGCAATCCCATTACTGGGCATCTACCCAGAAGGAAAAAAATCCTTTTATCATAAGGACACTTGTACTAGACTGTTTATTGCAGCTCAATTTACAATCGCCAAAATGTGGAAACAGCCTAAATGCCCACCGACCCAGCAATATATTAACAAGCTGTGGTATATGTATACCATGGAATACTATTCAGCCATTAAAAAAAATGGAGACTTTACATCCTTCGTATTAACCTGGATGGAAGTGGAAGACATTATTCTTAGTAAAGCATCACAAGAATGGAGAAGCATGAATCCTATGTACTCAATTTTGATATGAGGACAATTAATGACAATTAAGGTTATGGGGGGGAAGCAGAAAGAGGGACGGAGGGATGGGGGTGGGGCCTTGGTGTGTGTCACACTTTATGGGGGCAAGACATGATTGCAAGAGGGACTTTACCTAACAATTGCAATCAGTGTAACCTGGCTTATTGTACCCTCAATGAATGCCCAACAACAACAACAAAAAAAGAATGTCCAACTATGGAACTGGAGGAAAGCAAGTTGCTCATTTCTGTTAGAGTTTCTCTTATAAATTGAGGTGCAGTCTGGTTGGGTGCATAAATATTAATAATTGAAATCTCATCATATTGAGTATTACCTTTAACAAATATGAAGTGTCCATCCTTATCCTTTTTTATTTCAGTTGGTTTAAAGCCTATTATATGTGCGAATAGGATTGCAATGCCTGCTTTTTTCTGCTTTCATTTGCCTGAAGTATAGATGACCATCCCTTCACCTTGAGTCTATATTTATCTTTTAAGGTAAGATGAGATTCTTGTATGCAGCAGATATCTGGCTTGAGTTTTGGTATCCAGTCAGCCAACCTGTGCCTCATTAGAGGACATTTTAAACCATTCACATTAATTGAGAATATTGGTAAGCCTTTCAAGAGTGTGGTGGACATTTTTAATCCTTTTGCGACTGTGGAAGTTGGAATTTGATCAAAATTTTCTGGGTGGGTTTACTTTTGTGGTGGAGGATTACACTGGTCTTTATGGAGGATAGGTCTGAGAATATCCAGGAGAGCTGGTTTAGTTATGGCAAATTTCTTAAACATGTGAATGTCATTAAAGTATTTAATTTCTCCATCATAAATGAAACTCAGTTTAGCTGGATACAAGATCCTGGGTTGAAAGTTATTTTGTTTTAGGAGATTAAAAGCCCATGTCCATCCTCTTCTAGCTTGAAAGGTTTCAGCAGAGAGATCTGAAGTTATTCTAATATTCTTCCCTTTGTTGGTTATGGTTTTCTTCATCTGGCTATCTTCAGAATTTTCTCCTTTATATTAACTTTAGTGAAATTGATTATGATGTGTCTGAGGGATGTATTATTTGGGTTGAGTCATGCTGGAGTTCTGAAACTGTCTGCTATCTGAATTTAAGAATCTCTTGGCATGTCTGGAAAGTTCTCTTTCTTAATCTCATGAAGAAGGGACTCTGTGCCTTGTGAAGCCACTTTTTTGTTTTTTTCGGGGATCTCTATAAGACAAATATTGCTTTTCTTTGAATTATCCCAGACCTCTCTGAGAGAATGAATTGTTTTTGCCCTCCATTTCTCTTCCTCTTTGAGAGGTTGGGAGCATTAGGAAGCTTTGTCTTCAATGTCAGAAATCCTTTCTTCTGTTTGCTCTATTCTGTTACTGAAGGATTCTGCTGTGTTTCTCAGATCTTTGAGGGCTCAACTTCTTGTCTCAATGTGTCAAAATCTTTGGTCATTTGGTCTTTGAATTCATTGAATTCTTGAGACATCTTTTGGGTTACTACTTGGAATTCAAATTTGACCTTATTTACATCCATATTCTGAATTCGATTTCTGACATCTCAGCTATTAGTTTGTACATGGGATCTTGTGCTGTGGGTGCCTCATTGTTCCTTAGGAGAGTTGATCTACTCTGATTAATCATATTGCCAATGTTTTTCCATTGATTTTGCCTCATGATTGTTTTTCACCATTGCCTCTGGCTGTCCTCAGAGTTGAGGAAGTTTCTCTCCAAGATTAGAAGCCAGTGGGATCAATCTATTGTTGCTGGATCTTTGTAGGGAGTGACCCTGTGTAACTCCTCTGGGGTTTCCCCAGGCAGGGAGTTCTGGTTGTGGGAGCAGTTCCGGAGTGTGACACACCCAGATCCAACAACATACTGGGTGGTAGTGCACACAGTTCTGGGAGTGCCTGGCACCCAGTGACTTTGGCACAGAGAGCCCAAGGCTCCTTCAGTCTCTGGTGAGGAGAAGGGCTCCACACAGAGGCAGGGATGGCTCTGGAGGGTGCACAGCTACCAGAGGCCGTGGCCAGATGAGTGGGCCAGTGCAGAGGCTGGGAGAGTAAGGGAAGGAGGACATGTGGTTGCACGGCTCCCTGAGTTTCTGGTCAGGGCATGCAGAGGCATGGGACGTGGTGTCATGTGGCTGCTTGTGGTTCCCTGGCTGGGGTAGAAGTATGGAGGCTCAGGTGTGTGCCACTTGGCCGCCGTGAGTCCCTGGCCAGGGCTTCCCTGCCTAGGGCAGGCATATGGGTGGGTACGGGTTGCGGGTCATGGGTCGCGGCACTGCTGGTATGGAGGTCCTGGTGGGCACCGCTTGTACAGAGGTCCTGGTGGGTGCTGTTCATGCTTCATAGCACCATTCGTATGGAGGTCAGGGTTGGCATGGGGTGCGGGGTGCGATGCTGCGTGGCTGCCAGTGGAGATCCTGTTTTGGGGGGGCTCAGTGCGGCCCCCAGAGTCCCTTGCTGGTGGGGTGCTAGGTCCAACAGACAGGGAGGGGGGAACTGCTCAAGAATCTCCTCCCTCAGTCTCAGAAGGGGTCAGTATTCTGGTTTATTAGGTAAAGGGGCAAGGGCCTACTGGAAGTTCAGAATGGCAGGGAAGATCTCAGTTCGATATTTCTGCCTAGTAAGAGATTGTTCAGAGTCACGGCAAGGTCCCTCTGAGGAAGTAGTCTCCACTTCTCACAGAAGTCACTCGTGGGGTGAGGCAAGTGGTCCATACTTCACCTCTTGTCCATAGAAAATCTGTAGGAGCAAACGAAGAGAGAAAAGAAAGGAGAAAGAAAAGCAAAGAAATACCACAGCTTTCTTAGGGGAGGGGATGGACACTCCTCCTTCCAGATGATTTTGTACCTGAAGCTTGGTTTCTTTGATTCGCAGCTTTCCATAGCAGAGGTGACCTGAAGTTCTTATATCTCTCTTGGCTGGGCTCCCAGTCATCAGCTTAATTGGACTGTTTCTGGGCATTATCTTTCCTTTTGGACAGGAGCCTCCCTCAGAAGCTGCTCTCAGTAGGCCATCTTGCCCTTCCCCCCTTTATATTGCTCCTTTCTGAAGCAATGCTGGTGTGCAGTCTCTAGACAGCTCCCTGTGCTTTCTGAAGGCCTGTGAGGGTGGAGGGCCCTCCTGTAGCAAGGATTTCAAAGTCTTCAGTAGAATTGTTGTGTCCTGGGAGTCTCTCACCTACCCCCTCTACGCACATGTGGGACCTCTAATCCAGCTGAATGAGTCACCCCACTTCCCTCTCCTTTTTTCTGTGTGCCTCCTGCCATGTATTTGTGGAATCCCAGTGCTCATTTCTAATTAGGTTTTCATTTATTTATTTATTTTCTATGGAGTATAGAAAATTGAGTATTCTATTCAAATATTTCTTCTTATCCTGTATGTTGCCTTTTTATTTTATGATAGTTTCCTTTGCTGTGAAGGTTTTTTAATTGGAAATAGTCTTACTTGTATATTTATTTGTTTTTTTTTTTGTCTATGCTTTTTTTTTTTTTTTGTAGTGACAGAGTCTCACTTTGCCACTCTTAGTACAGTGCCATGGTGTCAGAGTTCACAGCAACCTCCAGCTCTTGGGCTTAGGCGATTCTCTTGCCTCAGCCTCCTGAGTAGCTGGGAGTACAGGACCCACCACAATGCCTGGCTATTTTTTGTTGCAGTTTGGCCAGGGCCAGGATGGAACCCACCACCCTTGGTATATGGGACAGGTGCCATACTCACTGAGCCACAGGCACTGCCTTTTGCCTATGCTTTTTAAAAATATTGATTTCCAGTTTTATACTACTGTGATCAGAAAAGATAACTGAGATGACTTCAGTCCTCAAAAATTTTTTAAGACTGGTTTTGTGGCCTAATATATAATTATCTTGGAGAATGTCTCATGTGCATCTGAGAAAAATAGATATTCTGCTGCTATTGGATGGAATGTTGTGTCTATGTCTATTAGGTCTACTTGGTAAAGTGTGGCTCAAGTTGAATGTGTTTTTATTGGTTTTCTGTCCAGATGACCTAATTGATAAAAATTACCCCATTAATAAAATTGAGATATTAAAGCCTCTCACTGTTATTGTATTGCTCACAATTTCTCACTTTAGCTCTATTAACATATGCTTTGTCTATTTAGGTGCTCTGATGATAAGTGCATATACATTTACAGTTGTTATATCCTCTTAATGAACTGATTTTTTAAATATTATGTGATGATCTTCCTTGTCTCTACTGGCACTTTTTGTAGTAAGGCCTATTTTTTGTGATATAAGTATCGATAACCCTGCTTTTTTCTGGTTTCCATTTGTATGGCATATCTTTTTTCATCCCTTCTCTTTAACTCTGTCCCTATGAGTGAAATTAATCTCTTATAGGTGACATATAGTTATGTTTCTTAAAACATGTATTCAGGGTGGCACCTGTGGCTCAAAGGAGTAGGGTGCCAGTGCCATATGCCGGAGGTGGTGGGTTCAAACCCAGCCCCGGCCAAAAACTGCAAAAAAATTAAAATAAGGGCGGTGCCTGTGGCTCAGTCGGTAGGGCGCCGGCCCCATATGCCGAGGGTGGCGGGTTCAAGCCCGGCCCCGGCCAAACTGCAACCAAAAAATAGCTGGGCGTTGTGGCGGGCGCCTGTAGTCCCAGCTACTCGGGAGGCTGAGGCAAGAGAATCGCTGAAGCCCAGGAGTTGGAGGTTGCTGTGAGCTGTGTGAGGCCACGTAAAGTGAGACTCTGTCTCTACAAAAAAAAAAAAAAATGAACAATCACCTTTAAATGCTTACACTCTGAAGCTGCCTCTTCTCCATCTGAGTGCTGGGCCCTGCCAAATGTGCTGCACTCTATATACGCAAGCAGGGACGTTCCTCCCTGTTACTGGGAGGAGGCCCGGGGGATGTAGGAAAGCTGTGAAAAGTAGCAGCTTCACAGGTTGTAACTGTAGGAACCGATGTGAGTCATTTGGTGGTGTGTTTTGTGTGATTAAAAAAAAAAAATTAAAATAAAATATTCATCCCCTCTATGTATTTTTATTGGCATGTTTAATATATCTATATACAAAATAATGATTGATAGGTAAAGATATGCTATAGCCATTTAAATTTTTTTTTACTGCTTTTATATAAAATTTACATATTTTCATCACACTGCTTAACATAGCCTTCCTGGCATTTTCTTATTTATTGTGTTAAGACATTTATATTCTACATTTAGTAAGTTTCACATGTACCCTTGTAAGAAGCACTGTAGGTGTGATCCCACCAATCACCCTCCCTCCACCCACCCCCCTCCCAACCCCTTCCTTTCCCCTTTCCCCATATTCTTGGGTTAAAATTGTTTTCTGTTTTTTTGTTTGGGATTTTTTTTGTAGGTCCTTTGTCCCTTTCCCCCCCTCTCTTCCTGTTTTCTTTTGTGTTTTGATGATTTTTCTGTAGTGGTATGCTTTGCTTCTTTTATCTTTATTTTTATTCTTGTATCTCTTCTAGGTTTTTCCTTTGTGGTTACCATTTTGTTTTCTGGTTTCCATTTGTAACTAAAATATAGTTACACCACTCTATTTTAAACTGATAATAACTTAAAGTTAACTACTTGCAAAAACTCTGCCTTTTTACTCCCCTTCATTTTATGGTGTTGATCGTACAATTTCCATCTTTTTGTATTGTGTATAAATTAATAAGTCTACGTAATGATAGTTAATTTTAATGCTTTTGTCTTTTAACCTTTCTACTAGAGTTGTAAGTGATTTACACACCATCCTTGCAGTGCTTTAGTGTTCTGAATTTGACTATATGTTTACTTTTACCAGTAAGTTTTATATTTTCATGTTACTTATTAGTGGTACTTCAGCTTGAAGAACACTCTTTAGTATTTCTTATAAGGCAGGTCTTGTGGTGATTAACTCCTTCAACTTCTTTTTGTCTGGGAAAGGATTTATGTCTTTCTGTATTAAAGAACAGACTTGCTCAGTAAAGTATTCTTGATTGCATATTTTTTCTTCTAGAACTTTGACATACCACTTTCTTCCAGCTTGCAAAGTTTTTCCTAAGAAATCTATGACAACTTTTTATTATTTCTTCTATATGATTCCTTTTTTCTCTTGTTGCTTTGAAAATTCTTTCCTTGTGTTTGATCTTTGACACATTAATTGTAATCTTCTTTGGATTAAATCTGATTGTAAACTTTTCAGCTTGATATACCTGGATGTTTATCTTTCCCTAGATTAGGGAAGTCTGTCACTATTATTTCTTTAAATAAGCTTTCTATCCTTTTCTCCTTCTCTAATTACTGTTATGTAAATGTTTGCCTTCTTGATGGAGTCTCCTAGGCCTGGTCCTGTTAAGTTTTCTTCATTCCATTTTATTTTGTTTGTTTGTTTGTTTATTCTCTGCTAACCAGATCATTTCAAATAATCTATCTTTAAGTTATATCTATCTTCTTTCTTATGCTTAATCTAGTCTGCTGTTGAAGCTCTGTATTGAATTTTGTATTTCAGTCATAGTGCTTTGCAACTTCAAATTTCCTGTTTGATTCTTTTTACATTTTTTTCCTCAGTTGAGCTTCTTATTTTGTTCTTGTATTTCCTGATTTTATTAAATTGTTTACCTGTCTTCCCTTTTGATTCACTAAACTTTAGAATCATGATTTTGAATTATTTGTCAAGCACTTTGTAGATCTTCACTTCTTCTGTGTCAGTTACTAGAAGTGTATTGTACTCCTTTTCCAGGGTCATGTTTTCCTGATTCTTTATGATCTTTGTAGCCTTGTGAAGGTGTCTGCACATTTGAGGAATTCACCTGTTCCAGACTTTATGAACTGCCTTTATTAAGGAAGGAATTTCACCACCAGGGGTTAAGGGGGTATGTGCTTTGGCACCAGTTCTGGTGATTTGGGGCACCTTATGGGGGAGGGGCATCTGCTGCTCCAGGTCTAAGGGGTTTTCCAATATTTCATCAGCTGATATAGCTGGGCTCTATAATATCAGCTACTAGGTAGTCCTTGGTGGGAAGAGCTATGTGAAGTCCACAGTGGGAGTGACAGTTTTTGGGTTCCTCAGTGGTCTCTCTGGTTCAGTGGCAAAGAGTTATGGTAGGCAGTGGTAGAGGTCAATGCACATTGCGTGTGATGTGGGTAGATCAGAACCAATTGCCAGCACATGTACAGTGGCTGCACTGTGACCTTGGGCAGAGGTGCTGTGGTGCACATATCTGGGGTGACTCTAGATTGAGTGTATGGAATAGGCACCATAAGACTATACTGCATCTCTGGGCTGGGATGCCCACTGTGACAACAGATAGTGTGGTTCCAGGGATTGGCAAGGGAGAGGGGTTGTGACTCAAGCACTTGAAGACTATGAAGGTGAAAAACTGCAGGGCTTTCAGTGGTGAAAGCTACAGGGATTATTCTATGGCTATCCTGACTGTTTTGTCTGCAGCAAAATGCTCCTAGGGTCCTCTAGGGAGCAAGGCATGGGGTCCTCTGAGGAGCAAGCTGCTGAAGTCTGTAGCACCAAACACTTCAGTGTCTTCAGTGGTAAAAGCTGCAAGGAGTGCACAGTGTCTCTCATGGTTATAAAGGCGCTAAGCAGAGAAGTCTGCTAGAGTCTGGGACAGAGAAGGGCAGTGGCAACTGTGATGACTCCCAGTATGTGGTTGATACTGATAGCTTTCATTTCTAATTTTGTCCCTCACCTTCTTCAGATGTCTCAATGGTGCCAGTTGCCCAGGAAATCTAGGTGAGGTGAAACTGAAGCTGGGCATTTAAGCAGCACCTCAAAAGGCTTGGCAAGTGGGTTGCCCCACTTTCCAATTATCTATGAGGGAGAATTGCAAGTTGAGGAAATCCCTCTCTATGTAGAGCATGGAGAATGGGGATGCAGGCAAAACAAAACTGTTTTATATGTGTGTGTGATTATTCTCCCCTCCCCCAATCTATTGCTATATAGCTTCTTAGGTGGAGTCACAACCCCTTCCAGAGTTATTTTCATTCACAGATAGCTTTCAAATTTTTGTATTTTATTGCGGGAATGAAGGTTGTTAACTCCTACTCTGCCATCTTGCTCTGTCCTTTACTTAATGATTTGTAAAAACTCTTTATGTATTAAAAGGAAAGTGGTCTTTTACTTTGTTTTTTCTTTCTTTCTTCCTTTTTTATTAAAATGTCAGATTAATATGAGGATATTAACATATGAGGATAAGATAACAACCTATTAGGTTACAATGTTAGCATTTGTTGGGTAGAGTCCCTCTTGTGGTTTGTCCTGCACCCAGGAGGTATGCCATATCCCCTTAAATTGGCCCATTAGGTGAGAGCTTCCCCATACCTCTCCCTTCTTTCCTCTCCCCACTCTTCCCCTCTCCTCCCAACTTGAATTGAATTTATCTTTTGTGTAGGCATGTATTTAATTGACTATTGACTTCATATTACTATTGAGTACATTGAATACTTGCTTTTCCATTCTTGTGATAGTTGACTAAGAAGAAGGTGTTTCAACTCTATTCAGGTAAATACAAAATATGTAAAGTCTCCATATTTTCTCATGGCTGAGTAGTATTCCACAGTATACATATGCCACACTTTATATATAATCCATTCATCGGTTGATGGGCAATTCGGTTGATTCCACATCTTTGAAACTGTAAAGTCAGCCATGTAACAAACTTTCTTTTTTTTTTTTCTAAATTGAAAATTTTTAAATTGTTTAGGATTCATTAGGGTACAAAGAATTGGGTTGCACTGATTGCATTTGTTAGATTAATGTTCCTCTTATACTTGTGTTCTACCTTGAAGAGGTGTGCCATACACCATAACCCAAATCCCCCTCCCTCTTTTTCTCTCCCCATTTGTTCATTCCCCTAACACTCCCACCCCCTGTATTACCTCATCTACTGCCTTCATATTATAATTGAGTACAGTGGATTCTTGCTTCTCCATTCTTGTGATGCTTTACTAAGTAGAATATTTTCCATACCATAGAATATTATTCAGCCATTAAAAAAATGGAGACTTCACAGCATTTGTATTAACCTGGATGTAAGTGGGACACATTATTCTTAGTAAGGCATCACAATAATGGAGAAGCATGAATCCTATGTATTCAATCTTGATTTGAGGACAATTAATGACATGGTGGCGGTGGAGAACGGGGAGAGCAGAGAGAGAGAGAAGGAGGTGGGTGAGGGAAAGAAAAAGCAGAGAGAGGGAAGAAGGGAGGAGGTGGGGGTCTCGGTGTGTGATACATCTTGTACCCTTAATGAATCCCCAAAAATAGAAAAAAGAAGAACATGTTCCACCTCCATCCTGGTTAATATAAAAGATACAAAGTCTCCATCTTTTTTAATGGCTGAATAGTATTCAGTGGTATACATATAGCACAGCTTCTTAATCCATTCCTGGTTTGGTGGGCATTTTGGCTGTTTCCACATTTTGGCGATTGTAAATTGGTCTGCAATAAACAGTCTAGTGCAAATGTCCTTATGATAAAATGATTTTTTTCTGGGGAAGCGCCTGTGGCTCAAAGCATTAGGGCACTAGCCCCATATACTGGAGGTGGCCAAAAAATGCAAAAAAAAAAAAAAAAAGATTTTTTTTTTCTTCTGGGTAGATGCTTACTAATGGGATTGTAAGATCAATACTTCCATACTTCCTTCCAAAAAGGTTGTGTTAGTTTGCAGTCCCACCAGCAGTGTAAAAGTGTTCCCTTCTCTCCACATCCATGCCAGCATCTGTAGCTTTGAGACTTTGTGATGTGGGCCATTCTCACTGGGGTTAGGTGATGCCTCAGGGTTGTTTTGATTTGCATTTCTCTGATAAGTGGGGTGATTAGCATTTTTCATATGTTTGTTAGCCATTCATCTGATTTCTTTAAAGAAGGTTCTATTCATATCTCTTGCCCAGTGATATATGGGTTTGTTGGGTCTTTATTTGCTGATTAATTTGAGTTCTCTATAGATCCTGGTTATAAAACTTTTGTCTGATTCATAATATGCAAATATCTTTTCCCATTCTGAAGGTTGTCTATATGCTTTGGTTGTTGTTTCCTTGGCTGTACAGAAGCTTTTCAGTTTAATTAAGTCTCATTTGTTTATTTTTGTTGTTGTTGCAATTGCCATGGAAGTTTTCCTCATAAAATCTTACCTCAGGCCACTATCTTCAAATGTTTTCCCCACACTTTCTTTGGTGATTTTTATTGTTTCATTTCTTATATTTAAATATTTTGTCCATCTTGAATCAATTTTTGAATTAAAAATCAATTTTGTAATAAATTTGGTGAGAGGTGTAGGTCCAGTTTCAGTCTTTCACATGTGGTTATCCAGTTCTCCCAACACCATTTATTGAATAGGGAGTCTTTCCCCAGTATATGTTCTTGTTTGGTTATCAAAAATCAGGTGATTTGTGAAAGCTATAATTTAGCTTTAGGTTTTGGTGGAGGGAGGGCAATGTGTGGGGCCACATCTGTAGTGCATCTTAGAATGGGTACAGGCGATTGCACTAATGTACACAGCTATGATTTAACAATAAAAAAATACTATAAAAAACTAAAAAAAAAAGAATGGAAGAAAAAAATAAAAAAAAATAAAAGTTCATTGGTTTTTAAAAAAAAATCAGGTGACTGTAAGATGTTAGTTTCATCTCATGGTTTTCTATTCAGTTTTAAATGTCAATGTCTCTATTTTTGTGCCAATACCATGCTGTTATAATCACTATGACCTTGTAGTTTAGCTGAAAGTCTGGTAGGGTGATACCACAGCTTTGTTTTTATTACTAAGAATTGCCTTGGCTATATGGGTTTTTTTGTTTCTGTATAAAATGAAGAATTATTTGTTCCAAATCTTGAAAGTACGATGATGGTATTTTAATGGGGATTGCATTGAATCTGTAGATTGCTTTGGGAAGGATAGACATTTTGACAGTGTTGATTCTTCCTAGCCCTGAGCATGGTATGTTTTTCCATTTGTTAAGATCTTCTGCTATTCATTTTCTTAGGGTTTCATAATTTTCTTTGTAGAGGTCCTTCACATCTATTGTTAGGTATATTCCTAGGTTTTTTTTTAAACTACTGTGAAAGGAATTGTGTCCTTGATTAGCTTCTCATCTTGGCTGTTATTGGCATATACAAAGGCTACTGATTTGTGGACATTGATTTCATATCCTGAGACATTGCTGTATTTTTTGATCACTTCCAGGAGTTTTGTGGTTGAGTCTCTGGGGTTCTCTAAGTATAAGATCATATCATTGGCAAAGAGGGAGAGTTTGACCTCCTCTGCCCCCATTTGGATGCCATTTATTTCCTTCTCTTCCCTGATTATATTGGCTAGATCTTCTAGCACTATGTTGAATAGTAGTGGCAACCTTGTCTGGTTCTAGTTCTAAGTGGAAAAGCTTTCAGTTTTACTCCATTCAGTATAATCATTAGCTATGGGTTTGTTATACATGGCTTTGATCAATTCAGAAATGTCCCACCTATGACTACTTTCTTAAGTGTTCTAATGAGAAAAAGATGATGAATTTGTTCGAATGCTTTTTCTGCATCTATTGAAAGGATCATATGGTCTTTATTTTGCTTCTGTTGATATGGTGAATTACATTTATGAACATGTGTATATTAAACCACCAGTCTTGCATCACTGGGTGAAACTTACTTGGTTGAGATGAATGATTTCTGTAATGTATAAATGTAATCTATTGGCTAGGATATTACTGAGAATTTTTCAACTATATTCATTAATGAAATTGGTCTGAAGTTCTCCTTTTTAGTTGGGTCTTTTCCTGGTTTTAGTATCAGGGTGATATTTGCTTTGTAGAATGTGTTAGGGAAGATTCCTTACTTCTTAATTTTTTGTAATAATTTCTGCAGTGTGTGTATAAGCTCTTCTTTGTGTGTTTGATAGAATTCTGGCATGAAGCCATCTGGCCCAGGGCACTTTTTTGTTAGGAGAGTTTTTATTATATCTTCCATATCAGTTCTTAAAATCAGTCTGTTTAAGAGAGCTATTTCTTCTTGATTAAATTTAGGGAGAGGGTGTGATTCTAGGTATTGATCTATTTCCTTCTCATTAACATATCTGGAAATAGTGTTTCTTGTACTCAGAGATGATCACTTGTGTCTCTGTGGCATCTGTTGTTATTTCCCCTTTATAGTTTCTGATTGAGGTTATTAGAAATTTTACTTTTCTATTTCTAGTTAATCTGGCCTAAGGTTTATTGATTTTATATATATTTTTTGAAAAACCAAACTTTTTGTTCATTAATTTTCTGAATGATTCTTTTATTTTCAATTTTATTAATCTTTGACTTAATTTTTTTTTTCCTACTGCTGGGTTTTGGATTAGATTGCTCTTCTTTTTCCAATTCCATAAGATGGTTCATGAGTTTGTTGATGAACTCTCTTTCTGTTTTCAAATGTAGGCAATTGATGTGATAAATTTCTCTGTTAAGACTGCTTTTGCTGTATCTCACAGGTTTTGGTAAGTTGTGTCTAATTCATCAGATTTCCACTGCTCTAGATCATACACCCTATCCAGCTCACCACCTCCTCACTGTGCTCCCTGAGCTATGACTCTGGGTAAGGTCCCTTGTCAGATATGGCTGAGTTCTGTCTTTTTCCCAGTCATTCTAGGAGAGCTCAGCTGAACAATCCTTCTTATCAGCCATCTTGCTCTGCCCCCTGAAAGTGATTGTGCCAGTTTGTCCTTGGTACTTTTAATTGTTTTATCATAAATTTAATTTCTTCAAAGTTAAATATCCAATATTTTATCAATAGAATTAATCAATTAATCAGCAATTTTTTTAAGTGCCAACTGTGTGCCAAGTACTATTCTAAGGGCTTAGGATACTTCAGTGAATAAAAAAGACCAGTATCTCTGACTTCATGTAGTTTTACTTAAATGAAGAAAAGGGCATTAAAAATATGCATTACAAATAACAGTAAATAAGTTACATGATATACTAGAAGCCAACTGTATGGGAATTTGGGGAGATCACATATTGCCCAGAAGCCTGTTTAATGACTATAATTCTGAGTGAAATGAGGAGATATTAATGATTTATATTGATAGATCCAACAGGAATAGAAGAAAATAGAGGTAAAATATAGGGGAACAAAAGTATAAACTAGAGATATGTAAGAGACTATTGCAGTATTCTCTCCAGTGGCTTGGAACAACATTGGAGAAAAATAGGCAGATTCTAGATACATTTTAAATATATAGCTGGCATTATTTCATTTAAGTATGAGAGAAAGATAGATGTCAGGTATCATTTAAGTATGAGAGAGAGAGAGAGTCAAGTATAACGCTATGATTTTTGACCTGAACAACGAGGATGTTAGAGTTATAATCAACTAAGATGTTGAAGAATATGGGGTGAGGTAGGTTTAATAGTAGATTCAGGAGTTCAATTTTGGACATGTTGAGTTTTTGCTGTTAACCTTGGAGTTAGGAGAGGTACCAAATATGCAGGTAGACTTATGAGTTTAAAGATTAAAAGAGTAGTTTGACCTAAAGAAACAAATTTTGAATAGTCAGGTTGTGGAAGATAGTGCTTAAGGCCAATAGACTGGATTATTTCATTAAGAAAGTGAGTGTTGATAAATACAGGATGAGAACTGGAAACTGAGTACTCTAACATTAGGAGGCTAAGGAGAAGTTAAGGAAATAGCAAAGAAGACTGAGAAAAAGCAGTTAGTGAGTTGGGATGAAAACCAAGAGCATATGGTGCCCTGTTAGCAGAATGGAGTAAGTGTGTCAGAGAGGAGAAAGAGATCAGCTGTGTCATATGCTGATAATACATCTAGGTGAAGACTGAGAATTGTTCATTGGATTTGGCAACATGAAGGTCATTTGTGACATTGAGGAGATGAAGTTTAAAACAAATGGCGAACACAAAAGCCTGATTGGAATGGGTTTAACAGAGAATTAGAGAAGAAATAAGCAATTATTTCAATAGGTTTTTCTACAGAAGAGCATAGAAATAGGGAATTAGCTAGCTTGGCATAGAAAGTGAGGTTGAGAGCATTCTTTTTTATAAGATGGGAAAAAATCACCGTACTTTAAAATGCTGATGGAAAATATCTACTAGAGAGGGGGAAATCATATGAGAAATGGAAATAGGAGAATTTCTTGAGTGATCTTTGAAGGCAAGAACAAAGAGGTTAGTATTGAATAAGAGCATAGACACTCATCTGAGTGTGCGGAGGGACTTGAGAGTTCTCTTCTGAGCACTTCATTCTCCCCAGTGAACTACTAAGAAAGGCCTTCCACTCAGAGGAAGCTGTGGAAGCAAGCTTTGTTGGTTAGAGAACTGAGAAGAAGGTATGAAATAGTGCTCCAGAGTGGGAAATTGTGCTAGGCAAGTAAACTAGGGAGGAAGACCCTTAAAAATGGTGGCCCCAAACTGCAGAAAATCAAGAAAGACATGCAGAATCCAAGAGTATGTCATTTAAATATGGTAAAAGGCTTAATGAAAAGTAAAATTCAATTGGAGTGAAGAGTGTCAGATACTGGCTATCTGAAGGAATACAGCCCCATCATAACTTAAGAATTCAGTATTAGATGACTCAAATCTTAGGGATGCTGGCTGCAGACTAGCTCATTTAGAGAGGGGGGAATTTGGATTTCTTATGGACCTAAAAATTTTTAAACTGAGCTCCCTGTTGTCCTAAGGGAAAAAAAATGCCTTGGGTTTTTGCAACTCCAGATCTCCCAAATTTCTGATCAATATTCATTTTTAGTTGACTAAAATGATATCCCCTCAAAATCTTTTTTGGTTAATATAACCCCAGAAGAATTTTGATTGACACATTGCTTTTTTAGTAGGAAAATCTTTTTTAACATTGGGGAAATGTAAAATTAAATATATGGATTATGAAATATTTTATCGATATTTTTATAAATATTATGAAATGATATTTTTATAAATATTATGAAATGAATAGTCTGAAATTTTGGTGAAGGAGTAGAGCTCACTCTTTGGTCCATAATCTACAAAAGTAGCTGCAGCTATTCCTGTAGCTAGTCATTTGTGGGCTGCATGGGCCATGGAGATTGTTGGTTTGTGGCCCTCTCCTCCCATAATAATAAAATCTAGTAACTATGTTGAAAAAAAAATATATATATATAAAGGTTTTTCTGTTTTTGCTTTTTTTTTTTAAGGCTTTACCTGCATAAATGTGACCTAGGAGAGTCACAAATTAGCCTTGTGGATCCAATAAAACATTCAGCTGAGTTATCCTTTGATCATGAATTGCTATTGTAAGTGGAAATGTTTGTAAAATAGTCTGAAATACTGTCATTAGCATATAATTTCCCAGGCTTAAAAGTTTAACATTATATTTCAAGGTTTATTTAAGGACTCATGTTTTCATATGTTAATAAGAATTTTAAGATTCTTAAAAGGATATATCAAATTTATAAATGTAATTTTAAATGTTAGAAAGTATTAATTCATAAGCAAAAACCTCCTTAAATATACTTGATTAATTAACAGACTTATAAAACTATTTTAAGATGGTCTTAAAAGCTTCAGGAAGAGCTAGGTCTTTGAATTAGTAACTAAAATAAATATAATTTTTAAATCAATTATTCTGGACACCAATTATGCTGTCAAGTCAATCTCAAAATTCACATTAGACACTTTTATTTTTGGCTTATGAGATTTTTTCTTTGGTTCCATGGAATTTAGTCTGAAGTCAAGTCAGGGAAGGACCCAGTATGTTTTTCCACTTGTTCAGTCAATGATTATACCACCATATTTTTCACACCTGATTTGAACTTTAATCATCTACTAAAGTCCTAGATGTTTGTTTCTTGATTTTCTAATTGCTTTTATTGTTAAACCTGTTTCTTCCATAGTCCACGGGGATTTTAATTATTCTTGTTCTATAATGTTATACTTTACTATAGGATAAAACCATATTTTATTTTATAAAACTTTTCTAGATATTCTCACATGTTTATTTTTTGGGTGATCTTTAGTATCATTCTGTTACAATAAAAATGTTTAAATGGTAATACTTCAATGTGAAGAACATTGTATTTGTAGTTTATTACTTACACACAGTTAAATCAGGAATAGTGTTTATATTGTGTCAATTGGCTTTTATACTTATTGAGATCAATTTTTCTTCTTTGGATCTATGAATTTAATGAACTGTATTAATCAATTTCTTTAAGTTGAAATAATCTTGCATTCCTGAGAAAAACTCCTTAAATTTAATACTGAATCCTATTTGGTAATATTTGCAGATTTTTTTCCTAGATTATATTCATTGCTATGGCTCTATTAAACTTACCTACCTCTGTTAGGGATAATCTTGCATTTTGTATTTTACTAGAAAATCACTCATTTTAGCCATGTGTGTGCATATATATATAGTTGGGTTTTTTGCTTAGATGTTTTAAAATATCATATAGTTCTCTTTATTTACACTGTATCTTAGGGTGTTTTTCTTCTCTTCATTTCTGTTTATTGATGCTTTCTTTTTTTTTTAATTATTAGTGTACCTATGGATTATCTTATTCCTTGATCATTCTTTGTTTTAACTCTATTTCAGTTATCTTTGTAATTTCTTTATATTTATTCATAGTTTCTTTACTTTTGCTTTCATTAGGTTTAGTTTGTAGGGATTTTTCATGAACTTTTAATGCTAAAAACATGACTTGTTTGTCTCAGTCTTTCTGGTCTGATGTGTTTGTCTGTGATTTCTTCCACTGAGCATATCCTTATTTGTGTTCATAGGATGTACCTTTTTTATTATCATCATTACTTTCCAGATAATTTTTACTATATTTCAATTTTCCCCTTCAACCAAAAATGAAGTGAGGTTTTTTTTTTTTTTTTGTATTTTCTAAGTAGTTGGTCAATAATACTTTATTCTAAAAAAAAAGATCTATAATTCAACCTTCACTGATTTATGCTTCTTGGTCCTAATTAATGAATGAATTTGCCATAACATACATTAAAATGTATGGGATTAGTAGCAGAAATTTTTTTATGTTTACATGATACCAACATGAATGTAAATTAAAGAAAAAGTAAAAATATATTCCCCACCTAAGCAACATATTCTTGGTTAAAACTTATCTTGTGTGGGATGATGCCTGTGGCTCACAGGAGTAGGGCACTAGCCTCATATACTGGAGGTGGTGGGTTCAAACCCAGCCCCGGCCAAAAACTGCAAAAAAAAAAAAAAAACCTTATCCCATGTATATTGGCTGTTTCTCTTCCAAATTTCAATTTTCCTTTTAAATGAAAATACAATGTATAGTTCTAAGGGTTTTGAAGGAGAAATAATATATTATTGGCGACAGATTAAGTCTGGAGATTATAATTAGCAGAGCTTCAGACCACTGTTTCCAAAAAGTGGTATTTGACTTCAAACTTTATCCTTTCATAGTATTTGAAAGAGCAGAAAATTAATCTGACAGCGTGAATTCTATTAAACTCTTAACTTCTGGGGCCAATGCTAATTCTTCCCACTTACTAATCTGCTGCCTCCTGATTAGCATGTATAACACAGAAGAAAGAAAAATAAATTTCCATTTTTCTACCACGCACAGAAAATAATTTTAACATTTTAAAGATTCACTTAGTATCACATATATAATATTCTTTTTTTTTTTTTTGTAGAGACAGAGTCTCACTGTACCGCCCTCGGGTAGAGTGCCGTGGCGTCACATGGCTCACAGCAACCTCTAACTCTTGGGCTTACGCGATTCTCTTGCCTCAGCCTCCCGAGCAGCTGGGACTACAGGCGCCCGCCACAACGCCCGGCTATTTTTCTGTTGCAGTTTGGCCGGGGCTAGGTTTGAACCCGCCACCCTCGGCATATGGGGCCGGCACCCTGCTCACTGAGCCACAGGCGCCGCCCACATATATAATATTCTTAATGAAAAGAAATAATCTCTTAAATCTTTTTTTGTTTTTCCTTTTGAAATGTGGTTATTTTGCTACTGGGTGTTCATAGTCACTATCTAAGAAAAATAAATTGCTGTGTTTTCATTTCTTTAGGAGTAAGAAGACAAGATTTAAGTAACGCCTTCATGGTCCATAGGCAAATAAGCAAATGGGAATTTTTTTTTTCTTTTCTGATTAGTAGCTCAGTACCCAAAGTGACTTTCCTGGACTTGGGAAGAGAAGAGATCATCCTTCTGCTAAGAGGAAGGCCATGGATGCAGAAAATCAAAAAAACAGTAAAGGGCTAAATTATTTTTACTGGGATTATTTCACTTTAATAAATGTTGTTTTGTCATTTTTATAGAAGCTACATTATCTCTTCTGACATTAGTGAAATAGATTACAAAATTTTAACAATGTTAGTAATTAATTCTGTTAAACAGTATTTCCCCATAGCCAGAGAGATATATTTGAAGATATTGGAAATATTCTATAGTAACCAAGTATTCATTCCAAAAACAATGTGTGATTTCCAGAAATCAGAGTTAAATCACAGAAAAACTGTTCTGTATCAAAAGGGGTCCTAACGAGATTCTGTCTCATGTGTCAAAAGTACTATTATCAGCTTAGTATAGCCATAAATTTTGATCAGCTCAAAATGGACCAAAAACCCCCCTTCTTGTCTAGACTTGCATTTGACCAAAGAATAGAATGAAATGAAAAGGCTGTTTGCAATATTCTTTACATTGGCTGGCATTTAGTCAAGCTGTGTCCCTCACTAGAAACAATCACACAATATTTTCTGGAGGTTACACAATTTTCTGAATAGTCACAGCCTTTGTTGCAGACCTAGCTCCACCCTGTGAAGGTGGGCAGAGACCACTGAAGAAGAGAGGGCTGGCAATGATTATGGTGATCTTAGTGATGGTGATGTCTCTCATGTACCATACTCTCCCTATGTTCTAGACATGATGGTAAGTTCTTCATCTTAAACACATCATTAAATTGCATAGTACTATGTATTTTCTGCTGGTATTAAGTTACAAGCAGTTTCTATGTAACTCAATAGCACACAGTGACAATGTACAAAATATTGAATAGATATGATGGATAAATATTCTCAGAAACACAAACTACAACAAAGCCACAGTGCCTTCAATATTGCATCTTCCATATACAGCCATCGGTTAATTATGCTACTCATTACCCGAGGGTGAGAGGCACGTGTTCATGGCCACACCAAAACTAAGTGCAGAGATCACCTTCAGCTTGGTATTTACCACAGACTAAAAGACACTGAAATTTATTCCTGTAGTCATTCATTAATTCTTTCATTCAATCAGCAAACATTTGTTGTACATGTATGTGCAAGATACTATGCTAGTTTCATAGCAGAGTCAAATACAAATAAAATATGGGCACAAGTAAATGCAAAATTATAGCTCGACAATTGCCATGAAGACAAGTTTCACAGGGATATGATAGTGTATGTATACTAGAAAAATCTAACCTAGCCATGAAGTTGGGGAGAGTTTTCCTGAGGAATCATGTTTGAGTTGAGGTCTGAAGGGTAAGTAGGCATTAACTAAATGAAGAAGAAACAAGCAAAGAGTCACATGAGCAAAGACCTTCTGAGGGTAAGAGAAATACATATATGAAAGGTGCAGGAGCCCTTGAGTTCAGTGCTGAACAAGTTGAATTGGAGTTATCTTTGAGATGTTCAAGACATAATTCAGACACTGTAGATATATCTTTGTGAGTCATCTGCAAATTGAGAGTAACTAAAACTGATGGTGTAAGACAGAGCCAGGTCACATCCTTTCTTTGTGTGGAAACAACTCAAACCTTTCCACATATTTCAAACTTCTTAGATACGAAAATAATGTGGAATTATTTTTCAGCTACTATTTTCTAGAGCTCAAGGTATTTAGATATCTCTTTGCTTCACAGACATTTTATGAATACTTTTTATGGTGAAGAAAATAGGCTCAAAATTTACTACTTTATTTTATATAAAGGAATTTATAATGTTTTAGGTATTTCATTTTTAGTCAACACAATATGAATAAAGAACAGCCAAATGAAGAATATTATATTCAAGAAGTTGATAACAAACTTGATTTTAGAGTCTTGGTTCTCCCAAGTTTAGGTTTTGTTTTGAAATTTCCCCTAGTGATTATGGAATCCTAAAGAATATGGAATCTCATGCTTGTGCCTAAGCAAAATGTGAATTATGGCTACCTGTGTTTTGATAAATTGTTCATATCTAGGAAATTTGTAATGAAAGTGACAGTCACCATTTTAAAGCATTGAAAGACAGTTATGTGCAGATGGTATACATAGTCATTTCCTGAGTGTACAGGAGCCTGGGGTAAGTTGATTCATGATTTAATGATTTCTATCAGAATGAAATAAGCATTTGATCTTTGGATTTGATCACCTCTATCTGCAGCTGCACCTCAATTAGCAATTACTTCCTGCCTGGGCTCTTTGCCCAGGCAAATGGGGTTTGTCCTTCTTTTATGTCTCACAGACTTCCCTGATAATAGACATAGTAACTCTTTGAACTATTGCTTCCTCTGGATTTCACAGCTCTAAAAATTTCAGAAAGGGGATTTTTCTCCTATCATTTTTTTTTCTGTCACAATAAATATCTATCTTTTTTTTCTGTCACAATAAATATCTATCAACAAATAAATATCTTCCTCTAATAATATCCTTTGGAAGCTGTTTCATTTACCTGCCATAAAAACTTAAAAGCAACTTTTTGAAAACTGTTCTTTACAATTGTTTTGTATCCTAGAGTAATGCTTTTATTTCAAAAGAAAAATACAAGATCAAGATGGTGTGGTAACACTCACGTCTGCTCATTCACTTCCTTCTTATTGATATTATTTCAATAGGCTTGCTGTATGTGGTTGAAATCAGCCATATTTTTCAGCTGCCAAACAGAAAAATACAAGATCAACATGGTGTGGTAACACTCATGTCTGCTCATTCACTTCCTTCTTATTGATAATATTTCAATAGGCTTGCTATATGTGGTTAAAATCAGCCATATTTTTCAGCTGCCAAACACATATTGCTTAAGACAGAAAATGAAGGAATTTTCCTATACTTTTCTTATTCCTTCCATGACTCGAATATTATATTCAAGAAGTTGGTAGCAAACTTTTGATTTTAGAGTCTTGGTTCTCCCAAATTTGCTACTCAATAATTAAAAGCACCATTTCCGTTTTACAGTGTAGTATTTTGTCCTTCAGTGATTGTTTCAATGTAATTGTGAATGAAATAGGACCCGTGACTTACCTTTTGCCATGGGTATTCAGTGGTTTCTAATTTCAGAGGCAATGCATTAAACAGATTTAGCTTTGCAGATGGAAAAGTTAATAAGATACATGCAGTATTTATATTCTCTATCCATGTTTGCTAAATCCTATCTATATTCTGAATAGCGTAATTTCCCTACCTTCCTCATTAAAACATTAGCCTAATTAAAATGGTAACTACCCAATAACAACAGAAAAATTTGTTGCCAGCTTAGATCATGTATGTAGTTATCTGATAAAATGACTCTATTTACAAAATTGTATTAGTGATCTGATAAAATGGCTCTCGCAGCTCTCCTTGTCTGTACGTATTTAGTAGATTAAGGACTGGGATCTTAATCTACTGACTGTCACAGTGATCTGCCATCTGTGGTTCCAGGTGCCTGCCTGGTTTTTAGGAGCTGAAAGGTGAACAGTCTTCCAACTTGCATGCATTGATGGAAGTCTTCTCACATACTGTGCTCAAATCTTTGATTTGATATATTTATGAGACTTGCAGGGCAGTTGTGAGCCATGTGGGCATGTCATACGTAAGGACTACAGGTGTGCAAGGTGGAATGTCACCACTCACACGAATGAAACGGTGATTGTAATATCCCAACAGGCCAATGGAAAAGCACAATAAGAAATCCAGAGAAGTATTTTGTTGGATTGAGAAATAAATGTATTGATTTATTGTAATGAATAAATATTTGATTACCACTGATGTGTTTGAACTTTAGTGAAAAGTTAAGTGAGAAATGTTTAATTAAATAATTAAGTTACTAAAAGTTCTAATAGGTAGCACTTTATTTGGAGGACCTACGAAATAAGTTTGGAGTTATAGATTCAAGTACTCCATTAGTTCAATGTAAAATTTATTGAGATGTAGACACACATGCACACGCAGCAGAGTACAGCTAAATGCGTTCAGTGAATGTTCACAGAGCGAGCATATCCACATAGCTCAGGATCCTTCTCTCACCCCCCACCCCGTACCTTGCTAATATTTGATTTACTTTTGGGAGGGGTAAAAAATTGCAAATGATTTATTGAATTATAATATATGCATATAAAAGCACACAAATGATAAATGTATAATTCACATTTTCAGAAACTAACAACACCCAGAAATCCAGATCAAGAAACAGAACTTTCCAGCATCCCAGAAGCACTTTCATACCCCAGAAAACCACCGCTGTCCACCCAGGCTACCCACTCTGGACCTCCACTAGTTTAGTTTTGTCTGTTTTTATACTTTACATAAACTGAATCACGAGGCAGGCACTCTCCCTCTGACATCTTTCCCTCAGTGTTACCTATGTGAGAATCAGTCACGTGGTCACGTGTTATTCTAATAGTTCATTCCCATTTCACTGGGTGGTGATACTGCAATTTATGTACACACTTGGGGGTGGTGGGCGTTTGGGTCATTATAAATAGTGAAAACTCCATTTTTAACTTATATTTAAAGTCAGAATGAGTTTTATTTCTGTGCATCCTATGGCAACAAAGCAGGATGAACAGCAAGTCATGTTCCTTTTTCCCTGACACTCTTTTCTTTTGCTCCGGATCTTTGAATGTTGATTTAATGTGATATTTGAAGAGGGAAAGGAGGAGGCAAAAAGTGAAAGAATGAAAAGAAAAACAGGTAAATGTCCCTTACTGACTGTGTTTATAGATCTTTTTAAATTGTCTAATAGTTTCTGTTACAGGAGTCATCAAATTCTGGAGCTTCTGTAGGGTGCGTAAGTAGTTATTTAGATACTGATTCAAGTGATAGGTTCTCCAGCCAACCTTCCAGAGAACCCCCTTTAGTGGTTTCTATCCTCAGGGGTCCCCTTGCCTTGATAGGAAGCTCTTGGTTAATATTCTGTCAGCATTTTGGGATTCATCTGATACTCAAGAATTCATTCTTTTTTCCCCCTGAAAACCATGGAAATACACCTGCTGAGGCGCCCTTCCCTTCCTGACATCATGGAAAGCTTTGGTCAATAAATGTGGTGCCCTTTTCACAGGTGCTGCAAATACTAAGGGAAGGAAAGGGTAGCAAGTATCTCCCTCCTTTCATCACAGGAATTTGTTTCAAAGAATCCCTCCTATCAACCTCTAGCCTCCTTTTTTTCCAGCCCAGATGGGGGTAGCAGTCATTAGACTGGTTTTCCTATCTTTATTAATATCTCAAAGAGATATGGATCCATTGATTCCAAAGATCCACTGATCTCACTTTTGAAGCCTTAGCCAAAATTTTTAAGCAACAGGAATGAATCTAGTTAATACCCTGTTATTGAAGAGCAGAGACAAGTTTAAATTAGGCTTATTTATGGAATGCCTATACTACTCACAGCCACTTCAAATACTTGTAGAAAATAAGATTCATCTGGCTAACTCATTCAAAAGGTACAAATTCTTTATACCCAATGCTGTTCTAGGCCACATGGAGACTTGAAGACATGTGAACTCTCAATGAGTTCTTGATCACACTTGAAAGGCAAAATTTGCATTCTTAAAACTATTAGCTGATTTTGATGGTGCTTTATAAAAGGGAACATGTAATGCTAGCAGATAAACCATTATCCAGAAGGTAAACTGAACACGAAGGAGTTCCAGCCATCTCTCCTTATCGTATCTGAGGAGCTGTAGCTTTATACTCAGGTTTTGTCAGCAATACATTAAGGGAACTCTGTACTCTGTATTGAAATACCAAGAACGAACAATCAGCACAGGCGGGAAACCATAATATTGAGTCTGTGAAGGAGAAGCTTTCTATTTGCTTGATTTAGTCTATGCCATGTAGGATTGCTCCTTTTGATCCACCTCGAACTTTTTAGCCAAAGAATCTCTAAAAGTAGAAAAGTATAAATGATCAATTACCCCTCATGTTTCTGCAGGCTTGGCTTATAGTAGGCTATCATAAATTTGAAATGTCTCTGACATTTTCTATTTTATTTTAAAAATTTATTTGAACTTTGCATTTAATCTGCTGCTGTGGTTTGAATATTTGTCCCCCCCAAAACTCATGTTGAAATTTAATCTCCAATGCAACAGTAATGAGAGGTAGATCCTTTAATAGGTGATTGGACTATGATGTCCCTACTCTCAGGAATGAATTAATGCACTCATGGACTAGTGGATTAATGGGCTATCATGGGAGTGGAAGTGGTGGCTTATTAAGAAGAGGAAGAAAAGTAGCCAGGCATTGTGGCAGAGGCCTGTAGTCCCATTTACTCAAGAGGCTGAGGCAAGAGGATCACTTAAGCTCAAATGTTTGAGGTTGCTGTGAGCTAGGTGCCCAAGGTGACACAGTGAGACTCTAAAAAAAAAAAAAAAAAAGAAAAGAAAGAGAGAGCTAGAGCTGAGCTAGCATATCAGCACCCTGCCATGTGATGTCCTGTGTTACCTTGAGACTCTGCAGAGCCCCTGACAGCAAGAAAGCCTTCACACCAGATGTGGCCCCTTTACCTTGAACTTCTCAGACTCCGTAACTGTATGAAATAAGTTCCTTTTCTTTATAAATTATCCAGTTACAGGCTTTCTGTTGTAAGCAATAAAAAATGGAGTAAGACAGTATCGCTGATTGTTTTCTCAAGCATTGCTACTCACATTTTTAAAAAGTTAAAATATTGTTAGTTTTATTTTAGATTTTAAAACATATACATAAAATTAAAGAATTGCAGTATCTTGTTTGAAATGCATGAATGTAACATATATTAAATAAATGGTTTTATATTGTAAGTATCTCTGTAGATTTGCTCTTAGTTAAATATTAAAATTTGAGATCTATATTGAATAAAAAAAGACTTAAACTATTTGGCATCAAATAAGGCTGCTGCCCTGTATGTTATACCCACAGGTACATTACTACTATACACCCTAAGGGTTATACTTCCAGTTTGAGAAGATAAATGCTATTCTCTAGGGTTACAGTTTCTAGCCTAAGTTTACATGTAAGTAATACTTCATGAGAGTTATGGAGTATTACTTAAAATGCTTTTAGAAATTAGCAAAGGAGCTCAAACATGATATCTCATGAATTATAGTATGACAGCAACTCCTGACATTTTAAAAACATAGTCATGTATCCTAGACCTTGTAACTCTGTTACATAGAGGAAGATTAAGATCTCCACCTGACAGATAATAAAACTGATGCTTACACTGATTAAGTAACTTGCGTGTGCTTACCGCTGAGAACATACTAGCCTGTCAACATCATGGACAGGGACCTTGTCTATTTTGCTTATCAGCCTCCAGCACAATGCCTGACAAACATTAGGAACTCAATAAATGCTTAATGAATTAATTAATCTCCAGGTTTCTAGTTCTAACTACTCAGAGTCCAGAGTAATTCCTTCAAAAATAAAATGGCAGAAAGAAGGTCAATTGAAAAACCAAAGCCAGATCAATCCTCTTTTCCAATTTTCTAAGGACGGATCCTGAAATAGTTTGTAAGAATGGAAAGAAAAACCACAAGACTCATTTTCTAGAAAGAGCTAAACGTTTTTAGGTGAATTTGTTACAAGTATTTCTTTCCTAAGTGGCTTCCCTTTTCAGTGACACAACAATTAGGGCTAAAAGTACAGGTTCTGAGTGGGGAGAAAAAAAGAATGACTTTGTGGGATTTTTGAACAACTTGGAGTGAAAGGAGGGTACAGTGAACTCAAATACCCTTTGTCACAGTCATCCTTGAGAGCAAAAAGTCTAAGGTCTGGATTGCTTATTAAAACTGAACTAGCAACAAACTCTTAGAGAGACAGACTGAAAATCAGCATTGGTGTGCTTCTATATCCCAGCGATGTCACCATCATTCAGTACGAGGACTACAGCATAGTGGCAGATGTGAGGGTGACATACTGAGGAAGAGAAGAAAAGCGTGTACAAAGAACATGCTACAAAGAGATCTGTGGGCAGGAGGAGATATACCTCGGATTAGATAAAGAAAGAGTCTTGTTCCCCAGGACTGATGATGGCCATCGGTTGTCTCTTCTCCATGGAGTGAGAGAAAAAGGCATCGCTTCAAACAGGGGTGACCAACCCTGGCCCATGGCTGGCTATGAATGCTTACTTGTGTTGGAAGATAGCATGAAATTTATGCACAGACCTTTTCCCTTGCTATCAATTTTCATTAGCACTTGTGTGTTTAATGTGTGGCCCAAGACAATTCTTGGATAAGCATTCATAGCCAGCCACAGGCCACAGTTGGACGTCTCTGGATGGAAACCAGAATCATTGCAAACTAAATAGTGAAGACTATAAATAGTTGTGCAGAGTCAGGGACCTATGGAAATCCATCACTCATCTGTCCTCCATGGGAACTCCCAAGCATCCAGTTGCCCACAGCCCCAGAGAGCACATCAGAATGCAAGGAGTCTCCTATTCACAGGCAGAAGACCTGGGTTTCCAGACTCTCGTTTTGCCACTCCCTAACTCCTGGGACCTGTGGCATTTTGCTTAAACCATCTAAACCTCTTCCTTCCTTGTCTTGTGACTGTAGGAAAAATAAACCTGATTTCTCATGCTGTTCTGAAGAATTTAATGAAAAAATATAAAAGGAAGTTCTATGTAAATTATAAAGCACCCTACAACTCTCAGATTATATTACTGTGGTTGTCTCCCTTCCTGGAGTTAACCTCTTCAGACAGCAGCACTAAGGAAGCAAGGCCTGGAAGGAGGAAGGTGTGAAAAAAGCCAATAGTTCTGCCCAGGTATGACTTTGATTTACATCAAGAACATTTTTGTAGGTGAATAACTAAACCAAAGTGGTACTCACTTGATGTGCCAGGCAATTGCTAGGTGCCTTAAATGTTTGATCTCATTTCATGATTTCAAATATAGGACACCCCTCTTACATATAAGGAATTGGAGACTTAAAGTGGTTAAATTATTCACCTATGTCCACACGTCCTTTAGGAGAGAGCTGGAGTTTAAACCTAGACATCTGACTCCAGAGACATCTCCCTAAGGTGATATAGGTTATGCACCTATGGCCTTAGGTTGCACAGATCAGTTGACTGGGGGTAATATTTTTAAGCCTTTTTAATTCAAGCCTAGTGCCAACTTGCAGCAGCAAAAGGAAACAGCTACAAGGTTAGCTGTCTCTGAATTAAAAGAACACAGGGTGTAGCTTGGAAAGGTAAAGATGGAAAGTGCCAGAATTCTCTAGATCCTAAGAAATTAGTGAATGTGAGGAAGAAGCTGAAAATAGCAAAGAGGCACTGACAGAAACAAAGAGATAAAACTCACAGGCAACGGGACTAATCTCAAGAGGGGCGCTCGGAGGGCAGTGGGCAGGCTGATGGCAGAGTGTGGGCAGTCTTGCTCTATAGGGGCCCAGAGAGGCCAAATTTAAGGATATCATCTTTTACCTTTTCTGAGAGATTCGCTAAAATTCATGAGGTCAGTCTTTAGGCATAAGGATCATTACTGGTTCACATGATTTCCCCTTTCTCCATCTAGAAGCAAATGGCAAAGATGCAGTATAATTTCTTTCTTTTTTTTAATAAATCCAAACCCCAGTACAATTCCTACCACCAGAGCTGGGCAAGTCACATTCCATCTACCAGAACTAAGCTGTGCAGTTGGAGTCTGTTGCAGGCCCGTGGAGGGCACTGAAGCAACTTCTTAGAAAGCTGGCAGCTTCTGCTGCTGTGTTTGTGAGGACCTCAGTGTGTGTAAATGTGTGGCATGCACAGAAGTGTAAGGATCTGCCTTCAGCCATCACGGAAAAGACATTTCACAGTTACAGTGACTTTCCCTCTGGCACTAGAGTAATTTTATGAAGGATGAACGCTGTATGTTTGCTTTCTTAAAAAAACAATTAAACAGAGATGGGCATTCAGATGAATCCCAGATTATTTCACTTACAACCAAGAAAAAAATAATTTTCTTTTTGTCTGAATAATTACTACACAGACCAGGGTTCCATAGCACATTAGTACAAAATTATATCCCACCAAAAGGGATTTTTGATCAAATAAATGTAGAACAAAACTGGACGTAACATGTTGCTCTTGAATATTTAAAGATATGAGTTGTAAGTCTTATGGTAAAAACATAATTCGGCTTTTCAAAATGTGAGGTTAAAAAATATATTTGACTGTAGACACCTTCTCTGTCCTGTGAGGCCAGGAGTGGTTCTGAGCACCAACGAGACTACAGACAGCTGGCAGCCCTCTCAGAGTCATTAGGAAACCACAGAATTCTACCTCAGTCAGCAGGTGTTGATGAAGAACCGGAGGCTCCAGTCTTCCCAGCGTTTCCACACAGAGCACTGCTCAGCTCACTCTAGTACCGGGTAGAGGAGGTACGTGGACTCCACCAACTCCGGCCTCAGCGGGTAGAAGAGAACATCAGGGGCCTGCAGCAACCAGTTATACCGCGCAGGGAAGGCACCGCAGCGCCTCCATATGGCACAGTAAAAGGCGTGGAGGCAGACGGCGTCTTCCACGTCTCCTATCAGCTCCTGAGGAGAGGACACAGGTCACCTGGCTGGGACACTTCTCCCGGAGTGGCAAGACATGACACAAGGGCCCTGAGAATTCCTCCACTCCCCCAGTTCTTATCTGACCTACAAAGATGGTGAAGACAAAACCAGTGCAAAAGTGACACCCCAGACAAACAGACATGCTAAACTGATGGGAGGTGCACAGAAAAAAGGTTCAATGTACTAATGAACGAGGAATAAACAACTGGGACATGCATCATTTAAAAATCACACGGTTACCTTTCAAGTGAGGTTTGCAATTATGTAGTATATTTCTGTTCGGTGCTCTGGGGGCTAAGGGGGAAGGGAGGCCCTTTGTGATGTCACTGAGAAAAGGGAATGTGTAACTTCACGTAGTATTTTTTCTTACTTCCTATAATTTTAGTAATACAAATTTAAATACCCACTCTGTGACTTGGATCAATTTACTTAATTTCTCCAGCCCTCACTTTGACTTTCTACAGAACTTCCAAATCTACCACTTCTTTCCATCTCCTTGCCAGCACCCTGACTCGCTCATCCCAGCTACTCAGGTGTCTATACTCTTTGATTCCCATAGTAGCCTCCTAATAAATGGTTCTTTCTGATTGTAAATTGAGAGCACTTTTAAAAATAAAAATTGAATTAAAAAATCTGTCAGGGGCTTTCCAGTACTCTCTGGATAAAGGCCACAATTGCTTCCATGGGCAATTTATGAGGCCCTAGGGCAGTGGTTCTCAACCTTCCTAATGCCGCAGCCCTTTAATACAGTTCCTGTGGGTCATGACCCACAGGTTGAGAACCACTGCCCTAGTGGGTGATCTCAACCCTCCTGTATTTCCAGCCTAAACTTTCACTGTGATGGCCTTGCCTCTGGGCTCCAGCCATTCTGAGTTTTCTCTGTCCCTTGAAGTTCCATGTGCCCTTCTTCCCGAGTACCTTTGCACACTCCTCTTATCCCATTCTTGCCCTCTCTCATCCACTTGTCTCCTTTTGCCACAGTAACTATTTTACATCCTTTACAACTCAGCTCATGCATTACTTCTCCAGGGAAAACTCCAATGTTGGCTTCCATTCTCTGTTATAAAGTCTCTTAGAATTGTAGTTCACTTCTTCAGAGCACTATCAACTGCCAACTTCGAATTCATTGTTTACCAAGCCAAGAGAAAGCACAACCTTGTCAAACTCTTAGTAGCATGTCTGAGGGAGAAGGCAAAGGTGGGGTACTGAGAAGATTCAGGAGACTGGTTTAAGGCAGTTCATTCACTACCAGGTCAGATGGGGCTTGGACAAAGTTCACAGAGTAATCACTTAGGATTGATGGACGCAGAAAGGCAAGGATCTCCGAGCAGTCTTGAAAAGTCATTTGATGAGCCTGATTAAGCAACCCGTTATCCTGAGAAGGGATATTTACCCTAAAGAATGCTTCTTGGAAAATCTACCATATGGATAATTGGATTTTCCCAAATAAACGATATAGCTATTTGCATCTTCAGCTTCCAGCACATGAGTTTTCTGAAATGATAAAACGTGTTAATGTGGATAGTCAATAGAAAAGTTTTGTTAATGAAGATGTTGAGCTGAGTGCTTGTGGATAAGAAATAAAACTCTCCTTTCCAAATTTATGAACCTCATCATTCTTCAGTTGACAGTAGTTCTCAGCACATATGAGAATTTGTAATTATCTAGTTGAGTGGTTATTAGATTAACATCTCCCTCTTCTTCCTGGCTGCAAACTCCTGATGGCAGGGGCTATAGATGCTTCTTGAGTCAGCTCTTACCCCAACACTTAATCTGGCATAGTGTCTGGCAATGAATATTTGTTTAACAACTAAAAAATAAAAGTAAAATTCTAAACCCCTACAACTGACTCAGTGAACCCCCTCTTGGCCAAGGGACCCCCGAAAAACCTTAAAAGCTGAGTTTCCAGCCATGATAGGACTGGAGACACACAACATTATGCCCCCTCCCTTGTTCACTGCTATTAGGCTCTCTTCTCTAAGGGTTAAACAGAACCAGCCCTTTGGAAAGACTTGCTCCACCACTGATTTCCACCAACCACCTAATGCTGCTCTTCCGTTTTTTCAGTTACAGCCCAGCTGACCAGCATTCCTTCCTAAAAGGAAGCCCCTGACCATGGATGGAGTGGGTCTGGCCAGTCTATGGAGGATGCACAGTGAGGATTTTTATATCTGCCTTTTGACACTAGAGGGCCAAAATCTGCACCCAGACCCACTCAGACCATGGGAACACTGCCATTTTTGCACATGTGACCTGTGCAGGGGCAGGAAGCTGAATTGCATGTGTGCATGTTTCTCCTTTCATAAATGCTTACGATTCCTATCACTTGTTAAATACATATATTTAGTGATAGTCGCCACCCCACTCAGCATAACTTCCTGTTCTCATTGCCTTCCTTTCTTTTTTATTTTTATTTTTATTAAACCATAGCTGTGTACATTAGTACGATCGTGGGGCACCATACACTTGGTTCATAGATCGTTTGACACATTTTCATCACATTAGTTAACATAGCTTTTGTAGCATTGTCTTAGTTATTTTGCTAAGACCTTTCAAAGTACATGCTCTGAGCTTCTGCCCAAGGCTGTGGTTTCCCAGACTGTCAGAAAGGCCACCCTGCAGGCTGCAACCCTTTAGGAGAAATGAAGCTCTCCTCTCCAAATTTATAAACCTCATCATTCTTTAATTGATACAACTAAATAAATAGAAGGAAGGAGTGGTCTTGAAAGATTTTGCGAAGGCTTAAGATAATAATCCTGAGGAAAATCCTGGGAGGAAGAAGAAGTGGTTACTTACAGGGTAAAGAGCACTGGCACAGAACAGCGAGCATGCTGCTTGACGATCAAGTGTATTTCTGACTACAGAGATGCTCTCAAGACCCAGAGTGGCTCTGCCCTCTGTCTTCAGTATCCACAGATGCCTGTCTCTGCCCCCTACTCTTTCTTCATGAGTATCTAGGACCCCACAGCACCCCCTTCCCACCTCACCTCTTCATCTGTCAAACCTTGGATTGATCACATCCCATTCACCCTGTAACCAAAGTAACTACAACCTTTCTCCCAGAAGCTTCTTCATCAGCACCTTTGTTTCCTATTGTAGAATCAAAGACTTTACCTCTAATAAAGAGAACTCAGGTAAACAGAGGATCATTCCTTAAACATGTAATTGACCTCTTCTGAGCTGACAGTGGTGGCTCATGCCTATAATCCCAACACTTTGGGATGCCAGGAATTTTAGACTAGCCAGGGAAACACAGTGGGACCAAATCCTATAAACAAAATTTAAAAATTGGGCCTGGTGACTCACCTGTGGTTCCACTTGCTCAGGAGGCAAAGGTGGCAGGATCCCCTGAACCCAGGTACTGGAGGCTATAGTGAGTTATGATCACACCACTGGACCTCAGCATAGGCAGTGAAGCCAGACCCTTATTCTAAAAAATAATAATAATAATAACCATTACTGTATGTGTATGTGCAGACACACACAAGTTCTGACAATTAAGTTTGTGTACTTTCCACCGTGCACTTCACGCACTTACGTTGGCAACACTGTACAAACAACTCAGGAAGGTTTCATCACCTTGATATATCAGGGTCTCACAGCTATGTTCTTGTCAATATGTGACATGTCTTGAGGAGTGGCATTAATTATTGTTGTACTTTTTGGTATGACTTCATGAGAATGTTGGAACTTGAATTAAGAGCCATGAACAAGCATTAAATTTCTTCTTAAACTTGGCAAGTGTGAAAGTGAAATCAGGGACATGTTAGCCCAAGTTTATGGGGATAATGCCATGAAGAAAACAGCAGTGTACAACTGGATTGAATATTTTTCTATAGGGAAAGACAGTGTCACTGCTGAAGAAAAGTCAGGGTGGTCCATAATGAGCAGAACTGATGAAAACATTGCAAAAATTTGTTAAACTTCACATCAAAAATCATTGGCTGACTGTGAGAAGCATAACAGACCAATTGAATATCAATAAAGAAACAGGAAAATCTTAACTGACTATCCTGGCATAAGAAAGCTGTGGTTCTTGCATCATGACAATGTTTCAGCTCACGTGGCACGGTCTGTGACAGAGTTTATAACCAGTAAACAAATAACTATATTAGAACCTTCCCTATTCACCTGATCTGGACATCAGTGACTTTTTTCTTTACCCAAAGAGAAACATTAAAAGGAAGACATTTAGATGCCATTCAGGACATCAAGGGCAATACAATAACTCTAATAGCTATTCCAGAATAAAAGGAGTTCCAAAATTGCTTTGAAGTGTGGAGTAGGTGATTCCATCAGTGCATAGCTTCCAGAGGGGAGGGTTTTGAAGCTGACTATAGTAATATTCAATAATAAGGTATGTAGCCCCTTTTCTAGGATCAGTTGTGAACTTAATTTTCAGACCTCATACACATTTACCTTTTGAGCAAGCCTGATATTTGGCAGAGAACTGGGCTAATGATGCAACTGTGGAGAGGGCTACTGGCATGTGTTCTTCTGCTCAAAATCTTCACAGGCAGTGTTGCAGTCTTTCCTCTGCTTGAGGGTTAGCACATGGTCCCAGAACCAGGGCCAGGAGGTTACACTGAGAGTCCCTGAACTTTACAGAGAGACGTCTGTGAGCAGTCATTCTTGCTAATGTCCACATTCGCATCCTCCTGCATTCCAGATCATAAGAATCCTGAATTAGATCTCTTCAAATTCTAAAAGACTAAATCCTAACTCAAACAAGCTTAAGCAAAAGAGCAGTGTATTTGGGCCTTTTCTAGGAAGCCCAAGGTATGAGTAGACATGGGGCTCGTACTCCACCCTGAGAAGAATATCTCTCTCCACTTCCTTGGCTCTGCTAATTTCATTCTCAGGAAATCTCCAGGCTCACTTGATCCTCTCCGTTTAAACTCAAATGGGAAATTTCCTTTCTCATTCCTCATCCACCTAATCCCTGCAAATGCCTCTGAATGTCCCTACCCAAGTCACATACCAACCTGGGCCCTCTTACTGGTTCTCTGACCAACAGAGGACCCATGTCCACCCTTGTGCAGTGGTGTTTTGGCAACCTTGGTTGGCAGCCCCACACACCACACAGGGTGGGGAGGGGGTGGTACTCAAGAGGGTCTTAGAGAATAAAGCATGGCAGATGTCCCCTGCTCCAGTGCTACTGCACGTGAGGCCCAGGGACCAGGAGCCTCAGCATCACTCAGGAGCTAGTTAGAAACGCACGCTCACAGACCTCCTGATTCAGAATCCCTGGGACTGGAGCTGAGAACCTATATTTTACCAAGACTGCCAGTGGTTCTGATGCATGCTAAAGTCTGTGTACACCTTTCCCCACCAGTCAGATGTCACAAGGTGAAGAGTAGGAGTTTTCCAATGAGAAGTCACACCTGGAAACAAACATAAGGAGTCTCAAGATTCTTACAGCCTTTATGAAGGCTTTTCCATACTCTGGTGATCGCTCAAGGGACCCTACTCTGTGTCAGGCCCTGAGCTAGATTCTGCAGATCTAGAGACAGATGTGGAGCTCCCTTAGTCATCAAGAACCAGGGAGTTTCAGTCTAGAATGGGCTTCCTACATGCATTACCATATTCTGTTGATGAGACTGTGAATGGATACAAGGCTTCCAGGAGAGAATCAGAAAATATCTACCAGGAATCATGAAAATATGTGTTCTGTAACAAGTCCATTTCTAGAAAACAATCCCATAGGAAGTAAACAGTGATGTAGATGAAAGTTCATGTCCAAAACTTGGTATCATTACTCATCATGGAAAAGAATGACAGCAATCAAAATAGCCGATAATATGAGAAAGGCTAAATAAACTATGATTAATTTACAAAAAATCATGTTCTGGCTGTTTTTTTATTATCTGGGGAAAATGTTACCACATAATATAAAGTTTTATGGACATATGATACAGGCTCTGTCTCAGTTTCCACCTCCCAGAACTCTTTGCATTATTTACTCACTGCTGTGTAGGGAATTACCCACAGACTTTGCTGCTTAGAACACCACCGCTGATTATGTCACTGCTGCTGTGTCAGGAATTCAGTCATCTCAAGACTCAATGAGGGCAGGATCAGCTTCCAGGCTTTTGCTGTCTCTGTGGCTATAGGCCAGAGGCCAATTTCAGTTCCTCATCACGTGGGCCTCTCCCCTGAGCTCAGGTTCACACCATGACAGTTTGTGTCATCAGAGCAAGCAAAGGGCAAGGACGAGTGTGGGTAAGATGGGAGACACGGTCTTTTAGAGCCTGAATTTGGAAGGGACATCTCATAACTTCTGCCAAATTCTATTCACTAGAAGCACCTGCTAGTGGCTGTCCACCCTGGGAAAGTCCTTGTAGGCAGTGTCACAGGTCCTTCCTGGGACGAAGGGTGAGCCCACTGGCCTCTGGAGCCACATTAGCAGATTATACTTGGGATCCACATGAGCTTGCAGAGACCCCTAGATCCAGCCCACATGAAAGAAATGGAGATTCTAGAAGGATGTGAATACCAGTAGGAGGGATCATGGGAGCCACTCCGAACAGCTGCTTCACATCAGTGGTCAGCCGGAGGCCAGCAGGGGAAGCTCACCCAATTTTGCCCACACCTTCAACCATGATTACAAAACAAAGCAGACTCTAAATTGGTTTTCATGGAACCCAAGGCCAGTGAGCATGGGGTAGCAGCAGATACAAACAGTGAAGAAAGAAGGAAACATTTAGGAAGGGAGTCTCGTGTAAACACAGACCAGAGATCACAAATACTGGGCACAGACTAAGCAGCTGCAAGAAATGCAGGTCCCTGATTTGAGGTTAAAACTCCCAAGAACTGGCCAGGCACATGGCTCACACCTCCAGGCCCAACACTTTGGGAAACTGAGGCAAGAGGATTGTTTGAGGCCAGTTCTTCCAGACCAGCCTAGAAACATAGTGAGATCCTGTCTCTACAAAAATTTAACCATTAGCCAAGAGTAATAGTGTATGCCTGTAGTCCCAGCCACTGGGGAAGCAGAGGGAGGAGGATGGTTCTAACCCAATATTAGGAGGCTGCAGTGAGCTACGATAGTGCCACTGCACTGCAGCCTGGGCAACCAAGAGGACCTTGTTTCTGAACAACAAAAAGTCACTAGAAGCAGGGGCTCAGGGCCAGATGACTTTTTCATAGAATACCACAAGAAAGAAAGCAGACACTCAGCTTTGCTACTCAGGTGCTACTCAGAGGCTCTGTGGTGCCCACCAGAGCTCCTTTTAAGTTAGGGACCCCCCCTTGCTCCACCATCGCACACTGCCCACAGGGTGTTTTGCCACTGATGGTAAACAGTGGCCCCTCCTCTAGAGAGTTGTACTCAAGCATTACAAGCCAACTCTCCCAGAATGTCGCATGCACACCCCCACCCAGAGGTGGCTCCTGCTGGGCAGGGGAAAGCACCGTAGTGTGAGTCTAAACCAACCAGACCTCCATCCTTGTTCAGCTCCTTGCCCTCAGCTGTCATGCTAACTCCAGAAATCACACACATCCAAATCCATCTCAAGCCCCAGGAAAACTGAAGTAAGACAGTGAAAAAAGAAGACACCAGGTGCTGTGGAAATGGCTGGTCCTTCAGGACGGAGACCTAGTGCTGGAACACTTGCTCACTAGGATTGATAAAGGCACAGCACCAGGGGTCAGTGCGGGGCAAGGCACAGAGTGGTCCCTAAGGAATTCTTGTTACTGATCAGTGAATTGGGATTATAATCTTGGGTAGGAAAAGAGGGAAGAAAGCTGATCAAGAATGGTGCCACCTTTCTTCTTAGCAGTCCCGAGATGGTAAATAAAAGGACTGATGGATTCCAGAGTATCCAATGGCTGAACAGCCAATGGCTGCCTAGAGCATCATGGCAATATAGTCTGGTCCTCACTTTCAGAGCAGGAAAAGAACAAAAGGTGGAATCAACAGAATAGATCAGTGATATGTGACCTCAGTGCAGTGGGGAAGGCCCACATCTACATGATTTGAACCAGTCATGTCTGCCTGTAGATGTGAGAACTTTGCTGAAATCTGGGAGAACAGCTACTTCCTAGCCCTGGGCCTCAGGCAAATGTTTCTCTCCTCTGTGTTAGTGTGCTCTTTACTATAGTTGCCCGACAAATTCCTGCAAATTCAGTAGCTTAAAACAACACCCAGGTGCTCTCTTACAGCTCTGGAGGCCAGAAGTCCTGAAGTCACAGATCACTCTAAAGTCAAGTCACTGACAGGCAGGGCTGCCTGGAAGCTTGACATAGAATTTCCTTCCTTACTGTTTTCAGGCCCCAGCACCTGCTGTATTTCTGGCTCCTGGCCTCTTCCTGCATCTTCACAGTGCAGCACTCCCATCTCTGCTCACATTGCCTTCTCTTCTGTGCCTCCCTCTCAGAAGGACACGTGTGATTTCACCCATAGACAATCCAGAAAATCCAGGCTGTTTGCCACAAGATCCTTATTCACATCTCCAAAGTCCATTTTGCTGCAGGAAGTATCACTTACATACTCAGGGATGAGGGGGCCTGCCGTGCTCACTTTACTCCTGGTGGGCAGCGAGAATCTGCCCGTCTCCTCAGAGTTGTTGTAATGATTATCACTCTCAAACATAGGCTCCTCTGCCTCCTCATGGGATGAAACTTTGTTCAAATCCTAGCCCCACCATTGCATAGTAAAGAACGTAGCCTTGCCCGGACAGGCTCTGGCCTCTGTCCTTGGCATCCACTTGAGCTCCATAAACAGCAGCCTTGGATCTGAGTCCAGGGAGAAATCTGTTCTGGCCAACAAGCAATAACCCCAAAAGTACAAATTTCTTTGACAAAGTTAAGTGGTCTAATGTCCAGTGTCCAGTATCCAGCAAGTGCTCAATGCATACTTGTTGAAATAGCATGACCTGGAAGTCATTTTTAGTCACTCAAACTCGGGAGAGGAGTGGTTCCTGCAGGGCACCCACCTTGAAACCAAAAGACATTAATTAATTAAACAGACCTGTGACCCAAGCAAAGTCTAAAAGTATGAGTGGAAGTGCATTTTCTATCATCTATGGTTTAGAAAGTGGCCACAGTGAGACATGGAAAGAAGACTGTACTCAGGATAAAAACCTAGGACTTAACCCAGGGCCTTAACCAAGGGGAAGTGCCCATCCCTCAGGAGCACAGAGTGCAGAGGCGAGTGCCTTGATGTGACAGAAAGGCACAAGCCCAAGTTGGGCAGAGTTGAAACCCTGAACCCTGCTGAGGCTTCATGGCCACAGTAGAGTGAGCAGAAGCACGGCCTGGACTTCACCTACCCCTCTCCCCAACCATGGGACAGCCATTGAGCCTGTATTGTGACTCCCGGGCATTTGTCCCCTCTCTGCCTTTTCTTCCATGGTGTGGGGGGTGGGCAAGTTCTTAGTCATCCCATTCCCGTTTCTTACAAATCAGTACAAATAAATGTCAACACAGAAAGCTGAGTCCTGGGTATTTTGCTGTTTTGGGTCCTACCTGCTCAGCTGGGGCTGTGCACACCCTGTTGTAGGCTGCAGGAGGAGCTGAGTAGTTGGAGTTAATAAGAAACACTCAGTGGAAAGGGGCCTGGAGGGAACTACCAAGGTCACCCCAACAGCCACACAGGAGTCTCTGGGCCGTGTGCAAAGCCCAGTGCACACACTCGTGGGTAACCTTTTCACCCTGATGTCACCTGGGTAACATCTTCACAAGGAACGATGGGGACTTGAGATCTTGCTGGCCTGTGTTGATTATCCTAAGTAGTATAACAAAGTTGACTGAATCAGACTGTTTAGGGATTCAGATAGTGACATGGCTGTGGTCTCCAAAGTGCCCTAGGGGATCACTTGTCCTGCGGTTTTCTGACTAAATAGTGTAAGACTTGAACTTTTCTCTGTGATCTTTCCTCCTTTTTATAAAAGTAGCACAAGTGGGTCCCTCTAAGAGGCCTGAGCCAGGCATGGGCCTTTGGTCCCACATAAAACCATTCTTCTGTGTTCAGTCCTTTCTTTGCAAAAACACATTTCCATATTCATAAGCTGTTTTACCTCTCTTTTTATTTCTTTCTTTAAATCCATACATTGAATCCATACATTTGAAACAACCTCTAATATAGATGGTATTATACATGTATTTCCTCAAAAGGGGCATGCTTCATGCCTTTTTCATAACACATCCTCCTCCTTGGTTCACCCCATATGCCAAACCACGTGTATCCATACTCCCAGACTTTCCATCGCCAGTAAGTTTAAAGTACAGTGAAAACTCTAAGAAAGGACATTCTCAATTCTCCTTTACAGAAATTGTTGTACTCATTTGCCACCTGTAAGAAACACTCGGACCCCACTTCATGTATAAATCACATGATGATTTATTACACCCATGTAGGCAGACTATTGCCCTAAAGGGCAAACAGCCCCAAAATGAGGAGTAGGCTGATTTTTATACCATTTTTGTGCTGTGTTGGCAGGCAACCTGGCAAGCTCAGAAGCAGAACGTGGCCAGTTAACCTAGGGACTGGATTACACAGTTGGTTCAGGGGGAGCTACAGCATGGCGGTTGGCACTGGGACAAACTTAGCTTGTGAAACTAAGCTTGAGTAAGCCTTCACCATTGTTTCATCTGTTGCTAGGGGATTTTGAGTACTCAGTGAAGTTCCTTATTCTATTCTGAAACCTGTTCCCAGATTTTGCAGGGAGGAGGGTGTTGAGATGTGCGGGGACTCAGGCTGAGACAGTTAGGGACCTTTAGGCATCCTTTTGCTGGGTATTACATTCCCCACTGGTATTTTGGGGAATCAAATCCTTGATTCATCTCAGAATAGCCAGGGGACAAAGTTGGAGCAGGGACATCCACACATTCATTTCACTCTGTGAATGCGAGTGGGGGGGATCAAAGCCCCCCATTGTTACCCATCTCAGTATTTCTTTAAGCATTTACGTGTATACAATCCCAACCCATTTTTTAACCAGAGCAGCCTCGATTTTAACTGAAGCTGCCAGTTAGCCATAGGAGGCAAACTAACACTCTCCTACATCCTGTGAAGGGAGGTCTAACTCCACCCTCAGAGTTTTCTCAGTCACACCACACCTACACACTCTCACACACTTTTTAACAGACCTGCCTGTGGTCTACTGTGCAAGGAGTTGATTTAGGGTCTTCATATCAGCTTGTTTCTGAAGGTGCTGATATTTTAGCACTGAGGTCTTAGGGACTGTGACTCTTCTTGGGTTTTCTACTTAGGCCTTAATAGTACTGTGATGGTGGGCTTTTTACTTTTTTATATTTTTTATATTAAAAAGTTTTTACTTTTCCATGTGACATTTCCCCACCTTTCCCCAAAGTGCAAAAGTCCAATTAAGACAAGTCCCTCAAGTAGTATCCTCAGGCTTCACTGTGTGTTGGCCAGCCAGCTCTATGTGGCCGGAGCAGGGCAGGTTGGCTGTCTCTGGATGTCATCCTTTAAGTCCAGGCAAGTGGGCCACTTGGCTTCTACTAGCAGCAAACTCAGCAGAGTATACAGATTAGGCACAGTAGGGTGCAGTGTTACAGTTATACCATTAACATTTGATACTATACAAATTCTCCAGTGTAGCTAACAGGTGATCTTAGTTGAGTCTTAAGGTCTCAGAGTAAATATCACTACTGTATATAATTCTATACTCTTTGGCCAGTCTCTTAGCCCCATTGAACAGAATAGTTTTGTAAAAACAATTATGTCTCATTTCATGAGTTGACATTACAGACAAGGCTGGCATTTAATACAGGTGGGTTACAGCCTTTTCTCTCTGAGCTATATTTTTTTCTCTCCAATTTTTCTCTTTACTAAAAACAAAATATAGCATAACTAACTTAGTTGCTAAAATAAACTGTACCTTCAGTATACTAGATTTAATTATTTGCATAGAGTGCAGTAAGAATAACTAATTATAAGTTATCTAGGCTCTTTTTATAAATTTGGCTTTGCTGGAACCTTTTATAAGAAATCTCAGTTGGACTTGAAGCCTTTCACGAGCCCAGGTTTCATTTATGCCATTAGATACCTGCATGCATTGGGTAAATTTCTCTTCTCTTGTGGTCCCCAAGCATATTTGATTCCTGGACCCGTCAGCAAGTGACTTTCGTCACTTACTACAGATCAGGAAATGTTACTGATGGGTATCTGGCCAGTTCCTTTTTTCAAAGGGCTTTTTTATTGGCTTTATAATGTCAACTGTAATTCCTCAGTGCAGTTTGGAAACTTCTGGAAATGCTATTCCAGACAAAGCAGTGGTAACTAGAGTCTTCATTATTTTATACAACAAAACAGATTTTTTTGAACTTATGCAAATAACTGTATTTCCAGAAATTAAGAATACTTAATAGTGGCTTTTAAATTTTGGAGAAATCAAGGAGAGAGAAAAACTACACGTTGTTTCAAACTTTGCTTATAGGTACATACTTGAAAAGCTGTAAATAGCTCAAAAGTCAGAAAATTATTTTCTTGACTTCTAGAAAACAGAACATAGAAAGAATCAACCATATTTAAAATAAAAAGCCGTTAGAAACTAGTCCAGGTCCACATAACTGATTTCTGCTCTGTTTGAAGTTAGGTTAGCAATACTCATAGACATGTTATTTTTCCAATGAAAATTAAAGGAAATACATAGTTAACTGGATTACACGAAAACTTCTTTATAAGTTTTGTTTAACATGCACAGACATTGTACAAATATTTTAGAATTTTTGACCTTTGTCTTGCCTTTAAAGAAGTTAGGTGTTTAACTTAACCTTAACATTCCATATGAACACTATGGGAGGGTAGTTAAACTTTATTTTCCTAGGGGTGAGGAAGTTTTGGAATACACAGGGGGTTGTATTTTACCTTTTACTTCAGAGATGGAGTTAACAAAAGTAGGTTTATTGTCAGAGCCTGATCTTCCTCTGCATGTTCATTTCTCTATTGGTGGGCTGCTGTCACAGAGGACTACCATGGGACCTTCCTGCCACCGTGCTGGGGCCCCCTCTCCGTGTAATTAGTAGGGGAGGGCTCTTAGGGAATGGCGTCAGTCAGGGTGCTGGGGAGTACTCTCATCAGGGAACCCGATGTTACAGGGAAACAGTGAATTAAAACAGACAAACATTTATGCTAACAATATAGAGGAAAAAACCTCTAATTGCTGACAAGAACTAGAACTCAGGTGTCTCAAGTTATAAAATGCTGAGTCCTAGGGAATCTTTTTAAAACTCTTTTATACTTTTTTCCTTTCTTTCTTTTTTTTTGTTTAATACAGGATTGTTTTAGGCTGAGACCAATCTTTTAAGAAACACTGAATAAATGCAATAAAATGACACGGTAGACAAGGGACTGACATGAATAATACCTAAAAGTTATTTTTTTAAAATAAACCAAAAAGTAAAAAACAAACACTTCAGCCTTTAAAATATATTGCTCCTGCTGTTTATAAAATGAGTCTTTTCTTCCATATCCACATTGAGATTCTAGCACATTGATTAAATAATTAAGACTTAAAAAAAATAAATAAAAGATCACATTTACTCTTACACTCTCATATTCTCAAAACTAGAACCAGAACACTTTCTCATATAGTTTTTAACAGGTCTATGGGTGACTTAACACTGCAGGGGTTGATTGGATGCCTGCTTTCATTTTAATGGTGTTTTTGGTGACAGGTGCAAACATACATTTCTGGGAGCCTCCAACTGGCCAGTAGGGTTGAGGCTTCTCATGCTTCTAAAAACATTTGACAGGCTAATAGCCCAGCAACCTGAGGTCCTGGTCTCTTTGGCCTTCCCTCAGAGGCTCTACACAAATTATAACAATTGAATTCAACAATCAGTTACATATTTTTCTAAAAATTCATAAAAAACAAGCACAACAAAAATACCCTGAATAATTAAATTAATGTCTGCTGACACTAGTCAAAATTAGACTTTAAAGTGCCTTACCTCTGGAAGTGGACTCTCAGGTGAATATAGGAGTGATCCTCAATCATTGTCCTGGGGGCTCCAGGTTCTCTAGCGACCCTGGGATGTTTCCAGATGGCACCTCCCATAACAGGGACCACAGCCTGTTCCCCTTCTTGAGGCCACCTTACCATCGGTAGAATGTGTGCCAACTAGAGTTATGCCAAGTGGATGCTGTATTAAAAGGTAAAGAGGACTGTGTTTTGTTTTGTTTTTTCTTTGTCTTTTGTTCTAAATGAGTAATGGACCTTGGGTCTTTTGCTGAATGCTAGCACCTTATGTTAAGACTATTTGTAACATAGCAACCATAGTTTTTTAGCAGTCAATAGGAGGAACAGTTTTACTAAACTTTGTAGTCACTCTTTAATTGCCAGAAAGAGAGGGTTTAAAATGCAGGTGGGTTATTTACACTATAATGTCAATTTAAAGTGAGCAAGTACAAAAGGGTCATGTAAGAAAGATCTAACTCCCACCCGGAAAGCGATGTCAAGAGCAGTGGGAGACATAGAGGATGTAAGAGAAGGTAAACAGGCTAGTTGGCAGGGTGAGGGAGGGGGACAGAATCGGTCTTTCACCAGGGGCTGAGAAATTCTCAGCGGCCATCCCCAGGGTGAAAATTGGCTCTTGTGCTCTAGCCACAACCAGTGGCCATAGCCTGGGTTAAAACAAATTGTACATTGACATGTTGACAGGCAACAAGAAAACAGAGATATTGACACCTAAATTTGGAATTGGCAAATCTTTGAAAGGAATTCTGACAAACCATTGGAAATGGCAAACACAAATTTGACAAACAACTCACACATACTAGCCAAACAAACCGAAGACCCACCCTCCGTGAGTCCTAAGACGACGACGTGACAGACTAGGGAATCACCCTCTGTGAGCCTACAGAAGAGAAAAAAACAGACAAAACAAAAAACCTTCTGTGAGTCCTAACAGGAAGGGCTGACAGACTAACAGATCTACACTCTGTGAGTCCAAAGAAGAGAAACTAACAGACTGGGTACGGAAAAGACTGACAAGTTTCACACAATCTCACTGACATGGAAGAGGGTGTTTACCAAGAGATAGAAAGACAAAAACAAATACACAGTGAGGACTCACATCTGTGAGTCCCCCACGAGACCCAGAACTCACTCCTGTGAACCAGACACAAGACCCAGGACTCATGCCCCTGAGTCAGAAACAAGACTCAGGACTCACTCCCATGAGTCAGACACAAGACCTAGGACTCACTCCTGTGAGCCAGACACAAGACCCAGGACGGGGAGAGACATCTCACCCCCATCTGAAAACAGACCATGTAGTTGCGTCCAAATGGTTTAGTTTCCCCAAAAATACCTCTAGAGTTCCAAACAAACTTATAAAACTCACCTGGATGTTACTGATTAATCACCAATTTAAAAGTTTTGTAAAACTATGTCCTGGCTCCACACATCTGAGGACTCAGGGGTCAGAGGAATGTCTCTCTGAGGACTTCCCCTGCAGATGTTGGGCAGAAGTAGCCTAGGTGGGAAATCTGGCTGGGGCCTCCAGAAATGTTGTACTCATTTGCCACCTGTAAGAACGACTTGGACCCCAATTCAGGTATAAGTCAAATGGTGATTTATTACACCTGTGCAGGTGGGTCACTGCACCAAAGGGCAAACAGCCCTGAAATGAGGAGTAGGCTGATTTTGATACCATTTTTGTGCTGTGTTGGCAGGCAAGCTGGTGAGCACAGAGCAGAACGTGGCCAGTTAGCTCAGGGTTGGGGTTACAGAGTTGGCTCAGGAGGGGGCTATATCGTGGCAGTTGGCACCGGGAGAAACTTAGTTTGGGAAACTAACCTTGAGTAAGCTTTCACCATTATTTTATCTGTTGCTAAGAGTTTTTGAGAACTGAGGGAACATCCTTATTCTATTCTGAAACCTGTTACTGGATTTTGTCATGGCTGGGGAGTTGGAGATGTGTGGGGACTCGGGCTGAGACAGTTAGGGGGCTTTAGAGGTCCTCTTGCTGGGTATTACAAGATAGGTACATGAATTAATATGGACTTGTAATAAAAAATTAGCCTAGGCCCAGGAGATATTAGCCTTCATAAAAATACATTTGCTAATAGAAATCAAGGATGAAGCTGAAAGCTTATGTATGACCCTTTGCTTTCTGTTTTTTCTGACACTTCGAAAATGAAGGTAGCGCTAATCAGTTCTGTCTTCCATTGAATTGTTTGAACCTAATATGCTGACTTAGGACAAATAAGGCCAATGAGTGAGTGCAAGATTTTGAAATTACAAAGGATCTACCTATCAAATAAACTGCTGTGGGAAATGCATAAACTGAAAATTATTTGGGGTTAGCTGTGGACTCAAGCTATGTGTATCTTCCTGTAATGCGTGGTTGATAAATCCATATGTTCAACAAATATTTATTGAGCATATATTATATTCTTGAACTCAAGCATTTGGAATCCTAGGAACATAAAAGTGAATGAAATAGACATGGTCTTCCTAAGGCTTTCTGTATACTTTTAAACATGGGCATTCAGAATAATAATTACACAAACTTTTTGTTACAACTTATTAAGTGATATAAAAGTTGAAAAAATAATGTTTTGAGAATTTGGTGTCTTCATGCAATAGAAGATAAATCAGACTGGCTAGAGAGATAGTTAGGAGAAGGGCCACCTCTGTATTTTCCTCGAATAGCATACCATATGGCCCTCACTAGCAGGGTATAGAAAAATCTGAAGACATTGTATCAGTTTTATTTATATTTATCCAATTCATTAACCTGTGACCTAGGAAATTAGTCATTCACACTAAGAAGACCTACACAAGTAAACACACAAACATCTTTCTCAATGCATACAACTCAGATGACCTGGCTTCTCTCACCCAAACAATGATAGCATAAATAGTTCTACTTATCAAAGATCACACCAAGACAAATCCAGTGTTTTACCCCAACTTGCAGTCAGGAGACATAAAAATGAGCCATTTTTGCCCCCAACCCTTCCTAACCATTCCAGTTGCTCAGGAGGCAGTCTAGTGGGGAGTCCAATGCAAAGCTCCACTATACCATCTTGAACTGACATTTTGTCAGACATTGGGATATGGAAGCTCCTAAACCTCGCTGAGGACTATTATGTTTCCACCTTCCCTCCCCCCTCTCACTTAGCAAAGCAATAATGTTCAAACCCAGCCAAGTCAGAATTAGTGCGGCTAGAAAACAAACACAGAGGCTTGCCCAGGAAAGTTCCAAGACACAAATGTCACAATATCCAGAGGACAGCTTTTTCAGTTAGGGAGGAGGACAGCTGGGAAGCACCAGAGAAAGAGTGAGCTGAACTCAACCAGAGAAGCTGTGGAATCCACACAGGCTTGTAACTTACCTTCCCCATCTCAGAGGTAAGAGACGGAGATTCTACCAGTTTAGGGATCGAGCACAGGGAAACAGGAATCAGGATGCCATAAAAACAAGGTTGTTCAGCCTAATTCCACAAACAGAAAAAGATGGTGTAATTTGAGAGTCAGCTGTACTGGAAGAACCCTTTTCAGGCTTCCCTGGCTTCCCTCTGCCCAGGTCCCAGGGTCCATGCCCTCTACAACTACAGGTCATTGTTGTTCCCTGTTACAGCTGTCTCAAGGGCTGCTCATAATTGTCTGGGGTTGCAATTGCAATTGAGGCACAATTTGTGTAAACACAATCTTTGTAACAATTTCATTAGATCCTCTGAGACAAGCAGAATTTGGTAGCTGAATAATAGTGCTTTCCCAACTACATAATAACGTGGGGTATAATGCGTCCTGCTGAGGCACCCATCAATGTCACAGCTATACAATGAGATGGCAGGGTTACCCAGGGTTCTTCATGTGTGATTTGGAGGGGATGAGTGGGAGCCAGTGTGGAACCCTGCCACTTTAGGCCTTTTCCTTTATGACCATGGTCACCGGGATCTGGACGCCCCCCCTTGGTCTCCCCATGATCGAGGGACACTCCATGCCCAATAACCATGAATTACTCGTTTGGGACAGGGCCACTAGTGCTTCAGGGCTTTCCCCTCCTCACCTTTGGCCTTCTGGGGCTGCTGTGACAGCTGGTGTGAAAAGTGTTCAGGTTTCCCACAAGGGTGGCAGGTCTTTCCACCATCCTCAGGGCACCTTGGAGTGAGTGTCTGGGGAGGACATTACTGCAAAAGCCACTCCCAATGATCTGGCCTTTTGGAACTCCCCTGTGTTACGTATCCTGGCTGTTGAGGACAGAGGACGACACTGACAGTATCTGGGACCTGTCTGGGGGCCTAAGGCCAACTTCTGGAGTTTCCTATGGGTTATCACAATCAGAGGTGTCAATCGTGGATCAATCACTATTTCTGCCTCGGCTGATCTGGCTCCGTGTTGTCCAACTTCTGACAGCTTCAGTGATTCTTTCTCTACATATTGTTGGGCTTTCGTCCTTTCCCTGAACCCCTCTGTTACTTTGGCAAAGTTGAGTGGTTTCACCTGAATAGCTTCCATGTCCTTATAAAACACACTAGCATTTGGCTGTGGAGATGGCATCCTCTTTGACACAGATGGAGATTCCACCCTGGATCCCCTTGAACTGTTTGATTCCCAGGCAGGAGCTTTGACTAGGGCACGGAATTGGTCTCCTTAGAGCTGACCAGCTGTCCAAATCCTGTTTCTCTCATCTACAAACATCAATGTGAGAGTAAGACACACTCATCCTTTCAGGTCAAATCAAAAACAATAGCCAGGTATTCACATTCCTCTGTGAATTTCCCAGGGTCAGCAGATAAACTCCCTAACTTTCATTACACACCTCTAGATCATCCATTGAAAATAGAACACGAACCCTCACAGGATGTCCTATGGGTCCTGATACCTCCTGCAAATGAAACATAGAAGGAAAGCTAAGAACATCCAGAAAGGAAGCTAAAGAGAAGGGGTGGGATCCTATGCTGGTGGGGCTGAGCCTCGCCCGGGGCTGCAGCAGCAGCCACAGTTCTGATCACTCCCTCAAAGTCTTAGGCCTGTTCAAAGGCAAAGAGGCACTCGGATATCTCCCTGCTCCCTTAAGCCAACACTTTCCGGACAAGATTCACTATATTGGGTTTCATCCCTAAGGACCCACCAGCAGAAAGTTTCAGGACACATGTTGTCCAGAAGCTTTCCTCTTCCATTTACTCCAAGGAGTTTTATACTGTTAACTCTTGACATTTAAGTCTTGAATTCACTGGGAGTTAATTTTCTGTATGATATTAAAGAGCACCTGTTTCTCTGTCAAGTGGAAAAGGTTTTTTCACCCATATAAGGAAAGGAAAACCCCACCCTGTTATCCCCAGCCCTGATTGGTCCATTTCCCCCTGCCTCTGACCTCATAGAGAGCCATTGAGGCTGACACCTATATAAGGCCGTGTCTGGGCCTGGGTCTTTGGTCGTTACAGCCCAGGAAGCTCTTTTGGTGACCTGCGGACTTGACCTCAGATAGCGTGTTTCCTTGATCGTAGTTCTTGCAGTTATCCCAGTGAGTAGTTTAGCATAGCGTAGATAGAATTCTTAGCATAGTGTTATTTGTTTTGTTAGCATAAGTTCACCTATTATTTTTATCCTAGTTAGCTTTCATTAGTAGTGTTAGCCTATTTAGTGCCCCAGTTAGTATAGTTTGTTATCTTTTTTAGCATAGTGAGCATTAGTTGTTGTTGTTTTTGTTGATTACTTAGTAAGTGTAGCTTATCTAGCGTAGCGCTAGAGTAGTCAGGCTCCCCATGGCGCCTGGGGTGGCCTCCGTGTCTCTGGACAAGGAGGTCCTCCAGGACTACGAGTTCTTGAAGACCCTTGGCCGGGGCAGCTTCGGTGAGGTGAAGCTGGCTCGGCACCTTCCAACCGGGACCAAGGTGGCGGTGAAGATCATCAGCAAACACCATGCTTGTGCGTCTTCGGAGCCTGAGATCATGAAGTGCTTGGACCATCCCAACATCATTAAGCTGCTGGAGGTCATAGAGGGTAAGGATCAGGTGTACCTTATCATGGAACATGCAGGTGGTGGTGACCTGGCTGACAGAATAGACACATCTGGCCAGATGGAGGAGGGGGAGGCCCGAGCCATATTCTTGCAGATACTGAAAGCCGTGGAGTACCTACACGAAGAGGGCATCTTGCACAGGGATCTGAAGCTTGACAATATTTTGTTAGATTCTCAAAACAATGTCAAACTAGCTGACTTTGGTTTGGCCATTACCTTCACCGAAGTTGAGACGATCACAGCCTTTTGTGGTACAGCCCGGTATTTGGCCCCAGAAGTTTTCCTGAGGCAGAACTACAAGGGACCAGAGGCAGAAATCTGGAGCCTTGGCGTCATCCTCTATACGTTGGCCGCCGGGACCGCCCCATTCTTCGGAAGGGATTCGGAGGAACTGAAAAGGTCAGTCTTAAGTACCACCTATACGACACCTGCTTTCACTACCCCCGAATTAAAATCGTTTCTCCAAAAGATCCTAAACCCTGACCCCAGCAAAAGGCCCAGCCTCCGTCAGATGATGGAAGACCCCTGGATCCAGGCTGGGCAAGACAGCCAGAGGCCACGCACGGCAGTGGCAGACATGCCACCAGAGACAGCCACTCCGCCAATTCCCGGTGCCACTTGTGCCCCCCAGCCTGGTCCGGCGTCCTCTCCCTCCCCCAGCACCAGCCGCCTTAGGGGAGGCCCAGAGGGAGACGCCGGAGCTCAGGCCCGTCCCGGACAAGAGCACTCCCTCCCGGCGGCTGGGCAGGTAGTGGTAGTGGAAGAGGACAGCACTGAAGCGGTCCAGGGCGGGCGGGGGTGCGCGAGGAGGATTGCCAGTTTCTTTTGTAAGATGTTCTGCCTCCCGCTGGCCCAGAAGATCCGCCGCCGCAACAAAGTGGTGCCTGTGACCAACCTGGAGACCTGAGGCCCAGACCAGCCAGGGTGGGGCGGCCAAGCTTCCTCCTTTCATGTCTTACAGTTTTAGCAGATTTTCAATAAACTGACATCGACATTGTATCTTTCTCTGTGTGTACATGGGTGGGGCGCAAGGTGAAGTTCAGGTGCGTGTGGAATGGAGACATAAAGCTAACACCCCCAGCGCTGCAGGCAGATGCAGCTTGCTCTCAGAGATGTGTCGCCTCTGAAGAGCTGACCTCATTGATTGTGACATGAATGGTGCGCGGCATAGGCAGGGATTGGGGGTGGGTGGTCATAGGGAACCAAGTTTCAGAAGTCCTGACATCCAAATGGGAAGGGGCCTCGAAGGAGCTGCCAAGGTCACAGCAACGCCAGAGTCTCTGGGCTGTGTGCAGGCCCGAGACGCACACTCCGTGTGTGGCCTCCCCACACTGATGTCACTTGGTTAAGCTTTTCAGAAGAAACAGCGGAGACTTAGGTTCCAGTGGCCTGTGTTGACAGCCCGCGTTGCACAACAGGGTGACCAGGTTAAGGACAATGTAGGGCACATTTCCAAATGCCTGAGAGCCCACCTTAAATGTCTCCTTGGAGGGCAAGAAGGCCCTGAGCTTATGGGATCCTGAAACACGGTGTGGGAGGTCAGGCAGGCAAGGAGTCCCAGATGGGTGAGGGCCCAGACAAGCAGCCTGAGGCCTGTGGAGGCCCCCTAGCCACAGTGGACTGAGCGGAAGCACGGCCTAGACTCCCCCTACCCACAGCCACCTGGGACAACCATTGAGCCTGGACCGTGACTCCTGGGCACTTGTCCCCTCACTGCCCTTCCCTGCCTTTTCTTCCATGGTTGTGGGGGGCAGGGCGAGAGGGTTCTTAGACATCCCACTCCTCTTTCTTCCAAATCTGTACAGATAAATCTCAATCCGGAAAGCCGAGTCCTGGGTATTTTGCTGTTTTGGGTCCTCCCTGCCCAGCTGGGGCTGTGTACACCCTGGTGTAGGCTGCAGGAGGAGCTTAGTACTTGGAGTTAGTGAGAAACACTTAGTGGAAAGGGGCCTGGAGGGAACTACCATGGTCACCCCAACAGCCACACAGGAGTCTCTGAGCCGTTTGCAGGGCAGTGATGCACACACCCGTGGATGGCCTCCCCACCCTGATGTCACCTGGTTAACATCTTCGCGAGGAACCATGGGGTCTTGAGGTCCTGCTGGCCAAAGTGCCCAAAGGTCCCCCAAGGGGGACCACTTGTCCTGCTGTGTTCTGACTAAATAGTGTAATACTTGAACTTTTCTCTGCCATCTTTCCTCCTTTTTATAACAGCAGCACAAGTGGGTCCCTCTAAGAGGCCTGAGCAAGGCTTGGGCCTTGGTCCCACACAAAACCATTCCTCTGTGTTCATTCCTTTCTTTGCAAAAACACATTTCCACACTCATGACCTGTTTTACCTCTCTTTGTAGTTTTTTTTTTTTTTTTCCTTCCAATGCACACATTGAATCATCTTTGAAAGAACCTCTAACTTAGATGGTAGTATACATATACTTCCTCACTAGGGGCACGTTTATTGCCTTTTTCATAACACTTCCTCCTCCTTGGTTCACCCCATCTGCCAAACCACGTGCATCCAGACTCCCAGACTTTCCATCACCAGTCACTTTATATAGCGGTGAAAACCCTAAAAAAGGACAATCTCAATTCTCCTGTACAGAAATAGGTATGTGAATTAGCATGGACTTGTAATAAAATAGCTTAAAAAATTAGCCTAGGCCCGGAAGATATTAGCCTCCATAAAAATACATTTACTGATAGAAATCAAGGATGCAGCTGGAAGCTTATGTGTGACCCTTTGCTTTCTGTTTTTTCCTGACACTTTGAAAAGGAAGGTAACGCTAATCACTTCTGTCTACCACTGAGTTCTTTGAACCTAATATGCTGACTAAGCACAAATAAGGCTAATGAGCGAGGGCAAGGTTTGGATATCACTCACAGAGGACCTACCTATCAAATCAACTGCTGGGGGAAATGTAGAAACTTGAAACTCTTTGGGGTTATCTGTGGACTCAAGCTATGTGTACCTTCCTGTAAACCGTGGTTGATAAATCCATGTCTTCAACAAATATTTATTGAGCACCTATTATATGTTTGGATGCAGGAATGTGCAATCCTAGGAACATAGCAGTGAATGAAACAGACATGGTCTTCCTAAGGCTTTCTGTTTACTCTTAAAGATGGGAGTTCAATGAATAATTACACAAACTTTTTGTTACAACTTATTAAGTAATATAAAAGTTGAAAAGAGAATGTTTTGAGAATTGGGAGTCTTTGTGCAAGAGAAGATAATTCAGAGTGGCTAGAGAGATAGTGAGGAGAAGGGCCACCTCTGTATTTTCCTCGAATAGCATACCATATGGCCCTCACTAGCAGGGTATAGAAAAATCTGCATACACTGTCTCTGTATTATTTATATTTATCCAATTTATTCACCTGTGGCCTAAGAAATCAGGCATTCACACCAGGAAGACCTACACAATTAAACACACGAGCATCTTCGTCAATACATACAACTCAGATGACCTGGCTGCTCCCACCCGACCAATGATAGCAGAAATTGTCCTACTTGTCACAGATCACACCGAGACAAATCCAGTGTTTTATCCCAACTTCCAAGCAGGAGACCTAGAAATGAGCCATTTCTTCCCAACACTTCCTAGGCATTCTAGTTGTTCAGGAGGCAGTCTAGTGGGGAGTCCCCTGGGATGCCCCTCAACCCCACCTTGCACTGACATTTTGTCAGACATTGGGGTAGGGAAGCCCCGAAATCTGGCTGAGAACTACTATGTTTCCGTCGTCCCTCCCCCCTCTCAGTTAGCAAGGCACTAATGGTCAAACCCAGCCAAGTCAGAATTAGTCGGGCTGAAAAACAAACACAGAGGCTTGCCCAGGAAAGACCCAACACAGTGATACAAATGTTGCAATATCCAGAGGACAGATTTCTAGTTCGGGGGTAGGGCAGCTGGGAAGCACCAGACAAAGAGTGAGCCGAAGAACCAGAGAAGCTGTGGAATCCACAGAGGCTTGTAATTGACCTTCCCCTTGGTAGGGGTAGGGGAGGGAGGAGAGAGACAGAGGTTCTGCCAGTTTAGGCATGGAGCACAGGGAAACAGGAATCAGGATGCCATAAAGACAAGGCTGTTCAGCTTCCTTCAACAAACAGAAAAAGATGGCCTGGGTTGAGAGTGGCCTGTACCGGAGGAACCCTCTCAGCCTTCCCTGGCTTCCCTCTGCCCAGGTCCCAGGGTCCACGCCCTCTACACCTGCAGGTCTTTGTTGTTCCCTGTGACAGCTGTCTCAAGGACTGCTCCTAATGGTCTAGTGTTGTGATTGCAACTGAGGCCCAATTTGTCTAAAAAGATTCTTCGTAGCAATGACATTGGAACCTCTGAGACAAGCAGAAGTTGCTGGCTGACTAATAGTCCTTCCCAACTACATAATAACTTGGGGTATAATACCTCCTGCTGAGGCACCCATCAATGCCACAGCTACGTAAGGGGATGACAGGGTTGCCCAGGGTTCTTCATGTGTGATTTGGAGGGGATGAGTGGGAGCCAGTGTGGGACCCTGCCACTTTAGGCCTGTTCATTTATGACCATGGCCACCAGGCTCGGGACACCCCCCCCCTTGGGCTCCCTGTTATCGGGGGACACTCCGTGCCCAATAACCAGGATGTCCCCATTTGGGACAGGGCCACCAGTGCTTCATGGCTTTTCCCTCCTCAACTTTGGTCCTTCTGGGGCTGGTGTGACACTCTCTAAAAGTGTCCCGGTTTCCCACAAGGGTGGCAGGTCTTTCCACCATTCTTAGGGCACTGTGGGGTGAGTGTCTGGGGAGGGCATTGCTACAAAAGGCACCCCCAGTATTCTGGCCTTTTGGAACTCCCCTGTGTTACATATCCCGGTTGTTGGGGACAGAGGAGGCCACTGACAGTATCTGGGACATGTCTGGGGGCCTAAGGCCAACTTGGAGTTTCCTATGGGTTATCACAGTCAGAGGTGGCAATCGTGGATCAATCACTATTTCTGCCTCGGCTGATCTTGCTCCATGTTGTCCACCTTCTGACAGCTTCGGTGATTATTTCTCTACATATTGCTGGGCTTTCCTCCTTTCCCTGAACCCCTCTGTTACTTTGGCAAAGTTGAGTGGTTTCACCTGAATAGCTTCCATGTCCTTATAAAACACACTAGCATTTGGCTGCGGAGATGGGATCCTCTTTGACACAGATGCAGATTCCACCCTGGATCCCCTTGAACTGTTTGATTCCCAGGCAGGAGCTTTGACTAGGGCACGGAATTGGTCCCCTTAGATGTGACCAGCTGTCCAAATCCTGTGTCTGTCATCTATAAACATCAATGTGAGAGTAAGACGCACGCATCCTTTTAGGTCAAATCAAAAACAATAGCTAGGTATTCACATTCCTCTGTGAATTTCCCAGGGTCAGCAGAGAAATTCCCTAACTTTTCATTACACACCTCTAGATCACAGGCTGTCCTGTGGGTCCTGATACCTCCTGCAAAGAACATAGAGAAGGAACGTTAAGAAAGTCCAGAAAGGGGTCTAAAGAGAAGGCGTGGGATCCTATGCTGGTGGGGCTGTGCCTCTCCCGGGGCTGAAGCAGCAGCCACAGTCCTGATCACTGCCTCAAAGTCTCAGGCCTGTTCAAAGCCAGAGGCATTCGGATATCTCCCTGTTTCCTAAGCCAACACTTTTCCACACAAGATTCACTATATTGGGTTTGATCCCTCAGGACCCACCAGCAGGAAGTATCAGGACCCACGTTGTCCTCGAGCTTCCCTCTTGCGTTTACTCCTACGAGTTTTATACTGTTAACTCCTGACATTTAAGTCTTGAATTCACTGTGAGTTAAGTTTGTGTATGATATGAAAATGTCACTGTCCAGAGAGAACAGCCCAGATCACAAACTCCCAAAGCTTTAGACGCTGACCCAGATGTGGCGAGAAGGGAACACTTTTACATTGTTAGTAAGACTGCAAACTAACGCAGCCTCTTTGGATAGAAGTATGGAGAGTCCTCTAAGAACTCAAACTAGACCTTTCCTTTGATCCTGCAATCCCATTATTAGGCATGTACCCCGAACAAAGAAGAATTATTTTATCATAAGGATATTTTCACTTGATGTTTTATCAGAGCTCAGTTTACAACTGCCCAGACGCAGAAACAAACTAATTGCTCATCAACACATGAATGGATTACTGAAGTCTGGTATGTGAGTATCATGGAATAGTATTCAACCATAAAAAGGTGGAGAATTTCTATCATTTGTATTAACCTGGATGGAGTTGAAACACCTTCTTAGGAAAGTATGTCAAGAATGGAAAATCAAGTACGCAATGAACTCCATACTAATATGAAGCAGTAGGTGAAGTAATACATGCCCAACCAAGAGAAAATCTCAAGTTATGGGGAAGAAGAGGAGAAGGGGAGGCGGGGATTGGTGTGTTCCCAGTGAATGGGCACAATGTAAGGGTACGTGGCACACCTCCCGGGTGTAGGTCACTATTACCACAGGGACTTTACCTAACAAATGCAAACATCATAACTTATTAATCAGAAATAAAAAAAATAAAACTGAAAACCGAGTCTGCTGAGGTCATGTGAACTATCAGCCTTAACAAGCCCTGAACAAGGTTCCGGGAGGAGCTGAGATGGGGGGAACGCACAGACTCAACTTTTGGTTCTGGGGGTTCATGGACGTGCCTTGGTACAAAGTAGCACAGGTCCCAGAGCCAGACAGATGTGCTGCACACCCTGCCACTGGAGCCTTTCCTGCCTAAGACTCTAGGTCTGACCTCCCAAATGTCTGTGCAGGCTTGAAGGAGAGTGGTGAGCTCACAATGAGCAGTGCTCAAGACTGGCTGCAGAGCGAAAAGACACACGAACCAGCAAATACAGGTGGCAGCAATGGCTGTTAGCTGCCTTCCAAGTTTCCACACGGCCCTCTTCCTTAAAAAAGGATCCCCCACTTTTTGGGGGGTATAAGTGTTCCAGGGAAAACATTTCTAGCTTCTCTTGTCTCCTGGTATGGATAATGGGCAATCTTCTGGTCAATGAGATGTAGAGAGAAATTGTTCTAAGCCCCTGGCAAGGCTAATGACAAACAAGTAGGTGAGCTAAAACGTGAGCTTTTTAACTTTGAGGCTATGTGGAAAGAAGATGTGACAGCTGGAACTCCAGCAAGCATTTTAGACCCCGAGTCCCCTAAACTATATATGCCACGTAATAGCACGATGACATAGAAAGACAAGTCTGAACCCCTTATGAATAAGGAACGGCCAAACTACCCCCGTATGAAATGTCACAGGTGACAGAGAAATAAAATTATTGGTTAAGGCGGGGCCATTTTGGGTTTTGTTCCAGTAAGTTGACTTAATTCATCTCTATGTTCATCCAGTCAGGAAGCTGCTAAGCTCAAAACCACAACTACCTTTCTTTCACCCTTACATCCAGATAGCAACAGTGAGCTCAAGCTTGGTCTCTGCTGCTTCAGCCAAGCAGCCAGAAAGGGCCCCGACTCCCTCCCTCCCTCTCCTGGATCCTGGTGAAAAGCTCCGTCTCTGTAAAGGTATGGCAAGGTGTTGCCTAAAAATGACTGCTGGCCTAACTGGGATTTCTATATCCACATGGTAGTGTCTCTCTCTCTCTCTCTCTCTGAGTCGCAGATCACAGGACAAAGGTTTCTGTGTGTTTTCTGCTCTGGGGCATGCCCTGATCTGGAGTAGGGACAGGGAGGTCTCACAGACACGCGCTTCATGAGTTGATGGAGGGTCAGGAGGAGCAGGGTGGGCATCTGCTCAAAGCTGCTCAAAGCTGACACCTGCAAAGGGCTGCTGAGTTTGCTCTGGGGGTCAGGGCGCATTGCTTTCAACCCTGCTGGGTGACGCTAGGCCCATTTCCTCACTTATTCACCCTAAAATCCCTGACATGGGAAGAGAGATTCACAGACATCAGGCAAGGGACACCCTTGGCTGGACTCTGTTCTGTATCTGGCACTATGCCCAGGGCTACAAGTGCAGAGATGAAAGGTCCTAAGGTCACTGAACTGGCCTCCAAAGGGAACACAGGGAAAATAAACATCACACACCGTGGGGACCAGCACTGTGTCACCCTGGATGGCAGGAAATGTGAGGGCTGCCCGGCCCATCCAGGACCTTGGGGGCTCCCCCAGGAGAAGAAAATCCCACCAGCGCGGCCCCTCTGGGCCTCCTGTGGATTAGGCAGGGATCAGACACAGGCAGGGCAGGTCTATCGAACCGCCTGCTGTGCGGGAACCCTTGTGTGAAGACTTCACAACCTCCCTCGGTGGGAGGGCCAAGTCCTCGTCCTCATGTTTTACTCACTGACCCTCACTGAGCACTCACTACCTCCCAGACTGCTTTCTACACCCACTCTGCTTATCAGCTCAGTAATCCTCACCACAGCCTATACGGTAGCAGGGACCTGGAGGCCCAGAGAAGTTCAATGAGCCAGAGCACAGTGCTGCTGTGTGTCAGACCCGGACGCAGTCTTGGGGCTGGCGTGGAGCTCAGCCCGTGTGCTCCACCCTGCACATGCCATGGCCACCTCCCGCCTCACACGGGAACAGGGATTCACAGACACCAGGCAAGGGGCAGATTCCACCCCAGAAACAAGTCTGTAGAGGCCTCAGAATCTAACACACCAAAGACCACTGCCCCGGTTCTGGGTCTCTGTGGGGATTCTGAAGGGACTGGAGTGGACCAGAAGAGCCCCTCTGCCCTGACCCCTGTTGGAACCTTTTCCAACTCTTTGGAGTCCACATTACTGCCGTGGTCACGACAGCCAGGCAGGTCAGCACACTTTAAAGCCTGCCAATCACTGTCCATGTGAACATGTGGCTGTCAGCACCCACTGTCCCCTGCGGGGGAGGCTCTGCTCCTCTACATCAGTTCCTGCTGTCAGCCAGAAAGTCACAGGCAGCGGGAGGCATGCCAAAAGCTATTCTGAACAATTGGGGTTTTCTTAGGAATTCATCAGAGCAAATGAATAATTCACCTCGAGGAAGGAGATGGAAGGAGGTATGGGAGGGGCAGGGCCCCAGCTCACCTTGAAGAGCAGATAGGCAGTGATGGTGATCCTGGCACTCAGGTGGACGTGGCCACGCCGTAGTTCACCAGGAGTGTGCTGGAGCCCTGGCCTCGGCTCTCACCTTGATGCCACTGCAGTGCTTAGAGCCCGGTGGCAGCCTCCCTGCACCAAAAAGGAGAACTACATGGTCACCGTGAACTTGCCCTTGGTGAACAAGGCACGGCAGGCTGAGGGTCCCTCTTTCATTCTAGGCTTGATAGGAAATCTGGTGATTTTAACAATCATTTTTAATTTAAATATACTTCACTAGAATATACAACTTGCACTTTTTATTTTATACGACTTACTTTTTTTTTTTTTGCCACATATTGAACACACCCTGTATCCAGCACTCAGATCAGGAAACAGATTATCAGTACCCCAAGGTCTCCTGGAGACCCCTCTGATGTCTAGCCTGTCCCCTAGGGAAACCCCTACCTTGACTTCTACCATCAAAAGCCTAATGTTGCCTGATGCTATAGTTAAACTCTTCCATACCTGGCTTCCTCGGCTCCACATCGTTCATGAGCTTCCTCATCTGTCACACATTGCAGGTCCCTATGCACATTTCCATATATCACGCCATTGTATGGACACAGGGCAGTAGACTGACCCATGCTGCTGTGCACATTTCCGTTCCTTCCAGTCTGGGGCTCAGATCCACGGGACTGATAAGCACCTTCCTTTCCGAGGGCACGCTTAGGAGTTTCTGTTGGGTGTCTCCCCAAAAGTGAGTCTTCTAGGCCATTAAGCATGCGTTATTATTGCAAAATAACTCTCTCAAAGTGGCTCCACTGATGGATACTGCTCCTAACAGTTGCCCTATATCCTTGCCTTTGTTTTCCATCAATGCCTTAATGACATTTTTAAAACATTCTTTTGATTCTGAAAAAACACACATGACATAGTATCTCCACCTTGCTCCTTTTCCATGTACAGTTCAGAGGTGTGAAGGACACTCACACCGTGTGCTACTGTCACCATTTCTCTGTACAACTCTTTTTGTTCAAACTGAAGCTCTGTACCCAGTAAACAGTAACTCCTGAATTCCCACCACTCTCCCTGCAGCAGTCCTGCCCTACAATGCAAGGAGTCCTTCTGGTTGGATAGAAAAGACACTAGATAGGAACTCACAGCTTGATAAAGAAATAAACATGTCTGGTAAGGCAAATACACCATTTTACATTCCCTCCTCCACCAGTGCACAAGAGTTCCACTTTCTCCACATCTTCACCAACACTTACTGACTTCCGTTGCTGTTTGGATAGGAGCCATCCTAAGGAGTGTAAAGCGGTTTCTCCTTGTGGTTCTGCTTTGCAGTACTCTGATGATTAGTGCTGTTAAGCATCTATTCATGAGCATCTTGGCCATTTGTGTACCACCTTGGAAGGGATATCTATTCAAGTCCTTCGGCCACTGTTACCTTAGGTTATTTTCTTTTATTGTTGTAAACATAGGAGTTCTCTAAATATTTTCCATCTGAACCTATTATCCGGTATGATTTGAAGGTATTTTCTTTTGAAGCACACTCTGTTGGATATTGGACTCTCGGTAGACAGACCTTCCCCCTCACCCCATGATTTTGAATATTTCAACCCATCGATATCCAGCCTCCGAGGTTGTTGGTGAGAAATCTGATGTTAATCATGTGGAAAAATGATGATGAGAATCATCATCCTCACAACTCCTTGACGTTAACAATGGAATTTATTGTGTATCGCACACCCCAAAACACTTCTGCATCGTATTGTGATGACAGCTATTTATGGCATCTTTCTGACCACAACCCAAATTTAAAGAAAAAACATTCAACACTTCCCATATAGACATGATGAGGTCTCTAGAAACATAAAGTTTGTATATATTTTCAAATGATAAGTGATAAGGCCACTGAAATGTTGCACAGGTTTTAATTTCTAATAATTGATTCAAATATCAATCTCTATAATCCATGTAAACAAGAAGCCCATGTTTCACTTTCAAGGGGAAAATGTTTTTGTGCTCATAAAGGGAAAAAAAGGAAAGAAAGAAAAAGAAAGAGAAAGAGAAAGAAAGAAAGAAAAAGAAAAAAAGAAAGAAAGAAAGAAACCCACTCTGTGTTATCCCCATCCCTCATTGGTCCATTGACCCCATAGAGAGCCATTGAGGCTGAATCCTACATAAACCTCTGTCTGGGCCTGTGTCTTTGGTCGTTACAGCCCAGGAAGCTCTTTTGGTGACCTGCGGACTTGACCTCAGATAGCGTGTTTCCTTGATCGTAGTTCTTGCAGTTATCCCAGTGAGTAGTTTAGAATAGCGGAGACAGTATTTTTAGCATAGTGTTATTTGTTTTCTTAGCATAAGTTAACATATTATTTTTATCCTAGTTAGCTTTCATTAGTAGTGTTAGTCTATTTAGTGCCCCAGTTAGTATAGTTTGTTAGTGTTTTTAGCATAGTGTTAGTTGTTTTTGTTGATTCCTTATTTAGCGTAGCTTATCTAGCATAGTGCTAGAGTAGTCAGGCTCCCCATGGCACCTGGGGTGGCCTCCGTGTCTCTGGACAAGGAGGTCCTCCAGGACTATGAGTTCTTGAAGACCCTTGGCCGGGGCAGCTTCAGTGAGGTGAAGCTGGCTCGGCACCTCCCAACCGGGACCAAGGTGGTGGTGAAGATCATCAGCAAACACCGTGCTTGTGCCTCTTCGGAGCCTGAGATCATGAAGTGCTTGGACCATCCCAACATCATTAAGCTGCTGGAGGTCATAGAGGGTAAGGATCGGGTGTACCTCATTATGGAACATGCAGGTGGTGGTGACCTGGCTAACAGAATAGACACATCTGGCCAGATGGAGGAGGGGGAGGCCCGAGTCATATTCTTGCAGATACTGAAAGCCGTGGAGTACCTTCACGAAGAGGGCGTCTTGCACAGGGATCTGAAGCTTGACAACGTATTACTGGACTCCCAAAAGAATGTGAAATTAGCTGACTTTGGCTTGGCCACAACATTCACCGAAGTTAAGATGTTCACGAGCTGTTGTGGCACCCCTGCGTATTGGGCCCCAGAGATTTTCCTGCTGCAGCCCTACAAAGGACCAGAGGCAGAAATCTGGAGCCTTGGCGTCATAATCTATACAATGGCCGCCGGGACCATCCCATTTTTCGGACGGGATTCGGAGGAACTAGGAAGGTCAGTCTTAAATAGCACCTATACGACACCTGCTTTCACTACCCCTGAATTAAAATCCTATCTCCAAAAGATCCTAAACCCTGACCCCAGCAAAAGGCCCAGCCTCCGTCAGATGATGGAAGACCCCTGGATCCAGGCTGGGCAAGACAGCCAGAGGCCACGCACGGCAGTGACAGACATGCCACCAGAGACCGCCACTCTGCCAATTCCCGGTGCCACTTGTGCCCCCCAGCCTGGTCCGGCGTCCTCTCCCTCCCCCAGCACCAGCCGCCTTAGGGGAGGCCCAGAGGGAGACGCAGGAGCTCATGCCAATCCCGGACAAGAGCACTCCCTCCCGGCGGCTGGGCAGGTAGTGGTAGTGGAAGAGGACACCACTGAAGCCGTCCAGGGCTGGCGGGGGTGCGCGAGGAGGATTGCCAGTTTCTTTTGTAAGATGTTCTGCCTCCCGCTGGCCCAGAAGTTCCGCCACTGCAACAAGGTGGTGCCTGTGACCAGCCTGGAGATCTGAGGCCCAGACCAGCCAGGGTGAGGCGGCCAAGCTTTTTCCTTTCATGTCTTACAGTTTTAGAGGATTTTCAATAAACTGACATTGACATTATATCTTTCTCTGTGTGTACATGGGTGGGGCACAAGGTGAAGTTCAGGTGTGTGTGGAATGGAGACATAAAGCTAACACCCCCATCCCTGCAGGCAGATGCAGCTTGCTGTCAGAGATGTGTCACCTCTGAAGAGCTGACCTCATTGATTGTGACACGGATGGTGGGCGACATAGGCAGGGATGGGGTGTTGGGGGTGGTCACAGGGAACCAAGTTTCAGAAGTCCGGACACCCCAGTGGAAAGGGGCCTTGAGGGAACTGCCAAGCTCACAGCAACACCGGAGTCTCTGGGCTCCCCAGAGATGCGCACCCCATGCGTGGCCTCCCCACACTGATGTCACTTGGTTAACCTTTTCAGAAGGAACAGTGGACACTTAGGTTCTATTGGCCTGTGTCCACAGCCCGCGTTGCACAGAGGGTGACCAGGTTTAGGAAAATATAGGGCACATTTCAAATTACCCGAGAGCCCACTTCAAATGTCTCCTTGGATGGCAAGAAGGCCCTGAGCTCCCAGCATCCGGAAACACGGTGTGGGAGGTCGGCCAGGCAAAGACTCCCAACTGGGTGGGGGGGCCAGAAAAGCAGCCTGAGAGGAGTGAGCGGGAGCATGGCCTGGCTTCCTACCCCTGACCATGGGACAACCATTGTGGCTGGACTGTGACTCCTGGGCATTGGTCTCCTCACTGCCCTTCTCTCCCTTTTCTTCCATGGTTGTGGGGCGGGCAAGAGGGTTCTTAGTCATCCCAGTCCCGTTTCTTCCAAATCAGTACAAATAAATGTGAATTCTGAAAGCTAAGTCCTGGGTATTTTGCTGTTTTCCGTCCTCCCTGCGCAGCTGGGGCCGTGCACACCCTGGTGTAGGCTGCAGGAGGAGCTTAGTACTTGTAGTGAATGAGAAACACTCAGTGGAAAGGGGCCTGGAGGGAACTACCAAGGTCACCCCAACAGCCACACAGGAGACTCTGGGCGGTATGCAGGGCCGGGATGCACACATGCATGGGTGGCCTCCCCAGCCTGATGTCACCTGGTTAACATCTTCACCAGTAACAATGGGGACTGGAGGTGTCCCTGGCCTGTGTTGATTATCCTAAGTAGGATAACAAAGTCATGTGAACCGGACTGTTTAGGGAGTCAGATAGTGACATGGCTGTGGTCCCCAAAGTACCCTAGGGGACCACTTGTCCTGCTGTGTTCTGATGAAATAGTGTATGTAACACTTGAACTTTTCTCTTTGATCTTTCCTCCTTTTTATTACTGTAGCACGAGTGGGTCCCTCTAAGAGGCCTGAGCCAGGCATGGGCCTTTGCTCCCACACAACACCGTTCCTCTGTGTTCAGTCCTTTCTTTGCAAAAACACATTTCCACATTCACAACCTGTTTTGCCTCTCTTTTTATCTTTTTTTTCAAATCCATACACTGAATCAACTTTGAAACAACCTCTAACTTAGATGGTAGTATGCATATATTTCCTCACTAGGGGCACGTTTATTGCCTTTTTCATAACACTTCCTCCTCCTTGGTTCACCCCATATGCCAAACCATGTGCATCCAGACTCCCAGACTTTCCCTCACCAGTAACATTGAAGTGCAGGGAAGACCCTAAGAAAGGACATTCTCAATTCTCCTTTATAGAAATAGGTATGTGAATTAGCATGGACTTGTAATAAAAAAGCTTAAGAAATTAGCCTAGGCCCGGGAGGTATTAGCCTCCAGAAAAACACATTTGCTAATAGCAATCAAGGATGCAGCTGGAAGCTTATGTGTGACCCTTTGCTTTCTGTTTTTCCTGACACTTTGCAAATGAAGGTAATGCTAATCACTTCTGTCTACCATTGAGTTGTTTGAACCTAATATGCTGACTTAGCACAAATAAGGCAGATGAGTGAGGGCCAGGTATGGATGTTACTCACAGAGGACCTACCTATCAAACAAACTGCTGAGGGAAACGCATAAACTTGAAATTATTTGGGGTTATCTGTGGACTCAAGCTATGTGTACATTCCTGTAGCCCGTGGTTGATAAATCCATTTGTTGAACAAATATTTATTGAGCACCTATTATGTACTTGGACTCAGAAATGTGGAATCCTAGGAACGTGGCAGTGAATGAAACAGACATGGTCTTCCTAAGGCTTTCTGTTTACTTTTAAACAGGGGCATTCAATGAATAATTACACAAACTTTTTGTTACAACTTATTAAGTGATATAGAAGTTGAAAAGAGAATGTTTTGAGAATTTGGGGTCTTCATGCAAGAGAAGATAATTCAGAGTGGCTAGAGAGATAGTGAGGAGAAGGGCCACCTCTGTATTTTCCTCGAATAGCATACCATATGGCCCTCACTAGCAGAGTATAGAAAAATCTGAAGACATTGTCTCTGTTTTATTTATATTTATCCAATTTATTAACCTGTGATCTAAGAAATCAGGATTCACACTAGGAAGACCTACACAATTAGACACACGAGCACTTTCATCAATACATACAACTCAGATGACCTGGCTGCTCCCACCCAACCAATGATAGCAGAAATAGTCCTATTTATCACGGATCACACTAAGACACATCCAGGGTTTTACCCCAAATTCCAGTCAGGAGACATAACAATGAGCCATTTTCTTGCCAACCCTTCCTAGGCATTCCAGTTGCTCAGGAGGCAGTCTAGTGGGGAGTCCCCCGTACCCCATCCTGAACTAACATTTTGTCAGACATTGGGGTAGGGAAGCCCCGAAACCTAGCAGAGAACTTCTATGTTTCCATCTTCCCTTCCCCCTCTCAGTTAGCAAAGCACTAAAGGTCAAACCCAGCCAATTCAGAATTAGTGTAGCCAGAAAACAAATGCGGAGGCTTGCCCAGGAAAGCCCTAACACAGTGATACAAATGTTGCAATATCCAGAGGACAGATTTCTAGTTCGGGGGTAGGGCAGCTGGGAAGCACCAGACAAACAGGGAGCAGAACTTAACCAGAGAAGCTGTGGAGCTTGTCATTTACCTTCCTCTTGGCAGGGGGAGGGGAGGGAGGAGAGAGACAGAGGTTCTGCCAGTTTAGGGATGGCACACAGGGAAACAGGAAATCAGGATGCCATAAAGACCAGGCTGTTCAGCCTCCTTCAACAAACGGGAAAAGGTGGCCTGGTTTGAGAGTCGCCTGTCCTGGAGGAACCCCCTCAGCCTTCCCTGGCTTCCCTCTGCCCAGGTCCCAGGGTCCACGCCCTCTACACCTGCAGGTCATTGTTGTTCCCTGTTACAGCTGTCTCAAGGCTTGCTCATAATTGTCTTGGGCTGCGATTGTAATTGAGGCCCAATTTGTCTAAAAAGACTCTTCGTAGCAATGACATTTGAACCTGTGAGAGAAGCAGAATTTGGTGGCTAATTGTCCTTTCTCAATTACAAAATAACGTGGGGTATAATGCGTCCTACTGACGCACCCATCAATGCCACAGCTATACAATGAGATGGCAGGGTTACCCAGGGTTCTTCGTGTGTGATTTGGAGGGGATGAGTGGGATCCAGTGTGGAACCCTGCCACTTTATGCCTTTTCCTTTATGACCATGGCCACTGGGATCTGGATGCCACCCCTTAGTCTCCCCGTGATCGAGGGACACTCCGTGCCCAATAACCATGAATTACCTACTTGGGACAGGGCCACCAGTGATTCAGGGCTTTCCCCTCCTCACCTTTGGTCCTTTTGGGTCTGGTGTGACAGGAGTCTCTGGGCCATTTACAAAGTGGTGATGCACACACCTGTGATGTCACCTGGTTAACATCTTCACTAGGAACAATGGGGATTTGAGTTCTTGCTGGCCTGTGTTCATTATCCAGAGTAGGGTAACAATGTTGTGTGAAGCAGACTGTTTAGTGTGTCAGAGAGTGACCTGGGTGTGGTCTCCAGAGTGTGTTAGGGCTGCTTGTCCCTCTATGTTGTCTGAAAAGTATAACACTTGAACTTTCCTCTGTGATGTTTTCTCTTTTTTATCACATTGATATGTAAGGTTCTTCTCAGACGCAGAGTGAGGTGTGGGCCTCCAGCCAGCTGGAGGTAAAAGGGTGCTTCTGGGCCAAACAGACGTCCTAGGGGTCAAAGGCAGAATGGATCCTGGGAGACCACAGTCCAGAGGAATGGCAGGTGGTGGGAAGAATGGCTTTCATAAGACAAGTTACACCTTCTCAGGGCCCTGGTATTTCCATGACAGGTGTAGATCTGTGGTTTCAGACACTCCTGAATCAGCTGCCTCTTGAGGTCCTAAGAATTCTCAGGAATGTGTGGGAAGGCCCCAGCCCTGTTGCATGGACTGGCCCCATGGTGTGAGCAGTCTTTAACATGCAGCGGCCCTGACCACTATAACAGTGAGGGAGATGACTCTCCTGTACCCCAGCAGTGCAGGGCCAGGGGAAGCAAAAAGGATCTGAGGACATGGTGGGAGTCTTGTGGGTCCACTTTGTCCCCCAGAGAGGAATTTCTTTGTGCCTCACAGCCCAATTAGTGGTCACCCACTGTTGTTGCCCTTAAATTCCCCACTGGCTCTCACCCCTTCAGGGCAAGTCCCAGTTCCTCAGTCGATTTTCAGGTCGCTCCATGTTCTAGCCCCTGTTGACTTTTTTCCTGCCCCAGCCCACCCTTTCCACTACACACAGTGAGTCTTCCAGTTTGCCACAGAAGTCATCACACCTCCAGCCTCTGCCCCTGTGGGTTCCTCACTGTTCAGCCCACATGCCGGCCATCTGGCCAAGGCCCATTGGGCTGCCAGAGATGGATCAGACACAGATGCCCACACTGTGAAGACCTTGCTGCCCAGCTGGGAAGATGAGACAGGGACCTAACTAGCTACATACAGCCACCTGTTCACAGGTATAAAAAATGGATGTGCACAGCCCCGCCCATGGTCACCTGCTGTTGAGGGATCAGGGCAGCTTCTGAAGGAGGTGGGTCTGGGGGCTCCTCCACAGGAACTGTCCAGGAGGTATTTTGGGCAGAAGGAAGCCAGGATGGTTAGGACCCCCAGGGCAAAGGTGGCAACAATCCCAGACTTTAGACCACCTCCCCTCATTACTGAGACAACCCCTGCATGGGTGCATTTTGCTTCGGGCCTACACACTTTATCCATCCCCCAGGAGGGTCCTGATGACTGGACATTCTGCTGATGAGACCTTCTCTCTGCTGCTGCTTCAGGCTGGGCTGGGTGCTCCAGTGGCAACCTCTCATGTCCCTCATTAGTTCCACGCTTGGCTTTATGGAGAGTAAATGGTGGCAATCAGGCCCTAAAATAAATCATTAATTTGTTAGGTAACTTGGCTTAAGTCAGTCACAACAGTGCTGGGTACCCAGTATTTACTCCATAAACACTACTTGTCACTCATCCCCCTTCCACCTAGACAAAGACCTAAGCAGTTACCACCTTCAAGAAATATTACACTGTAGGGTGGCGCCTGTGGCTCAGTGAGTGGGGCACCAGCCCCATATACCGAGGGTGGCGGGTTCAAATCCAGCCCCGGCTGAACTGCAACCAAAAAATAGCTGGGTGTTGTGGCAGGCGCCTGTAATCCCAGCTGCTTGGGAGGCTGAGGCAGGAGAATCGCGGAAGCCCAAGAACTAGAGGTTGCTGTGAGTCCTGTGACATCATGGCACTCTACTGAATGCGGTAAAGTGAGACTCTGTCTCTACAAAAAAAAAAAAAAAAAAAAAAAATTACACTGTAAAAAATTATAAACAGAAGAGAAACAAAAATACTAATTATGTAACCTAAAATACATAATAAAATCCTCAGGTGAGGTCATATGTATGTTTTTTTCTTTTAACCTCAGGTATAATTACAAGTAATCTCCCAACCTCTTTCCCACCCAAAATAAAGAGCTAGAGAGTATGCAGATGGCAGAAAAATTGGAGTGCAAAGGATTTAAATACCACATACTTGTTTTGAATGCAACACAACCACCAAACAGCAAATATAGCCTGTGAACTCCTATGTGCTGATGTTTGGTTCCCAGGTCTTACTCTGTATGTGCACTTCCTATAGTACATTGTGTTGACTTGTCTCATATAATCTCTTGTGTCATTCCCTTTGAAAAGAATTCTGCTGCCAAACAACTTTGAGAAATGATTCATAATATATATGTCCCTCAGAGAGTCATAATACACAGTGCAATGCTGAGGACTCTGAGAAGTTCTATAATAAAGGAAAATGGTTGAATGCATTTAACCCAGTTTATTTAAAAAGGGGATACGCTATGTTGCATATCTTTTGATAGTAGAACTTCTGGGAGATATCGCCCTAAAGCACACAGCAAGGTACTAACGGAGACATAGGGAGGAAGAAAGGAAGCACATTTAATCATCACCACAGCCTCAAACGGTAGATATGACTGCCTTTTTAAGAGTTAAGAGTCAGGCTCAGAGAGGTAGAATGTCTATTTCAGTGCTGTTGACCAGCTGGAAAATGATGGGGTTATGACTTGATGTCTTCTTCCTGGCTCTAGGAAGTTGCTGTTCAATCCACTTCTTTCCACTCATTCTAAAAATTTCTTTCAAGTTACTTGAAAGCCTGGTTTTCTGCAGGACTTTCCCCATGTCTCCAGCCACACCTGCTACCCAAGCACCCTCCTCTTGTTCTTCACTCCATTCTAAGTCCCTGGTTGTCACTTTTCTTATCTATTGCTATTAGTTTTGATTTCCAGAGTTCCCATATCTAAGTTGTAAAGAACTTATATATAGTAGTATATGTATAATAGTAGTCCCTATTATGCATAGTTTTGCTTTCCTGGTTTGGAGAAAGGGAGAGAGGGGTTGATGTGGTGGGGGTGGGGAAAGAGAGAGAGAGAACAAATGAAGGCACAGCGGGCATCCACATGAGTTTTATTCCAATATACTGTTATAATTGCTCTATTTTGCTTATTAGTGATTATTGTAACCTTATGCAGTCTGATTGTCTGACTTACATTTAACCTTTAATATAGGTATGCATGTAAGGGGAAAACAATAGTATATATAAAGTTTGGTACTGTCTGTAGTTTCAGGCATGCACTAGGAGTCTTGGAATATATCCCCTACAGATAAAAGGGACCTATGCATTAAAAATTAAATCCTATAATGTATAAAAATGACTCCTAGACAATAAAAAATTGAGATTCATTCATTCCAAGTGTGTAAGGCTTATTCAACATTTCCCAATCAATTAATACAATCCATCGTATCAATAGGCTAAAGGCTAAAATTCATATAATGTAGGAATAGGTACAGAAAAGCATTGACAGCAGCCAACATTTACAATAAAATGTCTCTATAAAACAAGCAATAGAGGGGTATTTCCTCAATCCAATAAGGGAACAAATACAAAATATATGTATTGCTAATATCATACCTACTTAATAGTACAAAACCAAATGTCTTTCCCCTGAGATCAGGAAGAGGTAAGATGTTTATTCTTATAACTCCTATTCAGTATTTTACAAGAAATACTAACCAATGCAATGATATACAATGGAGGGTGAAAAAGAAATTATATGTATACAAATTGGAGTGGGAAAAAATAAAACTGTCTTTATTTGCAAATTACATGATTGTTTATAAAGAAAATAAACAATTAACAAAAAAACCCCTGTATATAAAAACCAATCAAGGCCCTGAGAAGGGCTGGTAATGCTTATAGCCCAGTGACACAGGTTCACTCAAAGACTGAGACCTAATTATAAGATTATAGATGGTTATATTCGCTCCACACCTTTCTACCACATACTAAAGGCCTATATACTACAATTCCTTTACCTGGTCTGCTGACGATGTCTGCTTTTCAACAACATAAATCCACAAAGCATTCTAATGGGTAAAATGCTAAACAAAGCAAAAGAAAAACACATGGTTTGAACATACAGAGCAAGGACCAGAACCAGACCTAGACATGGTAGGAATGTTGTAATTATTAGACCAGAAACTTAAGTTAACAATGGTTAATTTGCTAAGGGGACTAATGGAAAAAATAGACAACAAGAAAACACAGATAAGCAGAAAAATTAAAATTCTAAGAAATAATAAAATAAAATGCTAGAAATTTAAAGCTGTTATAGAAATAAAGAATACCTTTGATGAGTTCATTGTTAGATTGGACACAGCTAAGGAAGAAATCAGTGACCTTGAGGATATGTCAATGTAAACTCTCTGAGGTGAAAAGCAGAGAGAAATCATACTAGATAAAAAAGCAATGGGATTTGCCAGAATTGTAATTGTGACATAACTACAAAAGTTTTTTTTTTATATAATGTGAATTCCAGAATGAGAAGAATAGAGAAATGAACCACAGGAGATGTGAAGCAATAGTGACTCAAATTTTCCAAAATAATGTCAGACTCAAAACCAAGATCAAGGAAGTACAGATAAGACCAAACAGAATAAATGCCAAAATGGTCATAATATTCAAACTGCAGAATATCAATGATAAAATAAAAATTATTAAAGAAGTTTTAGAAAATAAACACTATATCTATGGAAGAATAAGAATAAGAAAATAATTGCCTCAGAAAAACTCCATTTTGTGCTTGCAATCTTCCTCTGCAGACTGACTCACTGCTATAGTTTGGCTGATTCCTGGACCTGCTACATACCTATCACTGGGGATTCTTCTAGATTTGGTCTGCTTTCCTTGGATACTGTGTATTCTCTTTCTTGGATTCATGTTCTATTTGCCATGTATATTTGAAGCAATTTTCCCTGAGATGGCCTATTGATTGGTCTCTGAGTCTGTGTCTCAGAAAATGTTTATTTTGCTCTCACACTTGATTGGTAGTTGGGCTGGGTATAAAATCCCAAGTTAAAATCAATTTCCTCAGAACATGGAAGGGTTTGCTCTATTTTCTCTCTATCACCTAGTGCTGCTAATGCTAGTTTGATTCTTATTTCTTTAAGGAAGTCAATCTCTTAGGAGGTAACTTTGTTCCTGACCAGGGTATTTCAGAATCTGCGGTGGAATATAATAATGACCCATCTATTACATTCTGCTCCAATCGCTTCACCAAAAAGAGAAAGTTGAAGCCCTTACACTACTAGTTTTAAGACTTATAAAGTAAAAGTAATCAAATCAAGTGTTTATGGCATTAAAAAAGACACACAAATAGATAGAAGAGAGGCTAGAAGTGGACTCACATGTAGATGGCCAATTAATTTTTACAAAGATGCAAGGCAACTCAATACAGGAAAGGATAGTATTTCAAGAAATATTGCTGGTAACTGGATATCTATATGCAACATAATATACCTCGACCCATAACTCATAGTAGCTACAAAATTTAATTAGACTGAGTCATAGACCTAAATGTCATAACTAAATAGAGAAAACTTCTAGAAAAAAGATTCTTAATATTCTTAAGCTTGGAAAAGATTTCTTTAATATGAAACTCAAAGCATAAACTCTAAACAACAAAATCTACAAACTGAATTCATTACAGTAAAAAAAGTGTTCTTCCAGAGATGCTGTTAAGAAAACAAAAAGGCTAATCATAATCTAGGAGGAAATATTTGAAAACTATATATCTGACAAAGGACTTACATGGAAAACATATAAGAAACTTTTGACTCAATGAAAACCAGATAAACAATGCAATTCAAAATAGGCAAAAGTTTTGAACAGACGTTTCACCCAAGAAGATGTATTAATACAAATGCTGAAAAAGCACAAAGAAAGAAGTTCAAGATCATTAGTTGCTAGGGAAATGCAAATTACAAACATAGGGGCCTGGCTGATAGTAACATTTGGCAAGACATGATTGCAAGAGGGACTTTACATAACAATTGCAATCAGTGTAACCTGGCTTATTGTACCCTCAATGAATCCCCAACAATAAAAAAAAAGCAGGATTTCTCAATTTTGATTTATAAATCTTTTCCTTCCGAAAGCAGGCCCACAATATTCAGACTATATGGAAAGATCCTCAGGTGTACATAAACATACAAATGTAATATAGGTTGAGCATCAAATTCCAAAAATCTGAAAAGGCCCAAAATATGAAACTTTTTGAGTACCCATAGGAGACTCATCAGAACATTTAGATTTGAGATGCTCAATGGCAAATATATTGTAAATAATCCAGTATCTGAAAAAATCAAAAATTTGAAACAATTTTCTGATCCCAAGCATTTCAGATAAGGGATGTTCAACCTGTAGTGATGAGATAAAGTGTTTTTTTTTCCTTTCTAAGTAAACTCAAAAAAAAAGGAAAAAGGGGAAAAAAGTATTAAAGTAGGTAAGTTCAGCTTAAATCATAATTTTCTTCTATCTCTGTCTTATCAATCTGGTGATTGATAAGAGTATCTATGGTGGCTAAAGTAAACTAATGAAAAAATACTACAGCGATATAAACTAAATGAGGCATAAAGAATTTTGTAATTTTCAAACAGCACCTTTTACAAAGTATTATACTCAGAATCTGACCACTCCTCAAATAGTCATAGCTTGTTTCAATTTCCTGCCAGTTTTCTATTTTAATAATAGTAACTATCAAGTATTGTACCTCCCTCTACTCTATGTTAGTCTTTGTACTAGTTCTAATTCTACATCCTAATATGATCTCATTTTATTCTCACAAAAAGCATAATTTAGGTCTAACTTTTATTAGTAAAAAAGAATAAACTAAGGTGCAGAGCTTGAGAAACTTGCCTGTGGTCACACACCACTCATAAAAATCAAGTAAGCCTAGCTGCAAAATCACATCCTTTTAAACTCTCACTAGTATTTAAAGTAGGGTTAGTATAGTAATATAGGTAGTTTCCTACTGTATGGCATGTAAGGAAAAAATAAAAAAAGAGAGATAGGCAGAAGGATGGCAATCCATTAAGAACTTAACTGGGAAACTGCCTGAAGCTCATTTGAAGGCTGATTTCTAGAATCAGGGAACGTTTTAAAAACACCAAAGTTACTGTCATTTACCCAAATGTGTCAGATGCAATAAAGTAAATTTACATCAAAAATTAAAAAAAAATAAAAGCTGTGTGACAAGTTGGTAAAAAAAAAAAAAAAGATTGAATTGTAGTGAATAAATGGAAACATTCTAGAGGAAACTGAATATTCTACTTCAGAAATTAATATATTCAACTATGTGAAACATTAAAATCTAATCAAATGTTGTACTATCATTACTGCTCTCTAAATTTAAATATATATTTTTTTCTTTTTTTTTTTTTTGGCCGGGGCTGGGTTTGAACCCGCCACCTCCGGCATATGGGGTGCCCTACTCCTTGAGCCACAGGCACCACCCTTAAATATATTTTTTGAAACCATAAAAAAATTACAAAAGGCCCAAACACAAAAAGTACATACTACAAACTGAATTTATTACCAGGAAGCATCTCTTTTCAAATTACTCTAACTGGTCAAGTAGTTTTAAGGACCTAGAAAATGGTTTTGTTTCATTAATATAATGTACCTCCTCCATGCTATGATTAATACCATATTAGTTAGCCCTTACTACTGCAAGTTATCCAATGGCTCTTCCTCTTACCTTGGTATCAGGCTAAGTTTCCTGAAGAGAATCAACTAAGTCTGGCTTGTGTTTTATTTACCAGAACCATATTAAATAGATTATTCTTAATACTCTTACTAAATTCTATTCGATGATCCCTAACCAACAAATTCTTTCTCTAATATGCCAAGTAGAAAACTTTGTATATAAAATAGTTGCATGGTGCCATATAAAAATTATGCATGGAATTTTATTTTAACTTAAATAATTTAAAAACCCGCCCAGGAAAAATTCTGACTGCCTTGATTTCAATAACTAGCAACATTAGAATAGAGAAACTGTGTTTGTTTTTTAAACATGTGATCTTTGACAACTCAAAAAGCTGAACTATGATGAAGAAAAAGCCCCAGAATTAACTTCAAGCTCTGCTGAGTAAGAACATTTACTGACTTCCTCTGAGGTCTTTTTCCTTCTTTGTGATTTTGAAATTTCATTCAAATCCCTAACAGCTCCTATCAAATAATATTAGATTTGTGACCTTATCATAGGAATGCCTACAGACAATTCTAATTAATCTTAGTTTGTAGAATGGATTAATGAATGCATTTTGTAGCTCTTTGCATAGGTTACACATATGTCCATTAATCCATAGTGAGAATCTAAAAATAATTCCTGGAAAATCTACCAAAAAATCTAATGGATGGAGATGACAAGAACCTTCTGACACAGTCCTTTGAGAATGAGCAACCAAGCTAGGCTCTGATTGCTATCATTATCTTCAAAAAGTAAGGTATCAAACAATAGCAAGGAAGAATATATTATTTATTGGCCTCTTTTCCCTAAAGTGTTTAATTAAAAGGCTTTTCTCACTTTTTTTTTTTTTTAACATTTGGTCATTTTATGACATGACAATACACAAAGAAACTGTAAATCTAATGGCAGTACTTATAACTTACAGAAATTCAAACTGCCTTTTTTTGTGATTCTGGACAAAGCTCCCTAACACTCTTTCTTTCCAAAGACTACATATGTGACACTTTTTCAAGTAAAATGTAGGACAAGAAAATAAAGGGGGGGTACTTGGCAACACAGCCACCTCCTAACCTTGTTTCTCCCTGTTATCTCCACAATAAGCAATGGTGCTCTGAGGTGCTTTCATGTTCTCAATGCTCTAGTAGTGTGATGACTGAAAGGCCCCCAGGCACCTCAACCCAACACTGTCACTTCTAGTCACTGCTCAGCCCAGCTAATGCCATGCACGTCATGACAAGCACCAGCCACCTAAAGGCACCACACCCCTGCCTCCACAAAACATACCTTTGAAAAGGTATGAGCCACAGAGGGAACCTGTTTCAAGAGTTGCCAAGGGAAGCTAGCCTTGTCTATAAACAGTAGAGAGGCAGAGAAAGAGAACCCAAAGCCGCAGATACAAGATGACTGTTAGCCCTGAGTGCAAATAATTGTTCTACTTCCTGTACGGATTTGGGGGGGGGGGGGTGGGAGGAGTAAGAGGTGGAGAAAACTACATACTAAAATACAGTTTGACCAGGCCAAAGTGGGTTTAGTTGTCAGCCTAAACCTGCCATCTGGTGTTAAGATAGAGCAGATCACACCCCAGATGTGTTCCTTCAAACAAATCACATCTTTTTTTCTTACCCTCCCCCTTTTTTTTCTTTCTGTAATGAGAGAGGTGCCTGGCAAAGATACAAATCAGCTGAAGTTTGCTTCAAATTTAACACATCTTGTTAATTTAATCAGCCAAATGACTAGGTATGTCATTTCACACACTCACACCCTAAAAGCAATCACTTTTCAAAATGGTACCTATAGATCCGGAGCAGAAAATCATTTGTTTACTGCTCATCAACCCTCAAAGTTGGAGCTACTCTTAGTCATCCACATGCCAACTCATCTGAAAAACAAAATTTACTTCAATGGAGTTCTGAAATCCCTGTCCTCTTCTTTATATTTGTCTTAATATCTCATTCCACGATTGGGGTGGGGAAGGGTTATGCAGTGCTATGATTTGCACCTCATTACATTTGGACTGGAGCTTTGAGAAAGTTGATATTTTCTTTAAATTTTTACAGATGCTTCTAGTTTACCAGTTCATGACTGCACTACTAGAAAAGACTTCCTGCCTCTAAACTGCTTGCTGGCATGTATGCTAAATTTCAAAATCCCTGAAAAAAGTAGACCTTTGTGGTGTTCTCTTAACTTTCTTCCTGAGGGAGGAGGAGAAGAGGGTCACCAAAACCAAAACCAAACCAAACCAAGCAAAAGCTTTTTCTCCCATACAGTGAGACCAAATCTTAGAAATATTCCCTCCTAACTACTGACTGTTCATTTTCATTTGGAAACCGCCTCACAAAAAAAAGTTCATTAACTGAAAGGTATTTGTAGAAGGCATTTTTATCAAATTATGACTGTGACATATTCAGTAAGTTGTGGAAATAATTCAACCACGGACCGACCACCTTTCACCTGAGTATATCTGTGTTTCCTTATATTCGTATGTGCCATTTGAAAAATACTTTGGGACAGAGAGAAGGGACACTTTCTAAACAACCACTTCCCTTTGTTTCATGGCTCCTGGGCTTCTCAAAGTTCAGAGCAGGTGACACCGGTCTGTTCTCAATCTTTACTGTTTTAGCAATGTTAAGGCTGATGATGAGGGACACAAATCCCCTGATGGAACTGAATGCATTCCAAGCTCTCTGACCCACTCAAAGCCATAATCCCCTGCAGCTGGATCTTACTTACCACCATGCACAGCTAATACATTTTTTAAAAGCTAGTCACTGGTGACAAATGTAAACTGGACAGAGCAGCTCCCCCTTCTCCCTGCCTTACTCCCCCACCCCTCAATCTTCCCCTATAACCCAGAGACTTGCTGTTTCTGTGATGGATTGGACCTGCCTTTTAGAACCACCAAGCCTGGATAGTATAGCTCTACCCTAAGTGACTAGAAGGTTTTAAAAGCATCCTCAGCTGTCAGACTGTAACAAAAACAACAGAAAAGTCATCCTTAACACAAACATTTCACAACTGGGAAAACCCTATAAGTTGAGATTATCATTGCTATACTGAGTCCACTATTTATTTAGCTATCACATGCAGGGAAACTATTCTGGCACCCTGGCTATTTGATTGAATTAAGCTGGTTGCCATATTCCTGGGTGTAATAAAATAAACACAAAATAAAATTTTAAACTTAAGATCTTTTCAGATATATTCCTTGGACCCTTTCACTTTTATTCTTTTGGCAGAAACTTGGACTGAAATATAATTAACAAGTACCCTTTTATATTGGGCAAGTATGTTTTCACCATGGATTTTGACCATCTACTTAGGGAAACTGAGTAAACCAAGTGCACAATAGCTTCGCGCTAGGCTAGACAGAATCTCCAAAAACCAGGTCAGCAAACTACAGAAAATCACAACCTAAAGATGGGTAGAATGATGGATGGATACATACACAGAGCTATCTAAATTAAGAACATAAAGTCATAAATAGTATCAAAATTCCACATAACAGATTTTGATAAAGGGACAAGATCACTTGATGCAGAAAAACCAAGGGTTAACATATGGGACTTTTTTGGTTTATTCTCATTCCCAGATAACTGGCAATAAGTGCTGTGATTTAAGTGATATTACCAATTAGACTTGGAGATAGCAACCACAACACTGACTACAAGCTTAAACTGCATTAGGTTTAATTACTGTAAAGTTACACCTGGAGAAGGAAACATAATTTTATACCACTCTCAGCATTCTAACTTGAGCTCAATCCCTGCATGATACATACTCGCCCAAGTAATTGAGGCGCTGAAAGGCACCACAGTTAATCATGTGTAACTAGCAAAAACACAAGAGAGGCGACAAGCAGGTTTCCATGAATTAAATTCATATCTAATAATATGAACTTTCAGTATCCTTCCAGTATTCCTAAGAGCAGGAACTACTAAACAGTCTGGTGACCGGCATCAGTAGAACCCACAGATACGAAATTTGACTAGGAGTATGAGAGGGAAGGGGTATTATACCAATGGAGAAAGATATTAAGAGGCTAGGTGCAGTGGCTCACACCCGTAATCCTAGCACTCTGGGAATCAGAGGCAAGAAGACTGCTTGAGCTCAGGAGATCAGACTGACAAAGAACAAGACTCCATCTCTTCTAAAAATAGAAAAAATTAGCCAGACATGGTGGTGCCCACCTGTAGTCCTAGCTATCCAGGAGCTAAGACAGGAGGATGACTTGAGCCCAGGAGAGTTGAGATTGCAGTGTGCTGTGATGATGCCACTGCACTAAGCCTAGGCAACAGAGGGAGACTGTCTTAAAAAAAAATAAAAAAAGACAAAGTGCTTAGAAGAGTCCACTTCTGATTTTCCTACTTGTCACCACTGTCATATTCCCAGAATCCAGACAACTCAGTCAACGTGTGAGTAATTCAATCAATAGGGAAAAAAAGAAACTCAGTTGTTCACAGAGACTTTAGAGCCTTGAGGCTAAACTTTAAAATGAGGTATGTGCAAGGGAGGGGAGTTTGTGGGTGTTGGTGAGCAAGTAAGAAAAGGAAATTAAGAGAATACTATGTACACACATATGTAAAAAACATTTTGTGGTACATATGTAGAAAAGTGTGTAATACCTATAGTCAGCTACATTTTAAACACTGAATTAAAGTGCAGTAATACCAAAAAAAAAAAAAAGAAAGAAAGAAAAAGGAAATAAGCCCATATGATTTACAGATTTCAGAGTCATGTTCAATGGCAACACATGTTTAGTTTGAATCCACATGATATGTACATTCATTAAAAAGGCATTTAGTAAGGCACGTCTGTATTCTTCATAGAGTAATCAAAGATGGCAGAGCTTTACAGTGTTACCTTAAATATCTATTATAAACTGCAAGGAGTATTTCACTTCAGAATACAAAATGGTTTCAGGTCTAAATTCCCATGTCTGCAATGATATGTTCACACTATAAAGTTGTCTAAAAAGCTACACAAAATATAAAAGACTAAGCCTCGGGACACAAAACTGAATCATAACCAGACGTCTGCAATGTTACTTAAAATGTGATAAAAAATGGAGTTCCTTAATTAATCAAACTTTTTAGTATTAAAATATTATATAATTGTGCCCAACAAAAAAATCACAGGTCCAAATAAATTTATACCTAATTCAGTGAGAAATATTGATTATATTTTATAGGAAAGCCACAAATAACAAATATTTCTCTGAATTTTCAGGAACCAATCCATAGTACTTACAAAAACCTAACTGAAAATGCTAGTCTTGACTTAGCATAAGTCCTTCCAAAGAAATGCATCTAAAATGAATACTGTCTCTTTCAGTTGAAGGATCTGCTATAGTTAGGTAGTATGAAGCCAAGAAAAAGTTCTGAAGTTTAACTCTCAGGAGCAAACAATTTCTACTTGTGAAGTGAACTCTGTTAAAAGACAGCAGACTATGGTCCTACCAGTAAAAACAGGAAAGTTTTCAGCCAGTGACAGCTTTGCCTACAGAGAAAAAAAAGTGTCGTAGACTCACTTTATTAAACCATATGCTCATTGCCCTGTGAAGAAAGCAGGGTCACTAATTAGTTCATTCTGTGAAAGAAGCCCTTCCTGATCCCGTTGACTTTTGTCCCCCTGGTTAGCTCCAGCTATATCTGTCATGCAACTTGAAAATCACTGGAGGCCAGCAGGGTCACTAATTAGTTCATTCGGTGAAAGAAGGGCCTGATCCCGTTGACTTTTGTCCCCCTGGTTAGCTCCAGCTATATCTGTCATGCAACTTGAAAATCACTGGAGGCCCTCTCCTCGCTCAGTTACAACCTAACAATAGGGGGAAGTGGGAAAGGGATGGGGGGGGTGGTGGGTAGAGGGAGGGGGATCGGTGGGATCACACCTGTGGTGCATCTTACAGGGGTATTTGCGAAACTTGGTAAATGTAGAATGTAAATGTTTTGGCACAGTAACTGAGATAACGCCGGAAAGGCTATGTTAACCATTGTGATAAAAATGTGTCAAATGGTCTATGAAGCGAGTGTATGATGCCCCATGATCATATCAATGTATACAGTTATGATTTAATTAAAAAAAAAAAAAGAAAATCACTGGAGAGAGGAAGATCGCCATAACAACCACTGAAATGATCTTGTGGAATGTGTCTAGTGGCACTGGAATAACCTGAATATGTGCTCCAGATGTGTCAGCTGTCGGGAAAAAAGTAAACACATCTGATGGACAGCGTATGACTAGACGGCCTCGAAGCAACACCAGAGGCCTGGAGGGGGAGGGGCCCGCATGTGTGAGCAGGGGGGTGGCGGGCTGGGCAGGCTGGGCAGGCAGAGCAGAAGGGAGGCCAGTCCTGAGCAGCACCAGGCACGGAGGACCTGGGGCCTGAGAGGACAGAGCGCGACTGTTCCGCCCACATCCCTCCCCTGAGTGGCCTCTGCCGGACTGCAGCCTCCTCTGTGAATTTCGCCTGGCATAGACTTGTGAGCATTTGGGAGCAAACTAAAACATAAATGCTGCGAGGAAAGGGGAAAGGAGAGGAGCGGGTTCAGAACACTTTCTGTCTTAAATATTAATGGCAACATATTTTTAAAGAATTCTATCTTCAGGGGAGGGCTGCTCCCTGCCCCTACCCTCCCACTACCAAATGAATGGTTTTGCTTTTTTTCCCTCTATGCATTGGCTGAAGCACTCTTTTTATTAGGTGCCTGAGTGATTACATTCCTGATGTGAAAATGTTGGCTTTTTTGATGGTGGTGGTGTTCCATAGACTTTCACAAGTTGCACAAGTGGATTGGTTCCTAACCCAAAACGTTTTTTAAAAATATTTTTCTAATGAAATATGTAGAAATGACTAGAAAACATGATATAGGCCAAAACACATTTTCACCTTAGTTCCTATTCTCAGGGGTGTTTGCAGAGAACAAGATTTAGACCCATGCTCAGCGCTGATGTTCACAAACAAAACTGTACTTCTACAAACATGTACACACAGTAGGCACTTGTTGAGTATTTGCTAGATGAAATTAGTTTTTGATGTACAGGACTCAACTACAAATGCTACTTGGGTTCTACATATAAAAAGTGGCAGGGATTACTTAAAAAAATAAGTAGCCAAGTTTAAAAATATTTAAGAAAAATAAATGGGAAGTTTATTTCCCCACAGGAACAAAAAATGTCCCCCTAAAGAAAATAGGAAACATCATATTCACACTATGGTACACAAACCACCTACTTGTACATGAAAACATTTTAATGCCTGTTCCTGCTCCAAAAGTTTGTAAAATGAATAAAAATATTCACTACAGCCCTCTCAGAAATGATTACATCTATGAAAAGGCTACAAAGGTCTGTGTAGAAATTTAGAATCTATGTTAAAATCTTTAAGCAACATATTCCAGATTTCCTTTTAAAAACTCCACACAATTGCATTTCAGTAACAATTCTAATGACATAATATAGCAGAAACAAAAACAAAACTTCATTGGTGGGCAATTATTTCTATTATATATATATAATTAAGATATAAAATTGCTTATTTAACATTTAAAATCCTTAAAATTGCTTATGCTTAACATTCATTAAGACTAATTATAGCACCTTGGCTAAGACAAAGCAACACTCACTTGGAACCACTGTCCTGACATATGGAGGGGTGGTTCTAGGACCCCTACAACATTCAAGTCCCTTATATAAAGTGACATAGTATTTGCATATAACCTACACACATCTTCCTGTAAACTCAAAATAATCTCTAAATTATTTATAGCACTTAATACAGTGTAAATGTTATATAAATATTTGTTCTAACTGTATTGGTCAGGGAATAAAGACAAGAAAAATGTCTGTCTGAAACATCAGCAATAATGTAACATTTTCTGGAATTTCTTTTTCCACTATTTTCATCCATAGTTGGTTGAATCTGTGGGTTCTGAACCCCTGGATACAAAAGGCTGACTATACTTTCATTTGAGGTGATTGCCAACTTAAGAATCTCATTTCAATTTCCAAGTATCTAAGTACATTTTCCTCCTTTGATAAAACTCATTTAGTGACTTAGATTCTGAATGTAGATGACCAAAGGAAAAAAGAAAACCGTGAGAAATCATTATTTGAAAGAAGGAAATGGAACAAATCTTCAACTCACTTTTTATTCTGTTATTCACACATTTAACCTGATAGAGGAAAACCCTAAGGATGCTTAGAGGTTGAAGGATTTAAAATTTGAAGAAATCGGTTAAATAACAGCAAGGGTGAATGGCACTGCTTCTGCCTTCTAGAAATTGGATTCCACTGGCAACTGGGTGAATGAAGCCAATAACAGATTCATAGTCTTGGAAAATGTTTCATCCTCTAAATGAAACATCATTATTTCCTTGTAACAGAAACTATACTTCTTGACAAGTTAGGCAATCTAAAATAATCAATGCCAAGGTCCAATTTATAAGATTTGTTTGCAACTTATAAAAAAGAAATAATCTGGGTATTTGCAATTATTTATATAACATACTTTATCATTATTCCAGCCTAATACAGTCTCCCCCAATTAAAAGACTTCAAAAATGGGTGATATTTCTAGATAAAAAGCTAAATAATTTAAAACTTCTATAAGCCAAAATTATAAATGTGCAAATTTGTACAATGAAATGCCAAATATATAAAAGAGCTTCAGTAACCATTTTCTCTTTCTTTTCTTTCCTTCTTTCTTTCTTTCCTTCTTTTTTTAGACATAGTCTCACTCTGTTGCCCAGGCTAGAGTGCATGGCATCAGCCGAGCTCACAGGAACCTCAAACTCCTGAGCTCAAGGGATCCTCCTGCTTCAGCCTCCCAGAGTACTAAGATTACAGCGGGAGTCACTGTGCCCCATCTTAAGTGACCATTTTTATTTGCCTTTATCTTAGTATTCAATCAATAAGTAAAAACCTCATGTAAATTCAAATAACTGGAATGTATCTGTGTTTATGTGTTGTCACTTAACCATCTACAATTTCTTACAATGAACTTACATTTTATAAGAAAAATGACAAGTAAAACATTGTATCTTATGTCAAATGCAGAGTAATGGTTTTTTCAGTTTTTTTTGTTTGTTTGTTTGTTTTTTGTTATCAGGAACATAAAAAAAATTAGAATAGAATAAAATCTGGAATTAAGGTAAGAAGTATTCAAAGACTCAAGAGTTATATGCGAAGTTGCCTGAAAGTATCCAGCCATTATTAATAATATTCTTCATATTAATATTACACAGCTGGGTATTTTCCAGACAGACTTCATAATACCTATATGAACAGATTTGGTGGCTTAACTCTACATAATTAAGCTTGGGCTGAAATGAATCTTCATGTAGTACTCTGCCCTTAGTCTACTGTATGTTTTAAAATTCAAGGCCAGGCACAGTGGCTCATGCCTGTTATCCTAGCACTCTGGAAGGCCAAGGCAGGTGGATTGCCCTGAGCTCCCAGGTTCAAAACCAGAGCAAGAGACCTCTTCTCTAAAACAAAAAAAATAGCCTGGCATTATGGCGGGCGCCTACCAGCTACTTTGGAGGCTGAGGCAAGAGAATTACTTGAGCCCAAGACTTAGAGGTTGCTGTGAGTTATGAAGCCATGGCACTCTACCAAGGGCAACAAAATGAGACTCTGTCTCAAAAGAAAAAAAAATAAAATAAAATTCAAGGAAGTGTTCATGGGTTATAGTTTCTTGGACCCCCAATTTCTCCTTAATGCTTTTGTTTTCTCCACTGAGCAAATAATGTCAATGGTTGTAACATCCACAGACTATCAAATATGCACACTCATCATTAAGATCTAGGAAACATTGGAGAGTCTACCAGCAATTATTTTACCATTCTCTATAGTATTATAGACCAGCACATAACTATTAACAAGTCCAGGAAGGCCAGAAGAGTTGAATACTCAAACCAAAACAAAAACTAAGAGGACAACCAGCAAGCCAATCTATTAGAATTCCAGCTGGCCATGAGTAAAATACTGTAATGCCATTTCCTGGCTGCAGGAGCTTTTTAAATGTCCATGTAGTAGGTTTCATTCACATGGTACTTTTGTTTCAGCAGAAACAATAAAAAACAACAGAAATGAATGAATGAAACCAAAATCTAGATTTAAAACAATGACTTTTTTGATTCCTGTTGAAGAGAACATAGATTCTTGAGAATAGCATTTTAAATAAGACCTTTTCTCAAAAAAAAAAAAAAAGGCATTTTTAAAGAACGTGAACATGAACTCTTTACTGATCTCTTATTAAAACTACAAGGGAGTCTTCAAAGGAAAAATATGAGGCTATTATACGTACTTTAATGCCAAAAGAATAAAAGAATAAAATCCAGCGGTTCTTTGAGGTCATGAGTCGTGTGTCATCCTATCAAGGGAAAAGGAGCCACGAGGAAGCCACAGAATTCCACCGAAAAGCAGGCAATTTGTGAGACAGGAGAACACAGTACATTCTACCCAGTTTTAGAAGCCTAAAAGATTCTCTTTCCAAGAACATAGCTATAACGTTCAATCTGCTTATACAATGGTATCAATTTATGCACAAATTTGTGAAGACCTCCACCCCAACCATGTCCTGACTACAAAACAAGTGAGTCAATGAATCCTAACCCAAGTTTTATAACAAACACAAAATATATTTTTTTAATTGGTCAGGAACTTATTGCTTTATTGCTGTCCTTTATCTACAATATTAGTTTCTCCATTTTCACTTTTTTTTATTAAATCATAGCTGTGTACATTAATGCAATCATGGGATACCACACACTGGTTTTACATAGAATTTGACATATTTTCATCACACTGGTTAACATAGCCTTCCTGGCATTTTCTTAATTATTGTGTTAAGACATTTATATTCTACATTTAGTAAGTTTCACATATACCCTTGTAAGATGCACCGTAGGTGTATCTCCCCCTCCCCTTCTCTCCCTTTCCCCTTTCCCCATATTCTTAGGTTATAATTGGGTTAAATTCTCTTAAGGGATCTGTGAAATCCTCAAAATAAATCACATTAATTTCTAAAACATTTTCCATATAGTATTTAGAGGGAAAAAGAAGACAGAAGTGAATAAACCCTGAGAAAAAGTTCTTTGGTTCAAACTCCTTCTTATTGTAGACCAGGAATCACCCTTATAGAAGTTCACTGATTCACCCTATGTCACATAGCTATGTGTCTGAAGAATTAGAACAAAAACTCTCATGACAATGACACACTTCCTATCAATCCACCCTTCTCTTGTCACCAACTTTACTCCCTATTCTCAAATGACAACTGAGCTATTCATCAGATGATAAATTAAGATCTTCTCTCAGAAGCTCTCTCCATAAAGAAGAGGAACAAGATTAACAAGGGAATCTAAAAACATTCTTTAGAGTGATTTCAACCTTCTGCCTCTATAATCATTTTACCAGGATTGTTAAAAAGTAAAGAAAATTCCCACTTTGAATCTAAATGCCAATTCTTTTTCCATTTCCTAGAACAGTTGCTCTCAAGCAATGAAATGCCAAGAGGGAAAAGAAAAAAGGGTAGACTTAGAAGCTGAGAACTCTTGAGGTCATTAGCCTCCCAGTAGTAACAGCTGACTATATTCATTTATTGCTCCTTTATCCTTAGTTCACTAAGGGCAAAGAGCAATTTTTTTCTGTGTTTTTTCAGTGTTACTGTCCTTCAGTCTCATCACAGGACCCTGACATGCTGGGATTGCTGGTGACTTGGCCACTTGCCATAAGGAATCATTACTATTGCACTGAAGACAAATGGTGCCCCTGACTCCAGAAGGAGAACCACCTCAAATGGATTGACAGGCAGCCAAGTCAACCCTTCAAAAAACTCCTCTGAGCTCAATCCATGCTTACAGCCTTCCGCAGCTGCCAATTTCACTAATAATGATGGTGGTCTACTATAGTCGTGTGTCATCCTATCAAGGATGCCAAGGTTTGCATTCCTAAAACATACCACAGTTATCATTTTACATTTTTGCCTTATTATCTAAATAATATAAGTCTCCCAGTTCATACGTAAACTCCATAAGGTAAGATCTCTAGTCTTTTTTCTCTATCACTGAATCCCCAGAACCCAGTAGAATGTTTGCTATATATTCAGTAAGCATTCAACGAAGAGTTTATAAATAGGATTGACAAAGAGATAGTGCACTATGGAATGAATTTCTCAATTTCCATTTGCCAGTTTTGCTTTTTAAGTGAGATGCTAATACTTCTACAATAGGTAATACATCTTTGGCAGTCTCATCCTCACCTGTGTATAGTTGCTAAACATTCATTCAGAGAATTCATAGTTCACTGAGATAGAATCAGTGACCTCTCTGTGGTCTTTAAGAAAACTAGTCATGGCTCGGTGCCCATAGCATAGTGGTTACAGTGCCAGCCACATACCCAGAGGGTGACGGGTTCAAACCCAGCCCAGGCCAGCTAAAAAACAATGACACTGCAATTAAGAAAAAAAAAAAAAAGCCCGGCATTGTGGCAGACACCTGTAGTCCCAGTTACGTGGGAGGCTGAGGCAAGAGAATCACTTAAGCCCAAGTGTTGGAGGTTGTTGTGAGCTCCGACGCCACGGCACTCTACCGAGGGCGACATAGTGAGACTTTGTCTCAAGAAAAAGCAAGCAAGCAAACTAATCAACGAGTCTCATTCGCTTACATTGGCTTCATTCCACTAGTATCACCAACCTCATGCCATTGTTCAAAAGAAGAAATCAGTTATAGAGTGTGTACAGTTAGCAACATCGCCCTACACAGGTAGAGAAACAATTCATATGGATGAGATGTTAACAACTGCAACTTTATATAACAACAGCAAGTATCATTGCTTTTTTTGAATGTGTCAAAATTGTTCTATACTTATTTTTTTTTAATTGAGATTTGTTGAAGCTACAAAGAATTAGGTTACACTGACTACATTTTGTCAAAGTCCCTCTTATAATTTTTTCCTGTTCCCAAGAGGTGTGCCATACATACGGTGACCCTCCATCGCCCGACCCCTCACCTCTCCCCACTTGCTCATTCCCCTCATCTACTGCCTTCATATTAGAATTGAGTACACTGGATTCTTGCTTTTCTATTCTTATGATACTTTAGTAAGAAAAATGTGTTTTATCTCCATCCAGGTTAACACAGACATCTCTGTCTTTTTAATGGTTTCATAGTATTCCATAGTATACATATACCACAGCTTGTTAATCCATTCCTGGGTTAGTGGGCATTTAGGCTGTTTCCATATTTTGGCAATTGTAAATTGAGCTGCGATAAATTGTCTAGTGCAAATGTCCTTATGATAAAAGGATTTTTTTCAACAACTGATTGACTTTCAGTCTATTGATAGTTGATTTTCTGTATTAAACATGTTTCTAAGAACTTTACATGTAGTAACTCATTTAATTCTCACCACCATAACTACAATTTAGGTTCCATTATTCTCCTTATTTTACAGAGGAAACTGAGACTGTACTGCATTTGTGCTTATAAAATTTTTTATTTATTTAACATCTATTTACCAGAAAACTAATAGGTGCAAGGCACAATTCTGGCATCCTATTTTAAACACGAGGCTAAGTCTCTTGCCAGCAAACACAGATTTAAGCTAAAGAGGTCTGAAAAAAAGTTGTATTATTTTTTTCCAGACTTACCAGTTTTGAGACTTGCTCTAATAGGATAAAGTTTTCAACTACAACAAGTCTTCAGTGAAACGCAGCACCCATCCCACCTAGTTAAGAATCCTGGCACTAGAAATCTATTTCACCCCACTCAGCAGGCTGTAGTACATAATTATTTTCATCTGGTTATAACATAGGGGGGTGAGTTTAATCTCTAAAACCCTACAGGGATTGGTTTTAGCAGTTTTAGAAATTGCCTCTCATGCTACGAATGTGCCTCACAGCAAGATGGTCCTGCTAATGGTTCCCAGATTAGGATCTGGGGGGACCAAAGGCATGATTCCCTTCTCTCCATAATTTTCTTTCCTTTGTGGGCCAAGTCTATGGCCATCTGAGGTATCCTTATGGCCCTGCTTTCAAAAGCAATTTGTTCTGATTTGGAAAAAAGGATTAGAGGTCACACTTTTTAAAGCAATGATTACTATATGTTAGAGTCAAATGAATGCATATATAAAGTAGACCATCAGTAATAATATTCTTAGAATTATAAAGGGATATATGCAAACTAAATAGAATCCAAAACAATGATGTGTCCAAGAATGTGAAGTAATCTCTGTTTATCTTGGTTCTTAAAACTTATTCTGAACTCTTCCTTCCGGGGGGCGGGGGGGGGAAAGTCTAGAAAACCAATTCAAGAATATAATTGAATATCTCTTTATTAAGTTCAACCCACTCATTCAATCCTAATTTCTCCCAGATAGTTATCAGGAATAAAGAAAAGATACTTCAGTAATCAATTTTAAAAGTGAAACTGCTACAAAAACTGTAACTAACAAATCACCAAAATGATTTCCCTCACCCTCATCCCAGGTTTTGGTGAGCCAACCTCAAAAAAAGGAGGAAGGGAAGAGAAGGGAAGGGAAGGGTGAGGAGGGGGGGAAATAGGAGGGAAGGGGAGGAGAGGAAAAGGCAAACATACAAATTAAACTTTCCTGCTTATGGAAGATTTAGAAAAGGCCCTTGGTCTGTCCGCAGCATTCTGAGTGATAGCAAGCCACTTATATTAAAAATGACAGCCACATGTCTAAAAGGTATTCAACTTACACACCTGGTTCAACATATGTTAGAATATTTTGGTTCTGCCAAAAAAATTTTGTCTTATCACAAATTCCTTTCCCACTGTCTCAGAACCTAAGGTTAGGGACTACATATATAAAATCTAAGAGTTAAGCTTTTATAAGCATAGAGAAGTAAATAAAACAGTTTCAAAATTTCAATTTATTTTCATATTATTGGAGCTAAAAATTGACCCACAACAAAGATCTCAGTAACATAAAACTGAAATTCTATGAAACATAATCTTAAAAAACCATAATTCCACCAGACTGGAAAATCCTTGGTAGACTGCCGAGTTCTTGCCACCTCCAGCCTCAAAGGCAATGCCTGGCAAAAAGGAGCTTCAAATGATATTTGTAGAATGAGATAAACAAAACTTCAGAATTACATTGTTTAAAGTACTCTCAAACATGTTAGCACACCAATCCTCCTAAGGTATACAAGACAGGTATTCTTACGCCACTTTGAAGACAAGGAGCCAGAATTTCAGAGCCAACCAGCTCGTCTAGGGGTTGTAAAGCACTGCTTTCCTCTTCTACAATCACCTTTGCCAAACATTAAAAACACGCAGGGTATATGCTCTTTCACTTTTGCTCTGCTTTCCATATTTTATGTTCTGTGGTATAAAACTACCAGAAGTAGAAGGCAAAACCAGATTATTCAGATGCCAAACCTTAACAAGATCCACCACTGCCCTTTGCAGCTACAGCTTAGGCTTCCAGGTATTTAGGCCTACTTAAGTAAGGCACACATAATACTATATTTATGCTGCACACAAGTTTCAACCTCTCACATATTTTTAACCAAAAAAATTTTTTTTTAGAATTGTTTTCAAGCCTAGATCTCTACTGACAGTTTAATTCTAGATAGATTTGTACAGGAAAAACAAAGCAAAGAAATGTAAGATGGAGATAACAACTGGAGGATAATAACTGAGAATAAAAGGTATGTTCTATGCCCACAGAACATACCACACTAACATATATGAACTCTGAGAGGCTAAGGCAGGTGAATTGTCTGAGCTCACGGGTTCGAGACCACCCTGAACAAGAGCAAGACCCCAACCCTAAAAACAGCTAGGCATTTGTGGCAGGTGCCAGTAGTCCCAGCTACTCAGGAGCATGAAGTAAGAGAATCACTTGAGCCTAACAGTTTGAGGTTGCTGTGAGCTCTGATGCCACAGTACTCTACCAAAGGCGACAAAGTAACAAAGTGAGACTCTGTCTCAAAAAAAAAAAAAAAAAAATACACACACACACACAAATTGCAGGATAGAAAATCCAGTGTTTTCAGATACACCAATTTAGACTTCAAAGTAGATACAATTATCACCTGCTAGCTCACCGTTACTTTTAGGTAGAATTATAATTCGGATACTGATTCAACATTTATAGTATATTGTGCCAGACTTAATGTTAGGTTTGGCAATTCAAACATGAATAAAACATGGACTCCTGACCCAGGTAAGGATGACATTAATGGTGGTTGAGACAGATAAAAAGAAATAACAAAAAGGCTGTTGTGGGCCTACATGTGCCACAAATGTTGTTGCTACATATAATTTGTTGCTACATATAATTTATTAAGGAACGCATGTGAAAGAAAACTACTAATTTCACTAATCATAGGTGCCTCCTTGTATAAAGGACTGATACATAAAAGATATAAAAATAGGGTGTTCCTAAAATGGAGGGTTAAATTGGTAACAACTCCAGATAACTTTCCCAGATAAAAGGTATTAGAAACTTAAGAATTTTGTACCTTTAAGTCAATCAGTAATTCTCCAACAGTTTATAGGAGCCTGAGTGACACATGTGAAAGAAAACTACTTCATAACTAGCACTAGTTGCTAAGAACTCTGCATCTTTTAATGCCTTGTTTATATTAGCTATGTATCCATCTGGAAAAAGTTACATGCCATCACCCATTTTTACCAGTCTTCTTACTGTGTGGCTTTAAACTACTACCCAAAATACTACCTGATTTTGAAAGTTATCCTAGAATAAAAATAAATGTCCTACACCCAATATTAAGCAATGATAAATATTTAACTGTAGTTCATTAGATTGCTACCTTTCTGAAGGGACCTATTAGGTTTGATTCATGCAGAACTGCAGGTTAGAAAGGAACACCATGTGAGTCTAAAGCATGTTGTACCCGCTTTTAGCTCTGGCAAGAACCACCTCATTCCTTCCTAGATGACATCACTATATCCATCTCTATTAGGCATCTTGGTCTATGATCTGTAATTCTTTCCCATAGCTAGAAATACACTGGCTTTCAGGCAGAAATACAAAGGCTGATTAGTAGAAATCCTCTCAACCTTACAGCCAAGAAAAACATAATCTCTGGTATGTAATCCTTGAATGTAATTTAAGGATTCTTAAATATGACTGATCAACAAAAGTGGTGTGTGTACTTACATACAAGCATGTTTACCTATAAGCAGACACCCACCACCATCCTCCCAACCATCATCAGAAACTGAATTTAGTCATCAGAATTAATCCCTAGAACTCCTTCCCAATAATCCAAGGTACAATCTCAGAATTCTCTTTTCAAGTAGCCATTACCAATCTATCATTATCCTGAGAGTTACAACCTGTTTTCCATCTTTAATGTATTCTACTCTTCAGATAAGGAGCTCTAAGGAGTACCAAAGCAGTCACATAGATCAAACAGCTAATCAGAGACAGAACCTGGGTTAGAAAAAACCCAGACCTTGTGCCTTCTGATCAATACTACAGTGCCTATGTGTAATGTTTATCACACGCACCCTAACACTTACCATTCCCTGATTTCTCTGTGTCCTGATCATTTAACTTCTCACCATATGCTCCTCTCCCTTTTGCTTTTAAAGAATTCAATGCCCCTAGCATAAAAGGGTAAAGAACTTATTGTCATTTTATATCCTTGCAGCTAATGAATGGCATCTTCCCCATAAGCCATTAGCGGTCACTCAAAAGTTCACGCTACAGCTTGACCTTTGCTTCTTCTCAGAAGTATTTACCCTATTAAAAAGTGTTTTTCCTTGAATGTCACAATAGCAAAATATTGTAGTGGCTGTATGCCTTTCCAAGCAGGTATATTTGTGAGAAACACTTTATAGTTTTGTCACTAAGGCTCAAGAACTTAGACAGTAAGACATATTAAAACCAAAAAAAGAAATCAGTTCAAGTAAAAAGGAAAAACTAGTATTCTTATACATAGTCACCAGTCATAGACACCATATACATAATGTTTATGAATTTGACACCAAATGAACATTTCAATCACATTTAATTGAGCAATTCTATGGTAAAATGAGTCTAAAACTGCTCATCTGAGAAGAGTTCCCTCATACACACATATTCTGAGATTGGACAATTTTTTGTATTTATTACACTTTAAATACCATACTGTATTTTTGACTACTTCACAATAAGCAGGCATAACTGTGCCACAGTAAATATTATACCTAAAAAAATAAATCTTTTTGGTTGAAATCTGACACTACTTCCACCAGTTATATTTCTGCTGCTCTTCAGATTCTACATTTGAACACTGCAATTCTCTACTTCACATACAGAAATGTTCTAGGCAAATAAAAAAAGTTCAGACATAAATTAGTGGGCATCATAATATTAAAGTGTCCTTTATTTAAACAACACAAGGAAATTGGAATGACATCCACCATTTTAATGAGTTTTTATTTTACGTCAGACACTGTGCTGATCTTTACCCAAACTATGTTTTATTTAATCCTCAGTCCAGCCCTATGCAATGACAGTTATTATCCTCCATATTTACAAATGAGGGCATTAAGGCTTAAAAAGAAATGCCGTCCCTTGCGAAACTTCTCACATCATAGATTCAAACTCAAGCCTTTCTGACCTATATGCTTTCTATCCTTAGGCTACTATGCTGCTTCTACTACATTATAAATATTTAGACATTTGTAAAAATTTTGGTGAGGCATTCAGAACCATAACTAACTATTCCTCAAAATGCAGATGGCTAAACAGCATGTCCACAATCAAACCATCTTATCATCAGAAGCTAAGCAAACTCAGGTCACGAGGTGTGTGTCTGTCATTTAAGATAACAATGGAACCCTTAAGATCCTTGGGTGGTTTTACCATATTGTGTGGTATTTACCACGTGTTGTTCTGAAATAAAAAAAAATACAATGTTTGAAAATGTTTAAATAATGATTATATAAAACATGTCAAAAAAGATAAAATACTTCAAAATAAAAGATTAATCAATAAAAGATCTTTATGTATGATGGCTACCCATAGCAAAAGTTACATTTCCCAAGCCTGTGTCTACAAAACATTATTTAACACATGCATTTTTTTTGAGTTTTGAGGCTGTTTTGCCCTATCTCAGTTATTTTAACATACGTTAGGGAATAACACTATCTTGCACTCTGTTGATCTTCTAAACTAGTAAGAGAAATTCATTTTAGAAAAGATACTGGCATCATAGTTTCCAAAATCATTCCTGTAGATGTAAGTATGATATTTTCTGCTACCATGATGCGAAAATAAATGAGTGGATGTTTGGCACTTGCATTAGACAAATAATTATGCCAGACATTTTCACGTGTATTATCTCAAAAACACTCCACTATAAGTACTATTATACCTATTTTGTAGAGGAGAGGTTAAATAGTAAAAGATGCTAAGGGCTACTAAAGAGGGAGTGAATGGGGGAGATACTATTACTGGATAAAAGGTTTTTTTATTAGAGACCAAAAAGGGAAGGGTTATTATTCTGTTTGTCCTGTGATAGTATGGATATTTTACTTGGGTTTATTTTAAAGCTGTACAGTAAAATTAAGTTCCTTTTTTTATATAAATGAAAACTCTACTACTATCAAGTAAACGGGTTTTATTAAACATTTCTAAGCACTTTAAATTTATCTTGTAAGCCTACAAATGTGTGTAGAAGGAGAAGAGAAGGCTTGAGTATGGACCAGTCCATCAAACAGTTACTCCTGGTTGAGTATTATTCAAAAATAAGTGGCCTTATGTTAGAAATTCTCTTCCCAGTCAAAATTTCAGAACTGAGAGTACCATGAGGAATAAAAAGCATGTGAAAATATTTGTTTTGATCAAATTCTGGTTTCTACTCCATCGGGTTTTTCCATTGATCTAAAAATCCTTTAATAGTTTAGCAATTTCTCACAAGGATAACTGCTCTTAAATTACAAAAATAATTAGAGACATGAGCTTCAACATACTTCATTATGTGTGAATTTACCAAATACTGACATATAACATGATGGGCATTTGCATAAATGGGTATATCTGGGTTTGATTGGGGGTCTAGGATGAAATATTTTTAGTATGCCAAGTGTATAAATATCCACATATTTATATGTGGCCAAAGGTATTTGTGCCTTTACAAATTACATTTACACAAGAATGTTAAGAAGTGAAATTTAGGGCAGTGCCTGTGGCTCAGTGAGTAGGGCGCCGGCCCCATATGACGAACGTGGCGGGTTCAAACCCAGCCCCGGCCAAACTGCAACAAAAAAATAGCCGGGCGTTGTGGCGGGCACCTGTAGTCCCAGCTACTCGGGAGGCTGAGGCAAGAGAATCGCTTAAGCCCAAGAGTTAGAGGTTGTTGTGAGCCGTGTGACGCCGCGGCAGTCTACCGAGGGCGGTACAGTGAGACTCTGTCTCTACAAAAAAAAAAAAAAAAAAGAAGTGAAATTTAGCATTCCACTTGTTAAGTTGGTACCTAGTATATGCTTTAAAAAAAAAAAAATAAATGCCTTTTTTTTTTTTTTGAGGCAGTCTCACTTTGTTGCCCTTGGTGGAGTACTGTGGTGGTAGCTCATTGCAATCTCAAACTCCTGGGCTCAAGCAATCCTCTTGCTTCAGCTTCCCAAGTAGCTGGGACTACAGGAACCTAGAGACGGGATTTCACTCTTTTCTCAGGCTGGTCTTGAACTCCTGAGCTCAGGCAATCCACCAGCCTCGACCTCCCAGAGTGCTAGGATTACAGACATGAGCCACTGTGTCCCGCCTGATCTATTTCTTTTTTAAAGAAAAAAAGATGTCAGGTGAGAATTCTAGCGAGGAAAGTATCTTACTTTACTAATATTTTTCAATTTTTATATTAGTAAGTATCCAGTGGTTCCCAGTAGAGATGTCATTGATGTTTTGGGCAAACAACTCACCATTGTGTGTAAATTCTTCTGCAATCCAGACAGGGCAGTGTCCTTGGCCCACTAAATAGCTAGAGGCATCCCCAATTCAGTCATTTGTGACAGACAAAACATCCCGTGATATCTGCCATAATAGGAAGACTTCCAAACACTCAGTGGATCCAGGTGGAGAACCCCCAGGTACAGAACCCAAACAAGCCTCAACAGCTCAGGCCCTCCTATTTCACAGTCATCTACTGAGGGGAAAACTGTTCTTATCAATCAGGCTCGGGTCAGTCCTCTCAGGCACTGCCTGGATGCCCCACTTGTGTAATTACTCTTGCTCTATGTATCCGATCAGCTTCAAATTCTGATTTCCATCATTGGCTATTCTTTTTTAGATGGATCTCACCGTCACCCTGAGTGAAGAACCAGGGCATCATAGCTTATTGCAATCTCAAAGTCTTTGGCTTGAGCAATCCTCTTACCTCAGCCTACCCAGTAGCTGTGACTATAGCCTAAAAACACCCAGCTAGTTTTTCCATTTTTAATAGAGACAGAGTGTTGCTCTTGCTCAGCCTGGTCTTGAATTCCTGAGCTCTAGCAATACACCTGCCTTGGCCTCCCAGACTGCTGGGATTACAGATGTGAGCCATCGCATCTGGTCCTTAAAACCAAGCACATCTGCATTAATTTGACACCATAAAAACTCAAAAAGGAATGGACATTTAGGGCCAGGTACGGTAGCTCATGCCTGTAATTCTAGCACTTTGGGAGGCCCAGGTAAGAGGATTGCTTGAGACCATAAGTTTGAGATCAGCCTGAGCAAGAGTAAGACCCTGTCTCTACAAAAAAAAAAAAAAAAAAAAAAGAGAGAGAGAGAGAGAAAATTGCTGGGTATGACAGCACACACCTGTAGTTCCAGCTACTCACTCAGGAGGCTGAGACAGGAGGATTGCTTAAGCCCAAGAGTTTGAGGTTACAGTGAGCTACAATGATGCTAGTGCACTCTAGCCTGCTGACAGAGTAAGACTGTCTTTAAAAAAAAGAAGAAGAAAGAAATGGACATTTAGAAAATGGAGGGGCTCTTTCATGACTTAACACCTGCTTTTTTATTTTCACAATCTTCAAAAGTCAGATGGCCTAGACCATCTAACTTTTTTAATGCAACAAGTCATGATATATTGATTATAAAGAAACCATTGGGAATTCAGTTTTCAAAACAGAGAAATTATACCAAGAGTCTAAACCTCATATTCCAAAACACCAAACGTTCAAGTTCAATGTCTCTGCATACTTAAGTTGTCCATATGACAGAAACAATGCAGGATTTATAAAAACTAATTTAGAACAAAATTTAAAAGGCAGAGCTAAGTTTGGAACATGGTACTGAAGTTTTATTTTTAACTATGACAAAAGAATGAAAAAAATGAAACTTCAAAGCAAGTAATACCTTAAAATTTAATACTGAAAATGCTAACTGTTGAGCAATTATCAGTAACAGAAATGTATAATCTGTTCACTCTTTTAAAGCAAAGCCCAAAGGGCTTGCTTATTAATAAGAAAAGTCATTATATTTCTTGCTTTAAAAATACTTAATTGCCACAAATTCTGCAGTATACTCTTTCCCTAGTTCTGACTAGACGTTGTAAATCCACAGAACTAGATCACCACACAACACAGCACAACGGTAAATACCACAATCTATCACCAGCATTAACTGCTCCCAGTCCTAAGACTTTAATTTCAACAAGGCTGCAGCTCTCACCAACGATGGGGAGAGTTCTTCAGCAGGCACGGACACAGACCACATATTTTTATACATGCTGGTACACATAGGAAACTTTGTTACCCAAATCATAAGCATGTCCGAGACAAGATTTCTAAATTAGTCCATAAAAATTCTACTCAATGTATGTTTACAGAATAAACCCCAAGTTACTTTAGACCAATCTATGAAGATTAAACGACCAAAGCATCAGCAGTTTTTCCACAAGCCATAATGTTTTGAAAAACTCTAAGTAAAAGGAAATCCCACAAAATTTTGCTGTCACCACACCAGACCATCGATTTCTAATTCAAAGATGAAATATCTCAATGAAAACTGCAAAGATGGTCAGTATTAGTGTATAATTACTGGTAAAGATAGATGTGCTTCTAAAAACACCTGAAACTTTTCTTCCCTCAAAGTACACTATTTCTGCAAAACGCAAAGTAGATGATATATTTAAAATATTACTAACTATTCACAATGTCAAGTTGCTGCATGGTAGAAAACTTGATCTCTGCAGCAGGTCCTCAAGATAAAACTAGATGTTAAGATGTATGCTGCGGTAGGTCTACTTTCCAATTACTAGAAGCAAGCATACAAGAGATATAATTATTTATGACACTAGGACACGCATGCATGTTTCAACACACACACAGCTTAGAACAAAGTTTCTGGCATTATATGACAGAAGACTTAAACCAAAAACTCAAAGAAAGGTTATGGAGTGTATGTGTCTTTTTTTTTTTTTTTAATTTAAAACTTGCCACATCAAATTATTTCTTTTACATTGTGAGCATATTTTGATTAGTTTAAACATCTCTTTAAAGATTTCTCAGGGGGGAAAAAAAAACACCCTGTGGCTTTCATTGAGCTAACAACTTATAGAAGTAGAGTTTATAAAATTCAATTGATTTAAAAAAAAAAATCACCTTCCAAAGAAGACTACATGTTGACCAAACATATTTAGGAAGTCTTAATAGTTCTAGTCATAGGTTTCTCAATCAAAAATAAAACCCTAAATTCTGAAACTACACTATACAAGGCAGCAAAGTTTCATTTTGACAATTAAAAGCTTGTCCAAGATATATCAAGATACTTAAAAACCAAAATCATTACGAAGGCTTTAAAATTTAAAAAATGAAATTATTAAATAAATCCATTAGTAAATCACAATCCCGTTAAGCCCACTTATTCCTTAATAAAGATGGGGAAAAAAATGAAAAGATCATAATAATATACCTGACAATCTACACAGCAGTATTTGCAATAGACCTGCAAACCTGATTACAATAAAGTGTCATTAAGCTTGTAAGAGGCACAAATTCAAGAAACTGGAGGGATCTAACCTTAAGAACTTTCTGTATTCAATCTCAAAAGATTGAAACCAATAGTCCAAAGCATCCCTTTTCAAAGGAAGTGTCACTATTCAAAGATTTTATTAAAATCAAGCCTAAGATGCAATAGCTTAAAAAAAAACACCAAACAAAACTCAAACTCTTATAAGGATACTCTCAGAAACACCCAATATTTGCTGCTTTTTCCCTAAATATCTGATCAAATAATTTCTTTTGTTGAGAAAATTAACCTTAAAAAAGAGGTTTTAAATAGAAAGGTCTGAAATATCAAGGTAAAGAGCAGCCATGGAAATAAGGAGGTAAACTTTAAGTCTGACAGCTTCCACCTCGGAAATCATACACTGTCCTCAATCTGCAAATGAAATTCCACTGATGAAGTCAGGTGTATTGAAGAGGAGGTATTGTGAATGGGTGTTGGAAACATAAAGCTTGTAATTAAGTGCATTCTTGAGTATAATAATCCACCCTGGAACAAGATCCTATCCAATGTAAAGCAGCTAGACCTTATACACTCCCACAAGAGTTACAGTACATGACAATGAATTATGAACCAAATCTCATCTCATGGGCCAAATGGTCCATGAAAATAGCACCCAAGTCCCTCCAAAAACAGCGTTGATTATGCCCTTGGGTTTTAGTCCAGCAGAGCCTTCCACCTTTATAACAAGGCCTGTTAAGAGCCCTCTTCACCTTCACAACTATATAGGAAGCCTAGTATACCAGTTATGTAAAAGCTTTTGGATTAGGCTAAAAGAAAACACCCAGGAGATTTCAGCTAACAAAAGAAAAGCTGACCCTTATATTTACAGGTTGATAATTCCTAATCTAGAATATAGCAAAATACAAAATCTTTTGAGCAACATGATGCCACAGGTGGTAAATTCCACACTTGATACCATTTTTTCCCCGTGGTTCATTGTATCCAAACTTTGTTTCAAGCACCTAATTTTTCAAAATATAGTATAAAATTACTTTCATGTTATGTGTATAAGGGATTTAAGAAACATAAGTGAATTTCATGTTTCACCTTGGGACCTATCCCTAAGATATGTCACTTCATATATGAAAATATTCCGAAATCTGAAAAGCTAAGACTACTGGTGTGCACCACCTTATCTGGCAAATTTTTTTTATTGTAGAGATGGGGTCTTGCTACATTGCCCAAACTGGTCTTGAACTCCTGGCCTCAAGCAATCCTCTCACCTTGTCCTCCCAAAGCGCTAGATTTACAATATACAAGCACAAGCCACTATGCCCACTTCTTTTACATTTTTAGTTATAAAATGATTATGAGACCTGAAGATTACATGCAAAATTCACGTTTTATGCTGCGGAAAAGAGGTTGTAAATGAACTGGAAGGAAGTTTAAGAATAGATTTTTTTTAAGAAAGCATTAACACTTTTCTTAATTAGCATTAACCTCAAACCACAACTTATAGAAATTCAAAAACAAGTCTTAAACTAAAGCACACAAAAAAATCCCAATCATATTCACCTTCAGCAACTACTTTTTCCTTCGATTTCTGTCAATACCAGTGTGGATAAGAACGCCTCGGAAATAGTTTATGTGCACAAATCACCAGCTTTGTCATTTCTAACATCATAGTATTTTTTATGCTCTCACCTAGACTTCCTCAACTAAAAGAAAACATACAACACAGGTTATGTGACAAGCCCTCTAATTTCTAGCCTACAAGCTATATAAAAAAGTATTTAATATCACAAAGCATTAATGTAGTCTCATATCTTAGTTAAAACTTTTCTTGGCTGGGTATAGTGGCTCACACCTGTAATCCTATCATTCTGGGAGGCCAAGGCGGGTGGATCACTTGAGCTTACCAGTTCGAGACGCGCCTGAGGAAGAGAAAGACACCCTCTCTACTAAAAATAGAAAAACTGAGGCAAGAGGTTCACTTGAACCTAAGAGCTGGAGGTTGCTGTGAGATCTGATGACACCATGGCACTCTACCAGAAAAAAAGCTTAAGACTCTGTCTCCAAAAAAAAAAATTTTTTTCTTGATATTCTTTGCTTTCCAAAGCCTTCTCACGCTACAACCTATAATAATTTTATTCACGATTCACAAAATGTACTCTATAGTAGAATTTATCAGGTACTTATCACATAGACTTATACAGGACTATAAAATGACACAATTTGTTCAAGGGAAAGATGTTTATAAACATCTTTGTTTATAAAGACGTTATAAACATACATGTATGTATACATGAATCTATGTATGTCCAAAATCTCATACTAATTCTTATATAAGTAAATGAGTTTTTATAGATTTAAAGACGTTCCATAAGCCAGGCAATGTGGTGGGCGCCTGTTGTCCCAGCTACTTGGGAAACTGAGGCAAGAGAACTGCTTAAACCCGAGTTTGAGGTTGCTGTGAGCTGTGATGCCACAGCACTTTATTGAGGGTGACATAGTGAGACTGTGTCTCAAAAAAAAAAAAAAAAAAGTCCCATAACTGGTGGGGGAAAAAATCAATATGTCAAAGTCGTCACCTCACGATACTGTACTTCTTCCAACAATGTTACCATTGTTCCAAACATTTATAGAATTCATCATTTGTAAATACTTCTAGGGCAGCACCTATGGCTCAGTGAACAGGGCACCGGCCCCATATACCGAGGGTGGCGGGTTCAAGCCCAGCCCCGGCCAAACTGCAACAAAAAAATAGCCGGGCGTTATGGCGGGCGCCTGTAGTCCCAGCTACTTGTGAGGCTGAGGCAGGAGAATCTCCTAAGCCCAGGAGTTGGAGGTTGCTTTTAGCTGTGTGATGCCACGGCACTCTACCGAGGGCAATAAAGTGAAACTCTGTCTGTACAAAAAAAAAAAAAAATACTTCTAGAGCCAAAACTGATGTGAAAAATCAATTTTGCCTTTAAAAAAAAATAAATCAAAAACAGAATTATTTACCTTTATCGTTTTTGGGGGAAACAGTCTCTCAGTCACAGGGTTTGAGTGCTGTAGTGTCATATATCACAGCAACCTCAAATTCCTGGGCTCGAGTGATCCTCTTACCTCAGCCTCTCAAGTAGCTGGGACTACAGGTACCCGCCACGATGCCCTGCTATTTTTAGAGACAGGGTATCACTCTTGCTCAGGCTGGTTTAGAACTCCTGAACTCAAAAGATCCACCTGCCTCAGCCTCCCAGAGTGCTAGGGCTATAATAGCTTGAGCCATTACACCCGGCCCATCTAGCTTTATCACCCACTAAGTTCTTTAGGCTTAACGCCAAAAGATTTCTGAATGATTCAGAAAATCAAAACTTATGTCATAGAAAATGTTCCAGTATCAAACATATGTAAGAGGAATTAGACACAGGCTGTCTGTAGTCAATGTCAAATAAAGAGCTCTGAAAACACTTTTAAGCTATGACACCATTATTGCATGATCTTCTACAATGACTATTTATTATTTATCGAGACAGAGTATTACTTTATAGCCCTCGGTAGAGTACCATGGCATCATAGTTCATAGCAACCTCAAACTCTTAGGCTCACGCAATCCTTCTGCCTCAGCCTCCCTAGTAGCTGGGACCACAGGCACCCACCACAGAGCCCAAGTTTTTTAGTTTTTATTTTTGTTTTCTAAGAGATGGGGTCTACCTCTTGCTTAGGCTGGTCTCAAACTCCTGATCTTAAGAAATCTGCCCACCTCAGCCTTCCAGAGTGCTAGGATTACAGGGGTGAACCACTGCACCCGGCCTTAAAATGACTATTTTATAAAAAATAATATTTGCTTGAATCTGCTTATTTGTGGTTTTCAAGTTTCTTTAGTGTATCTATGTATAAATGCCTTATCAAGTTTATGAATCCTGTCAAACATTTTATTAATAAGCTCTTCAAATGTTATACAAGTTCATTTAACTTGTGGGTATTTAAAAGTAGTATATATGGCTTAGCACCCGTAGTTCAGTGGTTAGGGCGCTGGCCACATAGACCAGGGCTGGCGGGTTTGAACCCAACCCAGGCCTGCTAAACAACAATGACAACTACAACAAAAACATAGCCGGGTGTTGTGGCAGGCGTCTTTAGTCCCAGTTACTTGGGAGGCTGAGGCAAGAGAATAGTTTAAGCCCAAGAGTTTGAGGTTGCTGTGAGCTGTGATGTCATGGCACTCTACCGAGGGCAACATAGTGAGACTGTCTCAAAAATAAGTATATAACTAGACTTCCTTCCAAATTCTAAGTATAATATATTTTTTTTTAATTTCCCTAAAAGTCTTAAAAGTACATATATTAGGACTACAAAATGGTACTTTAAAAGTACACATATTAGGACTAAAAACTGGTACTGTACACTTACTTAGCAGTGAATTCTGTGGTATTGAGTTATCTCAATAGAACTGTTTAAAAAAAATTTAAGTAATGGGAGCCTAAAGAATAGTTTGTCAAAAAGCCTTACCTGTTCAAAATGAGGGGAAAAATAATTCAAAGAATAGTCAAAAAGCCCAGATCACCCCAAAATAGACCAATTAGAAAATTTTCAATTATGTGGTATAGCTCACATACCTCCCATGCATATGTTAGCATAGGTATACAAAGGGCCCCCAAATTAGTGTGCTTTGAACCAGAGACTTAGAAACTCTACCAGAGGTTGAATATTAAGGACTATATATACAGAGAGATATACATACTTTCATCATATAGAATGTCTCACTCTGAGCTCAGGATGAGATTGCATGATTTTCTGAATAGTGGGAAGAGATTTTATACTCTCAACAGTAGCTCCATCACTTTATTAATCAAAATCACAAAATATGAGAAACAGCTTGACTACAGAGATATCTTTTGCTCTAAACAAAGTTAATCATTCTTGTCCAGATCATGCTCAATCCAAAGTCTCAACTTTTTTGACTACACAAGGTTTCCCTCAGATGCGTACTATGATAAGGTGTCATGCACCCTATAAAACACAAAAATAGAAAAAGATAAACCACATTTACAATGTATTTTCTCCCACATCTTATACGATGATTTCTACACACCCCTTGGAATATTCACATCTGTCCTGGAAACCACTATTCCAACTGACCCACACATAAACCATGAAGAAGTACAGCAGCAGATGCCATACATAACTCTGCACAGAACTAAGAGATGACAAACAGTGATAAAGAATCAGTTTATGATCACAAGGGCAATCATACGTGGTATACTCATTGATTTATTTGATACAATGTGTTTGTTGAGTGTCCTCCATGCCAGGTACTGCCACAGGTAGTAGAAATGAAGAAATTAACAAGACAGACTAAGGCTCTATTCTTAAGGGGCTTGCATTCTGGGGGAGTGGGAGAAAAGACAAATAGTAAACTATATAAAAACAATAAATTACATATAAACAAAAAATGTATTGACAAGTGGTAATAAAATGCTATAAAGAAAAAAAAACAGGGTAAGAGATGTGGGAACATGGCAGGAAAGTCTCTTTGTAGGGGTGACATTTCAGAGGAGACCCGAGTGAAATGAAAGAGAATGAATGCCTTGCAAAAGTGTGGAAGAAATGCATTACAGGTAGAGGAAACCCCATGCAAAGGGTGGAGGTAGGTACAAGGTTGGTAAAGTCTAATGAACAGCAAGGTAGCAAAGCTGGAACAGAGAGAGCAATGGTAGGAAACAGTGTTGGAGAGCTGAGCAGGGATTGTACATCTAATATCCTTTTCAGTCATGGAGAGGAGTTGGGATTTCACTACAGCTGTGATGATGCTGAAAGATCTTGAGATAAGGAAGTTATCCCTCTGTGGAGAGTACTCTGGGAGTAGTGGGTGGGGGAAGAGGTACTAGGCCACTTGGAAGATACTAGTACAACACATGAACATGTTGTAGACCAGGGTGACTGCAGTGGAGGTAGTAAATGGATGGTCATTGGAAGGCAGATCTGATAGGACTTGTTGATAGATGAAGGGTACAAGAGGAGACCCCCCCAAATAAAACTCCGAAAAAAATATAATGAAAATGAGTGTTGAGAAATACATAAAAATAAGTCTGATGACACTCATTTTAACTGTCCCTTCGTTTGTCAATGTATCTTTCCAATTACATTTTTATCCATGTTCCACATTTCCTGTGCAATTCTCTCTACAATTGCCCCTCACTTTGTTTTCACTTCAGATACTTTTTCATGTTTAAAAATTGGGGATGTGGGCGGCACCTGTGGCTCAGTGAGTAGGGTGCCAGCCCCATATACCAAGGGTAGCGGGTTCAAACCCAGACGGGCCAAACTGCAACAAAAAAATAGCAGGGCGTGGTGGCAGGCACCCGTAGTTCCAGCTACTCAGGAGGCTGAGGCAAGAGAATTGCCTAAGCCCAAGAGCTGGAAGTTGCTGTGAGCTGTGACGCCATGGCACTATACCAAGGGCAAAAAAGTGAGACTTTGTCTCTAAAACATAAATAAAATAAAAATAAAATAAAATTTGGGACATACTAAACTCAGTAGATTTGAATGAGAAAATTCTCACATTACATGCTAGTACCATGACTGCTCTGAAACTTACATGTGGCCTGAATATATGGGTATGAGGATACAAGTCAGACTGAACCCTAAAGAAACCAAGGCACCAGGTCAGTCCCTGGACTACCAACTTCTATTTTTCTGCACAGTGGCTAGTGAATGTTCGTTCAGTGGCTTATCTTTCTACCTTCTCTCCCTGTAACAAATTATTCTTGATATTAAAGTGTTTTAAAAGGAAAGAAAGACTGAAAGTGAAAAAAATTAAACTGGAAAGTTGCAGGATCAACAAATGTGAAGGTAAAGGCATAGTTTTAACTTTTTAACTCCTTTAACATGCATAAAAAATACAAAAAAAAAAAAAAAGATGCTGAGCATGACGCAATACCAAACACTATTAAGAATCTTTAAAATCTAGTCTTATACCTTATTTTATAATGGAAAAGAAAAACAGAAAGTAACTGAGGAGGCCAGGTGTGGTGGTTCTCACCTGTAATCCTAGCACTAAGGGAGGCCGAGGCGGGTGGATTGTCCTGAGCTCACAGATTCGAGACCAACCTGAGCAAGAGAGAGACCCCACCTAGCCCAGCACTGTGGTGGGTGCCTGTAGCCCCCGCTACTTGGGAAGCTGAGACAAGAGAATCTCTTGAGCCCAAGAGTTGGAGGTTACTGTGAGCTATGATGCCACAGGACTCTATCAAGGGTGACAAAGTGAGAGTCTGTCAAAAAAAAAAAAAGAAAGAAACTAAGGAAATTTTCTATCATACAGAAAACAGATGCAGAAATTAAAAACACACAGCCTCCCTCTTTCTTGACTTCTACAATAGTTTATTCCATTTATACATAAGGCCAATCTCAGATTAAGATATTTATCTATAAAGAATTTAACAAATACAAACTTTCTCTTCCAAGTATTTAATAACTAGTTCCAACATCTTTTTTAGTAATGTACATCCTTTTCTATCATTTTCACCTATCCATATATAAAACATATTATGTGTAAGGTAGTAAGTAGCATGAGGTATCTCCCAAGAAATTTAAAATGAGTGAAATGAGACTGCCATCTGCATGAGATCCATAAAAAACAAACAGATGCAAAGTCACCTTAACAACTAGCTCCCAAGACAGCTGACTAACAGGGACTTGAGAATATTAACAAATCTAAAGAAAAAAAGAATCAGAAAGGGAATAGAGGCAGAAAAAAAGCAAAAGAGGCTAACGTTGTCAGTGCTCTTCCAAGTACAGTCCAGGAAAGGAGTCCAAAAAGTGTGCACCGTTTACAACACAGGCCACTGGGAAGGTTTTCCCTACACATGAAGGAGACCCTGAAGCCCCTCATCCCTACCCTAATATTTTCTGCTCAAATTCCAAGTTGATAAATAAACGAGCAGGCAGAAGGAAGGACAATTGGGGAGATCGCACCTAAGGTGTACCATGTGAGGATGTTCAGCATGCTCCTTGGGTGAAAGGCTCAACTACAACTTGAACTTTACCTTAGAATTGAAAATAATGTGGCTCAGTGCCCATCACTCAGTGGTTAGATGCGCTGGCCACATACACAGTGGCTGGCAGATTTGAACCAGGTCCCAGCCTGCTAAAACAATGACAACTACAAAAAAAAAAAAAAAAATAGCTGGGCATTGTGGCAGGTGCCTATAGTCTCAGCTACAGGCTGAGACTTGGGAGAATCGCTTAAGCCCAAGAGTTTAAGGTTGCTATAAGCTGTGATGCCACATCACTCTACGGAGGGCAACACAGGGAGACTCTGTCTCAGAAAAAGAAAGAAAAAAGAAAATAATGTAAACTGAACATCTGTACCCTCATTTTAATTTGTAAATAAAAAATAAACAAATTTAAATTCCACTTTTAAAAAAGGGGTGGGGGAAAAGAAATGACCAATAAGCTGGGCCCAGTGGCTCACACCTGTAATCCTAGCACTCTGGGAGGTTAAGGAGGGTGGATTGATCGAGCTCAAGAGTTTGAGATCAGCCTGAGCTGTCTCTACAAAAATAGAAAAAATAGCCAAATGTGTGGTGAGCGCCTACAGGCCCAGCTACTCAGGAGGCTGAGGCAAGATGATCTCTGGAGCCCAAAGAGTTTGAGGCTGCTGTGAGCTATGATGATGCCATGGCACTCTACCCAAGGCAACACAAAAGAGACTGTCTCAAAGAAAAAATAAAAAGAGAGAGAAAAACAAATGAGTAATATTTGGATAATATTGATTCCCCTACTTAAATTTTCCTGCAAAGGAGAGAACATGCCAATCATGCAAATATGACTACACAAATATCTCACCTCATATGGTATGCACATACACACACGTTCATATGGCATGTGTGCACAAGTGTATATGGTGTGTATATGTGTAATCTCCATGCCTCAGTCAAACAAACTGAATGAGTTTTTCAAAAGTTTATTAACAAAATTAGGTTTCTAGGCATATGAACACAAGAGGCAGACCATGGACTATGGTTATTCTCTTAAGATAATGGGTATCCTCCTTAATATTAGGATGATAGCTTCTACTTCATCTGTAATACCTATAGTATCTAATAGAGTTACATAGATTTAACAGAAACTCAAATGCTTCTTAAATCATTATACTCTAAAATAATTAAAAGTTATACTTTGCAGGTTAGGTATGGTGGCTCACTCCTATAATCCTAACACTCTGGGAAGCCTTGGCAGGTGGGTTGTCTGAGCTCAGGAGTTTGAGACCAGCCTGAGCAAGAGCAAGGCCCCATCTCTTATAAGAAAGAAAGAAAGAAAGAAAAACTAATTGGGTAGTGTGGCAGGTGCCTATGGTCCCAGCTATTAGAGAAGCTGAGGCAAGAGTATTGCTTGAGCCCAGGAGTTTGAGGTTACTGTGAGCTATGATGCCATGGCACTCTACCTAAGGCAACAGAGTGAGATTCTATCTCAAAAAAAAAAAAAAAAAAAAAAAGTTATACTTTGCAAATGAAGGTACCTAGAATCCACATGTCTATGCCAGATGTACAGATTAAACATCAAAATATTAAAAAGCATCTTCTTTAGTTTTATCAAATCTGTACACAATCATTGAATGCTGTTCCATGCTAATCCCATAGCAAGTTATTCTACATATAGTCAGCAAACATGTACTTACTGGCTGCTAACAGATTTATTACTGTGGCATTTCTATACTTTAGGAATACAATTTGACAGCATACTAGTAAGACAATCAGTATTACACTCACCATCCATAAATATATATATAAAACTACAAAAAACAATGTACCAGCCATTACGTACTACAGTATAAAAGTACATCAATCTCAAGCCCTTCCTTCCCCACCCCGGCAAAATTCAACCATACTCTTTTGCCTTCTACCATCTTCCATAAAGAATTTGCTATATTAGTTTCTTATGAATGCTGCTTCCCTCTCTCACACACACAAACCACAAACACACACATGCAGGCACACTAACTTCATTAGATCTAATTATCATTGCCCTGTGTACACAAAAATATCACGTTGGTGACATTATTGTTTACGAACATAAGTGAAGCTATGAAGACCAATGTACCTTTATGTCAAAATATTTCTATTTATGTATTACTTTAGACACAAGATCTCAATATGTTGCCCAGGCTAGATTTGAACTCCTGGACTCAAGTTATTCTCCAGCCTCAGCCTCCTGAGTAGCTGGGACTACAGTTGTATACATTGCCCTAGCCTTTAATGTGAAAATATTTCTTACAAAGGACATTTATCAGGTGAAAAAATTTGGCTCAAGACCTGGCAGTACTTCTAAGTTTAAAAAGCATTTCTTTACTTGTTCATATATTTTAGAATATACCCTAAGGAAAAATTAATGTTTAAGTTTATCAAAAACTAATTCAAAATGGTATGTTTTGTTTCAAATCACCATTCTGACTGAGAGAAAAACCTCAATTATCATATTGTACTTTCAGAAGACTACCTGTTAGCATATGTGTTGATAGAATTAACTTCCCTGATCCACTAGACAATAAAAGGTATATTACAAGGAGATTAGATACCCCAGGATAAAGAACTGAGTGGGCATTGAGTCACTGTGTTGTTTCGGTTTATTATATTACCCAAACCATATAAGATATCGATAACAAGATAAATGACTTTGTCAGTCCATATATATAAAAAATACACATAAGCACATGTCAAAACAGTCTAAAAAGAACACTAAAGTAAAAATGTTTTGGTCCACGTGATCAAAATAATGACATTTGTATGTAACCAAAAATCACTTGCCTGTTAAACAAAAAATTTTCTGCCCTAACAATTTTTTTAACTTTTATAAATAATTATAAATCCTCTATAGAATTTCACAGGGAAAAAATAAACCCCCCCAATGTGTCCTGAGGTTATCATTTTTAATTGGCTAATTATAATTTATATATATAAACACTTATAAGGAAAAAAATACATAGGTTCCACATATAAATTCCATCAGTTGGCCGTCTAATTAATAGTTGATGCTGACTAAATTATGAAACTTTGGTCTAAAATAACTGGCAAAAAACCAAAAACAGACAATGCAGTTAAGCCAAGAATGGTCCATTAGAATATCAGGAAAGCAATTACTTAGATGAAAATAAATATAGGTCTTTACTGACATGAATAAAGAGAAAATTAGAACTTTAAGGAAACAAGTATTTCATTTAATTCAACAATGATGCAACATAGCTGCCTCCAAATTAAGTTACCTTTCATTTGCTCTCAAGTTTCTCTAATTCAATGTTGAGGTATTTTAATTACAAAATTTCCCAGGTAGACTATAAAACAAGCTCATGTTTCTAAACACCATGCCAGATCTGAACATGGTTATTTATTTAAAACATCTGGACCAGTTATTTGGGGTTTGGAGATCACATAATAATTCTTAGTTTTATCTCTGTTGGTGTTTTTTCAGTCATGACGGGATTCTAGGAAGACAAATTTTCTCAATAATGATTTTTTTCCCTTTCCTTTGGAGGTATTTATAAAACCAAAAACAATTATTTCTGGGTACTTAATTTTACCTTCCAGGGTATAAAGTGTGTCTCTTATCGTATAGAATACCTAGAATGCTTTTAAACTCAGTAAAACCAGGGTGTTTCACAGGGAACTAGGAGCTATCATCTTTTGGCTACCGAATGACATATTTCTCATCCCCTGGAGTACCACCAAGAGTTTTTTACCTAAACAATAGAATGTACTTTCTTAATGTAGCTTTTACTCTTCTGAGGATCAGATAAATCTGAGCTTTAAAAGTAAACTGCTAACGGCAAAAGCAAGAACAGACAAATGGAACTAAATCAAACTTAGAAACTTCTATGCAGCAAAAACAAAGGAAGCAATCACAGAGGAAGAGATAACCCAAAGAATGGAAAAAAATATTTTTAACCATATTTCTGATAAGGGATAAATATCCAGAATATATAGACAAAATTCAACCCCCAAACCCCCAAATGATCTGATGAAAAAATAGGTGAAGGACTAGAATAGACATCCCTCCAAAGATACTTAAATGGCTAATGAGTACATGAAAAAGACCCTCAAGGGAGGGTCAAGACCCTCAAGATCAAGGAAGCGTGAATCAAAACCGCAATGCAGGCCTGTAATCCTAGGACTTTGGGGGGCTTGCGGGGGACGGGTGGGGGGATCACTTCAACACAGGAGTTTGAGACCAACCTGGGTAACATAGAGGGATCTCATCTCTACATATTAAAAAATTAGTCAGGTGTGATAACACGTGTCTGTAGTCCCAGTTACTCAGGTGGCTAAAGAGACTCAGTGCCCATAGCTCAGTGGCTGGAGCGCCAGCCACATACACCAGGACTGGCAGATTCGAACCCAGACCAGGCCTGCTAAACAACAATGATAACCACAACCAAAAAATAGCCAGGTGTTGAGGCAGGCACCTGTCGTCCCAGCTATTTGGGAGGCTGAGGCAAGAGAATTGCTTAAGCCCAAAAGCTTGAGGTTACTGTGAGCTGTGACATCATGGCACTCTATCAAGGGCGACACAGTGAGACTCTTGTCTCAAAAAAAATATCGCTTAAGCCCAAGAGTTGGAGGCCAGCCTGGGCAACATAGCCTGACCCTGACCATGTCTGGTGTGTGATGTGTGTCTGCAGACCTAGCTACAAGGCAAGTTGAGGTGGAAGGATCATTTAAACCCAGGATTTAGATGTTGCAATGATCTATAGTCACACCATGACTTTGTCTTTTAAAAAATTACAAATAAAATTTTAAGCCACAATATCACCTCACACTTGTTAGAACGGCCACTATCAAAAAAACAAAAAATAACTATTATGAAGATGTGGATAATTGGAACCCTTTGTGCTCTACTGACAGAAATGTAAAATGGTACAGCCACTAGGGAAAATAGTATAAAGGTTCCTCAAAAAATTAAAAAGAGAATCACCCTATTATCTGGCAATCGCACTTCTCTTGTATTTATCCAGAAGTGAAAGCAGGATCTTCTAGAGAGATTTACATACTTATGTTCACAGCAACACAATTCACAATGGCCAAGAAGTGGAAGTGACCTAAACATCCATCCATGAATGAAAGGATAAAGAAAATGTGGTACACGTATACATACAGTGGAATATTGTTCAGCCTTAAAAATGCAGACAGTTCTGTTATATGCTAAATGATTAGTTACATATTAAATATAAATGAGGAAAATATGCTAAGGGGAATAAGCCAGGGCAAAGTTGTGAGACTCACATTTCTCAATTGCAAAACTTCATACAAAGCAACAATAGTCAAGACAGTGCAGTACTAGCACAAGGACAGACCTGTAGATCAATAGAACTAACAGAGGCCGGGCGTGGTGGCTCATGCCTGTAGTCCCACAGCTGTGGGAGGCCGAGGCAGGTGGATTGCCTGGGCTCGGAGATTCGAGACCAGTATGAGCAGCAGTGAGCCAGAGTGAAACTCTGTCTCTAGTAACATCAAAAACAGCCTGATGTTGTGGTGGGCATCTGTAATCCCAGCTACTGGGAGGCAACAAGAAAGAGAATCGCCAAAGGAAGAACAGTAAAAAATGAAACAAAATAAAAAAAATAGAACAGAAATTTCAGAAATAAATCCTTACCTTTAATGGTCAATTTTCCACAAGGATGCCAAGACAATTCAATGGAAAAAAATTGTCTTTTCAACAAATGGGAAAAACAGATACTTGCACTCAAAAGAAGGAAGCTGGATCTCTACCTCACACTATGTAAAGGTTTACCCAAATGTATCAAAAATCTATGGATCTGCTATGCAAGAGCTCAAACTGTAAGAAACTTAGAGGAAAACACAGGAGTAAACTGTCATGACCTGGGATTAGACAATGCTTTCTCAGAGAGCATGCAAAAACACAATAAAAGAAAAAACAAGTTGTACTTCACCAAAATTTAAAACTTCTGTGCTTAAAAAGCCACCATTTAAAAAAAGTAAAAAGACCACCTTTACAATGGCAGAGAGCATTTACAAATCTTATTTTCTAATAGAGGACTTATATTCAGAATATATGAAGAGCTCTTAAAACTCCACAATAAAAAGACAAATAAGCCAAATGAAATATGGGCAACAGAGACAATGCTCTATTCTAATGAGAAAGTACACAAATGGCCCAGTAAGTAGATGAAAAGCTATTCCACATCACTTGCCATCAGGAAAATGCAAATAAAAACCACAGTGACATACCATCACAGCTACTCAGATGATTAAAATAAAAAGATAGACAATAACAAGTGTTGACAAGGATATGATGGGATTGGAAGACTGATATGCTATTGGTAGAAAAGCAAAATGCTACAGATGATTTGGGAAACAATTTAAAAGTTCCTCAAAAGTTTCAAGACAGAATTACCATATGACCCAGCAATTCTACGCCTAAGTATATACCTGAAAAAAATGAAAATATATGTCCACAAACAGCTTCTACATGAATTTTCAGGGCAGCCTTACACAAGAAAAAAGTGGGAACAACCCAAATGTACATTAATTTGTTGTATGAAAAAGTAAGAGATGGCACATCCATGTAATGGAGTATTTTTAAACGTATATTTTAAGTGGGTGACTTATTTGGTATATGAATTATACTTCAATAAAGCTAAAGAAATAGTAAACTGCTATAATTACATAGTCCTCTCACATAAAATACAAAATGTACCAATTGGAAAGGAACTTAGAAATTACCTCATTTGTTTTACAAATAACAGAATGCAGGCTTTCAAATGTAGGTGGGATAGAACTGGGCCTGCATAGATCCCTAGGCCCAGGGATGTTCTCAGTCTTTAGTAGCCAATGATACAACTGTCTTCCAAGGAGTAGTCAGCCAGCTGCATGACTGGATGCAGCACAGGTGCAGGATATCTGCAGAGTAGCTACTGTCATGTATTCCTTTCTCTTTAATTATCACATAGCACTGGACTATTTTTTCTAGTTTGGGATTTTTTTTTTCTTTTAGGTGAGAGAGGGAAGTTATTTGTCATTACAAGACCTTCTTTCCTACTACTCTCAACACAACCATAGTGAATGAAAATGGGACTATTAGGAAAAGGAGAGCTAAGATACTTGCGTCCTGTCTGTGAGAAGGCCATCAGTTCACTTCAGATAACCTGATCAGATTCATCTCAATACAATCGACACAGACCTTTCACTCACTGGCCAGGAGGCTGGGGGACAGCCCTAGGCTGGCTGGGTACCTGGCTGCCAAACACTGAGTAGCATTTCCCTGGAAGGAAACATCCCACCTGAGGAAAAGAGTATGAAAAAATAGCTCATCTCCTTTTCATGAAACAAAGATAACTGATCTAGATAATACTTTCATAACATATCAACAGAACCTTACCAGAGAAAAGTTTCAAATACAACTACCAAAAAGTTAGCCTGGGCTAAAAAAAGGCAAGGTTCTAGAAAAACCATAAATAACTTTATAGGGATTTGGTGATAAGTCATTAAGTATACTTAAAAAGTTATTAGAGTGCCTCAAAAGAGTTTGGGCACTCAAACTGACAAAAACTACTGAAATTAGGAAGACAAAAATATTTTATACATCCTTGGTAACAAAGACTCTCCTAGTTAAAAAAAAAAAAAAAGATAAAACTTGGCTAGAGGGACAAAGGTACATGTATTGTAATTTACCATTTCTAATAAAATGTTTTGAGAATTCTTAAAGAAAGAATTCTTTTAATCTTCTAAAATGTTGAAATAATATTTTCTAATTCAAAATCTGCAAATATTGTATTTGTTATGATTTGAAAATGAATGCATGATCAACCTTTTTCTCCTTTACCTCGGGCAACAGGGCAAATGCATTTCTAAAGAAACAAATGATAACACCAGGCTACAATAAAGGGAAATCAAAACAACATAGAAAAATTAATAGGCTACATTACTTTCACACAGATTTTAAAACATACAGTATATGAAGTATCTTTTCTCTGAAATATCTTCTATATTCTACATATGTAACAATTAAGATAAATCATTAATAGATCCATTCATATACATGATTCAGTCAGTAGAAAAATTAATATAACACTAAATACTTACGAGAAATATTGGTTTTGTCCTCTGAAAATTTTTTTAAAAAGGTAAGATCTTTCGTCACTGTCAAACGTATTCAATTTTCTCCTCAAATGAAGTTTAGATGAAAACAATGTGACTGACAACTTCTGCACAGGCAAATCTTGGCAGCCCTCAACTCTGTCTATCTCCTTGGCCTGTTAAGCAAAATTCCTTCACAAACTGTTGGTCTTTGCAATAACTCCTACAAAGCTCATTACTGCCAGCCTCCGCCTGTCCCCCATGTTGTGCATTTATCCCTGAGATGCATATCAACATGTGGCACATGTCCTTGACATGCACAGAAGAGCTGCACCCCAGGACAGCAGCATGCACGACCATAGTGTGGACTCTTACTTCTTTATGGTTGCTGGGATGTAACCGAGAAATCTAATAACTGTGACAGTGGGGCCTTTCGGTTTTTCCTTGCCTGCACAGACACTAATGAAAGGTTAAATGAATAGGAATGGTTGACAAGAGGTACAATAAAGAAGGAGCTTGGTAATCCACAGACACTGAGCAGAGATCCTTGGCTCAAGCAGAGAAAGGACAGCACATCGTCGAGTCACAATATTTAAAACAGCTTGCTATACACAGAGGCTTTTGTGTCTGGGTACACGTCTGGCTTTGGACTAAAAAAAAAAGATACTGAAAAGGAATTTCAGCATGGGGCACTTTGGCAAATGTAAGGTCATAATAAGAGAAAAATGTTTTGTGTGGGTTGTTACATCTTTGTACTAAACACAAAAAAGCAGAGACTATGAACTCATGAACCACAAGTTCCAAGACAATACTGTACATTTTGACAACTATTAAATACTGTATCTAGAAGGCTGACTTTATGCAATTCCCACTGGTAAGACACACATGGAGTGAGTCACTTAGGAGTTCCACATTCTGCCTTCCTTATGGAAGAATTCTCACTACTTATCTCATTACAGTTTTATAGTCAAGTACTAGTCTTAGTGAACATGATTTGGTACAAATACAACAAAAACTCTCTAGCCATCTTCCACTCATTGCAAAACTTCCCAGCAGTTACTGCAAGGAAGCAGAATTCATCATGTTAGAATCTGTGATGTACAAGGCAAACTTTTTGTAATTTCAGGCGACCACAACTATGAAATAACCTCAACTAGAATTCGTAATTACTGAATAACCTCAACTAGAATTCGTAATGATTTTTCTCTCTATACCTTAAGGGAAGGTTGTTTTCCTTAGGTAACTCAGTTTAAATCATAACAACAAACCAATTTAAATTACCAAGAAAAAAATGTTCCAGAATGTCAAAGAGAAAATAGAGAAAGCAGAACAAAACTGACAATGTTTTGTAAAGATATTTTTAAAGGCAAAAACTTCAAGAATTATGTGTCTGTGCTATAGTTCTTATGCATATGCATGACTTACAATATAGGTTCACAAAAAATGGTAAAAGCATACTGAGAACATGTTTTTAAAACAAGGGAGGCTCTTTGAACAGCCAAATTAAATTATAGCTGAACTCGGAGTGTACTGAGGGTTCTAACAAGCAACAAATAAAGACTTTTACTGGCTAGTAACATAATGAGAGCTACTGTGCAAGAGATTAAAAAAAGGACAAATCTGGGTAGTTTATCTCACTGGATTATATTATTTACTTAAATGGCAAGTAAGTTTGTCCAAAGTAATGATGCTAAAAACTAGCATACAAATATTAAAGAGCAATTATGATCGATGACTCTAACATAAATGTATCACAAATGTTAGTGGAAAGACTGATAAACAGATGTGAAATTACCATACATGACAAATACTGAATTTAATACCGCTTATATTCTATTTCTCTTATTTGAACTTATCTATTGATCCGTAATATATCAGCTTTATAAATGGCTTACTCTTTGTGCTTATAAGATGAAGCATTTATTTTGAAGGAATTTTCTCTCCAGAATATGGCAGTTATTATGTACAACTATTTTATAAACCTACATTTATAAAAAGGAGGTTGTCTTGAGTGAATTCAAAAGTACTCCACTCCTCAGTGATTTGGTAGGAAGTTATTCTTAATACAACTTTGAAGGTTGTGTTACTCTCCTAAAATGAGAATAATTCCTTCAATTGACAAAACAACAAACAGTAGTTAGGCAAACCAAAATATTTAAAATACAGTATTTGGTTGCATTTTGCCTGATCTCCAAATCATCAGAAAGGTAAAAACCTAGAAAACTTCACCGGCTCTGTGACTGTTCTTGTGTGAAGTTCTTTGGCTTCTATCACTGCTTTAACAAATATATAATAACAGCACCTCCAAGCCTAAAAACCGGGCCAGTATTCATTACCTACTCTTTTAGTACAACATTCTGATTGCCCAAGTGTTTTTTTTTTTTTTTTTAACTTTAAGTCTACCTCATAAAATCATGAGGCTCCCTCTAGCTCTTCAGAGAGGAGTTTACTAACCAATGATCCTACATAATTCCCATCCAACAGGAAAGATTTGAGGAGACTGCCTCTCTTTCCATAAGAAATGTTTTTAACTCTGTCTCTTGTAAGAATGTAGATGTTAAATGAGACCATCTGCTGAGAAATTCAGAAAACACTGCTCCTTATACATCCACCATGTTAAGATTCCATTAATTGCTTCCAACCCAAGCTTTATGTACAAAATTCTATAGTGAAACTTTAATCTGTTTAACTATGCATACATTCCAAAGTTAGATTTAACCACCTTGTCTCAAATTAATTTTAATCTCAAAAAACAAATAACATTTGTCTTATGTGAGTTTTAAAAGCATACATTTAAATGCAGGGTCTTAAAAATAAAGAAAAAATCTTTAACAGTGTATCTGTGGAATTTATGCAAAAAAAAGATGCTGATGGTAATTTGTGGAAAACATTTTCAGGAGCCATAATATTTATACACAACACTGGTATAATGACTTTTTTATTGTTTAATCTTTTCTGTAATTTGGTATTGGATATTTGGGGATTGTAGTTATTTAGAAGACCATAAATAATACAGTTGTATTATACCATCTTACAATAGCCATAAAAACCATATAAGTTGACTGGCAAATCATTTTAAACAAGTATGAAAAATGTTAAATCAAGATCCTCATACTCACAAAAACCATCTTTCAAGTATTTGAGGAGTATTTAAAATAGAACTGAACCTTAACTCCAAAATTAAAAGGGAAAGAACTAACTTCAAGTCATCACCTATTTTGGATTCTCTTAATATAAGAAATAGTCCCAGGAACAACAAAAAGAATAGCTCCTTATATCCCCCCCGCCCCCACCTCTTTTTGAGCCAGTGTCCAATTTCTTCTTTTCTGAACAGCTGTATTATCCAACTTAAGTTGCTCTGCTAATTTCAGTCCCACAAGGACTAACTTGGAAGGCAAAAAAAAATACAAGAAAAGATCAATTTGCTGGGAAAGATCAAATGAGAAAACTGTGGGGACAGCACCAGGTCAGCGTGTGGAGAACTAAGCAGACCTGTTCTTCATTAACTGCGGCTCTCTGGGGGTGTCACACACTACCTGTCCGTGGGCTTTATTGAATCGCCTAACCCGCCTTTCTGTTCCATTCTTCTGGGCCCAAGTGAATCATATCCTGCTGCTGACAAGTTAGCAGGGGACTGCGGCTGCAACACGAAAGTACTTTTCTTTCTTGTCTAAATCAGGCAGATTTTTGAAAAGACGACACAGCATTGACTCGTGACATGGCAAGATGAAACGAGAGGTCTGGGCCGGGTCTTGGAGCTGTGCACATAAAAGTAATCAAATGACACTCCTGGAATGCAAATTGGCATTCTTGACTGCAGCAATTGCACAACCATGAAACATCCCTGACAGCAAGCAAGATTAGGACAAAATGTTATGTAAAGCACTGAACTCAAAAACTCTCACTTGAAAATTCAAACTGTAACACTTACATTTTAATATAGCAATAGTCAGCTCTGCTTTTGTCTGCTTCTTTTTGTAATCACATATCTGTATCTGACAGCTATCTTACATCTCAGGAAAAAAATCCGGTATTAAGAATGTACTACTGCTATCAATAACTTCTTAATATCAATTTTTAAATATCACGTGAGGTTTATTCTTATTCAAAGTTTTACATGCCAACACCACCCAACTTCATATTCTCCAGGGAAAATAAAGGCAGTTTCACAAGACACTCCAAGCAGAGTTCACCTTCAGGCTCAGTATTACTTCCTTCAGGTGAAGATACTCCCCTACTTTGGTAAAGTAATTAGCAATCTGGATTTTAAATACACTGCTCTCTGGGAACAGAAAGAGTAGCTTCAACTAAGAACTTCATTAAGACTGAACCGTTTAAATGAAACAGCTACAAATACAATCTAAAACACAGATCCTCCTAAAAGTTCACAAGGGATTTTTTTTTCTTATTGGGGGCTGAGGGGGGGGGCGGAGAGAAGGTGGTTCCAAAGGGTAAAGTAAGTTCTGTTAACTTGTACAAGGTCTCACTACTCAGGCACATCTTCAGATGAGAGGCACTAACAGTGCCAGAAATAAATTCCCCCACTTAAGGCATGTACGTGTGTGCACAGTAACATTTGAAATTGCAGAATGAAAGAGTGGTAGACAATTGGCTTAGACACTGTCCAAAGTGATTAGTATACAGGAAGAGATGTGTAGACATATAGTTAATATAGGCTATGGGGAAAAGGAAGAAAAATACCTGCAACCGACCTTTGCAGTATTTTTGTGTAAAGTGCCGTTTGAAGAAAAACTCTAGGGCTCTAAACAGATATATTTACTATTTTGTTTTTATGCCTCACTTAAACGCAGATACCAACAATTGCCAAGTGTCCACGAAGTACATAAAAAATAATAAAACGGGTCACTTTCTGCCACTTTAATCCTGGGTACACAGGATTATTTTAGGATGTCTTTTGTACATCAGTTTTACAACAGCTTGACTCCAGGGTAAATGGGAACCATCATAAATCGCACGCTGCTTTCAAAACCACTTTAATTTCTGTCAACGTTACTGTAACCACAGTCCTGGGCGCACGTTTGTGTATGTGTGCGTGCCTGCGTTTGACAGTCGCATCTCCTACACTCCAGTTGTGACTTTGATCACTGAAACAAGAGATGTCACATTAGGGGGAAGGGAAGAGGGAAAAAATGCCAACCCGCTATCACCCTTTACCTTACATATTCCATCTATATATGGAACGCAGTATATCAGATCCCCAAGTGGGGGTAACAATAGCAACGCCGGGTGGAAGCAAACTGAAAGGAAGGGAGTGGTCAGGCCCCATTTCTTTCTTTATTTATTTTTTTTATTAAATCATAACTGTATACAATGATATGATTATGGGGCATCATACACTCACTTCATAAACCATTTGACACATTTTTATCACAGTGGTTAACATAGCCTTTCCGGCGTTATCTCAGTTACTGTGCCAAAACATTTACATTCTACATTTACCAAGTTTCACAAATACCCCTGTAATATGCACCACAGGTGTGATCCCACCGATCCCCCTCCCCCTACCCACCCCCCCCTTTCCCACTTCCCCCTATTGTTAAGTTGTAGCTGGGTTATAGCTTTCATGTGAGAGTCCCAAATTAGTTTCATAGTAGGGCTGTGTACATTGGGGGGTCAGGCCCCATTTCTAACAAATCACTTCCCCGAAAGAGGACAGAGCGGCTCATCACCCGGCGAACTAACTGCACGCTGCCTCGCTGCAGAGAAGCCGCTCCGCGGACAAGGACCGGGCTGAGTCTCGCTTCGCAAAGCCATGCCAGTTCCCTCCTGCACTTACACTTGGGGCTTCTTAAAAACCTTAGCCTCACCTCACAGGGGATTTCACCTAGTTGGGTTATTTATTATTATTATTATTTTCTTTTATTCTGCTCCTTCCCCGGGCCCCAAATCCCACAGTCCAGTCAATGTGTTGAGTAAAACAAATCGGCTCCTTTAGAACTGCACCTGGAAAATACGTGTGGATCCCTCTCAGGCGAGGAGTGACTCGCCTGCCCCGCGTTCTGCACTTCGAGGCATTTCCTCCCACCTTTCCTTACAAAGGGCAGGCTCGGAACAGGCAGAAGGAGGGACGAGCCGAGGAGCCGGGCCGGGCGGCTGCGCCCTCGCCGCCGCGCCGGGCACCCACGCCCAGCCGCCCGTCCCTCACGGCCCGCGAGTTGTAAAAGTTACCGGAGGTCCCAGCCGCTTTCCTCTCCGCCCCAGCTCCTTCCAGCGTTCCATTCGTCCCCCGCGTCCCTTCCACCTCGTCCCCAACTCCTGGGAGCCTCCCGCTCGCCAGCTGCTCACCTCTGCTCTGAAGCCGCGAGCGCGGCCGAACTTGACTGAGCCGCCCTCACACACACACCCTCCCACCTGGACTCGCCTCGGAAACTTGGGGCCAAGTTTAGGGGCAGACTGCGGGAGCACAGCAGGGGCCAGGTTGGACTGGGGTTTTCCTCTCCCGCCCGCCCTCCTCAGCGCCCCCTCCACCTCACGCCGCCGGACTGAAGGAAAACACAGCCCCCGGGCGGCTCTGGTGGGCTCGGGCGCGGGAGTCATTTCTTACGAAGTCTAGAATAAAAAGGAAAGGAGGGTGGAAACTTCTTACCATCTCGGCATGCTGGTTGTCAAGGGCAGCCCCCGCCTCTTGGTCTCCTCTTAGCGGCCGCCTCTCGCTCCTTCCGTCTCGGCCTTTCCTTCCCTCCCCTCCGATTTCCTCCGGGCCGCCGCACTCGCCGCCTCCGCCTCTCCCCGCCCGCGCGCCCGCCCGCGCGCGCCCTCGCCGCGGCCCCTCAGCGCTCAGGTGACTGATTTACACGCGCGCCCAGGGTCGCGCTCCTCCTCAAGTCCAATCCCGCAGAGTTCCCCCGGCTCCTCCTCGGGACAAAAAAAAAAGGAACGCACTGTCCGGGAGGGGGCTGCTCGCGGGAGGAGGGGGAGACTGCGGGCGAGGTGACCCGGAGCGGCTTTCCAAGCCCCACAAGTTTTTCCTCTCTCTGCAAAATTGTCGTGACTACAATGTTGCTTCCCTTTTGCAAAATAAAAGTAGCTTAGTTTGGTGGTTGTTCGCCCTCAGATTTCTAGGGGTTTCAAGAAGGAGCATGTATATTTCTCCCCCTCCCACCTTCTCGGTCTCTTTCTGGGGATGGAAAACAACTCCGGCGCCCCCCGGGGGTGCGGCTGTGGAGGTGGAGGTGGCCGCTAGCTCCCAGCTGTCAAAAAAGAGGGGGAGGAGGCAGGAAAGGCGAGGAGAGAAGGCTGCGAATCGCCGAGGAAAGGGCGCCAACTTTATTCCGACGGCAGCAAACCGCGGCAGCTCTTTCCTTTCCGGGCGCTCGCGGGTCGCGGTCCCCTTTGACCAGTTCCTCCTCCCGGACCGCCGCCGCCGCCGCGTCCCGTCCTGCCCTGGCCATTGCCCTGCTCCTGCGTCCCCGCCGCGGCTGCCCCGGCTCCCTCGCCCCTCTCAGCCCAGGTCCGCCGCGCGCCGCTGTGGAGAAAGCGAGGAAGGCGGAGGGAAACCCTGGGCACAGAAACTCGGGACGAGAACGTGCCGGGAGGAAAGGCCAAAAGTTGCGCGCAGCTGGGGGAAAAAGTTTCTGGTGGCGGCGTTTTGTGTGCCGGCCCAGACGCCGGCTTGTGGCGAGAGCTTCCGTCCCCTTCCCCTGGTCTGGGCCGCAGGCTAGAGAGGAAGGAGGCTGTTGCCTCCGCGGGCGCCCGCGGGGGGGAAGACCGGTCACATCTGTGGATGACACTCAGCCGACCCAAGTCGCCCTGCCCTGCCACTCAGAAACGCTGGCTTCGGGCGGAGCGCGCACACGCCAGCAGATGAAGGACGTTTCTTAAACGCAGGCAAAACACACTCCGTGGCCGCCAGAAAGGGCCGGTGGGGGTGGGGGGACTTCATCGTCATCATCTTGGGAACGTACACTTAGTGCCAAAAACATATCTGCGTAGTGCAGATTTATCAAAGCTAGAGCAAACTTTCTGCTTATCTGACGGGAGGCAGGCAGAGGTTTCAGGCCACTCCCAGAGCACTAAGAAATCAGAGAATGGGGAAGACTGACTTGGCAGAACAACAGGTTTGGTTACAGGTTCCTACTGAAAAGTGAAAATCCTCCCTTCTTCCTTGGGGTGAGAGAGAGACTGCTTAATTGCAATCAGAGATCACAATTAAATAAAAACGTAGCCTTGAAATTAAGGCGTTTTATTTTCTTTGATGCACAATCTGGTCTTAAGTTTAATATAAATTTTCATAGTAACCTTCAAAATTCTTTCGGGAGCCACTGACGAGAGACTAGGTCCCAAGTACCCACAGCTGTCTTGAAAATGTGATTAAGCTTATTATTCACGTGGATCCAGCGTTTTAACTGGGGGAGAGGGACACACAGCACCTGCAGTTCTGTGTACTGATTGGGTCCAAATTCCTGGCTGTTTCTAGGCCCTTTCAAAGCTGATTTCAAGACACTCCGTTTGTGGATTCTGTGCATCATTTTGTTGTGGAGGAATCTGTCTAGTAATCACATCTCCCATATTATTTACAGTAAATAACCTTAGAGTTCTAGACACGTGGTCCATCTAGAGGTTTCCAGTGAGACAAGATTTCTCTCACTGTGGTATAATTAAAGCAGAGATACCAGCAACTGTCCATATATATTTAAATACATGTTCTCTTGGAAGGGTCATCTTTAGATGATTTGAATAAGGTGTAACTGTAACATCATCTTATAGTTTGTAGAAACTGATTACCGGAGGGATAATGATGACCAAATGTGCATTCTGAACAACTGAGGATCATCACAAGACTTCTCCAGAAATGAGCCAAGTTCGGATGTGTTTTCCTCTATCATGGAGAGATGAGAAAAGCTAGCTGGTAATTACAGAGTCATTACCCATACAAATCCATTCACACACTTAGCACTTTGGACAAGTGACAGACCAGTAATTGCCAAACAATTGTATTCACACAGTTCATTTTGGCTGTGCACCTACACTGGCCAACATGCAGAAGTTAAGGCACATCAAGCAACCTGTAATTTACATTCTCCTGATTGGTTCCAGATCTATCTGTTTTGGATGTTAACATACAAACAATTTATGTGAGGCAAGATGTGTCTACTTGGGGTCACATGCTTTTCTAAAGCATCATCTTTATAAAGATGGGGAATGTGTTGGCCTGTAAAGCAGTCCTTGGAGAAGGTGGGAGAATTTACAGAAGGCAGCAAAGCCTAGCTTATAAGAGAAGTGTCTTACTTCCTCCAGTGATTTGTATGACAATGAGAATAAAATGTTAAGTCCCTTTTGTGGCCTGCAAGACCTTAATGAGCTACAGCTGCTTGACTCCACTGTTTTAGTCCATTTGTTCATTCCCCTTGTGGACTAAACTCAAGTCACAAATGCTCTCCATTCTGTTCCTCTCATTTGCCAAGCTTCTTCCTGTGGTTTACCCCTGCCATTCTCTCTACCTGGAATGTTCTCCCAAGTTTTCCAGTGGTTCTTTCTTACCGTTCCTGTCTCAGGTCTAATATCAATTTTCCCTACCACCAAAACACCCCTCACACTTACCTCCCAATACTTTTGTTCCTTATCAGTATCTGAAATTGTCTCATTTATGTGTGTATTGTTTTTCTTCAACTAAAACGTAAGCTTCATGAGGACAAGGACTTCACAGCAGGTCCCTTTAACAGCAGTAGTTGATCAGAAAAAAATCAGTTCCCAGGTGGGGCCGATGTCTGTGTGGGATTTGCATACTTTCCCCTTGTCTGTGCATTTTCTCTCTAGGTACTCCAGCTTCCTCCCACATCCCAAAAATTACAACTGAGGATCATCACTATTAGGGTACCTATGGTCCCAGTCTGAAAGAATATGGGTGTTTGTGGGACTACACCCTGCCAAGTGAGGACTCAATGTATACACCTTATCTTAGCCCCTGAAATAGTGCCGGGCACAAAATGAACTCTCATAAATATTTTTTGAATTAATGAAGAAATGTCCAAATCATTACACTATATTGATACAAGGGCCAAACAAATTCCCTGTAAAAATAATGGAATAAAAGAGTTCATTCTTTGGGGTTATGTAGCAAGTACAGTTGACTTCCTGTACCATCAATCCTCAAATATGAGCCTAAGTGTCCCAAAGACTCTTCTAGGAGGCCCATGAAGTCAAAACTATTCTAATTAAAATTCATCTTACAAGGGTACATGTAAAGTTTACTAAATATAGACTACAAATGTCTTAACACAATAACTAAGAAAATGCCATGAAGGCTATGTTAACCAGTTTGATGCAAATATTTCAAATTGTATATAAAACCAGCACATTGTACCCCATGATTGCATTAATGTACACAGCTATGATTTAATAAAAAAATATATATTGGCAAGTTATTTGCCTTTTTCACTCACATTTACTCCTGTGTGTACAGTGGGTGTTTTCCAAAAGCAATCTGACATGTGATATCACAACAGTTTGAATGCAGAAATAGATGTGAGAAACCACCTGTCTTTTATTATATCAAACGTTTAAGAGATTGACCAAAAATGTAAATCAATGCCATACTTCTCAATAAATTTTGTCTTGCTTTGGAAAAGTTATTTCTCATTTTTAAATATATGTACATATTTGTTACTTTTTTTTTTTTTTTTGATATAGAGTCTCACTGTTTTGCCCAGGCTTGAGTGCCCTGGTATCAACCTACCTTACAGCAGCCTTATACTCCTGAGTTCAAGTGTTCAAGCAATCCTTCTGCTTCAAAATCATGAGCAGTTGGGACTATAGGCACCTACCACAATACCTGGCTAATTTTTCTATTTTTAGTAGAGATGGGGTCTTATTCTAGCTTAGGCTGGTCTCAAACTCCTGAGCTCAAGGGATTCTCCAGCCCAGGCCTCCCAAAGTACTGGGATTCCAGGCACGAGCCATCACAACCAGCCTGGAATTTGCTGTTATGTGACATAATTAACCTCCTTATCATTTAGTCCATTTTGAGGTTGCATTTCTATTTACGGTACTTGCAGCTTAAAGTTTTCTGAGATTACAGAGAAGTGGCATGTCTGTTTAGAGTTTTCACGTAGGAATTTCCTCCTGTCATTTCCCACTAAATTTGTATATTTTTTCCAAATTCTGATAAAAATCTGTGAAAAACAGCAAAATGCAAAAATTCTTAAATCATAATTCTCCTATGAAAATTAAAACTTAAGCATCAATAGAGACATTACTAGTTAAACTGAATGTGAGAGCACAAAATGCTGACACAGAGTTGAAAGTTAAGGTTACATTTCCAGAAGAGGTTACGGTTTAATCAGTTAGTTTAGTTTGTGGTTGTGGCCACACTGTAAGTGTGTATTCATGATCCTGTCTACCACAACTGATGAGTCATTTTTGCAAATTAAGTAAATATAAGCTTATTTGCATAACATATTCTTTTTCTTTTTCTTTTTTTTTTGAGACAGAGTCTCACTTTGTCCACCCTGGTAGAGTGCCCTGGTGTCATAGTTCACAGCAACCTCTAACTCTTAGCCTCAAGGGATTCTCTTGCCTCAGCCTCCCTAGCAGCTGGGACCACAAGCATCCACCCCAATGCCCGACTACTTTTAGAGATGGGGTCTCGCTCTCGCTCAGGCTGGTCTTGAACCTGGGAGCTCAGGCAATCCACCCACCTCGGCCTCCCAAAGTGCTGGGATTACAAGTGTGAGCCAAGGTGCTTGGCCTGCATAATATGCTCTTTACAAATTTTATGTGTGTGTTCCAAGGAATAACATGTTTTAAAAACAAAATAAGTCCTTAAATTGATCATTTCAACACATGATTTTGAGTATTGCTGTTTACCTTGGTAGAAGATCCTGAATATTATATTATTCAAATGCTACTCAATGTATTCATAATAGATGACTGTTCTATGTGAATACAAAGGACAGGAAATATAAATGTTGTGGAAAAATATGAACTTAAAGAAAGCAATATAATTTCAATATTAAAACCAACATAAAGGCAGACAAAATATTTTCATCCTAAAAGAAAAAGAAGGTGGGTTTATATGGAATAATATATACGTTAATGCTCAACTTTAGGATGCTTTCAGACTTACTGTTATCAATTTGATCAATGTCAACAGCAAATGAAAGAAATTTCTCTACATAGGGAAACTTTATCATGAAACCGAGATTGAGATAAAGCAATTAATGTTTTCAAAGTTTTAATTTAACTTAGTTTTAAGTTTAATTTTATTTTAAACATATTAAAATACTAAATATTTATGGTTTTAGCTTACAATTTTTAAGTATATTTCATTGTCATTGATGTTATATTAATGTTTCCTATATTTTAGTGTTTTCTATTAAGTATCCTTATCAGGTAGAGTTAATTTTTACATGTTATTGAAATATATACTCTTATACAATACACTGATTCATGTACTAAATCATACTTGACTAAAATGGTCTTTGAAGCTAGTGAATGATGCCCCATGATCATATCAATGTACACAGCTATGATTTAATAAAAAAAAACCTCTGAGAATTTAGTATAACCGTATCACAGGAAAATGAATTACTATGTAATTACGATCATTCAATATTATTATTTAGAAAGATGTAAGTGAAGTGTCTTGGAAAATACAAAATACATTTTTATTTTGCGAACCCCCAGGAATTCTAATTTCTTATTTCCAAATCAACAGATTAATTATCTGCCAGACTTTTGAAAACATTAAATCTATATTTGCAATATCAAAATATTTTAAAAATTTCCTGCCATTAACATATTTTTAGAAGTCTGCATTATTTTATAGTTATCCATTATTCGTTTTGTGAACAAATGCAGTAGTATGTACCCCAATCCTATTCTCTTTGACTCTCAGATATTGTGATACTGATGATCTTTCAAAAATGAACACTCCCCTCTAGTGTTCTTTCATGCTTTCCTATGCTGGCTCCTTCCTTTCCTTAACATCCTCTCCCACCCCTGCTGCTCAAATGGTCAAGCCTCACGGTTTTTCTCTTCTCTTTTTGTTATGGTCTTCAGCGTCTGAACCCCAAATGCAACCTGAACTCAATATGCATTTCTATTTTCCCCAAATTCTCATTCCTTAGCTTACTTTCTCTAAATGGCTCTTGTTAATAGAATATTCAATAACTAGCTCTTCTTCATCTCAAACTCACACTGATACTGAAACCATTCATGACCCTTTCAAATTTCTTTTTTCAACTTTCCTTTTTCTGTCTTTACTGTTCTTCCATTCATTTCATTCATTTAGAGGCAAACCTTGTATTCAATGTTGAACCATCTTTTCCTTGCTTTCATCTCCCAAATCATTTTTTATTAATTCACAAAGAAGTTCCTTCAGTTTACTCCTCACATTTATCCATGCCAAGTTTATTTATGTGACCACCATTCTTTCAGGTTAACTATTGCAGCAATGTTTCAATTGTGCTCCTTATATTCACCTTCCACTCCCATTCTCATCCATTTGCTGCCAGACTTTAGCTCTTTTAATTCTATTTTTATTTTATGTCCCTCCCCTGCTTAATAAGTAGCTAAATAAATATCTTCAATCTTGCTCTGCTTTCTACCATGCCAAGGCAAATTGTAATATCTCCTTTTCAATGCTCACCTTTTTTTTTTTTTTGAGTCAGTGTCTCAAGCTGTTGCCCTGGGTAGTTCCACAGCTCTTATCACAGCTGCAATTCTCTTGCCTCAGCTTCCCAAGTAGGTGGGACTATAGGCACCTGTCACAACACCAGCTATTTTTGTTGTTGTTGTTGCAGTTGTCATTGTTGTTTTAGCTGGCCTGGGTCAGATTTGAATCTGCCAACCTTAGTGTATGCGGCTGGCACCCTATCCGCTGAGCTGCCGGCACGGCCCAAGGCTCACCATTTTTCAACTCCTATACCCTAGTACAGTGCCTGTTACCTACTTATTGTTTACTAAGTTTGTGTTGAATGAATGAATGATTCCTCCTATTTATACAATGTTTTTCCTCACCAAGGCATGAACCCACAATTCTGGTTGGATAGCGTTCCTAGAAATGTGCATAATCACTTCTACATTTTTCTCTTGACTCTACAGCAGAATGCACTTTGCACTTGTTTTTTTGTTTTTTGTAGAGACAGAGTCTCACTTCATCACCCTCAGTAGAGTGCCTGGCATCACATAATTCACAGCAACCTCCAACTTCTGGGCTTAGGCGATTCTCTTGCCTCTGTCTCTCAGTATGCTTTTATTGCAATTTGGCCAGGGCCAGATTTGAACCCACCATGCTGGGTATATGGGGCCAGCACCCTACCCACTGAGCCACGGGTGCCACCCCAAAATGCACTTCTTTCTCTTTACCTATTTGTGCCAACTTATTATATCCAACTTCCAAAGGTGAGTGGAAGTCCCTCACAACAGGGACACAACTACATAAGACCATTTATAATTATAGTTAAAATTTACTTAGTACCTACTATATGTCAAGTTATTTATCGTTTTCTCTGCATACATTATTGAATCTTTCCAACAGACAGAGCTAGGCATTATCATCACTCTTATATGGATGATAAAGAGACTCTGAAACTTCACCTTGCCTAAGGAAATAGTATATAGATGTTAAAGCAAATGTTGCATCCCAGGTCCATCTTCGGCCCTTAAATCCCATCCATCTTTCAGGATTTGATTTCACATCCTTCATGGAGCCTATCTTTATTTCTGAGAATACTCATGCTTTCTCTCTCTCTCTCTCTCCCCCACCCCCAGCTCCTACTGCATTTATAGCCTGGGTCATTGATTTATTACCTAATTACATACTGTTATTTAATTGTGGTTATTTTATATGTGTCTAATTTATCTCCTTAATGAGAAAGCAAGCTCTTTGAGGAGACACTACATATTAAACTTTTCTTAATTTCCCCATTATCCCTGATAGAGTAACAGGCACACAAACAAACAAACAAAGGATTATATGAAATAATTTATGAAAACAAAGTTCTAATTCTTTGCCATAAAATAATTTCATGTGAAAACCATATTTCTATAGAAATTTAAGTCCTTTATAGTAGGGTTTATAAGGTTACATATGCATATGATAAGTTTTGACTTCATTTGTACCTGGTCACCTGGTCGTTGGGACCAGACTACATTCTGTGTGCTTTGTTTCTATTGCATGCTGTTTTGCTATCTTAACTTATTGCTTTAGCTATGCATTGTGTCTGCTCTCAAGTATTATAGATTTTGTTAAAGCTCCATATCGCCTGAGCTATGTATATGATTGCAATGTAATTGTGTCAAACAGAGCCCCCCTTGCATATCTCTTTCATCTCCTTTGTTCTATGCCCTTTATATACAGTCAAGTCCCCTCTCTCCTACCATCAAAATATGTATCTTATTTATGCACCACATACTTTGTGCTCCATTTGTACATAAATGTTTATGTTTATTCATAAAGAAGTAGGTTAACACTCTTTTTTTCCCTAAAGATTTTAGTAAAATAAGCATTGACAGTGTTACTATTTAGGAATTTTTTTGAGAAATGGCTTTTGGTATGGCAGACAAAAGTGATCTGGTGGCTTTGTGTGGTTGCTGTTCACACTTGGTAATGAGTAAATTCTATTGGCCTTTTTGGAGGAGTCAGAAGGGAATCTTGGTTTATTAAAGTTCTTGTCTAAAAACACTGAGCCAGCTCATCCGTGCTGCTGATCTTGTGCCCTTCCTTTGGCAAACCATGTGTTGGATGTGGTAGGGAAAAAAAAAAAAAGAAAAATCTCCCTTTCAGCAGAAAATGTGTGCAAGCTATACCATAAATTATTCCATGATGACCTTGCAAATGTAACACATGCCCTTGTGACCACAAGGCCCGATGACTGTAATTTCCTCTGCTTTTCATCAGGGCTCTTCTGCTGCCAGAAGCAGGCACAACAGGCTAGGGTACAGCTTTTTCCTGACACCCAGGACACCTGCCCTTCATCCTTTACTACGTCATGTAAGTAAAAGATTATCCAATAGGAAGCTGAATTCATCTTCTTGTGAACAGTGAAGGCTGGCTAATGTTTTCTGGAAGCCAGCCTATACTTTGGAAATATTACCTAATGTACTTGCTGAAGTCATCCCAAAAATCATTATTAGGTGATTTCTTAGAGCTATCCATGGAGTTGCAGAGGAATTTCCTCCAGTGACATCACTAATGGATGTTTCATTTATACAACACACATACTTAGCCCTTAATAATTGCCAAGTAATTTACATGCTGGGGGTAAACCCTTGACTAGGGTAGACAAGGCCTCTATTTGTCCTGAGCTTACTATCTAGTGGAGAAGATAGACAATAAAAAAGTTAACAAATTAGAGTTAAGATGATGATAATTTTTTTTTTGTTTGTTTGTTTTTGTTTTTTTGGGTTTTTTTGGCCAGAGCTTGGCTTTAACCCACCACCTCCAGCATATGGTACCAGTGCCCTACTCCATTGAGCCACAGGTGCCACCCGATGATAAATGTTTTAATAAAAATAAAATAGAACCTAGGCATGATAGTTCAAGTCTGGGAGGCCAAAGCGAGAGGATAACTTGAGGACAGGAATTCCAGAGCAGCCTGGGCAACATAGTGAATCCCTGTATCTACAAAAAATAAAAATATTAGCTGGTATCATGGTGACACATGCATTTAGTCCTAGCTATTGTGGAGGCTGAGGCAAGAGGATAGCTTAAGCCCAAGAGTTCAAGGTAGAAGTGAGCTATTATCTAACCATTGCATTCCTGCCTGGGCAACAAAGCAAGACCCTGTCTTGAAAAACAAAAAAATAACCTAGGCACAAAAAATGATACTTGCAAAGGCCCTGAGGTATGAAAGGAATGTAAAGTTTAGTGTGATACGTGTGCCCAGATGGAAAGGGAAGAGTGGGATAGGTTAAAGTTGGAAGGAGAGGCCAGGCAGAGAGAACATATATATTCAATCAAAATGCTATGAAAATGAGGAAAGAGGGCAGTGCCTGTGGCTCAGGGTGGCCAGCACAGGCCAAAATGCAACAACAACAAAAAAATAGCCAGGCATTGTGGCAGGAGCCTGTGGTCCCAGCTACTCCCGAGGCTGAGACAAGAGAATTGCCTAAGCCCAAGAGCTAGAGGTTGCTGTGAGCTGTAATGCCATAGCTCTGTACTGAGGGTGACAAAGTGAGACTCTGTCTCTAAAAAAAAAAAAAAAAAATAGGAAAGATCCCAAGATACCTTTCATTTCAGATGAGGTCAGAAAGATTGACCAAGTAGAGTATCCACTGTCAAATGGGGTGACATTGTGATCTTGGGTATATAGGGGGAATCTCCAGTGGTTTTCCCTCTTCTGAGATATACCGGGAGGCCAGAATTTCCACTCTTTGCTAATTCTGATACCCAGTTATATAATTTGACACCACTAGCACCACCTTCATTTTGTCATTGGTGTCATTTTAAATTTTAGCATTTCCTAGGAGTTTAAATGATGGTTGTCTTTTTAAAAAACTTTATATTGTCTTATCATTTTGTTTACATTGTACTCAGAGTAAGAGATGAACATACAGGACTAGATATTATCCATAAATGCAAAGTGGCTTGACATTTAAAATAAATATCCCTAAACCCTGTTATGTATTTGCTAACCACATGTTTTCTAAATCTTATTGAAAAATGTTCACTCAAACTTCTAGGATGTCATTGGCCCTTATTCTGATTCTCTGAGTTGCTCTCTGAAGCTTCCCCCTGTGCCTTCATCCTCCCAGAGCTAGTGGGTATCCCCTCCAAGGAATGCTCTGTGGCCTCATCAGCAAGAAGGCAACATACCTGTGGTTTTGTATAGAGTGAACTGGGCCAGGAATCTGGGGAGCAAGGCTTTATTCCCATCATTTTAGTCACTCTGGGATCTTGAGCTAATCAAATCCCCTCTGTGTTTTAATTTATACCCATGCAAAATGGAAAACATAATTCTATAACATGTGCTGGTGCTCTGATCACACACAGCCAAATCAGATGAAAATAAAATATTTGGGATGTTTGATTTGCTTCAAGTTCACAGACATGACCTAGAAGCCCCCAGTCACAGAGACTAGGAACTTTTAAGGGAGACTAACATCAAACAAGATGGGGAGAATTTTGATTCCACCCTATTTTGATTATGGGCATTTAGGTCTGGCCAATCTCTTCCTTTAGAGGTCTGTGATGAAAGGAATGTTGGAAAAGAGTTAACCAAAGGCTAGCTTGCGTGAATATCCCCTACATCTATAGAAAGTCTTAACATTCATGTCCATAATGTCACATTCAAATATAACAGAATGCAGCCAGGCATGGTGGCTCACGCCTGTAATCCTAGCACTCTAAGAAGCAAAGGTAGGAGGATCTCTTGTGCTCAGGAGAGTTTGAACCCAACCTGAGCAAGAGTGAGACCCCCCATCTCTTCTAAAAATAGAAAAAATAGCCAGGGCTGTGGCAGGTGCCTGTAGTCTCAGCTACTTGGGAGGCTGAGACTGGAGCATTAGAATTGCTTGAGTTTAGGAGTCTGAGGTTGCTGTGAGGAAGGCCATGGCACTCTAGCCTGGGCAACAGAGTAAGACTCTGTTTAAAAAAAATGAATAAATAATAGAATCCGATGTTACTAAAACTCTCTTTTTACTAGCTCTTCCCCAGAATGGAAGTTTCTATTTCAAGGAAATTTTTCAAATTCTAACTTTAAGTGGGTCTTGTTCTCCCTTATGAGGGATAATTATAATGTGGTTGCATACCATGTATGAGAAAGATGCGCACAATGAGCTGGGGCGAGAGAAATGCCATCAACAAAACCCAGATAAATATCTTGGTAAACCCAAGGGGAGGACACTGTTCTTTGGGTTGGAAGACTAAGTAGGAAGTGGTATTTGAGAAAGGCCTGAGAAAGGCAGAGGGCATAGACAACAGGTAGAGGAAAATGAACATACACAACGCAAGAAATATTTGGTTGGGATAGGGGAAAGACAAGTAGTACATGGTAAGAGTAATTGTTCCCAAATCTGGCTGCACAACAGAATTAACTGGGGAGATTTAATAAAAAACACAGTCTTCTGGGGTCTTTTCTGGGCTTTATGAATGATAATTTTTGATTTTTGATGGTGGAAATTGAGATTATGTTGGCTTTTTTCTTTTTTAATGATTTCAGTTCTCGTAATGATTCTAATGTGCAACCAGGTTTTACTATCATTGGAGTAGGTTTTATCAAACTCTGAAGAAACTTGCCATATTTGGCCATGCTGTAGAGTCATGTTTGCACATCTATTTAGTGAGTCATCACATTTTTTTTTTCTTTTCTTTTTTTCCTCTGGGGGAGAAGTGTTTCAGAATATCAGAATGCATTTCATATAGTGACAGTGTGAACTTTTTGTGAAAGATATGTTTTCTTGTTGAGTGTGTATTTGCTTATGTACATAATACATGTTTGCATTTGGGGTAACACTATAAAATGTGAATTCCACTGATGTCTGTGTCAAAAAAAAAAAAGATGATGTCAGTACATTTTATGCTGCTATATCAGGATACAATAGACTGGATAATTTATAAAAAGAAGTTTATTTGGCTCACAGTTCTGGAGCTTGGAAAGCCAAGAACATGATACCAGCACCTAGAGAAGGTTATCCCATGGCTGAAGGGCAGAAGGTGGAAGTAACTATGTCAGAGAAAAAAAGGGGACCTAACTCCTAAGATAACAAATCCACTCAAGTGATAACAATTCTAATCTACTCTTGAGTGCAGAGCTTCTATGACCCAAACTCCTCCTAAAGCCCTCACCTCTCAACACCACCAAGATGGCAACCAAGTCTTCAACACACAAACTTTTGAGGGACACATACAAACCACAGCATATGGAAAGATCTTGGATTATAGAAGATTGCATTTACTTTGGTTGGCAATGGGAAGTTATCGAAGCTTCTGAGCCAGAGAGTGACATGATGAGATTTACACTGTTAAAAATTATTCAGACAGCAATGTATAGAGTAGATTGAAATGAGGAAAATTAGAAATGAAGGGTCAATGAGAATCTTAATCAACTGCCAATTTTAAGAATCAGACTATTTAAATTACCTATAAATTCTAAAATTATTTGTAATTACCATCATTGACTTTTTTTGTTTTGTTTTGTTTTGTTTTGCAGTTTTTGGCTGGGGCTGGGTTTGAACCCACCACCTCCGGCATATGGGGCCAGTACCCTACTTCTTTGAGCCACAGGCACCACCCAACTTTTTTTTTTTTTTGTAGAGACAGAGTCTCACTGTACCGCCCTCGGGTAGAGTGCCGTGGCGTCACACAGCTCACAGCAACCTCTAACTCTTGGGCTTCCGCGATTCTCTTGCCTCAGCCTCCCGAGTAGCTGGGACTACAGGCGTCGACTTTTTTTTTTTAATTAGGCCAGATGGCACATCAGGATTGACCAGGATTTCTCCTTATTATGAATAGCAATTATAACTGTGCCTCTATTAACCCAAAGGTTATGATAAAGTGATACATCTCTTTGAATGAATTCTAGAGGGGAAATATAAAAAGAAATACCCAAGGATGTGGGTTGTGGTCCAGAATAATCATTAAATTGTGGACAATGTCTTAATCCCTCTGTGCTACTACAACAAAATACCACTGACTGGGTATTTTACAAAGAACAGAAATGTATTTTTTATTGTTCTGGAGGCTGGGAAGTCCACAGCCTCCAGTCAAGGTGCCAATATTTGGTGTTCGGGAGGGGCTCCTTGCTGCATCTTCACACAGCAGAGAGAAGGAAGGGCAAAGTAAAAGAAAGGGAGAAGGCTGTGTCCTCATCTGGCGGATTAGCAGAAAAGAGTGATCTCACTTCTTCAAGTCCTTTCATCAGGGCACTATTCCATTTATGAGTGCTCTGATGTCATGATTTAATCACCTTTAAAGGCCCTACTTCTTAATATTATAACATTGGTCCTTAAATTTCAACACATAAATCAGATCATAATTCACATAATTCAGACACATTCAGATCATAATTCACATAATTTCACATTAATTCGTCAGTGAACAAATTTGAATAGACATTTTTCCAAGAAAGATAGACAAATGACAAATGAGCTTACTTAACTTTGTTGTGCACTAGTGGGTTTCTGCATCTGAAAATTAGTAACAATAATAAAGTCTACCTCATGGGGTTGTTGTGAGGATTAATGAACAAGTCCAAGAAAACATTTGAGCACAGAGCATAACACATTGTAAGAGTTCAATAAATAATAGAGGCTTTCTCAATATTAAATGCTCTTTCAAATATCAAAAATGCCAAAAAAAAAAAAAAAAGAATACCATATGCATTAGAAAGTGATGGAGTAGAGAGAGTTCAAGAGAAAGCAAGCGAAAGAGGGCTTATGAACCTTGTAAACAAAAGGAGAGGTAGCTGGTGAAGCAAGCTCTTTAAAGTAACATTTTCTCTGACACCCAGCCTGCTTGTTCCTCTTAGCACCTGCTACCCCTGACATTAAATGTTAATTTGACATTTATTTTTTCCCAGCAGAATGTAAGCTCTGTGCATGTTGGACTTTGATGTTGTTCAGTGCTCTTCCTGGCACCTAGAAAACAGTGCCTGGCCAAAGACAGGTGGTCAGTGGTTGAATATACAAAATATCAAAAATGAGAGAAGGCAACAGAGGAGACCTATGTTGAGTCAATTTTGGGTTCCCATTCAAATCTGGGGCCAGTCTGGGTTGCTTCACCATCCACAATCTAAAGCTAAGCCTGGGAACTGCATTCTTACCCATTCATCATAGGGTTTGCCTTGGACTGAATTACATCTCCCCAGATTCCTATGTGAAGTCCTAACCTCCAATGTCATGGTATTTGGAGATGGGGCTTTTGGGAGTAATTAGGACTAGAGGACGTCATGAGAGTGGGACCCCCATCATAGGATTAATGAATGCCCTTATAGGAGGCATTCATGAATGCCCAAAGCTCCCACTCTCTCTCTACCATGTGAGGACACAGAAAGAAGGCAGTCATAAACAAGAAGTCCTTCGCCAAGAACCAAATCTGTCAGTGTCTTGATCTTGGACTTCCCTATCTCCAAAACTATGAGAAATAAATAACTTTCATTTAAGCCACCCAGTTTGGTATCTGTAAAGGCAATCCAAGCAGTGTAATATAGTAAAGACAGGGTGAGAGCTAAGGGGTTGAAAACTGTCTTTATAGTTACTTTCAGATATAGTATCAAGAAATAATGAAGTGGGTGGCGCCTGTGGCTCAAAGGGGTAGGGCACCGGTCCCATATGCCAGAGGTGGCAGGTTCAAACCCAGCCCTGTCCCAAAACTGCAAAAAAAAAAAAAAAAGAAAAGAAAAGAAAAAAGAAATAGCGAAGCACTTTGTATTCTTGATTTTTTTCAGAGTGGAATGCATGCAAATGCAAGGAAACGTCAGATTTTGCTATCTTGCCTAGGATTAGATCTGCTATGTTCCATAGTACTTAATAATTTAAAAATGTGAAACTATGCACCATGCAACTTAGTACATGGGAAGGTTAATTTCTCAGAAATATTACAACTGCTTCATTTGACTGCTGAAAATTATGATTCAGAGGTGAAAGACTCGGGTTCCATGTCTGATTTTGTTCCCTATTTGTGGCATGATCCTTGGAAAATTATGATAATAAAACCTAAGCCACTGTTGTAGGAACTCAGAATAATGTCAAAGTATTCTTTCTAATTTAAGGCATTATAGAAAAGCAACTTGTAACAACAACTTCTAAAATGAGTAAAAGCCCATTGATACTACCTGCCCAAAGGTGTTAGGAGCAGGCACTTTCATGCATTGTTGGTAGAAGTGTAAACTGGTTCTGCTACTAGAGAAGATAATGTGGTGATATTCATCAAAAATTACAAATGCATATGTACTTTGAACTTCTATGAAATTCTAGGTATACTTTGAAGAAAGTGACAGCAATCTACTGTGGCTTTGTTTAAAATAGCAAAAGATAAGAAACAACCTAAGTGTCCATTCAATAGGGAACTGGTTAAATAAATTATGGTACATGGAATACTATGTAGCTCTTAAAAATCAAAATACTGAAATGGAGTGAGATATAGCAAGGGAAAAAAGCAAGGTAAAGAACACCATATATAGCATATTACCTTTTGTGTAAACAAGAAATATCTCTATGTATTTGCATGTGTGTGGATAAAATATCTCTATAAGAACGCACAGGAAACTGATAACACTAACTGTCAGAGAGGGAGGAATGAGTGAGAGTAAGGTTTTTTTTAATGGTAAACTTTGGTTTTTGTACATTTTTTGGCCCTTTTTAAAATTTCAAAATATTAAGGGGATACAAATGTTTTGTTATATGGATCACTTTTGAAATGCTTGAGTCCCAGCTGTAGGTGTGCCCATCAACTGAATAGTGTTCACTGTACCCATTAGATAGGTTTTTGCCCTTCCCTTCCTTTCCTCCTCCAACCCCACTCGATTTCCACTGAGTTTTACTTCCCACTGTACACACGTGTTCTTGTCAATTAGTTCCAATTTAATAGGAAATACATGTGGTGTTTGTTTTTCCATTCTTGAGATACTTCATTATGAGAATGGTCTCCATTTCCATACAGATTGTTGTAAAAGGTGTTAACTTATCTTTTTCATACCTAAGTAGTACTCCATGATATACATATACCATTTTGTTAATCCACTCATGAATTGATGGACACTTGGGTTGATTCCACATTTTTTCAGTTGTGAATTGTGCTACAATAAACATTCAAGCGCAGGTATCTTTTTGATGAAAAGTCTTCTTTTCCTTTGAGTAGATACCCCAAAGTGGGATTCCTGGATCAAATGGTAGGTCTACTTTTAGTTCTTTGTGGAATCTCTATACTGCTTTTCATAGTGGTTGAACAAGTTTGCATTCCCACCAAAGCATGTATATGTTCTTTTCTCTCTGCAACCATGACAACATCCATTGTTTTTGGACAAGCCATTCTAACAGGGATAAGGTGATATCTCATTGTGGTTTAAATTTGCATTTCCTTGATGATTAGTGATATTGAGCATTTTTGATATGTTTTTTGACCATTTGTCTTTCTTCTTTTGAGAAATGTCTCTTCAAAAAGTATCTTTTGCCCACTTTTAAACAGGGTTGTTTCTTTGCTTCCTTGTGATTTGCTTGATTTCTTTGTGGAGTCTAGATATTAGCCCTTTATCAGATGGATAACTTGTGAATATTTTCGCCCATTTTGTATGTTGTCTATTTGTTCTGTTGATTGTTTCCTTATCTGTACAGAAGCTTTTTAGTTTAATCAAATCCCATTTACTTATTTTTATTGTTGCCATGATTGCCACTGGGGTCTTAGTCATAAATTCTTTTCTTAGGCCTACATCTAGAAGAGTTTTTCTTCTTTTCTTCTAGAATTCTTCTTTTTTTTTTTTTTTGGACAGAGTCTCAGTATGTCACCCTTGGTAGAGTGCCATGGCATTACAGCTCTCGGCAACCTCCAACTCTTGGGCTTAAGTGATTCTCTTGCCTCAGCCTCCCAAGTAGCTGAGACTACAGGTGCCCGCCACAACACCCAGCTATTTTTTTGGTTGTAGTTGTCATTGTTGTTTGGCATGTCCGGGCTGGATTTAAACCCTCCAGCTCCAGTGTATGTGGCTGGCGCCCTAGCCACCGAACCACAGGCACTGAGCCTCTTCTAGAATTCTTACAGTTTCATGTCTTAAATTTAAGTCTTTTATCTATCTTGAATTAATATTTTTGAGTGGTAAGACGTAGGGGTCCTGTTTCATTTTTCTGTATGTGGCTATCCAGTTTTCCCAGCACTGAGAGTGAGACTTTTGATGGGATACAACCTTTTGTATCTTTTGAGTTTTGAATCATGAAAATAAAATAACTTATTCTGAAAATAATTTAAATAAACAAATTGCAAAGTCAACATAATTATGAAGAGACATTTCCAGAGGATCTGGGAGTCAAATCCCAGTGTTTTAATGTGTACACAGCATTCAATAACAGAAAATAATATAAGTAAATATATTCCACATACAGAGCACATCTGAGTTTGCCATACAATTAATAACTTATTTTCTAGAATAAAATGTTACTCTAGAACCTATTGTTTTTATTAAAATATATTCTTTAAAAGTTTAAAGAAGACAATGCCTTCAGACTCAAAAATTAAAAGCAACTGAAGATAAATAGACTTTAACATTGGGAAACACAAAGTTAATTAGTTCTTCTTTGTTTTCAGGGCTCTACAATTATCTCCCTCTGGCAATTTTTAAAGCATAAGTGGTAGCCCACTATTTTCTGAATACTAGGCCAGATACTTGAACAGTAAAATCCTGGATACAAGTCTTTTAACACTTAAATATCTAAAATTGATAAATATCTAAAATTGATAAATTCCTAAAATTGATAAATATCTAAAATTGATAAATTCCTAAAATAGGGAAAGGAACCTGTATAAACCTAAGGTATGAGGAGAGCTTTGTTTTGATCCAATATTTATCATCTACAGCAATAGAATAGAAGTGCAAAAACAACTCTTGTGAAGAAATAATTTTTACATAGGAAGCGTGGTAGTTTGCAAAACTTGTCACAAATTCCACCTGTGAGGACCACTTCCCTTCAGCCCTCTGAAAGTTCCCTAGAAATAAACTGACAATAGTTAGATTAATAGTAGAAAAAGACATATAAATATATTTAATGTACATAAGAATAGAGGAATCACAGGAGAATAATTACCCAATAACCCAATGAAGTCTGGATGCTTATATACTCATCTACATAGGAAAAGGGGAGGTGGGAAGAATGCGTATTTCGAGGGGTAGCAAATGATTTTTAGGGGGAACAAATGGTCTCAATGCTTAGATGATGATTAGTAAATAATTCCTTTTGGAAACTGAATGGTACCTAAGAATAAACAATAGTCTGGGACAAGATTCATCAGGGTTTTAAATGTGGTGTTAATTTTAAGTAGTTTCCTCTGTAAATTTTTTTTTTTGAGACAGAGTCTTACTATGTTGCCCTCGGTAGAGTGCTGTGGTGTCACAGCTCACAGCAACCTCAAACTCTTGGGCTTAGGCGATTCTCTTGTCTCAGCCTCCCAAGTAGCTGAGACTACAGGTGCCTGCCACAGCACCCGGCTATTTTTTTTGTTGTAGTTGTCATTGTTGTTTGGCAGGCTGGGCCTGGATGCGAACCTGCCAGCTCCTAGCCGCTGAGCTACGGGTGCTGAGCCTGTAATATGAGTTTTAATCTTCTCTGGTTAATAAAATGTCAGGGGGAGGATCAAAGTCATTTATGTCTCTTTTTGGTGGGTCTCATTTCTAAATAGATCAGGGAACTTCGAGTACATCCTTATCCTGTACTTTGGGAGAGACAGAGGATGGGAGATGATGAGGCGTCAGAGAGCCCTTGATGCGGCTTCTTTAGTTCAGGAGGTAAAGGTGCCATATTTTGGTGCCGACATTCCCATCCTGGTATGTGTTCACTTTTTAAATGTGAGTTTGCTGCTCCTGTCATCAGAGGTGCAGTCTGTTTCCCCACCCTGTGAACCTGGGTTGGCCTTATGTTTTGCTTTGATCAGTAAAATGTGGCAGACATGATGTTATGCAATTCCCGAGGCGAGGCTAGATCTCAACAGGCCTTGCAGCTTCCGCTTTCATCCTCTTGGAGCATTGCCCTGAGAACATGTAAGGAAGTTGGTCTGCCCTAAGAGGGGATGAGAGGCCACCTCAAAGAGAAGCAAATGCTCAGCCCACAGCCAGAACTTACTGCCATTCATGTGAGTGAAGCCCTTCCCATCCCGTGTCTTTCAAGCTGGACATCCTCTGAGCCCAGGAGAAACCAGCTGATAAACAGCTCAGCCAACCCATAGAATTGTTGGAAATAATAAATTCTTTTATGCCATTGTTTCAGGGTTATTTGTTGCCAGAAAATAGTAACTCAATTAGTAAGGTACTTTCATTTTTATTTAGCACAAATTGTCTGCTAAGATATGTTCCTTGTTTGTTTTATACCATCTCTGACGTCCCTACCACTGTGCCTATTATAGTCTACAACACATACCATAGGCACTCAATAAATACTTGTTAACTAGCCCCAACATACATATTATCTTTTGGGCATATTTATATTTCTTTTTTTTTTTTTTTTTTGGTAGAGACAGAGTCTCACTTTATGGCCCTCGGTAAAGTGCCGTGGCATCACAGCTCACAGCAACCTCCAACTCCTGGGCTTAAGCAATTCTCTTGCCTCAGCCTCCCGAGTAGCTGGGACTACAGGATCCCGCCACCCTCGGTATATGGGGCCGGAGCCTTACCGATTGAGCCATAGGCGCCGCCCCATATTTATATTTCTAAATGCACTAATTTACTAATTTGCAAACGGCTGAAAATCAACATAATTATCGTCAACAATTTGTATTGCTCTCATATCACAAGTGAAACAATAGAACATGTAATTGGGATATTGGTCCCTGGCTGCGGTGGATTATAACAACTGTCATAATAATGCTGGCAAGATTATACAGCAAGTTAGTCTTCAAATGCGGGTTAATAAATGAACCAGTGGACTTCTGTAAGTGAAACCCTAAGACGGTTTTTAAAATTGCCACTAATATTGTATTGGCTAGGGTCATAATAAACAGATCAATGAATCTTGGCAATGGACCTGACATCATTCTACTGATAAACTAATAATGGCTTGCAACTTGTTTACAAAGCTGTCTCACTTAATACCAGGATCACAAAAACTGATCCAAAATAACAGTAAACATGCTCTTCAGGAAGGAAAGCAAAAGCAAATGAGGAAATTGGAAAATATCAATATAAAATCAGTTATCTCAGTGATAAGGAGCTCCACAGATGCTAGTTCACTCTTGCAAGTTGGCTATCATTCCCACTTTGATATCGAATCGGAAGACACTTGGCATGTCACCAATATTATTCCAGTAATGGAACACTAATGTGCTTGACCAACGGAGTATACACTGATGCTAAAAATACACCAAGCTGAACTGCAAACTATGTATATATGTATTTATTCCAAGAGGTTTTCAGATGTATTGCCTCTTTTCTTTTTAATTTTTTATCCACAGAATGTCAGGGAAACCAGGAACAAGATTTTGGACAGGTCTATGTAGTTCAAGGAGTCACTATTGGAGCAGAGACTAGAGTGAGGCATCCACATTCAGGTTATCTGCTGTTTTACTGCAAGATGATGCGAGGAGGAGTGATCCCAGAGAGCACAGCTGGAGGTGGAGAAGTCAGGTCAAGTACTCCGTGTGGTTTTCCTTCACCTGAGAGGTGCAGCCTCAGCCAACCCACCCATTAGAGAAAAACTCAGTTTTCAGGTATGGTGTGACTGGCATGTAGAGCAAAACAGCATTAACAAGAAACGAATTCATTTGTTCTAAACTGGTTACCTAAAGGATGCAAGTTCTCTGAGGAATCAAAGAACCTTCTGTTCAGCTGGCAGGTAAAGTATGTCCTCAGAAAACCTGTATCAGCAACTTTCATGTACAAAATTGGAATGACTTGAACCATAAAATCCTCCAGGCTAGCTGTGTCAAAACCTCAGACTTGCAGTAAAAAAACAAACAAACAAAAAAGCACCTCCCCCCATCCCCCCCTCACACACACACATTCTGGTTCTGGTGCTTCCACGCACAAACTGTGATGCTGGCCGGTAACTGAACCTTTCCAAGCCAGATTTCCATAGACCAGTTTTGAATCTCTCCCTTTGCCTCACAACCTTGCCCTCCCACCCCAAATCCACCCTGACTTAAAGATGTTATACCCACACACAGTCTCTCTTTTGATCTCAAGGAGAGATGCAAGACACGTAACTTAAAGAATAACTGGAAAGAGAGAGCCACCAAAGCAAAGAAAAGCTGGAGTGGGTAAGTGAAGAAATTCTGAATTATGAAAGCTGTCTGTCTCCCTGGGTCCTTTTACATTTCTTCCATTTTAAGTATTAAGATATGAGAGGTACTGTTGGGAGCTGAGAGCTGCCTTTCTCTCTAGAGAATATGTTTTTTTAATCTTTTAATTGGTAAACATTCTTTAACATTGAAGAGTAAATATGCTCTGGATTTCCAAGTGAAAATATCACAGAATTGTAAAATACAGAACATAAGTCACTTTAATGTATACTTTACCCCTGCTTCTGTTAATATTGGGGTACATAATCCTGATTCTGGAGAAAAATCAAGATAGGAAGCTAAGACCTAACTGATTGGGGCTGGAAAGAAGCTTTGAAGAAGAGGGTGCAGGCATTCCATCAGTGAAACATTTTTATATGAAAAAACTTTAAAATTGTCCTTATACATTTGCACTAGATTATTTATCCCCACTCAATTTACAATTATTAAGATGTGGAAAGAACCTAAGTGCCTGTCAAGCCATGAATGGATGTGGTAATGTATACCATGGAATACTATTCAGCCATAAACATGTGGAGATTTTATTTTTTGTATTAACCTGCATAGAGTTGGGGAACATTCTCTTTAGTAAGTATCACAAGAATGGAAAATCAAGTTTCCAATGTACTCAATACTGTTATGAACCCAGTAGACCAACCAATACATGCCCACACAAGAGAAAAATGCCATTTAATTCAAGTGGGGGTAGGGGGCAAGAAGTGAGGTGGGGAGAAGGGAAGCAGGAGAGGGGTTGGTGGGCTCGCACCTAGTGGGCACACCTCCTGAGTATAGGACATAACTACAGCAGGGACTTTAGCTAGCAAATGCAAACACTGTAAATGGATTTTTTTATACCCTCATATTAATCTGAAATTAAAAAGTAAAATTGTCCTTATATAAACAAATCATTGCTCAGAATTAAAGACAGTATCTTTTCTCAATTTTCAGGTCTCAAAGCATCAAATGTTCAGGAAATACTATTCCTGTGATAAACACAGGGATGCTTGAGCCAAGATCCTTACCTACAAGAGCCTATTTGTTTCACTGGGAGAAAACAAGATACAGAAAAGGACTTAATAAAATGTCACAGTACAAGTTAGCTATGGATCAATACTAGCTTCCTATTGTCCTGGAAAGAATACAATCTGTGTTGAAATTCAGGTTCTTCTATCAACCAGCTGCATAACCTTGAGAAAGTTAGGTAACCTCTGTAATGTGGAGCCCTCCTCAGGAAAATGGCTTACCAACACTGGCTTCCTGAGGTTGAAATTATTAAATTAGAAAGGAAAAGTGTCTAATAAAACTAGTTAACTTCCATTGATTGTTGTATGTCGAGTACCATCCTATCAATATTTTACCTTTATTATAATATCCATTCTCAGAAGAACACATTGAGGGTGAGAGCAGTTGATTATTGGTTTGAGGTCACACAGTTAAGGAGCTTTGGTAGGGCTCTTCCACATCTATCTAAATCCAGAGTAGGTCTTTAATCCTCACATTTCCTGCCAACAGTTTTTCATCTAGTAAGAGAAATAAGGATAACACAAATAATAATCCACCATAAAATACAGTAAATGCTATAACAGAGATCAACAAGGGCAAATGAAAGAATAGGGTGATTATTTCTCATTAGTGGACCTTCATGACAAGGATCCTGATAAGATCTGAGCTCAACCGAAGAAAACTGAACAATGTGTGGGTTCCTGTAGTAAGAAAAAGTACATTACGTAGTTGGCAATCTGGGGAAAGCCTGCACATTGCCATTCTAATGGACCCTCATGCCAATTTTCTATCCCGAATCGTATAAAATTCTTGTTAAAATCAATAGCAAAACTTCAAAACCTTGGAGAAAGAGTCAAAATGCATTCTTAAGATAGTTAAGGTTCCCCCCCCCCAACATGCCTGTGAATTGGATGCATTCTATGAGCAACAGAGTTTTACAATAGCCATGACTCTTAAAAGTAGTAATTTTTCCTCTCTTCTGATTCAGGCTTGATTAGTCCAGGTTAACTTCTGGTTGCAGGGCTGGCCCAGAACAGTATCCTTCTATCTCTCTATTTCAGTGTTTAGTCCTCTTATCCATTCTCTTCATCCTTTCTTCTAAAGTTTGACTCATACTGCTAAGATGATAATGCCCAATACCTGCCCCATGTGCTAGCTCTCAAGCTAGTAATGGGAAACGCTTTGTCATCAAGGGCCTTGTATAAGCTCACAAAGTGCATCATGTAGGCAGCTATCTGTCCCATAACCATATGACCAATACTGATCATCAAAGACATAGATTCTACCCTCAAGCAATACAAAAAATCTATATGGCATTGGCTGAGGGTTTTTTTTTTTTTTTTCCTGTAAATAGTCCACAGCAAATCTTTTTTTTCTTCTCTTCTTTTCCTTTTTTTTTTTTTGTAGAGACAGAGTCTCACCTTATCGCCCTCGGTAGAGTGCCGTGGCGTCACACAGCTCACAGCAACCTCCAAATCCTTGGGCTTAGGCGATTCTCTTGACTCAGCCTCCCAAGTAGCTGGGACTACAGGCGCCTGCCACAACGCCCGGCTATTTTTTTGTTGCAGTTTGGCCAGGGCTGGGTTTGAACCCGCCACCCTCGGCATATGGGGCCGGCGCCGTACCCGCTGAGCCACAGGCGCCGCCCGTCCACAGCAAATCTTGACATCTAGTCCTCTCTTCTCAAAGGACAAACTAAGAACTGTCTAATATTAAAAATGGAACCACTGGGCAGCACCTGTGGCTCAGTGAGTAGGGTGCCGGCCCCATATACCAAGGGTGGTGGGTTCAAACCCAGCCCCGGCAGAACTGCAATAAAAAAATAGCCGGGCGTTGTGGCGGGCGCCTGTAGTCCCAGCTGCTCGGGAGGCTGAGGCAAGAGAATCGCGTAAGCCCAAGAGTTAGAGGTTGCTGTGAGCCGTGTGACGCCATGGCACTCTACTGAGGGCAGTAAAGTGAGACTCTGTCTCTACAAAAAAAATGAAACCACTTTGACATGCACTTTTTATTTCACTGGCCTGTAAGCTACTTGAGAGTAGGGACCCTGCTTATTACTCTCATAGCTCTCATGCTTAGGACCATGACCCAGACATAGTAAGCATTCAAACAATATTTGTTTTTTGTTTTTTTCATTTTATTTTTTTGTATATATTAAGTCTTTTGTACATAGATCATAAATAGATTTATGCCGTTTTCAATGTGTTGATTATTTGTACAAATTGGAGTGCTTACATCATACTAATCAACATAGCTTTCACCTCATTTACCCAATTATACCATTAGGACATTTGTGTTCTACACATGATAGATCCAACTTGTACTTGCAATGTGCTCCATAGGTGTGGTCCCCTTACTATCCCCTACTATAACTCCCACCCCTTCCCCTCAAACAATATTTGTTAAATGAATAAATTTTGTTAGCAAGTATTCTTAGTTTGTAAAACTCTATGCTTTTTTTCTATATGAAATAACAAAAATGAGAAGGTTCTCTGAAATCTCATCTACTATATTTCAACCAGGTGTGTTTAGCTTATAGGCAATAAAAAACCCATTACACATGTTTATCTCTCGATTATTTTTGTTTAGCTACAGGAGATTGAGAAACCAGTTACGTACTGTTATGGTATACACAGAGGAAGGGGCACCATAGATATATAAATTACTCAGAGACTTGTCAACTCACTTTGAAGAATCCATTTCTTTTCCATAAGCCTGTTATTCATTAATTTATTCAGCATACTTGAGATCTTAATACTTTTATACATTATTATTTCTTTTTAGGGTGGAAGCTGTGTTTTTGACTGAGACAATTGAAGATTACTGCCTCTGGCAGAGACAGCTTATTGTCTAGCAAAGATTTGTGTAACCCACTTCCATGGTGTGCAGTTGTTAGTGAATAGTGGCTTCCAGACCAGTGAGCACATTTCCCAGCCCTTTGCCCTAGGTGAAAATGTGATTCCACCCAATAATTTTAAAAAGTGGGCATATATTATGTTCTCTGCCCTCTCTTTCTTTATCTGCCGGCTCAATTCAGGAGAATCTGAAGCCCTAAAAAATGGCAGAGCCACAGGATAGAAGGACTCTTGTCTTGGAGTTACCATATAGCAGAAAAAAGCCAACAGTCCCCCTTCTGTTATGAGCAAGACACACATTTTTATTGCATGCAGCCACTAAAGTTGACAAGTTTGTCTGTCATAGCAGCTAATGTGACTCGTGTGTGATGTTTTTCTTCTATCCACTCCCTGGTGGAGGCGCAAGGGAACAATTCTGACACTTTGTCTAAGGCACATTGTTATTAGCTCCAAGACCAAAAATGAAATATGGAATGAGGAGAGAGCCAGATTGTCTATGTTCAGGTTCCAGGAGACAAGTTAAATGTTGAAAAGTTACGCTGTGAGCTAAGGGTGAGAGAGGACATGAGCTAACAGGGGAAGGGAGTTGCTAGGGTGTAGGTGGGGGGAGAACAGAAGAGGTTATCTCAGAGAGTACATTTTAGAGTCCAGATTTTGGAAGGAGGGTTCCAAACTGAAAGGAAAAGCGTTAAGGCCAGCCTTCAGACTTACAGCTGGAACAGAGGGAGCGTTCTCATTGTACTTTAGCAGCACAACTAAGGCTCTTCAACTGAGTCTGGCTGGAGGAGAGGCAGAAACCAGGCAGATGGGACCTGAAACCTCTGAGAGCCAGCAGGCATACAGAATCCCAGAGACCCAGAGGGTATACAGAAACTCCAGGAGGCTTAGATCCCTGATCAAAAAAGGCCAGGCATATATGGCTGACCTTCTGGTGATGTTATTTAGGAACTTTTTATCTGATAATGCCATTGAAACACTAGACTCTGGCTTCAGCTCCTGGGCAGAAAGTAGAAAATGATGTTTATATGCTTCTGAAGTGAGAGCCACAAGCATGTGTTTGGCAGAACTTTACTAGCTTCTAGGAAAGGAAGAGCTGTCTTCTCCTGGTGTTTACTGCAAATACTTGGGATGGCCCTGTGTCCATAGTAAAGCTATTTGGCTGGGACCTTGAAGAACTAGTTAAAGTCCTAAGATTGAAGCAAGCGTTATTGTACACATATAAAATATTTTCTGTTCCTTTGTTTACATACATGCAAATGTATATTTGCAGCAGACTTTGTTAAAGATTTGTGAAGATGAAGGAGAATAGTTATCACTAATGTATGGAAAAACCAATACTGAGCTTTTCTGCCTGAGTTTTAGCCTCTTACAGTGATGCTCAATTTCTTTTTGTGCTTTTCTTTCTCAGTGTCTGCCCCCATTCCAAGCCCATTCTAACAATTTACAACTTTATTACATGATGTAGTCAGCTCCTTACAGCTCTCCCTGCTTAATCCTCTGCCCTCCCTATGCAGTTATGTGTACCCCAAGCCAGTCTGCCACCTTGAGCTGTCTGCTCTGGGTCTCATGGTTTAGTCCCAACCAGACAAGCTTCTGCAAAGGAAGGAGGCAGTGTAACCAGTCTTTTTCCCACTAGGGTTGCCAGAGTTAGCAAATATTAATAATAATGCATGTTGGGGGAAAGGGGGAAGATGGTTAGAGAATTTTTTAGGGTAATGAAAATACCACATATGATTCTATAATGAAGGGTGTATGTCACTATACCTTTGTCCATAATGTGTAACACCAAGAGCGAACCCTCAATGTAAACTATGGATGGTTCATGTAGGTTCATCAGCTGTAACAGATGAACCACTCTGGTGGGAGTGTTGATAATGGGGAAGGCTATATGTATATACAGGCAGGGGTATGTGGGAAATCTCTGTACCTTCCTTTTAACTTTTCTGTGTACCTAAAACTACTGTTAAAAAATAGTCTTTAAAAACACACAGAATGTTCAATTAAATTTGAATTCCAGCTAGACAATAAATACATTATTTATATAAGTATAACCCAGATATTGCATGAAACATACATGTAATAAACTGTTATTTGTTGTTTATCTGAAGTTTATATTTAGCTGGACATCATGTATTTTATCTGGCAACCTTATTTCCTTGATGTCTTTAATTCAGCCTGCTTCCTTCTAAGGTAAAACTAGTTATATTAATTTTGGGCTGAAATGTATTCTTTTTTAAAATTAAACTTAGTACCTAGAATATTACCTAGCTTGTTGTAGTTGCTCAATAAATAATAGAGAATGAATCACTTGAGGTAGGTTACAGTGTTAAACAATTTGCCATTTATTTATTTATTTGACACAGAGTCTCAAGCTGTCGCCCTAGGTAGAGTGCTGTGGCGTCACAGCTCATGGCAACATCAAACTCTTGGGTTCAAGCAATGCTCTTGCCTAAGCCTCCAAAGCAGCGAGGATTACAGGTGCCTGCCACAATATCCAGCTATTTTTTTGTTGCAGTTGTCATTGTTGTCCTAGCTGGCCCGGGCTGGGTTTGAACCCACCAACCTAGATGTATGTGGCTGGTGTCCTACCTACGGAGCTACAGGCACCACCCTAAGCAATTTGCCTTTTAAATGCTAGAGATAGGAGGCAAGGCATGGTGGCTTACACCTGTAATCCCAGCACTTTGAGAGGCCAAAGCTGGAGGGTGGCTTGAACCCAAGAGTTGGAGGCTGCATATACTGTGATCATGCCACTATACTCTAGCCTGGCTGACGGAGCGAGACTTGATCTCTTGTTTAAAGGAAAGCTAAAAACTGAGGTAGTTGGGTGGTGGCGAGTGTATGAAGATAATACAAAATGCCCTGCCTTCTCTCCCAATCTGTTTTCTAAAATTTATAATTTGGGATTAAGCTACTGTCATATTATGAAAGGTTTCATTTTCTGGTAGAAGAAAGACTTGGGAGGAATTTTAAATTTTGACCACTTAAGACATCTTTGATAAAGTTTTTAAATATCTTTTTTGTTAAGGTAAATGTATCAAATAAGTCTTTGCCTTCACTCAGAATATAATTTCTTATATTCTGAATGTCATATTTGTCAGATTATTAATTTCTAAATCTAAATACAGATTTCTCATTTCTTTTTGTGTCTTTTTTTATTATTATTAAATCATAGCTGTGTACATTAGTGCAGTCAAGGGGTACAATGTACTGGTTTCATACACAATCTGAAATATTTTCATCGAACTGTTTAACATATCCTTCATGGCATTTTCTTTTCTTTTTTTTTCAGGATTTATTTATTTATTTATTATTATTAAATCATAGCTGTGTACATGAATGCGATCATGGGGCACCATACACTGATTTTATAGACCATTTGACATATTTTCATCACACTGGTTAACATAGCCTTCCTGGCATTTTCTTAGTTATTATGTTAAGACATTTATATTCTACATTTACTAAGTTTCACATGTACCCTTGTAAGATGCACTATAGGTGTAATCCCAGCATTTTCTTAGTTATTGTATGAAGACATTTGTATTCTGCATTTAGTAAGTTTCGCCTGTACCCATTCTAAGATGCACCATAGGTGTGGCCCCACCCATTATCCTCCCTCCACCCTAACCCCCCCACTCCCTTCCCCTTCCTTGGCCCTTTCCTCATAGTCTTGTGCTATAGTTGGGTTATAGCCTTCATGTGAAAGCTATATATTAGCTTCATAGTAGGACTGAGTGCATTGGATACTTTTTCTTCCATTCTTGAGATATCACCTAACTCCAGTAAGATTAGCCCACATAACAAAATCCCAAAACCAGAGATGTTGGCGTGGATATGGAGAATACTCAGAAATCTTTTTGTGTTTTATAACTGCCAAATAAGAGGCATTAAATTTATGTTAGAAGAAGTAATGAAGAAAGGAAGGAAGGGAAAAAGGAAGGGAGGAAAGTAATTCATATGGAAAAAAGGAGAGAAAAATCAAATCCTTATAATTTATATTGAATGCTGTTTTAAAGAATAGTGTCTGTCGGGAGGCTGAGGCAGGAGAATCGCGTAAGCCCAAGAGTTAGAGGTTGCTGTGAGCCGTGTGACGCCACGGCACTCTACCCGAGGGCAGTACAGTGAGACTGTCTCTACAAAAAAAAAAAAAAAGAATAGTGTCTGAATAAAGACAACCCAACAAACCATAAAAAGTGAATTCTCTTATTTCAGTGAACATGAAAGTCTCAGCAATTCAATTCAGAACAATCTATTCTAACTCATCAAATGTTTCTTGAGCACCCACTCTAGGCAAAGCCACTGTACTAATCAGTGTTACATAGGTTGTTAAAAGATAGATACTTTGGGCGGCACCTGTGGCTCAGTGAGCAGGGCGCTGGCCCCATATACCGAGGGTGGCGGGTTCAAACCCAGCCCCGGACAAACTGCAACAAAAAAATAGCCGGGTGTTGTGGTGGGTACCTGTAGTCCCAGCTACTCGGGAGGCTGAGGCAGGAGAATCGCCTAAGCCCAGGAGTTGGAGGTTGCTGTGAGCTGTGTGATGCCATGGCCCTCTACCAAGGGCAATAAAGTGAAACTCTGTCTCTACAAAAAAAAAAAAAAAGATAGATACTTTAAGATTTAAAGAGTTTATTTGAGCAGATGGTGATCTGGCAGCATCTGACTACAAAGGGGTTCAGTGCCCCACTGAAGGAACTCACAGGGAAACTTTAAAAGGTGCATTCAGAAGAAAGACCAAGAAAATATTTTATTGGCTAAAGGGGAACAGCGGTCTTAAAGTCCCTCGTAGAGGTTTGTTGGCCTTCTCTGATTGGTAACGTCCCTAGTAGAGGTTAGTATTGGTTTCCAAATTACTCTCAATTACTTTTTTGTAATAAGGGGAAAATAAAATATTGTCCTTCAAAAAAATTTACTGATTAGTTTTTGGGGGTGGAGGAAGGGGAAGAAAGGAGGCAAATGTACTAATGAATAAGCTTAATTCAAAGTAAAGTAAAAAGAAAATGAAGGAGATCAAATCCGGAATTCAGGAGAAGGTTTACCCCTTGAATTAACCTTGAGAGAAAGAAGTACAAAAGGAAAGTATTCTAAGTAGAGAGCACAGCTTGAGTAAAGACAAAGAGGTGAGAAAATCCAAGGTCCATTTCTGGAAAGGTGCAAACATTTTAGATGGATAATATAGTGATAATACTGCATACTTCTAGATACAGCTCAAAGAATTACAATTGAAAAATGAAATAGATTTAATAGACAACTAAATATAACCATCTGTCAGTCCATTTTGAATGAAACCAGCTAGAAATGAATTCATGCATGTATGTCCTCACGCATATAGACATACCCACACAAACATACATAGATAATATCTTTTAAAAGTGTCCTTGTTCATTGTTGAAAGTGGCCCAACACAAAAGCCCTTCGATATCTTCCTGCCAGTCATATCTGTGAGCTCCTTTATAGCAGTGGAAGTTTAACTCATATAGGAACTCTGCAGTTGAGTTTTGGGAACATCTTCCATGTGTCAGAATATCAAGAGAACTGAGTTACAATGCTCAGCACTGGAATGCTGAATCTTAGCTACATGTGCCTCCCAGCTACAATTTCATGTTTTTTGAAAGACTAATCCAGGCATTACATTATTGTCAGTGCCTCTCAAAATATTCCTTGCCAATTATTCTGCTTGTTTTCAAAAGTTCTCTTAGTACAGGTATTTCCTGTTTTATTTCAAAATTAATGATTAATGATAGGCTTTTGAAGGTTTAGAGAATTAATTGTGGTCAGAGAAACCTTTTTTATTATTGGATAGGCATTGCCTACACTGTTCCAACAATTTTCCTTCTCTCAAGTTGAAGAGGTAACTATTTTTTCCATAATCATACATTCTTTAGTACTTAAAGAATATATTTTGACAAGCTTATTTGCAGAATTTGTTTTCAAAATGCAAACATCATGATACTCTTTCCCAAAGAGTAAAAGTCTCACTTTTGTGTTTATTCAGTTTTGAAGCATTTTTTCTATAATAGCTACCAGCATAGTACTTCATCATTTATTAGTGCTTTTATTCTTCCTAATTGCCAAGAAAACTTAAAAGAGGAGCAATATTTCTGAATTAACAAATACTCATTTTAGGAAGAATTGGTGAAATATTTTTAATGTCAACATTGGTAGTGATGAAATATTCTACGAAACTTCAGTTTTCTTTAAGGAAGTGATAGTATTTCAAGAAATTATGAGATCAGTTAAATAGTACAGTTTCCACTGTTAAGGGCTACCAGTAGAAAACCTGTAGGGCAAAGAATATTCTTGAAATCAATCATTATAAAAATACGCACTTCATACAAAAAATTAACAACTTTATTCTTTGTCTGGGTTAATATAAGAAAGACTTTTCTTTTGATTCTGATGACATTTTATCTTATCCTTCAAATAGTACCTTGAACTCTCCCTTTTTCGTAGCCTTTTTCCCACTATTACCTCTTCTGACTCAGATTATGTGGCCCAAAGTGTACAATCTTCTCAAGACCAGCATGCTCTTTTTAGCCAGGAGTGGATGTGACTGGTGCCACTTACAATCTGCAAACCTGGGCAGAGAACCAGAGAATCACACCTGGCACTCTGGGCTTGTCTAAAGAAGATGAAAACAGGGCATGCTCAACTTCAACTGCCGATATGACTAAGGCTACCAGCCTTCAATATGCCTTTGTTCTGATCCTGAAAGGTCACAATGACCCATAGTCACACTGAAATATGAAGGAGATCTTCTCTTTTCCTCTGGGTCATAGTAACTGCCTTCCATAGGTTATGAAAGTTAACCTTATGTTCATAGCACTTTTTTTTTTTTTCGTAGAGACAGAGTCTCACTTTATCGCCCTTGGTAGAGTGTCATGGTGTCACAGCTCACAGCAACCTCCAGCTCCTGGGCTTAGGTGATTCTCTTGCCTCAGCCTCCCCAGTAGCTGGGACTACAGGCGCCCACCACAATGCCCGGCTATTTTTTGTTGCAGTTTGGCCAGGGCCAGGGTTGAACCTGCCACTCTCAGTATATGGGGTTGGCGCCCTACTCACTGAGCCACAGGTGCTACCCTCATAGCACTTTCTTTGACTACCAGTTCTATTAGATTTGAAAACAATGTATATATGTATATTTGTGGATACACACACATGTGCACATAAACACACATTCAGATATGCATATGTATATTCTAAAAAAAAACTTCTCCCCAAATTATTTTCAGAATGTCATAGGGCGGCGCCTGTGGCTCAGTCGGTAAGGCGCTGGCCCCATATACTGAGGGTGGCGGGTTCAAACCCAGCCCCCGCCGAACTGCAACGAAAAAATAGCCGGGTGTTATGGCGGCGCCTGTGGTCCCAGCTACTCAGGAGGCTGAGGCGAGAGAATCGCTTAAGCCCAGGAGTTGGAGGTTGTTGTGAGCTGTGTGATGCCATGGCACTCTATCGAGGGCCATAAAGTGAAACTCTGTCTCTACAAAAAAAAAAAAGAAAGAAATTTTAATACATTGGCAATAATGATGTCCTTACATTTATTGAAGTAATTGAGTTGCTTGTCACAACCACCCGGTAGGTTGGCAGTTAGGTTTACATGCTAAGAAGTAGAAGGAAAAGTAGTAATGATTAAAAATACATTTGAGTGCTACTCTTGACTCTGGCTGGTTTACTTTGGACATCATAAACTTTTTTTTTTCAGGATCTAATATTTGGGAATATGCTTGAGAAAACAGAGCTTCAGGAAAAGCTAAAAACGACTTCTTTTTGGCTGACTCATTCTGACTTTAAAGTAATATGTCTTTATAGGATACGGTAAGAGTTCAAAGTCTGCTTTTATATTTTCCATATTTCTTTCTTTTTTTTAGAGACAGAGTCTCACTTTATGGCCCTCGGTAGAGTGCCGTGGCCTCACACAGCTCACAGCAACCTCCAACTCCTGGGCTTAAGCGATTCTCCTGCCTCAGCCTCCCAAGTAGCTGGGACTACAGGCGCCCGCCACAACGCCCAGCTATTTTTTGTTGCAGTTCAGCAGGGGCCGGGTTTGAACCCGCCACCCTCGGTACATGGGGCCGGCGCCCTACCAAGTGAGCCACAGGCGCCACCCCATATTTTCCATATTTCTTATTACAGAAAAATAATACTGTAACCCATGCATTTGTTTAATTTCTGCTTTTCTTTCAGTGGGGTCAGCACTGCTTCCTTTTGTCATGAAGGAAAATGTGGCAGATAGCGTAGTTCCTTTGGTAAAGTCTTCTTCTTCTTTTTTTTTTTAGAGACAGAGTCTCACTTTGTGGCCCTGGGTAGAGTGCCGTGGCCTCACACAGCTCACAGCAACCTCCAACTCCTGGGTTTAAGCGATTCTCTTGCCTCAGCCTCCCAAGTAGCTGGGACTACAGGCACCCGCCACAATGCCCGGCTATTTTTTGGTTGCAGTTTTGGCCGGGGCCAGGTTTGAACCCACCACCCTCGGTATATGGGGCCAGCGCCCTACCGACTGAGCCACAGGCGCCGCCCTGTTCAAGTCTTCTTGGTGTTCTTTCAGCCCCATAAGCTATAGAAGGGGAGTTAAGGTTTTCTGTTTGTTTGAGACAGTCTCACTCTGTCACCCTGGGTAGAGTGCTGTGGCATCATAACTCACAGCAACCTCAAACTCTTGGGCTGAAGCAATCCTCTTGCCTCAGCCTCCCAAGTAGCTGGGACTATGGGCCCCTGCCACAGTGCCTGTCTAGTTTTTTCTTTTTTTAGTAAAGAAGGAGTCTTGCTCTTGCACAGGCTGGTCATGAGCTCTTGAGGTCAAGCAATCCATCAGCCTCTGTGTCCTAGAATGCTAGGATTACATGCGTGAACCACCAAGCCCACCTGGAGTTAAGGTTCCTATTAGACAAATAGTGTCCATGAATCTGGTCTTAAAGAGCGTAGATAAAAACACAAGAATATTCTCTAGTGGCAGAATATTTCAGAAGAATATATGCTTGGATTAGAAACATGTACAAGATTTTTAAGTTTAAGTTTCCCCCTAAAAATAGTGATAATGTCGGCCTTGTGGTATCTTCATCATGATTAAAAATTATTGTGACTGTAAAACCACTCATATGTATTTTCTAAAAACTTCTTTAAAAAATTAGGTGAGTATTATTTTAATTTATTTTGTATTTAGCACACAGTAGGCACTCTAGAGCAAATTGGTCCTCTGTATTCACAGGCCATTTTTAAAGTGCAAATTTTGTTTTCTGCAATTTCCCATTTCAGATCCTACTGTTAAATTAACTCAAGATTTACTGATCAGGGCTTCCTTGCTATTTTCCAGCTTGCCAATCTTTGAACCTGGTTAAGTTTTCGAAATCCCGCTTTCCAATTTATATCATGCAACTCATGACCTTGGACTCACAAGGCCCCACGGCTCTACTTTCCTCTGATGCTTTCTTGCTTCCATGGCAGCAAAAAAAACAAACAGCTCCCTGAGTCAAGTTACCTTCTCAGTATCTCTGGACTGGTTCTCTAAACTGGCTGAGTATTGGAAACCCCTGAGAGGCTCTTTAAACATCAAATATGCGCTGACTCTGATTCACTAGCAAACCACCAAATGTGCATGGTGATGTGTCACACATTTAGCTAGACTAAGTCACCCCTAACCCCAAGACATAAGGAATAACTCATTTTTCCATTGTTTCACTTTGTATGTCTTCCAAGGACCTCTTTTTCTTCCAGCTTACTCTAAGTCACTGTATATAATCTCAGTCTTCTTGTTCTTCAAAGGACTAACTTCCTTGGTTTTTCCCTAGAGCTTCCAGTATGCTAAGTCTTACTGGTTCTCCAAAAACTTTGCTAGTTTTCATGCTCCTCCCTCTTCCATTTCTTCTCTATAAACCAGAAGGAACTATTCATTCTTATCCCCCCACCCCATCCCATGCCCTCCAGTCTTCTCTTCTAATCAGGTGCATGGGAAGGGCCCTCTACATTCCCGTCTCTGTGCTATCCTTAGTGCGGTCACATTCTCCCCCTGCCTTGACATTCCTGCTGGCCTTTGTTGCTACAGTAATATCTTCTCCCTGGTTGGCCTCCAGCTGCATTCAAAACCTAGTACTGGTTGCCTGTCTCAGCTCCAGCCCCGGCCTGACCTTTCTCCCTTTTGGCAGGACTCCCCTCCAACAGGGTGTGGTGACAGAGGGCCTTGCTGTTGCCATCCTTGCCTCTGCCAGCTGGGCCTGCCAGGGTTGCCATAGAATCTGGCTGCTAAGTCCCAGGCCCTGGAAAGGCTGTGAAGCACTCTGGCCTCTGCACCCTGGTCAGAGGCAACTGCCAGGGCAGTTTTGTGCAACTGATGTGCACCACCTGACAGCCTTGGACATGGGGTGAGGGCAAAGGCTTTGGGCTGCAACTTGCCAAAGTTGTCAGAGCTCCCAGGAGATCCACAGAGCAAAGGGGTCAGGGAAGAAAGGCTGGCTTGAGGGCTAATGATGCTTTTCTTGTGACCGGATTGTCATCTCCATGAGAATGATTCCACTCTCCCAGTCCTTTCTTCTCCCCAAACTAAAACTGGTGGTTTATAGCCAGCCTGCTGGACAGGCTTTGCCCTTCCCTCTCCCCATGCCTTGCTTTAAAACTAAGAATGAATAGTTCCTTCCTTATCATCTCTTCTCCAAAATCTATCACCTACTCCACACCTCCTTATGTTTGTCAGTAATTATTTCTCCTTATTGCCCAGGCTTGAAAACATGGATACATATTGTTTTTTCCATCTCCTCTCCACACAGCTGTTGTTGACCAATTCATTTTGTTTTATTTTATCTGATTTCTTTTTATTTTTCGAGACCAAGTCTCACTCCATCACCCTAGGTATAGTGATGTGGTATCAGCCTAACTCACAGCAACCTCAAACTCCTGGGTTAAAGCGATCCTCTTGCCTTGGCCTCCTAAGCAACTGGGACTACAGGCAGGTGTCACCATGCCCGGCTGGTTGTTTTTTTTTTTTTTTTTTTTTTTTTTTTATTTTAAGTAGAGACCTTGCTCTTGCTCAGGCTGGTCTCAAACTCCTGGGCTCAAGGGATCCTCCTGCCTCAGCCTCATGAGCATCTGGGTGAAGCAGCTGGTACTACCTGTTCCTGGCTAATTTTTTGAATTTTATTTAGAGACGGGATCTGGCTATGTTGCTTAGGCTAGTTTGGAACTCTTGGCCTCAAGTGACCCTCTCACCTTAGCCTCCTAAAGTGCTGCGATTACTAGTATGAGCCACTGGGCCCTGCCTCTTTCTGGTTCTTTTATTCAATAAATGTTTGAGTTCTTTGGGTGGTGCATTCTGAGGGCATCATTTAGCAAACAAAGCTACCAACATTTCTGTTCCCCGTTGTTGATATCTACCCCACTGCCTGGCCTGCCTTTCACTCTTGGTTTTTATCTCAGGCTTAAGTCGAACTTTTTTTCCCAAAGCCTTTTTCAGGCAGCCTCAGGACTCTGGCTTCCCCTGGTCTCTTTAATCCTATTTCTCCTAATATCTCCATTACTTGTTGGTATCTGCTTTCTATTCCCTTTATTTTGCCCTTTTCTTGATGAAGACTTTGTATAAATATCTTTTTTACTTAGATGTCTCTCTAGAGGTTTGTCTCTGTTGTTTTGTCAAGAGTTCTCAAATTTTGGTCCTTGAAAAGCAGCATCAGCATCACCTGGGAACTTGTCAGAAATGTAAATATGCAGGCCCCATCCCAGAACCGCTGACTCACAATTCTGGGGCTGAGGCCCAGCATCTGTGTCTTAGCAAGCCCCCTAGGGGACTCTGATGCTCCTTGAAGTTTGGGAACCACAGACCACCCGGCCATGGATTTGAGATTGCAGAACGCTTTGTCTGCCTGTTTATTCCCTAAGGATACTGCAAGATACCTGGGACCTTTATCCTTCTGATGATGTGCTTAAACGACTTGGAAAACTCTAAGGCTTTTGCAGTGATTCATTTTTACCCCATCCCTTTTCAAAATTATTTGAACCCACTTAGATGATAAAATGGAAAATTAGAATAAAGGGAAGGAAGAGGAGGCAAATACACTAACCACAGGGGTTACTATTGTTCTCATATAGTGTTCCTGAGCTTCCCAGCAGCAAGGAAAATAAAGAAATTAATGTCTTTCTTGTCTCATTCCTACTAGAGGTGGTCAAAATGCAATTTGTAAAGTCCAAAAGAAATTGTCCATGTGGAACCTTCTGGAGTGGCCACTTAGAGAACTAAAAGATAAAATCCACAGCAAAGGTTTTATATCACATGTACCAAATTTTTGCATGCCTGGTTTTGGTTTTTATCACCATTAGAGAATTTGAGCCAATGCTTGGTGTAAAAGGAAGAGGAACTATTTCTGAATCTGTGACAAGATCACATTCTGCCATTTCTCATAATTTGGTGGCTAAAAGGAAGGAGTTAATTTTCCCCAACAAGCCAGGCATAAGAAATTGGGCGGCACCTGCGGCTCAGTGAGTAGGGCTCCAGCCCCCTATACCCAGGGTGCCAGGTTTGAACCCAGCCCTGGCCAAACTGCAACAAAAAAATAGCTGGTTGGGGTGGCACCTGTGGCTCAAAGGAGTAGGGCTCTGGCCCCATATATCAGAGGTGGCATGTTCAAACCCAGCCCCAGCCAATATATAGCCAGGCATTGTGGTGGGCACCTGTAGTCCCAGCTACTTGGGAGGCTGAGGCAAGAGAATCACCTAAGCCCAAGATTTGGAGATTGCTGTGAGCTGTGATGCCACAGCACTGTACTGAGAGTGACAAAGTGAGACTATCTCAAAAACAAAAAAAGAAAGAAAAAGAAATAACGCAGAATGTTGTCTTGGATTGTGATTCATTCTGGCTAGACACTTGGAGACAGGAAAGGTGCGTGAAGGGTGGGCCATTATCCACTAAAAAGAGCAAACATCTAAAGGATGGCAGCCCTGTGCGAGATCCGAGGCTCCATCTTACTAGCCCCATGGTCCCTGAACCTGAACAAGGTAAGTTTGGGCTGGCACACAGGGTTCCACATTAAGTAGAAGCCAAGTACAGAGAGACTAGAACTAGAAGACAAACCATCTAAGAAATTAGATAAATCTCTTCTGAGTGCTGTCTACCATGGAGAAGAGTTTACACAAAACCCCACAGAGGGCCAGGCACGGCAGTTCATTCCTGTAATCCTAGCACTCTTAGGAGGCCAAAGCAGGTGGATTGCTTGAGGTCAGGAGTTTGAGACCAGCCTGAACAAGAGCAAGACCCCATCTCTACTAAAAATAATAATAAAAAAAAAAATAACTAAGTGTGTGGTGGCACACATCTGTAGTCCCAGCTACATGGGAAGCTGAGGCAAGAGGATCACTTGAGCATAAGATTTTGAGGTTGCTGGGAGCCATGACTCCATAGCACTCTAGCCTAGGGCAACAGAGATAGAATCTCTCCCAAAACAACAAACAAAACAAAACAAAAACAACACAAAAGCTTTTTTTGTGGGGATGAGATGCTTTTGTGTGGTGCCTGATAATAATGCTCATAATAAGGCTTTTCTGAAATTTGGGGTTTAAACCAACACTGCTACATAAAGTCAGGGATGATTTTACGTAGGACTGGTATGCAAGTGAATTCATTTTCGGTAAGTCCCTGTCCTCTTCAGCTGTCTGTATCCACGATCTGGATCCCCTTCTCTTGAATTTGACAACCTTAAGATACCTGGACATCAGTGGGGGAAGAGGGGAGCCTAGTTTTAAGTGCCAAGGAATTCTTGACTATAGAGTGTTTTTAACCATCTTTCCTTAGTAATCTAACACAGCAATTTTCCTGAAGACAGCACTATGAAGAGTCTCCAAATATTTGATAGAATAAGTAAGCAATGAAGAAGAAAGATCACAGAATTTAGAGTTAGGATTCTAGACAATGTCATTTACCAGCTGTGTGGCCTCATCAGGGGAGATAATGCATTAAAGTGCTTTAGGAACTGAAAGCATGTTGGTTGTTATTCCTTGTATATGGCTAGGGAAATTAATCTTTATTTTTATAATTTCAAATACAATTCACACTTAATTATGAGAAAAGGGGTATTTCAGGGGAGTTGTAAGTACATGAGCTGGTCTGAGCCACATTTCTCATATCTTGTTCAACCCTCAGCCCTCATTACGTGATAGTGTTTACTCAGTGTCTATCACTTGCCAGCATTATCTTGTTTAATCGTCACAACCACCCTATGAAATGAATATTAGTCACCCAGTTTTATAGTTGAGGAAACGGAAGTTCAGAGTCTTTAAGGGATGTCTTTGAGGTAATTCAGCTGGGACTGAAATAAATCCTTCCTGGAGATACTGGTTTTTCACTATGTTCTACTGCCTCCCAGAGTAGAGGAGAAATAAGAACTGTCACATTTCTCATTCCCAAATCAGCAAATTCTTTAATATCAAATTTCTGGAAAAGTTCCTCCCTAAAATGTAAATTTAAGTACTGAAAATAAAGCAATGATTGTGGTCATTACTCTGGAGGTTTCTAAGGTAATTTAGGCTTATATTAAATGGAATATAAAACTTCTCATGATCTAGAGTATTTTTTTTTAAATCACTAACTGCATTATTCTCTTCATACCAGAATTATTGTCTCTAATATAAAAAACAATTTAAATTTATCATTCCTTTTTCTGATCCTTCTTTTACATGCTCTAGGATACTATAATCACGTTCATATAAAATGAGCAAGGTGAAGGAAATAACCAAGGTGAAGAAAGGGAATCCTTTTGCTCTCTGGAATGTTTTTGGCCTGATTCTGTGAAAAGAATGTATAGAGGATTAAGTATGTTTTCCCCCATAAATTGTGCTTGTTAGTTCCTACCTCCCAGCAAGACTAGCAACATAATTTGTAGGTCCCAGTGCAAAATGAAAACTAGGGCACCCTTGTTCAAAAATTATTAAGAATTCCAGGACAGCAACAGTAGGCCACAAGTGGGCACGCAGGCCCATTTACGTGGGACTCCCTCTGCAACTAGGCAGATCACAGGCTCATGCCACCAGCACTGCCTCCCAGCACTGTTGCGGCTTCCATGTAGCCAGGGGATGAATATCTTTGGGGGACAATCAGTTGGTCCTTTTAGTGTTATCCAGCTAAGGAGTCCCTGAAGGTCACCTAAGGCATTTTGTCTCAGAAATAAAAGCTCATGTAGGTGCATATTTGCTACAAGATTTTTCCTTTTTAAAAGCCATTGAAGTATTTTATCTAAGTGAATAATCATACGGAATGTTTCAAAAGTAGATATAATAACAGAATAGCAGAATTGACTTTTTATTTTTAATTTTATTTATATATTTTTTTGGCCAAAGAGGTGTACATTTGGCTAAGAACGTGGTGACTATTATTGCTGAATGAATTAAGAAGGGGACTGACACAGAAGACCAAAGGGGACTGAGCAGGAGATGGAGTAAATCACCTGCCCTGAGATTTTTTTTTTTTTTTTTGAGACAGACTCTCACTTTATCGCCCTCAGTAGAGTGCCATGGCATCACACAGCTCACAGCAACCTCCAACTCCTGGGCTTAGGCCATTCCCTTGCCTCAGCCTCCCAAATAGCTGGGATACAGGCGCATGCCACAATGCCTGGCAATTTTTTTGTTGTTACAGTTCGGCCGGGGCCGGGTTTGAACTCGCCACCCTCAGTATATGGGGCCGGTGCCCTGCCCACTGAGCCACAGGCACCGCCCCACCTGCCCTGAAATTTGACTCTGCTTTTGTGCATTCTACATTCATCTATAAAGCAGAGAAGCAAGGAGAGAGTTGGGGAAAGGGGCCCACCAGGAATAATATGTGTTGTCTATGTAAGAAACCACACACATACACCCCCAGGGATGCCAAAAAATGTGTATACATTTTAAGCAATGTTATGTATTACTTTTCAAAGTTGAATTGAATTATGGTAGCAATGCATAGTGTGGTGTTCACTCTAACGATGGCATTAAAGGAAAATGGTGTAACTACAACTGTGGTTCAAGCAACACAAGACTATTTTAAAATGGTATTTGAAATTCAAGAACATTGTCCAACTACAACAACAATGGTGGTGTGACTAGGCAACAGAACCTCCAACACACCTAACAAGTGCATACGTTTGTGATAAGTTTGAGATTCAAGGTCCTGTACGTGATGTGCACAAGGGAAGATCTTGGAGGCCTCACACAGCCACAAGTCTTGCTGCTTCTGCTATGGCGTTAGAATTACACGCTCACCACAGAAATCTACCAAACAATGTACACATGAGATGGGAGTTAGTTACATTCTTAAAACAGCAAAATGAAAAGTTTTTATCTCAAGATTATTACATGCAGGAAGACATGAGAGCTTACCTTGATGAGAATTTCCCAGGACAATGGATAGGATGAAAAGGTGTGGCTGAGTTTCCACCAAGTTCTCTGGACTAAACACCCCTTGACTTCTACCTCTGGGGAAAAAGAATGTAAGAAATGTAATCACTGAACTATCTCTTCTGCACTCTCAGCTTCCATGTAGATTTTCATTCAGGGTCCTGAAAATAGGCAAAGAAAAATTTAAACAGAATAAACAAAACAAACCCAACTACACAAAAACAACATTTAAACAAGCCACAGCCTAAAAATGTGAAATAATAGACTCTCGGAGCCCTGAAAAATAACTAATCTGTCAGCTCTGAAGCTTTTAATTGAAGTGACTAGGTTTCCTTGGGTGGATTTTGGAGTAGAAGAAGTAGAGAGAAAGAATTCTTTTTTTTTATTTTGGAGACAGAGTTTCACTTTGTTACCCTTGGTAGAGGGCCCTGGTGTCACAGCTCACACCAACCTCAAATTCTTGGGTACAGTGATCATCTTGCCTCAGCCTCCCAAGTAGCTTAGACTACAAGGTGCCCACCAGAACACCTGGCTGTTTTTAGAGACAAGGGTCTCATTCTTGCTCAAGCTAGCCTGGAACTCTTGAGCTCAGGCAATCCACCTGCCTCAGCCTCCCAGAGTGCTAGGATTACAGGTGTGAGCCACCATGCCCAGCCCCGATCTCTTCTTTGGAAATGAATTTCATACTGAGATTGGATAATGGTCAAATCTGCTTGTTAAATGGTACCTTTGAAAGCAAAAGTTGTCTTCAAAAGTATGGAATACTGTCAACACAACAAGCAGTGAAACAACTATGAATTTTCAAATTTACTGAAAGAGATAGAAGAAATAAAGGGCTATATTTTAGAAGCAAGGTATAGGGAAAGTATTAGCTGCATACCACAAAATCATACTGCTTAGGGGAAAAAAAACTAATACGTCACTCATAGAAAACACAGTTTAGGGGAAAAGATTAGTGGAAATATATTAAATATCTTAAGAGTTAGATTGGGTGTCTCCACAGGTATAAAGTGTAGAAACATTGGCTTAAAGTATTCAACAAAAACTGATGTTGAGTCTTTAAATGCAAACTGAATTTACATTTTAGATAGTCAAAATTACATACCTTAGTGACTTCACTTTCTGTGGGTTGGATATAATATTTACCTTATATATGTTTATTCAACAAAACATTCATTGAGCGTGTAGTCAGTGCTGGGCACTGAGCTAGGCTCAGGCACATGAAGGGGGCACGTGACATTCAAAGATGTAATAAAAAGACAAGGTGGCAAGTGCAATAGCAGAGGCATGCACGTGGCATTGAGAGGGAAAACTTATCCAGAATTAGCTACTAATGCGTGTGTGGAGAGATGCTCTTCGGAAGACTTTCAATAATCTCCCTAAGTGATAGGATGCGTGGTGAAGGATGAGGAAGGAGTTGGCCAAGCTGGGAGTTGGGGTGGTGGTGGAGAGGTGAGCAGAAGTGACATGCAAAGGCCCAGAGTTGAGAAATGCATGCTGATGGTGTGAGCTTGGAAGCATGAGCAGCCTGCTAGAATTGTCAGACAGAGACTCATGGGGTGTGTTCTTGGTGAAGTACCATGCACTTGGTGATGTGGAGCTAGGGAAGGGTGTTAAACAAGGGAGAATTCTGCTGAGATTTTTTTCATTTTGTCAAAGAAATGAAAAAAGAGCCAAAGAGCTTGCTTTGGCTGTGTTACTGAGGGTGGATTTTAGTAGGATTTGTTGGAAGGTGGTACCATAATCTAGGAGACATGAGAGACGGCAAGTCCTAAAGAAGACAAAACCAGCAAAGAGGCAAAATGGGCAAGTCTTGGTAAAGGGTAGACGTGGGAGTTGGGGTGGTGAAGGGAGGAGAAAACAGAGTGATACTCCCAGGTTTAGCTTTGGTGACTGAGTATTTATGCTGCTGCTGAGTTAATGAATACCGAAAAAGGAACATGTATATTCTGGTCAGGGGATCCATGGGGAACAGGAATCACATCAGGCTGGGCAATTTGAGGAGGGCTTAATAAATAAATTATTTACACAAAATTGTGGGCAGGGTATTGTATAAAGAATCCATGAGTACTAATGCAGCCCCTTGGAGCTAATTATAGTGGGGTGGAGGAAAGAAGGCGGTTATCAACCCAAGACCTGAAGAAACCAGCTACTGGGAGCTGGAGACAGATGGCTGTGTGAAGAAGGCTGCCCGACAAGAACTACGATTTCAATCAAGGGATAGGGAAGCAGGAGTGCTGCTGCAGCCCTGTAGGGAGCTGAAGGAGAGCGAGAAACACCGTGACCTCATTCTAGCCTCTCCCTCCAATCTCCTGCTGTGATTACTCATTGGCCAAACCCATGCAGCAGTAGAGATGGAGAGAAAGGAGGCCCACCAATGTAGTGTTAGGGCAATAGTGGATCTGGGGGCAACGTGGAAGTTATGCAGCTCAACATTTGCCAGTTCAATTATAAACAGGTTTTTAAAGCATACGTAGGAGCTATGTTGCATAATGTTTTGGGAAAGAATAGGTTCTGGGGGCAGAAATTCCTGTATTTGCATCTGTGAACCCCTTACTGGATATGTGAACATAGACTCATATCTTAACTTCTCTGTGCTTCAATTTGCTCATCTGTAAAATAGAGGATAGTAAATAAACTAAAATAGAGAATAGAGCCTGTCTTATAGAGCTGTTGTGGATTAGAAATGAACCGATACACATGAAGTATTTAGTGTGGTGCCTGGCACACAGAAAGCACACCATAAATGTCTGCTGTCGCTAGCTGTCACCCATATGGAAATGGTAAGCTGGCAGGTGAATATATGAATCTGTAGATAAGGGAGAAAGAGAGATTAGATTTACATAATTTTAAGGGCAATATGATACTGAGTGAAATCACCCAGCGAGAGTAGCCCTGTCCAATAGAAACACAAGGCACATATGTACTTTTAAAATTTGAAATTTAGAAAACAAAAAACCTGTTACTTTAAAAAACTAGAGAAACAGGTGAAATTAATTTTGATAATGTATTTTATTTAACACACTATATCTAAAATGTTACAATTTCAATATACATCTAATACTTTAAAAAATCTCACACCTCTAATCCTAGCACTTTGGGTGGCCAGGGTGGAAAGATTGCTTGAGCCCAGGAATTCTGACAACACAGTAAGACCTCACCTCTAAAAAAAAAATTAGCCAGGCATGGTGGCATACACCTATAGTCCTAGCTATGTGGGATCTGAGACAGGAGGAGTGCTTAAATCCAGGGGTTCTAGGCTATGGTCTGGGCAACAGAGTGAGACGCTGTCTCTATAAAAAACAAACAAACAAAAAATTAAAGTATTTTATTTTTTTATGTTTTGAACTAAATTTTTGAAATTTGGCCTGCATTTTCTGTTTACCATACATCTCTATTTGGATTAGCATATTTCAAATGCTCAATAGCCACATGTGGCCAGTGAATATTACACTGGTCAGTGCTCTAGAGTCAGGAAAACAGGATGATTAGCCTGAAAAACACTTCTCAGTGAGGCTGTGGGATTGGATAAAGAAACTAGAATGAAAAATAAAAAATCAAAAGAAACTGAAGAGTGCCCCAGTCATCCAGGGCAAGAGTTGTTTTTTTTTAGAGACAGAGTCTCACTTTATGGCCCTGGGTAGAGTGCCGTGGCATCACACAGCTCACAACAACCTCCAACTCCTGGGCTTAAGTGATTCTCTTGCCTCAGTCTCCCGAGTAGCTGGGACTACAGGTGCCCACCACAATGCCCGGCTACTTTTTGGTTGCAATTCAGCCAGGGCCGGGTTTGAACCCACCACCCTTGGTATATGGGGCCAGCGCCTTACCGACTGAGCCACAGGTGCCACCCGGGCACAGAGTTTTTAGTGGAGCTTTAGAGAGTTTCAGATCCAGAAGCCAGTCTAGTAAGATCAAGTCTATCAAATGCCCACTGAATTTGCTAGTGATCTGAGAAGAAATTGTTTTCTTAATGAAAGTGGTGGCCAAAGGATGGATAGGAATAAATTGTCTGGTTGTCCTGGAGGAGAACTGAGGTCAAGGGGGAATTTTACAATTATTATTATTTTTCTAAGAATAGGAGTGTCTTGAGCATATTTACAGGTAAAGGACATTCAGATGGATAAAAATGTCAAAGAGGCATTTCAAAATGTATTGGAGGGGAAGAGCACACACCAGTGCTTAGCTACATCTTTAAGAAAGGACAAGCTCAAAAGTGTCATCCACTCACTCGCTCATGCTGTGTCTACAGTAATGTTCTTCTAACACCACTTCTCTTCTGGTATCCTCCTTACTGATCTCATTGTCTTTCATCTTATAGTTTAATTCACCTCCTTTACACTTGTACCAGAAAGGTTATATTGGGTCACAAATATCATTAGTGCTAGAAATTACTTGTCCCTTAGCAGACATTTATTGGAGCCAATGTGTACACTGTTTACTCTTCACCATTCAATTTCTTGTATCAGCAGATAAAATGCCCTCGAGGATGCAACCAGACAAATAGGCAAGGCCATTTCTTGGAGGACACTGCTGACCTCATATAATTACAATACTCAGGCATTTGAGTCGTTTAAAGCCATTTCTGGATTTCTAGAGTCTTTCTAGATGAAGTGCAAGACACAGAGCAGAGTCCAGCTGTCCCTGGTCTGCCCTTTCGGCATTTCTATTTTACAGATACATGAGCATACTAAACTGGTTCTTATTTTTACAGTACTAGGTTTGGATTCCTTTGTTATATAGCAGTAGATGATTGGAAGAGAATTTGGAATTTCCATTAAAATTATGTGACAGGAATTTTCATTAAAATTATGTCACAGGAATTTTAATTTCATTAAAATTATGTGAAATCTTTCCTCTGGTTGCCTAGGCAAATCCTCTTCTTAACCTACAAGTCCAGACTAGAACTCTGCCACCTGAGTGAAGTTTTTCTTTAATCCCTTAACAACCTTATTTTTTCTTTCTTACAATAAGGCTAACTTATAAATTATCTTGAAGAAGCTGTGATTGCACTGGAGTATATTCTCCTTGGGGATAGAAATCATGTCTTTTGGCTTTCTATTCTCAGGTCTGGTCACGGTATCTAGTACATAGTAGGTGTCCAAAAAATGCAATAAAATAATATTTTGTGCCAGAGTGTTATAGAGTTCAAGTGTAGCACTGTCAAGAACTGTGAAGGATCTGAGGTTTTAATCATTTGCAAGCTTGTCATGATTTCATGAATATTGGCAGAAAACATAAGATTCCTAGATCAGAGAAAAAGGAATAGTCCAGGTGATGCCTGAATATGCGGTGGGTTGCATTATGGGAGAGAACCTGTCAGTCTAGGGAAACTGAATATTTTATGATGGTCAGTGAACTTGCCTGTACTTTGCTCTAAAAAGAGACATCTTTTATGAACTGGACAGTAAACAAACCTGCCCATACTTCTGGAAGTAAACATTGTCTCCATCTTCCAAGGCTATCTGTTATACAAACATCCTAAAAAGATAATCTGGAACTAAATGAGTCATTCTACCAGAAAGATGAGCAGAAATTTAATAAGACTCCTGTGTCTCCCAGAAAATGCAATAAAGAGAATAGTTGTATTTGTGATTTTTTTCAAACCATCACCTTCAAAGAGGAGGTGATATTTAAGCTGAAACTAAGTATCCGAATAGGCATTCACCAGGCATATAGAATTATAGGACATTTCATGATGCTAGAGAGAAGAGTGGAAAACTGAAGATAGATTGGTTTGGATAGGGTATGAGGGAAGTGGGGGTCTAGAATGAGATGGTTGAAGAGGTAGGTCAAATGCAGCTCACAGAAAGTCCTCTACATCAGGCTGAGGAGAGTGGACTTTATCCAACAGTCAATAGGGAGTCAGTGAAGGGTTTTACTGAGTCATGTGATCAGATTTTAGAAATTCACATTTAGAAATTCTGTCTGGGACAGAAAGGGCATTCAAGGGAGGAGGAGTAGCATGCATAAAATGGAGACATTAAAGTGCCCAGTAAATGAGGGAACCATAGCAGATTTTTGAACATGTTGGTCAGTGCAACACTCATCAAGGTAAAAGTTTATTCACAGTGACTTATCACCTTTCAGTCAGTTACCAGGTGCCAACTGTGAAGCTGGGGCATAACCTGGGGAAGCCTAGGACTACGGCATGTTAGATTAGGCTAAACCAATTTATGTCTCAATAATCCATAATGAAAGAAGAGACTTGGGTTGGCCATTAGGTTTCATCTTACCTGGCATCTTCGATTGATTATGATGGGCCATCTGGAATGTGCTGTTAAGTATTTTCAGCCCATTTCTAGGTTTGACGGGAAAGAGAAAAAAAGTTACTTAGTTTTGTCTGTTATGGGCAAAGAGTGGTGAATAGCAACACACTTGCTGATCATAGCTAGGGAATAAGGTTTAGTCAAAGCCTATTATTCAGAAATAGAAACCAAAACAAGGGCTAGGACCTGTGGCAGGAGTTGTTAAACAGCTATGGGATGGTTATGAGGATAAGTGCGAAGGCAGGAGGGCACAAACAAGATGGAAACAGTGAGGATAGGGTTTTAAAAGCCAAGCTCTGCTTCTCAAATATTAATATAAGGTAAATGAGGCAACAGTCAGGTTGGGGATAGAGATGCTATCAGGTCACCAAAGGGGTGAGTTGTCAATGAAAGACTTTTTTTTAAAATGAGGTGACTTGGATCATCTTGCCCTAGTCCTAGCAATTTGCTCCTGGCAGTTGATAGTAATAGAGATGAAAGTGATACAAGACAAGGATGTCAGGGTCAGTCAGTGCCCAGGGAGCAGAGAGGAGGTTTTCTTTCTACCTTTTCTGAAGAGTGAGCACTATCACAATGTAGGATTTCTGTATTGTTTGACAATTCTGTTATAGGGGACAAGAAAAACAAATGGAATGAATTAAACGCATAAGGTGCATTAAGTGTAGATACCCAGTGACTTGTCAGACATATAAAATTAATTAGATGATAAATAGTGAGTTAGTTAACTATTACACATGTTAAAGATAGAATGCTTGTATATAATAAAAAGGATCTGAAACTATTACTTCTACATATTAATATATAAAGGGATAGGAGGATCAACAGGCACAAAATATTCATGCTATGCTAAAACTGATGTGAGGTACATGAGCACTCAATACTCAATACTGAGCAAGCAATATTAAGGAACTCAGTATTAGATTGGTAACATCACTCTGACCCTATGTTACCTCTGTCCATATAAGCTGTTCATTAGGCTGGTTGGTATGTTATATACTTTTCCTAGCATCTCTCAAACATGCATTGGTTCTAACTACCTTTTCTCTTGGCTTCAACCTAACTCTTGTCCTTCACACTTACACTATCAATGGAGAGGGCTGATCTTGCAGACAGATGAGACATATGAACACCATAACCTAAGATGCACATAGTGTGATCTTTTCATACTGTTTGTATCCTATACTTTCAAAACTAATGTACAGATCTTCCAGACAGAAAGTCTATAAGAAAGCATCAGATTTAAAATATATTGTAGTCCAAATGGACTAACATGAATATACTATTTTGCCTACTTCTTTACTTGTATTCAACATCATACTAAAATTGCTGGTCAGAGAAATTAGACAAGAGAAAGAAACAATAGACATCTGGCGGCGCCTGTGGCTCAGTGAGTAGGGCGCCAGCCCCATATGCCGAGGGTGGCGGGTTCAAACCCAGTCCCGGCCAAACTGCAACAAAAAAATCGCCGGGCATTGTGGCGGGCGCCTGTAGTCCCAGCTGCTCGGGAGGCTGAGGCAAGAGAATCGTGTAAGCCCAAGAGTTAGAGGTTGCTGTGAGCCGTGTGATGTCATGGCACTCTACCCGAGGGCGGTACAGTGAGACTCTGTCTCTACAAAAAAAAAAAAAGAAAGAAAGAAATAACAGACATCTAACTTAGAAAGGAAGAAATCAAATTTTCCCTCTTTGCTGATGACATCATAATATTTGCAAAGTATCCTAAAAACTCCCAAAAAGCTGGTATATCTTTTGTAAAAAACAGATGCAGCAAAATTGCAGGACAAAAAATTAACATACAAAAATCATTACTTTTCTATACACCAATAATGAAATATATGAAAAAGACATAAGAAAACAAGTTCATTTACAATAACTACAAAAATGCTTAAGAATAAATTTAAACAAGGAAATTATAAAACATATAACTAAAAACTATAAAACACTGATAAAAGGAATTAAAGGTGACATAATAAATGAAAAGTACCTCATGTTTATGGATTGTAATAATTAATATTTTATTAAACTGTCCGTACTACCCAAAACCATCTACAGATTCAGTACAATCCTTATTGAAATTCTAATGACATTTTTTCCCAGAAAGAGAAAAAAATAATCCTACAATTTGTCTTGAACCACAAAAGTACCTGAATAACTTTGTTCTTTCTGAGTAAAAAGAACAAAACTGGAGGTATCACACTATGTGACTTCAAAATATATTGCAAAGCTATTGTAATCAAAACATCATGATACTGGCTTAAGAACAGAAACATAAATCTATGGCACAAAACAGGTATCCCAGAAATAAATACACACATTTATGGTTAATCAACTTTTTAAAAAATTATTTTACATATACGTGCATTTATTAGGTTTCCACTTTTTGTCTTCACAAAATTAAAAAGGCTTAAAATTTAATAATAATAACAATGTTTAAGATAAGGACTAGAAACAAAAACCTCGTTAAGAACAAACGAAGATAAATACATTCAGGAAAGAAATCCGACAATTGCTGCATCAAAATATTAAGCAATAATATAATAATTATTATGGCACTTATTATTATATTATTGCATTAATAATTAATAATATGATTGCATTAATATTAATGCTTTATTTGCATTATTATTATTAGTCAATCAACTTTTAACAAAGGTGCCAAGAATACTCCATAAAGAAAAGACAATTTCTTCAGTAAAGAATGTTGGAAAATGAATATCTACAAGCAGAAAAATTGTATCCTTATCTTATATCCAAAAAATCAACTTCAAACTTCAATGAAACTGAAACTGTAAAACTTGTAGAAGAAAATGTAGTGGAAAATCTCTGTGACATTGGTCTGGGCAACAATTTTGTGACTATGACCCCCAAAATTCTGGTGATAAAAACAAAAATAGACAAATGAGATTACACCAAACTAAAAAGATTCTGCACAGAAATCATCGGAAACAATCAACAGAGTGAAGAGACAACTTAACAGAACAGGAGAAATATTTACAAACCATACATCTGCTAAGGGCTTACTATCTGAAATATGTAAGAAACTCAAGCAATTCAATAGCAAAAAAACATTATCGAGGCTAAAAAATAGCCAAAGGACCTGAAAACTTTTCTCAAAAGAAGATTTACAAACTTACAAAGATGTGGAATCAACCTAAGAGCCCATCAATTGATGCATGGATAAAGAAAATATGAACACACACACATATACACATACACACCATGGACTACTACTGTGCCATAAAAAGGAGTGAAATAATTTCATTTGAAGTAACTTGGATGGAACTAGAGAACACTGGCCTGAGCATCTCAGGAATGAGAAAAAAACCCGCATATTCTCACTAATACATTGGAGCTAAATGTTGAGTACACATGGTCATAAAGTGGTGCAAAGGGCACCAGAAACTAAGAAGGATGGGAGGTGGAGGGTGAAGGATAAAAACTTACATATTGGGGTGGCACCTGTGGCTCAGAGGAGTAGGGCGCAGGCCCCATATACCGGAGGTGGCGGGTTCAAATCCTGCCCCAGCCAAAAAACTGCAAAAACAAACAAACAAAAAAAAACTTACATATTGGATACAATGTATAATATTCTCACTGAGAGCCCTGACTTCAGCATTATTCAATTCATCCATGAAGACCCCTTCAATTATACCCCTCAATATTTTGAAATTAAAATTATTTTTTAAGAAACTACAATGATAGAGTATAAGGGATTGAACACAATTATTAAGAAAATGCCATGAAGGCTATGTTAACCAGTCCAGTGAAAATATTTCAGACTGTATGTGGAACCAGCACATTGTACCTCATGATTGCATTATTATACACAGCTATGATTTAATAAAAAAAAAAAAAAAGAAACCACAATGAGATTTCACCTCCCACCTGTCAGATGGCTATTAACAAAAAGACAAAACATAACAAATGTTGGCAAGGGTGTGGAAAAAAGAGAATCCTTGCACACTGTAGATGGGAATGCAAATTAGTAGAGCCATTATGGGAAACAGTATAGAGGTTCCTCAAAAAACTAAAAATAGAACTGCCATATGATGCAGCAATCCAACAACTGGGTATATATCCAAAGGAAATAAAATTAGCATGTTGAAGAGAGATCTGCATTCACATGTTCATGCAGCATTATTCACAATAGCTAAATAGGGAGATCAACCTAAGGGTGTATCAGTGGATGAATGAACAAAGGAAAGTGGAATATATCCACAATGGAATACTTTTCAGCCTTAGAAAAGAAGAAAATCAAATCATGTCATTTGTGGCAGCATGGATGAACCTGAAGGAAATAAGCCAGGAAAGACAAAGATGTTTAAATATGCAATGTGAAAGAGTCAAACTCATAGAAGCAGAGAGTAGAATGCGGAAAGGGTGCTGGCAAGAAGTTGGTCAAAGGATATAAAATTTTACTTAGGAAGAATAAAATTAAGAGATCTATTGTACAACATGATGATTATAGTTAATAATAATATATTCTTGCAAATTGCCAAAAATAAATTTTGTGTTCTCATTACAAAAAATGATAAGTTGGGAAAGTAATGCCTATTAATTAGCTCAATTTAGCCATTTCACTATCTATCTATCTATCTATATATAGTATTATTATTTTTTTTTTTTCTGAGACAGAGTCTCACTTGTCACCCTTGGTGAAGTGCCATGGCGTCATAGCTCACAGCAACTTCAAACTCTTGGGCTAAAGGGATTCCCTTGCCTCAGCCTCCTGAGTAGGTGACACTACAGGTGCCTGCCACAATGCCTGTCTATTTTTAGAGACAAGGTCTTGCTCTGGCTCAGGCTGGTCTCGACCTGTGAGCTCAGGCAATCCACCTACCTTGGCCTCCCAGAGTGCTAGGATTGCAGGCATGAGGAACTGCACCCGGCCTATCTATATGATTTTAAAACATCACATTGTACATGATAAATATTCATAGTATATAATTATCTGTTAATAAAAAAGAATTAATTAAAATGTTTAATATGTCATTCTGTTGTCTTTGGGCTTACATAGTATCTGACAAGAAATGTGCAATTCTTTAACCCTTATGTACTTTTTACCTCTGACTGCCTTCAAGGATTTATCTCTTGTTATTGGTAGTTTGAATATGAGGTGTGTGTGCATGTATGTAAATTGTATTTGTCTAGTATGAAGTTCTCTGAAATTGATGGTCCTGTGGCTTGGTGTCTTCAGTTAATTTGGAAAATGCCAAGCCGTATATGTTCAAGTATTTCTTCTGCTCTAGTTACTCCTTATTTTTCTATTGGAAATATGTATGTTACACAGTTTGATGTTGATCCACAGCTTTAGATAGCATATTCCTTTAAAAAAAATTTTTTTTATTGTTTGGGATTCATTGAAGGTACAAAGAATTAGGTTACACTCATTGCATTTGTTAGATTAAGTCCCTCTTATAAATTGTGTCCTGCCCCCAAGAGGTGACACTATGACCCTCCATCCACCTTCCTCCTCCTCTCCCCACTTGCTCATTCCCCTAATCCCCCTTGTATTAGCTCATGTACTGCCTTCATATTAGAATTGAGTACATTGGATTCTCACTTCTCCATTCTTGTGATGCTTTACTAAGAAGAATGTGTTCCACCTCCATCCAGGTTAATACAAAAGATGTAAAGTCTCCATCTTTTTTAGTGGCTGAATAGTATTCCGTGGTATACAGATACCACAGCTTGTTAATCCATTCCTGGGTTGGTGGGAATTTAGGCTGTTTCCACATTTTGGTAATTGTAAATTGAGCTGCAGTAAACAGTCTAGTCAAATGTCCTTATGATAAAAAGATTTTTTTTCTTCTGGGTAGATGCCTAGTAATGGGCTTGCAGGATCAAATGGAAGGTCTAATTTGAGTGCTTTGAGGATTATCCATACTTCCTTCCAAAAAGGTTGCATTAGTTTGCAGTCCCACCAGTAGTATAAAAGTGTTCCCTTCTCTCCACATCCATGTCAGCATCTGCAGCTTTGAGAGTTTGTGATGTGGGCCATTCTCACTGGGGTTAGGTGATATTTATTTTTAACTTTTTTTCTCTTTGTGTTTCAATTTGTGCAGTTTTTATTTCCCTACCTTTAAGTTCATCGATTCTTTTTTTAGCTATGTCAAGTGTGTCAATGAGCTTCTCGACATCATTCTATATCTCTTTTATGGTGTTTTTCCCCTAGGATTTCATGTAATTGCTTCTTGTGGTTTCCATCTCTATGCTAAAATTTTCAATCTATGCAAGTTGTATACTAGAATTGTGGTTATTTTAAATTATCTGTTTGACAGTTACAACATCTGAATAATATCTGCATTTATTGATTGCTTTGTCTCTTAACAGAATGTTGTGTTTTTTTTGTTGTTCTTTGCTTCTTACTAGGAAGTTTTAATTGAAAGCTGGACATTTTGTGTAGCATAGTAGTATACTGAAAGTAGTGGACCCGCCTCTTTTTCTGTTAGCTTTTTAGTGTGGGGTGTTGAATCAATTAATCAGGAGTTGAACTGGGGTGGGGCCTTCTTTTCTTTTTTTTTTTTTTTTTTTTTAGCCGGGGAGAGTTTGAACCCACCACCTCCAGTACATGGGGCTGGTGCCCTACTCCGGCCTTCTGAATGCTTTTTCTCCTCCCGCAAGGGTAAAGGTGCTCTAAAGGACCAGAAACTTTTCAGGTCCCTCCCCTAAGAACAGAAGGTTTGTGGTAGTTGTTTTTTTATTTTTTTGTTTCCTCCAGGTGCCTGGGTGCTCTAATGATGACAGTTTGTGACTCTTCCCCCAGTGGCTTAATGATTCTATTCCTCAGGGGAGAAGGGATTAGTTTGGACTTTTTGCCTTTTTGGAAGTGGCTGCTATCCTCCCCCAGGCCTACATTATCTCTTGTCTTTCCTGCCTCCAATATTTTTTTATGGGCACTGAGTGAGATCCCAGAAGAAAGAACTGCAAGTCTGTGAAAATTCCTCTTCTGTCTATGGATCCTAGAGGTTATATCCTTCCATACTAGTCCACATTCAGCCTTTAGCAGTAAAAATTGTTAGCTAGAGGAAAATCTTCTAACTAGCTTATATGGCATCCTATAACTATCTCAAGTGAGCAAGTGCTTATATCCCATCTCTCCTCTTTCATTAGATTTTGGGATGGTTGCTTGTCATACAAACTTGACTCTGAGGTATTCAAGAAGTGATTTTGTAGATTAGCCATTTTTTTTCTGATTATAAAGTTCTCTTAGGGTGGAAGCTTGCACCCTACCCTAAGATTGTTAAGCTACCTCATCATTTTCCCCTTGCAGAACCATCGTGTATTTTAAATTAATTTAATCAAATATGAGATTCAAGCATCTTAATTTAATCTGTGAGCCTCTCTGTTCCCTAACGTCTGTGAGAGTTTGCTTGTAAATACTTCTAGGCTATTATTACATCAATGTAATTTTCCACACAGCCATTATTTGCTTGGTGTGGACAAAGCTCTTCGCTGATGAAATTATTTCCTGCGAGCATGAGTTCTGCACTAGGGCATTTCACTCATGACTTTATAGATGTATTGAAGAGCAATAACAATTTCACACACAATTTCTCATTAAGGCAATATGTAACACACATGGACAAACATGTAGAAGAATAAATAATATTTTTAAGTTATGATAAACTGTATCTCTGCTCCTAGTTTTCTGACCCCAGTTTCTTGAAATTAGAGAGTCTTGAGGCTCTTCATTAAGATTGGAAAATTCCCAGCCATTATATTTTCAAATATTTTTCACTTCATATTTTCCTCCTGAGATTCCTGTTAGAAGTATGTTACATGGTTTGATATTGATCCATAGCGCTTGGATGATCTATTCTATTTTTTAAATCCTTTTCTCTTTATATTTCAATTTATATAATTTTTATTTCTTTATCTTCAAGTTCACTGATTTCTTAAAGGACCTCAAGATTATTTTTGTCCAAGTTCCTTTTTTCATGGTGAGGAAACTGAGATCCAGATTGGTTGAGTGACATGGCTAAGGTCATAGAGCACTTACATCTCAGATCTGACCTCTGTCCCTTTTACCCTGAGACTTGGGGGTTTATAAAAGATCCCCAAAACTAAGACATTAGCTCTAGTGACAAAGTGGCAAAACAAGCAGCTTGTATTCCCCCTAAGAATTGGAATAAGACCAAGATGCTCAATGTCACCACTTTTATTCAACATAGTTCTGAAAATCCTAGCTAGAGCAATCAGGAAAAAAGACATAAAGGGTCTCCAAATCAGCAAAGATGAGGTCTAAACTATCATTGTTTGTCAACCTTGTACTTAGAAAACACAAAAAACTCCACCAAAAGACTCATAGAATTGATAAATAAATTCAGTAATGTTTTAGGCTAGAAAATTAATGTACACAAATCAATAGAATTTCTATATTCTAATAGCAGTTATGAATTCGATACTATGTATAGTAGCTATAAAGAAAATAAAATACCTAGGAACATCCTTAACCAAGGAGGTGAAAGATTACTACAAGGAGAACTATAAAAAACTAGTGAAAGAAATCATAGATGATACAAACAAATGAAAAACATCCCATGCTCATGGATTAGAAGAATCACTATTGTTAAAATGTCCATACTGCCTAAAGTGATTTACAGATTTAATGCAATTTCCATAAAAATTCCAATGTCATTTCTCACAGATCTAGAAAAAATAAATCTAAATTTCATATACAACCAAAAAAGGCCCAGAATAGCCAAAGAAATCTTAAGGAAAAAGAACAAATCTGAAGGCATCACATTACCTGACTTCAAATTATTCTGCAAGGCTACAGCAACCAAGCAGCATGGCATTGCCATCATTAGCAGGTATTACTTCATGAAACAAGACGTCTAAAGTCGGTGGGTGCTGCAAGTATAACTGGTGAACAATGTCATATTATGTATCTCTCTCTTCCTCTGCCTTCCTCATATGTTGGCTGTTTATCCTTGGGCCTATTGCAAATGGTTGCAAGGTGGCTACTACAGCTCAAAACACTACATCCTCATGCAACTTTGTGCAATGTAGTAAGAAGAGACAGGTCTCCTTGGCCTTTTTCTTTTCATAAGGAAGTAAAATTGTTATTGGGAGTCCCAAGATCAAAGTTTTTCTTTTTCTAAACCAGAACCGGGTCACATGCTCACTCATGAACTAATTATTAGCAAAGGGTTTGTGGTTACTAGGCTTATTTTAGATTTATTTAGACTTATTCTAAGTCTAACCTGTATGTAGATTAGTCATAATCTAGTCTGTGGGGTTGGCAGAAGAGCCCTTCTCCCATGTGGCTTCCTTGGGTTTCTGTGCTAATGATAAAGGTAGGAATAGCTATCAGGTACAGCCAACAGTGCCTGACTCAGTGATTTCAATTAATGGTGTTTTGCTGCATTAAAAGTAACCACAATGAAATAAAGAAGAAATGACCAGATTTGGAAAAAAGTAATAATTATTCCTTAAATTTATGAAATATTTCCAACTTATCAGTTAGAGGTGCTGTTTTACTATAACATAGTCCCAGAAACTAGACCTGGCCTCTTCACATTGACTACCATGATGAAAAATAAAGCGAAGTGGAAATTAAAGTTAGATTTGCATTTATGATGTAATTACATTGTCTAACATGCCTATCATGCTTTCAAGTAAATCCCGGGAAAAAATAAGATAAATTTAAGATGAAAGTACTATTAATATTTTTAATATGGAGAGTTCTTTATTTCTCAGATATTAGCCTAATAAGGATTATCAAGGAAGATTCTCATTAATTCTATATGTGTTTATTCTCACTGCTTCAAGTAAGAGTAGAGCTTGAATAGAATTATTAAAACACAGCTGGAGAGAAAGGGTAATAAAGATGCCACAGGCAAAGGTACAGAAATGGTGGAAGAGTTGCTCTACTTTCTCCCCCTTTTTCACATTGGGCTGTCTTTTTCAGGACTTCTTACACATCTAGGTTTAATTTTGTCCCTCTATTTATTCCTGAACACATATCCCAGTCAGAATAGGAGCTTCTTTCTCTATATTTCCAGAAGCACCTGACTTATATGTCCATTAGTATCACTTTTTTTTTTTTTGTAGAGACAGAGTCTCACTGTACCGCCCTTGGTAGAGTGCCGTGGCGTCACACAGCTCACAGCAACCTCCAACTCCTGGGCTTAGGCGATTCTCCTGCCTCAGCCTCCCGAGTAGCTGGGACTACAGGCGCCCGCCACAACGCCCGGCTATTTTTTTGTTGCAGTTTGGCCGGGGCTGGGTTTGAACCCGCCACCCTCGGTATATGGGGCCGGTGCCCTGCTCACTGAGCCACAGGCGCCACCCTAGTATCACTTTTAATATTGGTGACACTTGTAATTATCCAACTATATATTTGCATCTCTGCATCTTTAAGTTGATTTCTGAAGGAAGTGGATTTTCCTCCTTCATCTTTATATCACCAGGGTCTAAATAAGTCATTAAGAAGTTCATTGAGGCAGTGCCCATAACTCAGTGGGTAGGGTGTCAGCCACATACACCCAGCCTGGGCCAGCTAAAATCAACAATGACCACTCCAACAAAGAAATGGCCAAGTGTTCTGGTAGGCACCTGTAGTCCCAGCTACTTGGGAGGCTGAGGCAAGAGAATTGCTTAAGCCCAAGAGTTTGAGGTTGCTGTGCTGCTATGGCACTCTACTGAGGCCAACATAGTGAGACTCTGTCTCAAAAAAAAAAGAAAGAAGTTTATTGAATGTTCATAAACTGACCCTTAAATAATAACTACCATGTCGGTTGTTGTGAAGATCACATGACAGGTATTGTGAACTAAAAAGTGCTTCCTAGACATTGGTTATTATTATTATAGGCTGAATTTGCTTTGATGGACAGGCCATGCTGGTAATATGACCTCTGTATAACATCAATGACTCTGTGACAAAGTAATTATAGAAGTAATCACTGGTGCACTTTGGATCCTTCCATTGCACAATGGCTGGCACAAAGTGCTCTTGGCTATGGCTCCCTGGTGTTTTCAATCATTCTCTTTTATTCTACATTTCTGGGCTTCAAAATTTGTGTTTCTTGGCTCTAACCTTTAGATTCTGCCCAGATCTTGTCAGCTCTGTCCTCCATGGAGGGGCTAAAGTCTGCTTCTGTTCTTTCAGAGCAGCTGAGGGCCTGCTCTATGCAGGATTCATCACCTGGAACATGAGGCTTAACTCACTTGCTCCACTAGACCAAAAACTTTTGTATGTTGATATAAATTAAGCCAAGACTTTTTTTGGTAGAAATTGATAAGCTGATCTTAAAATTCATATGGAATAACATGGGACCCAGAGTAACTGTAACAATTTTGAAAACAAAGAAAAAGTGGGAGGACTCACATTTCTTGATTAAAAAACTTACTAAGTTTTGTGAAGCTACAGTAATCAAAACAGTGTGTTATTGGCAGTAAGAACAGACATTTAGGTCAGTGAAATAGAACTGAGAGTCTAGAAATAAGCCTTTACATGCACAGTGATTTTATTTATTTCTTTATTTTTTTTGAGACAGAGTCTCACTTTATCACCCTTTGTAGAGTGTTATGACATCACAGCTCACAGCAACCTCCAACTCCTGGGTTTAGGTGATTCTCTTGCCTCAGCCTCCTGAGTAGCTGGGACTACAGGCATCTGCCACAACGCTCAGCTATTTTTTTTTTTGTTGTTGTTGTTGCAGTTTGGCCGGGGCTAGGTTTGAACCCACCACCATCAGTATATGGGGCAGCGCCCTGCTCACTGAGCTACAGGCACCGCCCTGATTTGATTTTTGATGAAGGTGCCAACATAATCCAATGGGGAAAGAATTGTCTTTGCAAAAAATGGTGTAGGAGAGTTGTATATTTATATACAAAAGGGTAAAGTTGGACCCCTATCTCCCATATATACAAAAATTAGTTCAAAATAGATGAAAGACATATATGTAAAAGTTTAAACTATAAAACTCTTAGAAGAAAACTTATACATAAACATTTGTAACCCAGCTATATGCAATGGCTTCTAATATATGATGCCAAAAGCACAAGACACAAATTTTTTAAAAATAGAAAAAATTGACTTCATTCAAATTAAAAACCTTCATCCTTCAGAGGACACAACTGAAAAAGACAAAAGACCAGTGGGAGAAAATATTTGTAAATCATATATCTAATAAAGGACTTAAATCCAAAATATATAAAGAAACTTCACAACTCAACAATTAAAACACAAACAACTCAATTAAAAAATGGGCAAATGATATGAATAGACATTTTTTAAATGGTTGCAAGGTGGCTACTTAAACATAAAGAAGGTATGCAAATGAACATAAAGCACACAAAATGCTATTCAACATTGTTGATCATTAGAAAAGTGCAAGTCAAAACACAAAGAGAGACGATTTCATACCCATTAGAATGGCTATAATAACAAAGACAATAAAAAGTGTTGGTGAAAATGTGGAGAAGTTAGAACACTCATGCATTGCTAGTAGGTTTGTAAAATGGCAAATCCACTTTGGAAAACAGTTTTGCAGTTCTCAAAATGTTAAGCATAGATTTACCATAAGACACAACTATTATTTTTTTTGTTTGCTTTTGAGACAGAGTCTCACTTTGTCACTTTGGTAGAGTGCTGTGGTGTCACAGATCACAGCAACCCCAAACTCTCGGGCTTAACCAATTTTCTTGCCTTAGCCTCCCAAGTAGCTAGGACTGCAGGCACCCACAACAACATGCCTGGCTATTTTTTTTATTTTAGAGATGGGTCTTGCTCTGGCTCAGGCTGTTCTCAAACTGGTTAGCTCAGGCAGTCTAGCTACCTCGACCTCCCAGAGTGCTAGGATTACAGGCATGAGCCCCTGCGCCCGGCCAAGATACAGATATTCTAATCGTAAGCATATATCCAAGAGTACTGCAACTAAGTCCTTAAAAAATTGTATATGAATGTTCATAGCAGTATTGTTCACAATAGCCCCAAAGAGCTGCAACTCAAATGTCCCTTATTAATGAATGGACAAACAAAATCTTGTAAATTCATAAAATGAAATATTGTTCTACAATAAAAAGGAATAAAGCACTAACACACACTACAACATGTATGAACCTTGAAAACACTATGCTAAGTAAAAGTAGCCAGTCACAAAAGGCCACTTATGGTATAATACCATTAATATGTATTATCCAAATACACACGGACACAAACTAGATTTCTGGTTGCCAAGGGCTGGAGGGATGGGAAACCGGATATGTTTGCTAATGGATATAAAGTTTCATTTGATGTGATGAAAATGTTCTGGATTTAGATATTGGTGATGTTTGTACACTTCTATAAATATATTAAAAGTCATTAAATTGTACAATTTAGAAGGCTGAATTTTGTAATGTACAACTTATGTCTCTATAAAGCTGTTGATAAAAAACAAAGTAAGCCAAGATTTCCTTTTACCCTTTGTGGCACTAGAATTTGTACTTCCGTAAGTCCAGCTCCAAGGTGGTGATGGCACACAAGCCTTTGAGTTACTTGCCCACTTACTTACTTCCCTGTGCTTAATTCTGAGGTTCCTATATACTTTATTGACAAAGTGAATCAGAATAGATGAGTAAAATTATATTTTGTCAATCAGCTACAGTATTTTCAGACTCCTGAATGAAATGCCCACGACTAAGCTACAGCAATAAATTTCAGTCTATACTTAACTATTTTGATATATTGATTACATTTGGGAAATTTCTTTAAACTTAACCTATTTTAAAAAAAATTATTTTGATCATTATAATTCTCTGTACGCTGATACTTCACTACCATTCCCCCAAAGAAGTTTCTCTTTCAAAAGAAACAGTATTAAATGGTGAAAAGAAACTTATCCATATATAAAAGTCTTTCTTCAAGCTGATTTTAAAAATGAAATCTTAAATTTGCCCTATTTTCCCAAACAATGTACCCATGGGAAACTCGAGGGCAAAGTATAATTATGTGGAATTCATTCTCAACATGTTCTTGGAAACTTTATCCCAATGTTCAGCAACCTTTACTGCAACAACAGAGAATATAATCTCACAATTTTTCTACTGAACAAATACGATTTGAGTCTGAAATGAATGACACTGCACATCATCAGGTGTATGTGAGAAGGCTGTAACCTAAACAGTGAACCTGCTTATAACATACACTAGACTCCTAATTTCTGTTTTGGTCTTCTGACGCCTGTTGCAAAATCCCTTTCTACATTAAAAACACTAACCACATTCTTCGCTTCAGACTGAAAAACAGTGGAGAATAAAAATTCTGCTTGGATATCATGTCTTTACTGTACATACGGCAGCCACACACAATGATGGTCAGTAATGACTGAAACGTGGCACTAAATACAACCCCCTCCATGTGAATTGAATTAATTAATTTATTAGGGGAAAAATAGCCAGGTGGATTTAAACTAATTAAGAATTTGATTGCTAATTGACAACAAGGGACAATTTAATATTTTCAATCAGACAAAAGCTTGATAACTAGGATCTATAGAGAACTCAAATTAATCAACATGAAAAAAGCCAACAATCCCATATATCAATGGGCAAGAGACATGAATAGAACTTTCTCTAAAGACGACAGATGAATGGCTAACAAACACATGAAAAAATGTTCATCATCTCTATATAGCAGAGAAATGCAAATCAAAACAACCCTGAGATATCATCTAACCCCAGTGAGAATGGCCCACATCACAAAATCTCAAAACTGCAGATGCTGGCGTGGATGTGGAGAGAAGGGAACACTTTTACACTGCTGGTGGGACTGCAAACTAGTACAACCTTTCTGGAAGGAAGTATGGAGAAACCTCAAAGCACTCAAGCTAGACCTCCCATTTGATCCTGCAATCCCATTACTGGGCATCTACCCAGAAGGAAAGAAATCCTTTTATCATAAGGACACTTGTACTAGACTGTTTATTGCAGCTCAATTTACAATCGCCAAAATGTGGAAACAGCCTAAATGCCCACCAACCCAGGAATGGATTAACAAGCTGTGGTATATGTATACCATGGAATACTATTCAGCCATTTAAAAAAATGGAGACTTTACATTCTTCGTATTAACCTGGATGGACGTGGAAGACATTATTCTTAGTAAAGCATCACAAGAATGGAGAAGCATGAATCCTATGTACTCAATTTTGATATGAGGACAATTAATGACAATTATGGTTATGGGGGGGAACAGAAAGAGGGAAGGAGGGAGGGGGGTGGGGCCTTGGTGTGTGTCACACTTTATGGGGGCAAGACATGATTGCAAGAGGGACTTTACCTAACAATTGCAATCAGTGTAACCTGGCTTATAGCAGTGTGACTTGTGCAGTCACTTCATTTATTCCTTTGCCCATCTCTCCATCCCAAGCTAATTCTTGAGTGTTTCTCTGCCTGGACATGATGCAGTGCTGGGGGCTGTCGGGATGAGGCAGTCCCCATTCCTTCCCAGACAGTGCCTGGAGTCTCTTAGGGAACACAGGTGCAGGACCCTTAAGGGGAGGAGCAGAGGGCATCTGTTGTGTCTGGAGGCATTTTTGGATCCATCACTTTGGGGGAACTCTTGGCCAGGAATGCTGCTACACATCCTATAATGTTCAAGGCATCCCCACACCTAAGTATTTAAAAAGGAATGCATGGCAGGGGTCCTCACTGGTGAACGGATGGTGTCAGGGCAGACTCCCCTGAAGAAGTGACAGTGGATGAATCCCGTAGGTGCTATGTATGGGAGATGGGGGATGGAAGTGTTCCTGACACAGGGAACGGCCTTGCAAAGATGAGAGAGAGAGCAGAGCCCTGGAGGAACTGAGGAAAGTTCATTGCTCCTGTGATATAGTGTGTGTGCGTGTGTGTGTGTGTGTGTGTGGTGATGGGTGAGACAGAGCATGGGAAGCACAGGTTGCAGGGACCAGTGACCAGTGCTGACACTCAGCGGCCAGGCCCAGGCCCTTGACATGCACTATCTCATTGAATCCCTGCCATTACTCTCTATATGTGGTTATTTTTCCCTTCATACAGATGGTTCAGAGGAGTGACCCAGCCCTGATGCTTTTGTTAGCACACAGCCTGGCACATGGAAGGCACCAACACTTACTAGGACAGGCACAGAAGAAGGGCTCAGGCCGTGTTTGTTGGTGAGTGAGTGAGCAAAGGAGGAAAGGCTAAACCAAGGACAGACCTGGGAGTCCTACAACAGAGCTGGGTTAGAAAGAAATGACTGTCCCATGAGGCCTGCAAATTGTGGCAGGGCCATTCCTGCCACTTAAACAAGGTGAGACTGTCATGGACACCCAGGTGTGGTCGGGCCATGTTGCTGCACAGCCCTCTTGGTCCTGCTTGCCTTTTGATAGACAGCCTGCAACCACAATGCCCTTTCCCCGTGTTGCCTGCATCCTGGCTCCCCGTCCTATTACCTCATCAAGGAAGGACACAGAACTGGCCACACCATTGCCCTGGGATCGTGTGAGGATGTACACAGTGACCTACACTGTGCCTTCTCAGAGTGAAGTCTTTGAGACCCACAGCAACCCAGGAGGAGTCTAAAAGTACAGGTTCCTGGCTGTGTGTGGTGGCTCATGCCTGTAAGCCTAGCAT